>NW_017728992.1:180459284-180460377 GCF_001723915.1 Gavialis gangeticus
AGGCACCCTGGTGAACAGAGCCCCCCCATTCCCCTTCCCCCCACCTCCAGAGATTTACCAGCAGACATTGCTCTTCAAGCTGCTGGGTTGCACCCGTAGCTGCATGCATGCTGCGGGTGCATGCATGCACACGGCATTCACTGGTGTCATTATCAGCCACATCAGCCAAAAAAGGCTGCTTGACAATAATGTCAATTTTCCTTTTATCAGTGCCAATATGATATAGTCCAGGTGTGGGCAATTATTTCAGGCGGAGGGCCACTTACCCAGTTTTGGTAGGCTGTCAAGGACCACATGGGTAGCCCCACCCCTTGACAGGTGCCCCAACCCCTGGACACCATCTTGGGACCAATGTCCCAGGGCCAGCACCGGTGGGGCCCAAAGTGGGGCACAGGCTGGCACGGGTCTGTGGAGCTGAGCTAGGCTGCACCAGCAGGGAGAGGGGGGAGCTGGCCCAGCTCCATAGAGCCCCTGCCAGCTGGGACCCTGTGCTCCTGCCACCCGGCTCTGGGCCTCGCCGGCACTGGCCCCGCGACACCAATGCAGGCCCTGTGCTCCCACTGGTTCCCACACCTCCTCACTCCCAGTGCCCCTCAGCCCTGCGATACAGGCGGGGCGCAGCCCCGACCCCCTGCTCGCTGGCGGAGAAGAAGCTGGTGCTGAGCATGGTGAGAAGTGGCTCCTCGCCCACCCCATGGCCAGTGCTCCCTGCTGCAGGCGCTAGCAGCCCATGCGGGGCTATATGGAGCAGGCACACAGGCTGTGAGTGGCTACAGCATGGGGCGCTGGCCACGGAGCAGGCAAGGGGCCGCTTTTCCCTGCAGCACCAGCTTGTAACCTGGCCTCACTGCCAGCCTGGGCTCTGCTGGCTCTGGCCTTGCCCATCGGGGCTGCGAATGGCAGCAGCAGCTGCAGGCCACGCCCCCCCCCCTTGCTGTGCTGGATAGTGTTGGCTGCTGCTGCTCACCCAGAGCCCGTGCACTGGGCAGCCCACAGGCGGCGATGGCAAACACTGCCTGGTGCTGCAAGCGGGGGGGCCTGCAGCTGTTGTTGCCATGCGCAGCCCCGACAGGCAAGCCCAGAGCCGGCACAG
>NW_017728992.1:180465377-180465988 GCF_001723915.1 Gavialis gangeticus
ATGAAGCTGGTGACTTGTCCGGGAGGGTATGGGGGGGGACAGCTCCTACCACTGTGCACATCTCCTGAGGAGGCATGGGGGGCACTGAGTGGGATGAGGGTGGGCTGCCTCTGCACGCTCACAATTGGGAGCTGTGCCAGGTTCTTCCCAGTGGCTGCAATCAAGTTGGGTGAGGTGGGCGGTGGCAATATGGGGAAAGGGAGTACAGGGGGGCTATGGCAGTGGCTCTAGCCCCCTCTGCCCCCCTTCCAGTGCTGCCACCACCTGCCCTGCCCTGCCTGGCCCAAGCACAGCCACCAGGAAGAGGCAGGAGCAGCCCTGGCTCTGAGTGCAGTGGGCAGCCCGCCCTCACCTTGCACACAGATCTGGGGGGCATGTGCCCCCCATGCCTCTGATAGGGGTTCACACAGCAATGGGAGTTGCTTCCAGCCCCCCATTTCCCCCAGATGAGCCACCGGCTCCAGGCTGTGCAGCACCTGCCCCTGCCCCACCCCCATTCCCTCCCTCACCACAGGGGCCTCAAACTGCCCCCCCAACACCCCTTCCCCCCCATTCCCCTTCCCCCCACCTCCAGAGATTTACCAGCAGACATTGCTCTTCAAGCTGCTGGG
>NW_017728992.1:180470988-180479990 GCF_001723915.1 Gavialis gangeticus
CCGTGGCCGGCACCCTGCACTGCATCTGCTTGCAGCCCAGGGTGCTAGCCACAAGGCGGGGGAGGGGCTGCTTTTCTCCATGCCGGGAAGAAGCCTGGGGGCAGGGGAGGAAACAGCCCCTCCCCCATCCCCTGGCCAGCGCTCCCTGCTGCAGCGGCTCACAGCCCACGTGGGGCTGTCCGGAACAGGCACAGGCAGCCCCAGGCAGGCTGCGAGTGGCTGCAGCATGGGGTGCTGGACATGGGGCAAGCAAGGGGCCACTTTTCCACCCCGCGCTCAGCTTTTCCACATGCCACTTTTCCCTGGGCTCCTTCCCTGCCCGGGGTCCTCCCCTGCCCTCCCCCTTACCTGAGGTTCCGGCACATGGTCCCAGGCCAGAAGCCCCTGCTGGAGCTTCAGGATGGGGGGGCGGGGCCGGGCGGGCCCTGCTGTTGCGGGAGCTGTCATTTTTTACAGGAACCAAGTACATACAAATATTAATTTTCTAAATTTTTTACGGGTGCCGTGGGCTGGATAAAATGGCCTTGCAGGCCAAATCCGGCCTGCAGGCCATATTTTGCCCACCCCTGATACAGACTGATGTATCAGTGCACCTCTACTGGTTTCTGGATCTTCCCTGTAGGACTGAGGCAGAGAGAGTGAGGCACATAACTGCTCAGGTCCAGGGCAGTTCTGGGCACATGCAGAAAATGGAAGAGCGAGCATCAGGGGAACTTCCAAGATAAACAGGGAGGCACGCTAGGCAGTTAGACATTAAGGCCGTGTGAAATTTCGCCAGCAGTTTTGTTTCGATGCTGTTTTGACTCGTTTCAAGCTTGAAACAGCAAAATCGAAACGAAACAGAGAACTTCGAAACAGTCTCGAAATGAAATGAGGCAAGTCAAAACGGAAGGGGGTGGACTGCTTTCATTATTGACTGTGCAGCTGGCCAGTGACTGTCATCCTTTCCTGAGGACTCTTCCAATCCCAGTGCTCTGAGGGACGGATGGACATATTGCATAAAAGGCAGCATTGTTTGAACTGCTCTGCTTTCTGCCTTGGTGTCAGCTGAGTGAGGGCGCACCTCAACACACACACACACACAGTGTCACCCACCCATGTCATGGGTTTTGCCTATCGGCAGCTAGAGATACAGGGCCCTAGAACCCAGACTCCCCCTGCACCTATCTCCTTGACAGCTGGCAGGCTTCATGACCACAGCAGGGGCTAGCAGGCCTGCAGTTTTCACCCTGCTACGCCTTAACACACACAGTGTCACCCACCCATGTCATGGGTTTTGCCTATCGGCAGCTAGAGATACAGGGCCCTAGAACCCAGACTCCCCCTGCACCTATCTCCTTGAAACTTGGCAGGTGTCATGGCCTCAGAAAGGGCTACAATTCCAGCAAGTTTCATCCAAATCAGGCCAGAAATGACAAAATTATAGGCTGCTTTGAGCTTCCCCATTATAGCCTATGGGTGAAATGTCAAAACAGCATCGAAACAGTGGAACTGTTTCAATGAAACAAAACAGAACAGAAGTTTTGAATCGAAACAAAATTCAAAACAAAAGGCTGTTCCATCGAAACGCAAGTCAAAACGGAACGGTGCTGTTTCACACAACTCTATTAGACATCTCTTGGTTTAGGCTGTCACTGAGGAAGGGTGTTTTAGATTGCAGCTTTCCACTTGGACACCTAAATCAAGACATAAGCAGATGTTGGGTGCCTAAGTCCTCTTTTTGGATCAAGTCCTTGGTGAAAAAACAGTACTATGAGTTTAAATGACACATGTTTATACCTAGCTATCTTAAAATAAACACTGTTACACAGAATTCATCATAAGTTTTTATCATTAAAGTTACTGCTCAAGTATCTAAAGCTAATGGAATTTAAAGTGAAATTCACTGTGGTTGGAAATTCATTATCTGTTAAATGTAATGTATCATCTACTATTGAAAATCTTTTCATTTCTTCAAAGTTACTGAAAACAATTGTTAAAGCAGTCTTCATTTTTTCTTTATTACTACTATTTTATCCACTCCAATAACTCCCAAAATGACATATTCAGCAAAAACATCAATCTTCCACTCAGCAGACATCCCTCACTTACCCCCATCAAAAAGTCTGTTTTTATGGCTTCCAAATTATTTTTATGAAAAGTTGCCGAAAATAGATTTTACATTTGCTTATTTCCCCTTCTAGTTAAAAATGTGTGTTTTGAGTCCACAGAGAGAAACAAGATATATTCCCCAGAAGAAATATGACAGGAGCATATACGCTCACCTGTATTTGACAAACATCTCTACTGTCCATGAACATGAAACTCAAAATTCATAACAAGCTACAAATGAGAAGAGACAGTTCATTTCTCTTTAAAATTCTCATCCGAGGTTTGATTGTTCATAGTCAGATATGGGAAAATTGACTGGGTATATTCTTCCTAGCTGTCAGAGAATATTCAGCTCAGTCACCCATCCAAAAGCCCATATATTTAGATAGCCACATAAAAAGAACTACCATTCCCACTCTGGTCCACTCAAGTCACTTATTCAAGTCACTCAGAAAAAACAGCTGGTTGCCACGTTTGCAACAGTCAAAATAATCTGTCTTCATATAGACAGCTATAAAATATTGAAAGCACCAGGTGGTGCATGTGCCTAAATCTGAATAGCAATATCTCCATGTTTCTGCAACACCCGTTCCCTTCCAAGCACTGCTTTCACTTCTTACGTAATTCTTATTTGTATCATAAGTTCTTTCAAGCTGTCACTATGACTTCGAAATGTTTGGATGCTGCAGATCTCTGCAACATAAATAATGATCCAATCAGAGAGGTGGGGCAGAAAATTTTCCAGAGCTTTATTTTTTCATTGGAAATTTTCCATTTGTAAGAATTCATTGTTTCATAAAATTCATTAGTAACAATGAATGGATGCCAATAAAATATTAAGCAAGCTTGGCAGTTTCAAAATTATAGATACTACCAATTTCAGTGGCTATCAAGAAACTTGAAGGAGATACACCACGCCTTTCAAATATTCCAGAGATATTCAGACAACTGAATGAAAATCTGATTGAGCTTTTGCCTTGTTCACCTCTATCCAAAAAAGTAGTAGTAATAAAACAAATGTTTACTAAGAGATCTGAGTTTTGCTCTCATCCAGTTCAGCTGGCAGCAAACCTTTTGGATCCTCAACACAGACGACAACACTTATCAGAAGATGAATTATCTACTGCTCTCAGTACAATTATGGAAGTAGCTAAGAATGTCCCCAACATCGACCAAATAGCTGTGATGACAGACACTGCCAAGTACCGCACAAAAGCAAAACTTTGGAACAAAGACATCAATTAGCAGGCAGCAGAAAATATGTCTCCTCACATGGTGGAGGGATACTGTAAAACCCAACTGTTGTCCAAGACTGCTCTAAGGATCCTAAGCAGTCCACCAACAGCAGCTTCTTGTAAACGGAACGGGAAGGCTGTCAGCCAAGACAAAAAAAGATTAAACTAACAAATGAATGCACTGCTAAGCTTATTTCTGTTTCTCAAAATCTCTTGCTTCTGGAGAATCAGTCAGAAGCACAATTAGCGAAGAAGATGCAGCGTTATGATACACTGCCCTTGCCCATAGACTCATTGGTAAAACCATCCTTTAGTGAAAGAGAAAGTGGTTCAAGTAGTTCTGAATCAGATTTTCCTCAATCTGATTCTGAAATGGAACTAATAAGTAGTGCAAGTGATTCTCCAGATAGTGACAGTGAGACTGGAGGTGCTACAATGGCCTCAGTGGAAGAGAATTAAACTCTGTTGAAGTAGATGAGAGGACAGCCACAGCATATCACGCACAGTTCTTTGGGTGTGCTAAAATTAGTGTGTCAACAGTTTTCAGTGGCTTTGGTTTTTCTCTTAAATTTAAACAAACAATGTACATGCTATTGTGCATTATTTTTACAAGTATTCCAATAAAAATATTTTCTTTCCACATAAAGCTTTGAATTTGTTTGAATGTAACATTTAAACCACATTAAGTGTGCTCTATTTATTTTTTGTCCTAATCAAATATTTCGGTTCAAATACTTATTGCTATTGGGACATAACGTTAACATGGGGGTACTTTTTTAGTTTTGTTTACTAAATACAAGTCGAATAAACATGCTAAATCAGATCACACTCTATTTAGGGCACCGGAAAATTTTCCAATTCAAATTTTTCTGGAAAACCCACATCTCTGGATCCAATAATTCCTACCTTTGAAGTTTCTGGTTCTGCTTGCTCTCTTTTGGGTGTCTCTTTGGACTCAGGCACCTTCTGGGTACTGTCGTTCTTAACCGAGAGTGACTCCACTCCTTCACCTTCAAGTGGGAGGTTAATGCCTTCTGTGTGGACAGGATGATCAATACCATTTGGATTCAGACTGCAATGGATAGCTGGGGACAATATAACAAATATAGCTTAGAGAGAATGCTACATAGGAAGGAACAAAAACATTCTAACATAGAAAATATTTATCATTTAGTACAGATAATTGCACGAGTAGCTAAGATTATATCTGATCAGGGTAATTTTAGTGTAGCTTGACATGGAGTGAGGATATTTCCAGAAAAAAGGAACAGTCAATATTGAAGTTATTGTATTGTACTGTATCTAATGGCATCTTTGAGCATTCTCTATAATTTCAGAAGCCCTCTTACTGGATAATCCAGTCCTACATTATCACTCAGACATGGCCAGTTACGATGGAAAATGGTTTCCACTTTTTCAAAAATGAGTTATTTTTTTCTATTTCAGTTTCTGCTTACTGCAGTATCATAAGGTTAATGTGGGGAAAATATATGGTGCATGCAAACCAAATCAGAAAAGCAACCGCTATGAATGAAAGTGACTTACACAGGTAATTGTCTTCCCTTCAGTTCTTTGCCCTGCTGTAAATTAACACTTACACCCTATGAACAAATGGAAGGTCCTTAGCACCTCGCAGAACATTCAGTAGGGTGTGTGCTAATCACACCGCTGTAATGACACACAACCAGAAAAAGAAACACCCAGATGCATGCAGTGCCATTTAGAATTCAGATGACAGTTCAATTGTTTTTGTTTCTGAAATTATCCAGCCCCAGTATTTACAAAGACATTTGCCTTAATGCCATCTCTAACAAACATGCAGATTTTCATAGAAACTGATAATAAACTCTTCCTTTTTATGTAAGCAAGTACTCCAATAGCCTATTTTTCTGCATCACTGTATTATTTTTATAGTCATATTTATAATTAGTGGTCCAATCTTCCTTTAGATGCAAAAATAACTTCCAAATATTTCCCTACAAGAAAGAAACTGAAAAGCCACTATGGAAAAAAAATGGAGAATTAAAATCGAAAGCTCTCCTATTTTTGTCAGCCCTACACACTGCTAGCTTTGTTTTCTGTATTTCCTACTGTTCTTATCTCTACCTAATGTTAAATCAGCTTTGAAAAATCTGTCACAGGCAACAAGACTAGAATGGTCAGAGCCCAAAATCTGAGAGCAGATCTAGATATCCAGGTCTATGCACCTGACATATCAGTCTGGAAACAGCTGAAAAATTCAAAAGTAGACTGGGTAAACTGTGTAAATCATTGCCACTCCAGGGCCTGTCCTTATTTGAACCTCCATCATTCTCCCTAGTGAAACCCCTATTTGTTCAGGCTTTTTGAATCTAGTTGTAGTTGTACTGCAGACAGTAGTTACTCATAGTCTGCTTGGGGAAAATGTTTCATCGCCTATTCAAATGATCACATTCTCTTTTAACAGATATATTAGTGCAAATTTCATGCAACTGCTGTCTTGATTTGAATCACACAGGAACAAAGAGGCTTCAGAAGATCTGGCTATGTTCAAAGCTATGTTGTTTGGACTTTGTTAGAACCCATTTAATTCAAAGCTTTGGCATGGAAGACACCTGGAACACATTTCCTTCCAAATCAGCCTGCCTTTATTAAACAGAGAAAAAGACTCTTTTTTAAGGAAGTAATCAGCAATGATCACAGCCACAGTATTAGCTATGCTTCTGTCCCCTTTCTGGTCTCTGAGGTGTCAGACTTTGTGCCCTTACCTGCATTGTGTCCAAGTCCAAATACCTGCAGTTCTCCCCTTAGGGAGCATGCAACTCAGGGGTGGGCAAAATGCAGGCGGGGGGGGCCAGATGTGGCCCTCCAGGCCGTTCTATCCAACCCACAGGGCACCCCCAAAACTAAGAAAATTCATATTTATCTGCCCCTGGCTGCCTGACATGCAGCCCTCGATGGCTTGCCAAAACTCAGTAAACAGTCCTCCGCCCAAAATAATTGCCCACCCCTGATGTAACTAGCAGTAGATAGTGACAAACTTCCTAAAACCAGAGCACCGTTTATTTACCCGTGAGCCCAAAGCACCCAGAAGAAGGAATTTTAAAAAGACAACAGGCTACAATCATGAATACCTGACCTAAAATTTACCATCCCCTTATGGGATCAAAGGCATATCTCATTTCCTCTTACACCCACACACTCTAGTTCTCATGACAGAGTCCTTTCTTTAAACCCTGATACTGCTAATTTCTTCTGTGTTTGGGGACGTTTGGGGTTTTTTTTGCTTTTCCTGGTAAAAAGCAGTTTTATGGGTTAGCTAAAAATTTTGGAGGGGAGGAAGTCAGCAAGACTAATACTTCTAGCATCATCCCTTAACCACTCTTAAGCAAGATGACAAGTAACTATTCTAAGCCATTCTTTTCCTTTCTGCCTGTTTTCCCAGGCATAAACCAAACATTGAAATTTAAATCTTGATACTTTTCATACTGGCATTTCTTAACTTCTGACTCTGAAGATGTTCTGGGTCTGGTCCAGATTTGCCCCCTTCTACAATTTTGATTTATTGTTACCATACACAACAACAACAGAAATAAGCCTCCCGAGCTTAGCTGTTCCTAGAGGTTTTTCTGTGCATGGTCCCTCTGTATGTCTTACAGGAAAAAAGAAAAAGCTTTTTTACTCCTACACTGAAGCTAATAGGATTCACCTGATCTGGCTGCTTTGCTTCTCTGTGGATAGTGTTAAACCCTGCCAATCTGCTGCAGTGTAGAATTTAAGAGACTCTTTTGGTCTCCTAAATTCTTGAGGAAGTGTTTTAAACACGTATCAATTTCTGATTAAATTAGGTCACGTGCTACAACACAAGAACCTTCTCTGATCTCTCCTAAAATGTATCTATCTACCCGAAACAAAGAAGTACTTAAAAAAGACTTCACTGGTCTACCCTCAAATCACAGAAAGGTAAAATGAGATGCAGAGAATCAGGCAGAGACAGGCTGGCCTGCTAACAGCAGATATATGTTCCCCTCCTGCACAAAAGGCAAACAGAAAAGACCAAATCATTGCATAAATTCTGACGCTAGTGCAGCTGTATTCTCCCCCGACTCACCCTGGTCCAGAAAAGCAGCAGGGCCAAGCAATGAGTCTGGAGTGACACCATAAATAGAAACCCCAGGATCTGCAAAGAGCCGGGCACCCAATCCTACAGATCTTTCCTAGCAGCACAGACAGATTCATTCATCCTCCCTTGCAATTTTTGTGCATCCACTTCAGTAGCTCACTAGAACCAATGTTTATGCAGGCTCATACTGCCAGCTCCCATCTGTGCTCTGCTTCTTTGAAGAGGAGAGTCACAAAGAGCACAGTGGAAGCTAATACTGCCTCAGGTAGCATTCCAATTCTGCAGATTTTCCCATGGATTGCAGTTACTCCTGCCTTTTTCCAGGGTTTTTTCTGAACAGCCCAAAGACAATACAATTAGAGAAGGCAAAAGAATGCCTCTTCATTATCATGCTGATTTACTAACCTGCATCATACACAGTGGGAAGGATCCAGTATTTGATGACTACATGTAAGCATGAAGTCACCCCGATGGAGTTAAAGAAAAAAAACATGCTACAGTATGCTGCTTCAGTCCTACCCACTGTCCTTTCAAGAGTAAATAATGTTTGTGCTGTTCATGCTATATAAAAGGATCTTTCATGATAAAAAGGAGGAAAATAAGTGGTACTAGCAATTATGCACAAGGCAGATTCAGCTTCCAGTAGCTTTTCATTGGAAAGAGGAAGCTTCTTCCAAGCAAAACAAGGTGCTTAGAACAACCCCATTGCAAAGCTGCTGATACTAGAATGGACAAACAATTTTTAGTTTGCCATTTTGGAAGTTGGAGGGAATAGAGTTGCTTTATTTTGTTTGCTTATTACTTACCACCAACTTAAATTGCTAAACAGTTAAGAGACTGAACACAAAGTAACCAAATGCTGCACTGAATGTATTCCATCATCATTTAACAAGAACAGCATAAAAGGGACTCATTTAGAAAAGCAAATGTATCTTATTTCTCCAGTCCCCAGATAGCCGCTACTTCCTTTGTTCATCGCCAGTACAACCCCATAGTCTGACACACTTGCACCCACACAGAGACTATCTAGGGAAGTACAGTTGCTTGCATTGATCTATTATCTACTGTCTCCACACACAGTAGACTCAGAATAAATAAGTCAATTCCATCTATTTGCTCAGACACCACAGGGATAGATTATTTTCCTCCCTCTTAATCTTCAGTTCAGGTTAGTTTCTCTCCCTCTCAGGCTTTGTCTGGAGCAGGGAATGAGATCAAGGTTAGATAGGCAATAGCTAACTCAACCTTTTCCTAAAATCAACACAGGGAAGGGGAACACCATTTATCTTGTTTAGCTGGTCATAGCTGATGCTAAGCCCTCCACAGATGTCTCCTCTCCTGAACATGAAGATTAAGCACCGTCCAAACTGGGTTTACCTGGAATGCAGAAGAGAGCTTTTGTGAACTGAGAATTTGCCATTGTTTCTCCAAGAACTGCAGAATCAACTGAACAAAGCACAAAGGTAAAACCTCTTTCTGGGGATGATGTTATGCGAAATGGAAGTTTGGCAGGTCTGGAGGAGGGGCTGTCTCTGTGTAGCGAAAATAGATACTTTTCTCTATGCTTCTTTGTT
>NW_017728992.1:180480001-180499399 GCF_001723915.1 Gavialis gangeticus
CTAGCCTCCAGGGGATAAAACCAGCAATTTATGCAACATCTGCTGCACCAACTTGCTGGCGGCTCCTGCAAAGAACTGTGTGTCTGCAACACCCTACCCTCAATTTCTGGGTTTGGCTCTCCATTGAAGCTCTCTCACCCCGTCCTCACTGCTCCTCACACGGTTCCAGGCACCAGAATGAGATTTAGCAGATTCTCATCAATAAAAATCTTCAGATTCTCTAGTAATTGAGGGCTTCACCCTGGAAGAACCTCAGCCTTGCAAGTGAACTTCCTGTGTAACATGTAATATACAGCCAGGCTCTCCTACACACCCACACAGCTAGGGCCCTACTCAGAGAATCACAGAAAATTAGGGTGGGAAGGGATCTCAGGAGGTCATCTAGTCCAACCCACTGCTCAAAGCAGGACCATCCTCAACTAGATCATCCCAGCTAAGGCTTTGTCTACCCAGGTTTGAAAAGCCACCACAGATGGAGATACCACAACCCCTCTAGGTAACCTGTTCCCACGCTTTACTACCCTTCTAGTTACAAAGCGTCTTCCTAATATGTAAATTAAACTTCCCTTGCTGCAACTTGAGACCACTGCTCCTTGTTCTGTCATCTGTCACCACTGAGAACAGTCCAGCTCCATCCTTTTGAACTCCCCTTCAGGTAGTTAAATACACTATTAAATCCCCACCTCAGTCTTCTCCTCCAAACTAAATACACCCAGTTCCCTCAGCCTCTCCTCAGAAGTCATATACCCCAGCTCCCTCACCATTTTTAATGCCCTCCACTGGACTCTTTCCAATTGGTCCACATTCTTTCTGTAGTGGGGGGCTCAAAACTGAACAGTACTGCACATGTGGCCTCACCACTGGGGAAGAATCACTCACAAATATAGGGGAAGACTCACATCCCTCAATCTGCTGGTAACACACCTACCAATGCAGCCCAGTATGCCATCAGCCTTCTTGGCAACAAGGGCACACTGCTGGCTCATATCAGCCTATTGTCCACTGTAAGCCCAAGGTCCTTTTCTGCACAGCTGCTGCGCATCCAGTCAGCCCCCAGCCTGTACCAGTGCATGGGACTGTTCCCTTCTAAGTGCAGGACTTTGTACTTGTTCTTGTTGAACCTCATGAGATTTCTTTTGGCCCAATCCTCCAAATTGTTGAGGTCTCTCTGAATCCTAGCTCTACCTGCCACTGTATCTACTACTCCCCCCAGCTTGGTGTCATCTGCAAACTTGCTGAGGGTGCACTCTATGCCATCTTCCAGGTCTTCAAGAAATTGAACAAAACCAGCCCCAATACTGACCCCTGGGCTCCTCCACTTGAAAGTGGCTGCCAGCTAGATATTGAGCCACTGATTACCAACCTTTGAGCTTGACAATCCAGCCAGTTTTCTATTCACCTTACAGTCCGTTCATCTAACCCAGTGGTCTCCAAAGTGCCGTGCGTGCACCCCAGGGGGTGCGCAAGACGATCCACCAGGGTGTGGGAAAAAAATATTAGCACTTCTATTTATATTTATATAAATATACATATATTGGGGGTGCGTACTCAAAATTTTTTTACTGATAGGGGTGCACTGATCTAACCCATACTTCCCTCACCTCACTTGCAAGAACATTGAGGGAGACAGTATCAAAAGCCTTGCTAAAGTCAAAGTATATAATCATCTTCACATTTCTATTATTCAACATCCTTTCTCCTGCTTTGACAAATGCAGTCCTGTCCCACATGCATCCGTTCAGAATGGCAACACAAAAATCATTTTCTAACCTGTCACTTTGAGCAGGTCGCTCCTCTCTTTGCACCCCTCCACTTGCCTCTCTTTCTCTATCACACCACAAACATTAATTTATTCACTTCAGTGGCCCTCCACAAACTATCCTCATCCTACTTATCATCTCTAATTGAGACAATGACTCAAATCAGCCTGTGAAGCTGGACTTCAGTGTCCACTTGTTAAATTTAAAATTTGAACAAGCTTCACAAACATCTTCAAAGCTCCCTCATTATCTTCCTCAAACGCTTCTCCCTTGTGATGCCTTGTGTTTCTGCAGACAATGCTTTATAAACTTAGGCCCCACCACCCTCTCTGCTACACTAAAATCCACCCCCGTCTCCTCACTGCTGCAGAGATGTGCATCTAGGGGCACCTGTACACAAGGGGGGCTTTAGTTTCCCTGAATTGAAATGGTGAGCTTTTAATCTGTGGGTTTTTAATTGAGACCCACCATTTCAATTTAGGGGTTTCTGTCACTGTTATGGAACAGTGATGGCCTGCCACCAATGGGCTGGCTTGCCCATGGGACAGTGTGGGAAGGCAGCTGGGTGTGCTGGCAGCCAGGGAAGGCAGCTGGGATGGTGCACGACGTGCTGGAAACCCACCAAACCCAAGCTTCCCTGAGCATGCCTAGGCTTCCAGCATCCCGTGCATTGTCCCCACCAGCATACCCATGACATGTACACATGCATATTTTTTTTTAAATTCTCAACAGGACAATTTGCCCCAATCAATATAAAATACATCAGAGGTGATCTAAGTTACCACACTCAAAGAAATTTTTACACACAAAAACACCCTGTGCATGTGTACATGGTGACACCATATAGACACCAGACTACCAGTGGCACAATGCGGATGGGCACACGCCGCACCCCAAGGGTCCCCTCAGAGTCTGCGGCCTCCCCCTCTGGCACTTCTGAGGTCTCCCCCCAGGCAGAGCCCGTGGTTCCAGGCTCCACGCAGATGGAGCCTCTGGCTCGTGGCTGCAGGGGCTGCCTGGCACGTTTCCAGGCACATGGGACCAGGAGCATGGCCACCTCCCCTTGCAAGGTCTGCTCCACTTTGGAGTCTCTGAGGTGCCAGATAGAGGAGCTCCAGGCCGCAATCCAGAGACTGCATGCCATCAGGGATGGTGAGCAGGAAATAAACTCGTACCGCCAGGCCTTTCACCCCCTGGAGGCTGAGGGTAGACCAAGGTCACCTTCCAGGACAAGGGAGGACTCAAGTATCTCCCATACTGTCCAGCCAGGGGGTTGGACCAAGGTAGTCAAGAGCCCCAAGGCCCACTGCACAAGGGTCCCTTCCCCTGTAGAGCTCTGCAACAGGTATGAACCTCTTGCAGCCCCGGTAGAGCCTGCAGAGCTGCCAGCTCCTGCAGGCAACAGAGGCTCATTCACAGCTACTGTCCCTGCTCTCCCTAAGGCCACACGTAGAGACTCCCTCCTAAGGGGGACTGAGGGCGCAATCTGCCACCTTGACCCCTTAGCCTAGGAGGTCTGCTGCCTCCCCAGAGCCCGTATCTGGGAGGTAGCCGAGAAGATCCCAAAGCTCATCCAGCCCACCGACCACTACCCTATGCTCCTTACCCACGTGGGCATGAATGACATGGCTCGGAGCAATCCCAGCCAGGTCATGAGAGGCTACAGGGTTTTGGGAGCAGGGCTTAGGGGGTACAGGTGGTGTTTTCCTCGATCTTCCCCATTTTGGGTTATGGGCTGAGGGGGGAGAGGAGGATCGAGGTAGTTAACCAAAGACTGCAGCGCTGGTGTCATCATGAAGGCTTCAGCTTCCACGATCATAGTCCACTCTGATGAGGGAGGCAGTGGTCTGCTGGGAAAAGACGGCCTCCACCTCACTGCGCTAGGGAGGAGGCTCTTCTCAGTCAGAATGGCTGACCTGCTCAACCAAGATTTAAACTAAGCCCACCAGGGGATGGGGATGATTACCGCCACAGCAAGCCCACTGGGCAACTTCTGCAAATCCAGCAGGCTAAGGCACTCAAGGGAACCCACCCCCATCCCAGCCCCAGAGCAATGTGTAGGGAGCACTAGGGCCTCCAATGGGACACTTACATGCCTGTACACCAATGCCAGGACCTTGGGGAATAAACAAGAAGGACTGGTCCTCCTGCTAAACAAGAATGAATATGGGATTAGTCTATTAGTCCTCCTAAACAAGAATGACTATGGGATTAGTCTATTAGTCTATTAGACTATGGGATAACAGAGAACTGGTGGGACTCCACCTATGATTGGGCTGCAGGTATAGACGGCTATACCTTGTACAGGAGAAATCGTGTAGACAAAAGGAGTGGGGGTGTAGCACTCTATGTCAAGGAAAACTACACGTCCCTGCAAGCTGACATTGGCATCAGGATGGACGACTGGAGACTCTCCAGATTAAAATCCGTGGTGAACACAGCGCAGGGGACACAATGGTAGGAGTCAACTACCGACCTCCTAATCAGGATCAAGAGCTCGACAAGGAATTCGCCAAGGACCTGGCTGAGGCTGCACACTCCCAGTCCATGCTTGTCATGGGAGACTTCAACTACCCAGACATCTCATGGGAAGAGCACTCAGCCAAATCCAAACGATTGCAAAGCTTCCTCATGTGCATGGACAAGCTCTATCTGACTCATGAAATCTACGGACTGACAAGAGCCAAAGCGCTGCTCGACCTGGTACTGGCAACACAGGAAGATCTAGTCAGTGACCTAATGACTGAAGGGAAGCTGCGAGAAAGTGACCATGAGCTGATCACTTTCACTATCCACCATAAAGCTGGCAAGTCAGTCAGCAATGCTGAAGTCTTCGACGTCAGGAAAACTGCCTTTACCAAGCTCAGGAGGCTTGTTAGTGAGGCCCTAAGGGACCATGACCTGAAGGGGAGGGGAGTTCAGGAGGAGTGGCTGCTCCTCAAGGGAGCAACCCTGAAAGCACAAGCAATGTCTATCCCATCTCAGAGGAAAATTGTGGACCTCCTGTATCTAAAAAGAAAGACCTATAAAGGATGGAAGACTGGATCCACCTCAAAGGACGAGTATTCTGTACTGGTCCAGACCTGTAGGGAGGAAACCAGGAAAGCCAAGGCTGTGACTGAACTCCAACTCGCTACACATATCAAAGACAATAAAAAAGTCCTTTTTTAGATATGTGGTGAGCCAGAGGAAAAGCAAGGGTAACACTGGACCCCTGCTAAACCATATGGGACAACTGACAACCGACATGCAGGAAAAAGCTAACCTGCTTAATGGGTATTTTGCATCTGTTTTTCACCAGCTCCAAGGTACAGCCCTGCTCAATATAGTATGGGACAGCCAGGGTAAAGAAGAACTGTTATTCTTCATCAATGTAGACCATGGTTAAGGAATATCTTGAGAGGCTGGACACCTTTAAGTCAGCTGGCCCTGACAGTTTACACCCCAGGGTACTCTAGGAGCTGGCAGGCATCATAGCCCAGCCTCTGGCATGGATCTTCGAGAACAGGTGGCGCTCGGGCAAAGTGCCCGAAGATTCAAAGAAGGCCAATGTGGTGCCTATCTTCAAGAAAAGGAGGAAAGTAGATCTGGGGAACTACAGGCCTATCAGCCTGACCTCTATCCCAGAGAATATCTTGGAAAAAATTATCAAAGAGACCATCCTTGACAAGCTGGCTGATGGCAACATCCCGAAAAATAGGGTTTGTTGTGGGTAGGTCTTGCCCGACCAATCTCATCTCCTTCTATGACCAGGTGACATATCACCTAGACAAGGGAGAAGAGATTGACATCATATATCTTGATCTTAAAAAAAGCCTGGTGTCTCATGATCATTTCATGGAAAAATTGGCCAACTGAGGCCTCAGCTACATCACAGTCCAATGGCTGGGGAACTGGCTCTGAGGTTTGACCCAGAGAGCGATAATAGACAGAAGTAAATCATCGTGGTGCGCCGTGACCAGCACGGTCCCCCAAGGCTCCATCCTTGGGCCTATACTCTTTAACATCTTTATTAATGATGTAGACATTGGTATCAGAAGCGGACTGGCCAAGTTCACTGATGACACCAAACTTCGGGGTACAGCATCCAAACCTGAGGATAGGATGGTGATCCAGGCTGACCTAGACAGGCTCAGAAAATGGGCGAACAAAAACCTTATGGCATTCAATACTGAAAAATGCAAGGTACTCCACCTTGGGGAAAAAAACCCTGCAGCACACTTATAGGCTTGGCAGTGCTATGCTTGCTAGCACCACAGCTGAAAGGGACTTGGAGGTCATGACTGACCACAAGATGAATATGAGCCACCAATGCAATGTCACAGCTGGTAAAGCAAGCAAAACTCTGGCATAGATGCTTCTCAAGCAAATCCCAGGATGTCATCCTCCTGCTGTACTCGGCCTTGGTGAGGCCACAGCTGGAGTACTGCATCCAGTTCTGGGCTCCGCAATTTAAAAAGGATGTGGAGAAGCTGGACAGAGTCCAGAGGAGAGCCACGCGCATGATCAGAGGAAAGAAAATAGGCCTTATGAAGGGAGGCTGAGAGCCACAGGACTCTTCAGCCTGGAAAAGCACAGGCTCATGGGGGGACCTGGTGGCTGCCTTTAAGTATATAAGGGGTACATAAGGACCTGGGGGAACGCCTGTTCACCAGAGCGCCCCAAGGGATGACAAGGTCAAATGGTCACAAACTCCTCCAAGACCATTTCAGGCTGGACATAAGGAAAAACTTCTTTACTGTCTGAGCCCAAAAGGCCTGGAACAGACTGCCGCCAGAGGTGGTGAAAGCACCTACTCTGGACTCCTTTAAGAGACATTTGGATGCTTATCTTGGTAGGATCCTTTCACCCCAGCTGACTTCCTGCCCCTGGGGCAGGGGGCTGGACTCCACAAACTTCCGAGGTCTCTTCCAGTCCTAATGTCTATGACGTCTATGAAATCTATGAAATGTTAGACAAATGATGATTTCTTGTCACTTTTATCACATGTACATGGCCCCACCATCATATGTACAAGCACCCTTGGATGACAGATAAACCCAGCTCCAACTATCATGCTAACATTGCCTCATTTACTTATTCTTGCCATCTCTCTATATACATCTTTTGTCTCTTGTTTTATATTTGGATAATAAGCCTTTTGAGGCAGAAACTGTCCTTTTTGTCCTGTTTGTATAACACATAGCATATGTGTCTTAAATCACGACTAGGGCTGCTAGGCACAATGGCAACAAAATATCGTAAATAATGACAACTCTTCAAGCCTGAAGTTCACATGACAGCAACAGGAGTGTTCCAGGAGCTTTAAAGAAACCACCATTAATGTGCAACAGAATTATAGGAGTTGAGAATTTTGCATCTTGAGCACCCTGGCCAGGCCATTAGTAAGCAGGGAGACCAAAACAGCAGGAAATAAAGAGCTGACCCTAACAGTCTTGACACTTTCATGCCAACCCTAAAAACTAGGGAAGCAATAAGTTGCACTGGTACACAGTGTACATTTTTGTAAATGTGGTATATAACCCAGATAACTAACCATTGTATGGTCTGAGTAAATTAGTTATCTGACAAGCTGATTCACATGGGCAAAATTCTATGCCCACATAGTTAGTTGCCTATTGAAGTAAATGCCCAGCCCACGCAGCTAGTGCAACTGGCTCAATTTTAATTCCAATCCATACTCTCTCCCCACCTCAGTGAATCATACTTTATATTGTATAAGAAATATTTCATAATCTTACATGTTTCAGTGGAAATACTGCCTGGTGCTTAAATGTGTAAGGAGATCAATTAATGCTACATCAAAGAATATTTGACAAGTGCTTTAGTTACATGGAGTAATAATTGCTCTACTCTGAAAAGTGACTGATAAAAAAATAGCAACTTCATCATCATCTGTTCTGTGTGTGCCACAGTCATATCTGCAGACTCTCATGATTTAGATTTGATTAAAACAATAAATAAAAAAGCACCGGAGAGCTCATCCTAATCTCTCAGCATCCCTTAGAAAATTTTAATTTCCCAATATAGCTGATGCCCATTTGCAACAAAACCTGGTCAAAGCAAGTCGCCCACCCACAATATTTCTTCTATCCAGTAATCAGATGACACTCCCTACAAAACAGCAAAGCGTTAGGAAATTGTACTGCTACAAATAAGTTTTGACTGAAATTTAAAAATATATTAACCTATTTAGATATTCTACTAAATCTTCTGTTCTACTAAGCTGTCATGCTCAAAATGTTGCTATCCTATGGCTACAAATTACCCACAATGAGCAGCAAGCTCCTGACCAATCTCCCTCCTGAGTGTCTGCTACAAGACAATTGAGAGACTAGTTCTGCAACATATTTCTTCAGTAATTGATTCTGCCCTAAGCCCAAACAAGCTGGATTCCACCATGGCCGGAGCACTTGCAATCAAGTTCTAGCTTTAACTACCTTAATTGAAAATGGCTTTCAGGAAAACCCAAAGACTGGTGTTGTCTTCCTTGATTTAATGACAGCATATGACACTGTCTGGTATATTGGTTTGCTGGTGAAAATATCAGGAATTCTGCTACCTTGGGCCACTTAGCTAGCCAGACTATTACTATGTGGCTGATGCTTTACAGTCCACCCAGCTAACCAAAATTAGTTCTTGGGAGACATCAAACCAATGGCCTCCCTCAGGGATTAGTACTGGCCTTTTCCTTTACAACCTGTATGTTAATGACCTGCCTGCAACCAGCTCATGCAAATTTGTTTATGCTGTTATTGCCATTGTCACCCAAGCTCATGACTTTTCAAATGCAGAACTCACACTTGAGGGAAACATGAAACTGATTTCAGAATACTGCCTAAAATGGTGTCTCAAACCAAATACCTCAAAGACCATCTCAGGTATTTTCCATCTGCATAATGCTAGTGTTAATCGTGAACTCACTCACTCTCACCTTAAACGGTCAGCCTCTCAAACTCAAAATCCACCCAATTTATCTTAGAGTCACCCTTGACTGAACTTCAACTTAGAAATCACTTTTCCAGAAAACTGCTTTAAAAATCAGAACAAGGAATAACCTACTTGCCAAACTTGAAGGCTCCACTTGGGATGCCAATGGATTCATACAATGTTCATCTGCTCTTGCACTGTGTTATTCAGTTGCAGAATACTGTGCCCTTTACAGGCTCATTCATCGCACAGCAAACTAGTTGACACCCAACTGCATGCTACAATGCATCTTGTCAAGCACATTGCGCCCCACTCCACTCCCCTCCCATGGTTACCAGTCTTCAATAACTTTGCTCCCCATCATCTCCACCGCACAAATGTAGAAGTAAACTTGCTAGCCAGACTCCATGATAATCCTCCACTACCAGTGTATTGGGACATATTCCACCCACCAATAGCTCGGCATCTCTCAAGATATCCAGTATGCTCCATGTGGTGGGCCAGTGGTGGATACTCCTGCATTGAGCCACCCAACTTACTGCACCCAACCACCTTCCAAACTCTGAGTGCCTTCCTGGAGGTGCCTCACATCCAGCCGACCCCCTTCCTGGAACATACCTGCAAGCCTGGGGGTAACGATGCCACCACCCAGGGTCTGGAATGATCTTGGACCTGTGCCCCCTGGAAAACACAGGCCTAGTAGTCTTTGAGGGTACTTGACCCACTGCAAGAACTTGGAGTGCTTACCTAAGTCTGAAGCACAAGTAGTGGTCTCCCTTATTCAGCCAAACCAGGGGGACCCCAAGGCATAATGTAGACCTCTTCCAATAAGTCTCCCATGCTAGGTACAAAAGAGAACTTTAATGGTTACAAGGAGTAGGTTTGGAATAGGGTACAGGGGAGAGCAATACCAGAGAAATAGCTTAGAGCAAACTGTTGCATGGTAGCCTTTGATCACGCATCTGAGTTACTGCAAGCTATATATCTAGTTAGATCTCAAGTAGCTTACTTACAAGTATTATCCAGAGGCAGGTGAAGATTCCCTCTGGAGGCAAGCAGTTCATTGATCATAAGTTGAGAGACAGAGAGAGAGAGTTTCAGATGGCCCAGCTTCTCTGATAGTTCTCATCATGGCTGCTGTCCTGCCTCCTAAGCAGTCCTTAACTTTTATAGCCCTTATGACCTCATTTACCTGATCCAATGAAGGCCAGCAACTATTGGCTGCCAGCCAACCAATTTGAAATGCATCACTGGTTGCCAGGTAGACTGACAGGGTCTCTAGCCCCCTCCCAGTCATGATGACATTGCATAGAACAATATGACTTTAAGCCCCTAGCTAGGTGTGTGAGGCCGGCCACACAGGCAGAGGGAGCAGGTTTCCCCTTCCCTCTGGAATATATCCAGCTCAGGTTACAACTCAGGGTTACCTGAAGCTGATGGGGCCAAGGTGGTCTGCCCTCTACAGTGACCATGGTAACCAAATTGGCAGATTAGGCATCTGCCTGATAGCAGAGTTTACAGAGAGGCAGAAATGGCATTCTGCCACAGCCCACTCCTTCTAAACCCTTTGACTTTTCCTTACTTACCTGATGGCTTCAATCAACGATCACATCATCTCTGACCCTACAGTCAGTCAACCAGGGTTTAACTGGCCATGCCATTATTGGGCACTTCTCAATAATTTTCAAACTGGACAGGGTCACTGTGCCTCAAACCTGTACCAATGGGGCCTTCAAAATGATGACAAATGCCCCTGTGGACAAGTTCAAAGCAATGTCCCACATTGTTGACTCGTGTTTTTTTACTATGCCACCTGGTGGCCTTCAAGCTCTTCATGCCGAACCACATATCCTAAATAAATAAGCCCCATACAGTCTCCTCCACAAAAAATCCAAGTTAGTTAGAAAGGAAAGAAAGGTGAACCTTGGCAACTAATCTAAGTTTAACAAATGCAGACCAGGAACTACAGGGAGATGCCACACAGGTTCCAACAATCAGTCATCTTGAATCTCATCTGAGGATTCAGTGATTTTTTAAGTATAAGCATTTCTCTCAAGGCAATAGAAAGCTTAACCTCTGGACAATCCAGGGAATTTAGGGATTCATCCTGGCTCATCCATGGATCTTTGCCTCTTTCCTTGTTTATGAATTAATCAAAGCTCTATACTACAGGTGCACTGATAAACTAGTCCATATTGTATCAGCAATGATAAAAGGAAAATTGACAGTATCGGCAATCGGCTTTTTTTGGCCAATGTGGCTAATAGTGTCACTGATAAATTCAGTGTGCATGCACAGCTGCAGCAGAGCATGTAGGCAGCCAGGAGCACTGCACATGGAAAGTAGCATCCAGCTGGTAAGTCTGATAAGGGAGAAGGGGAAAGGAAAGGGGCATGGGGGGAAGGGCAGACCAAGGCTCCTGCAGTGAGGGAGGGAATGGGGCTGGGGCTGGGGCAGGCACTGCCCCGTTGCAGCGGAGAATGGGATGGAACCACGGCTCATCCGGGGGGCACAGGGAGGAGGAAGGCAGCTCCTGTTGCTGCACACACATCTGGGGGAACCATGGGGGGCATGTGGCCCCCGGATCTGTGCATGTGGCGAGGGTGGGCTGCCGCTGGGGGTGGGGGTGGTGCTGGGCTCTTCCTGGTGTGGGGGCTGGGCCACGCCTGCAGTTGGGGTGGGTGGTGGCAGCGCTTCAACAGGAGCTATGGTGAATTTAGAGATGGCTATGGCCAACCTCCCAGCATCACCATCACCCGCCCCGAGCACAGCCCTGGCCCAGCACCCCCACTGGGAAGAGCCCAGTGCCACTCCCACCCGCAGCAGCAATCTGCCCTTGCTGCATGCACAGATTCAGGGGACAGACACCACCCATGGCTCCCCCAGGGGTGCATACAGTGGCAGGAGTCACCCCCTTCCCCACACCCTCCCGGACGAGCTGCAGCTCTGTCCCACGCCCCATCCCAGCTGGGCAGTGCCTGCCCCAGCGCCAGTCCTGCTCCCTCCCTGACCACGGGGATCTCGGTCTCCCCCCCACACTGCTTTCCTCCCCCTTTACTCCTTCTCCCCCAGCAGACTTACCAGCCAGATGCTGCTGGACTGTATATTGGCAATCAAATCGGTATCAGCCCATATGGCTTGTTAAAAATCAGCCATCGTCATCAGCCCAGAAACTCTATTGGTGCACTCTATACATGCAATGTTCTTTGTTAAAACTTTCAGGAGGAAGTTTTGCAAGTTTTCAGGTGTGTGGTTTCATCTTCCTTCTCCATGGCTGATGTAGAGTAGCTAGACTGCATTCCCTTAAGGGATTTCTGCTTAACAGAACATACAGTCAGTTTTAGCATGTTTGCTAGGATTCACTAAGACATTTGCAGTCAGAACTTCTTTTTCCTTGCTCATTCTGACCCTAGGGACTTAAAACAGAGATCTCACACCAAATGGATTGAGATGGATATCCTGACTGACCAATCAGACTCAAAGAGAGGAAGCAAGCACAAAAGCCAGAAGCAATATTCGATTCCAGAAATAGTTATTTGAGTAATTCTGTGCTTCCTCAGAGAACATGGCTTATTCTGAAAACTGAACTGCCTAGGATATTTGTCACATACTAACTAAATGACACTATTTAAAGCTTAGTTGATAGAAGTTATGCTATCTACCATCACAGGTTGATATTTAGAGTTATCTGAACTGGAATACTTTTACCTGGAGGAAGACCGTTCCAGGCAACCAACGTACAAATCTGTCAGGAAGCCAGATTCTAAACAACTGGTCAGTTTTTTAATGGGCTGTTTGCTCTCTAGCTACTTGAACAAATACATTTGTCAAATCTGATCACCACACCCCTCAGTCTCAATAAGCAATGCTCCATGAGCTGAATGTTTTGCCAATGGTATCCAGAAAAAAAGACAGTCAAAAGCACAGTTCAAGTTGACTGTTGGCAAGTATTATTGAAATATATGCAAACACAGTATTGTTCCCTATCCAACAAGCAGCAAAATCAGTAGAGTTCACAAAGAGTTGTATACAGAGTTCCCAAAGACTTAATCACAAACCCTTTTCTACAGTATAGATTACACATAAATTTCTAATTAGAAAAAGTTTTGAAGACTGATGTCCTGAATTACTCTATTTTATATAACAGTTGTGTCTAGACATCTGTTTCTATTAGTTGATATAAAAATGAGCCTATCAGTACAATTAATCTTGTCAAACAATTACAAATAGACTGGTAGTGGAAAATGTAACATCACAGACATTACTGAAAATATTAGTAATAATAGATTGAAAATAAAAAAGAAGGAAGAAAGCAATACATAAAGAGAAATAAAGAAATTAAATAATGAAAATGCCAATCAGAACAAAGGCAGGGGCCGGCCATGGACTTCTTTAGGTGATCTCTCTTACTGGACTAACTATGTAGTTGGGATAGAACAGTGATTCTCAGCCAGGGTAACATGACGCCCTGGAGTGCCTTGGGAACCTTTCAAGGGTACCACAGGATGCCATGCACTGTTAGCACTGTTATTAGGTATATAAAACATGATTCACATGATGAACCTAGAGATTTCAAATAGGAATTTGTAGTAGTAAATACTTTCTGAACTGTTGTGGCCTGAGATTTTTACAGCAGCAGAATTGCTCTATTATTTTTATGTAGTCAAGAAACAAGTGAAAACTAAATGCTGGCATTTTCTGAAGGGTGCTTTGCATAAAATAGTTGAGAACTACTGGAATAGAGTTAGATAAACTTTCAAATGCAAAACATTCTTCTCAAGTCTGATCAAAATGGGCAAACTAAATGCCTAGAAAAAGACTCAATTTCCTACAGGACAGAAACAATTAAAAACACACCTCTCACTTCTGAAAAATCACACATATAAAACTTATTGGTTCTGAGTTAGCATCGTACGTGTTGATCCTACAGACACTTACGTACATGCTTCACTTTATGCACGTATAAAGTCACTTTAAACCCACAGCCACATCCTAGTACTGTATTTACTCAAATGCAATATGAGGTTCCCTCCCAATTGGCACAGGGGAAATTGGCATGTCTTATAATTACAGACAAGGAAATCTCATTGAATGTGTTGTCTGTCATTAAACTGCTAACAAAAGCAGTGTGTGCTCAGCAATGAAAGCCAACTATGAAATTGATTAAATACAGCCAACACTGAGCATGACTGTAACACATGGCCCACATTGGGCAAACGTGCTAATGGGACCCTACCACAAGGTATTTTTTTCTTTTAAATGTTGTCTCTCAGGCCAGATTAGCTAAATCTGTTCCAAATTCCATCGATTAAGCAGAACTCAGCTGTTCAGGTCCATGTGGTGTTATCACCGACAAGTATCTTACCTCACAAACTCTTCAGCCTGGAGCTTCAAATACTCCCAAATCCATGGGAGGCTTCCTACATGCACACCCCAAGCCTGGAGGTCTTGGGTTTAAGATGCCCCCAAGTCTTACTTGCCCTTAGCCAAAGGCCAAAGAACAAGCTAGGAAGAATTTCCTATCTCCATAAAATAAAGTGTGTAACTGAGATTCTCCTACTGGGAGGGTGAACAGGGCTAAGCCAAGGCCAAATTAGCCAAATCAGTTGCAAATTCCATCAACTGAGCAGAGATCAGTCGTTCAGGTCCCTGTTGTGTTACCACCAGCAAGTATCTTACTTCCCAGACTCTTCAGCCTGGGGTTTCACATACTCCCAAATCCATGCCAGGCATCTTATGTACAAGCCCAAAGGTTTTGGGGTTCAGATACCCCATGTCTCAGCTGCCCTTAGCCAAAGGCCAAAGGAACAAGCTAGAAAGAAATCTTCCATTTCCATAAAACAAAATATGTAGCCAAGATCCTCCCACTGGGAGGCTAAACAGGGACTACACTTGACCTGAGCCAAAAAGCTGAGAAGCAAAGTGCCGTCCATATGAATAAAATATATAATAGCGCCCATTAGGAGCAGTCCCCTTCACCACTGATTCTTTTTCAAGTCATGGTGAGCCATGACATTGAAAACTCTTCATCCACAATCCCTGTCGCCCTCTCTCTCAGTCTGACACATATGATTAGTGTGACCCCATCCCCACCCTCTACGAGATGAAGCTGAACCAGGTTGCCCCGTGCCTCATCTGCATATAAATTTTTGGAGGATCCCAGGACTCGTGACAAGAACACCCGGTTCCAGTCATGAGTGGGGACTAATTAGTACATGGATCCTTTGTGTGCGGTATCTGGAGTACACACACACACATACTGAGCAGTGCTGAGCTGTGGGGTCACCATGGCTCTTGACTCTGGTGGGGCGCAGCCCAATGAACTATGCAGTAAATCACAAGCCTTTGGCTTTGAACTAATAGCATGCATAGTTTGTATGGCGTGCCTGAGGTAAAACTGGATGCAGTTTCCAAAAAAAAAAGCAACATGCATCAATTCTAGATAAACTGTGTGTGTACTATATGCAAATCAGGGTTAGCAAAATGATCAACTGACTGGTCAAATACTGAGTTGACCCATTGATTGACTGCATGTTTTTTGACCAAAGATTATAGCAGTTTTACAAAAAAGCTACTTTTTTTGCGTTTTTATTGACAGAAATATGATTTTTGTATTGTTTTTTGACATATTTCTTAATGGAATATTTGTGCTTTTTCTGTGTATTATTTGGACCTATTGCCAATTTTTTACAATTCTTTTACTAATATTTGACCAGTCAATTGACTGAACTTAATTTGACCGGTCAAACATCCAACCCTAATGCAAATCCCTACAGCCATATTTAATTTCAAGGTTACTGTTTTCAAATGAGTTCCTCATTCCTACATACTCCGGGAGAGCAGGGCTGACAGTAAAGAGAGGGGCAAGGAGCTGCCAGAAGAAAAAGCTGAGGGCAAGCAAAGGGGCTACCTGATCCCCCAGATTTATTTTCCCTCCCGTAGCAGTGGAAAGGAGACAAATTCAAGGCAAACCTCCAATAATTAGATTCTACACCTGGAAAATTATAACAAATTTATAAATATTCCATGTACAGAATCTAATTATTGGGGGTTCATCTTATAATCAGGGTCATTTTCTATTTGAGTACAGACAGTATTTGTCAGCATTAGACTGAAGCTCTCCAATTCATACTAATGACTCAAACATCATTGTAAATTACTAAAATTTGTGAATTAGCAAGGAAAGCTCTCATCCTGTAATAAGATCTTCCCAGGTATGAGGGGTGAGAAGAGAGGGGCGTTCTCTAAACCTACCGGGACAAGGTGAACAAACTATAAAAAGGAGTGGGGAATCACATATTAACATACTCCACTGATTTAATTTCAATAACTCCAATAATAATTTAAACTGCAAATCATCCTAGTCACTACCTGGTTGTTTGTAAAAATAATTCACCTTTTCTTTAATAAGATGCCGACTGACAACATTTTACTAAGTCTACTCCTAAATGTGGGAGGATGCCTCCAGTTTTTGGTGGAAATTATCAAATGTTCAGACGAGCAAAATGAGGACTAAGGAGGGTTTAGCTGCATTTTTTTTTCTTTGGAACAAAATATTTTGAAAGGAGATGCAATTCATTTCCTACCTGAAATCATATTATTAAGGATGCTTCATGACAGCCCCTAATAAGATCACCATTCAGTGCCATAAACAGCAACCATCTCATTAGAAATCTTTTCTGCAGAGTAACAAGGGACTTCGTAGCACACAAAGCAGAGATCAGATAGACATTGGACAAAGTCTTTTTTATTATGGCTTTAATGTTACAATAAGGAATTCAATACAGCCAACATAAAATTTCCAATCCTTTGCATTTGCCCCATTATGGCTTATAAAAGCATATGTCCAGTAAATGTCTGGAACGCAGCAAGCGAAGCTTAGGCTGTGAATCCAAACTTTCTCCCATTTAAAGTGCACTATGCACCAATCACCACCCAACAAAGGACAATGCTAGCTATAAAATCTTGTTAGCCTTTTATTTTGTTATGTGGCAACTGACTTTTTTGATTTTTGCTCCTCATTTTACCTCCCATTTTATCACAAGATGCCATTCCCGCCATTACTTCTGTTCTTCAAACTCATCCCTTCCCTTCGGCATGTTAACTAGAGACTAAAAATTCCTTCCCTCAACATAATTCCTCACCTCCTACTGCTTCGTCATACCACTGAATCCTACACTCCAATACTCCAGTTGGCTCAACTGCAACACACTGCTGGATAAGTGTCTCATTATTTCACTAGAGTAAAATACAGGGAAAAGCCGCCATTTACACAAATTACATACTTTGTTAATGCCATTTCAAAAATATGAAGAAGTAAGAATTGCATTTCTTATCTGAAGTCCTTTCCTTTCTCATATCCTTATGACAAGGTAGTTAGCAGAATTTGCAGATTTCATTGCAATCTGACAGGCTGCGCTGTGAGCACTTCTGATGCAGCCGCAAATTTGTGACCTCTGTCTGTGGCTGTAAATTTGTGACCTCAAACCATGCGCCTTAGCGCCTGTGCCACTCCAACCCCCTCATTTGCAGGGATTTAACTATGTAAACAGAGTAATTTGTGTGGTCTCTATCTTCCCATCCAACATAAAACACAGACAAAGGACAGGAAATTAGCAGGAGAACGATGGGATTATATGTGCAACTGCTAGCTTGAGGATATTGAGCTAGTGGAGGCCAAAATTATATGAATAAATATTAAGGGAGTCCTGGATCCACTGTGTCCCCTCAAGCCCCATTCTGGGAGAACTGCATATCTCCTGTGAACATCTGGTCCTCACACATAACATCTTGCTTCTGCCACATTCAATCCCAGGGCACATCAGCTGATCTCTGACTCCACCAAAGGGAGGCAGAGCAGATAAGGCAAGTTAATGTTCAGATCAGCATTATGAAAGCCTGCTATTTTAATGTCAGTTTTACTTCAAGCTGCAAGGAGAGCACACTACTCTCCCTACCGCTACACCATCACCCACATATCCTTGGTACATCATTGCTGTCTATGTAGTCTATTTATCACAAGGCCCATTTTTTTGGACAAAGAGGTCTTGAGGGAAGACCCCAAATAACTACCTTTTTGCCTTCACATCTCTCTGCTAAAATTCAGTGCCCAAATCTCCATTCCTTTTTGTTTCATAGACTGCTGTGTGGCAGGGCACTAAGATGCCTGTTCCTTTAAGGGCACAATCTGCCTAGGAGCCAAGCAGAAACCTCACAGGTGCAGGTTACTATGGCAGCAGGCTAACCAGGGAATTAGCCTGCACCTGCACCCAGTCAGCTGACAGGAAGAAGGCAGGGCCCTGGGCCCATATAAGCCCCAGGGCTGGGACCAAAGGCAGTTAGGGCCCTGGCAGCTGCCAGGGAGAGTGGAGTTGGTGCAGAAAAGCTCTATGGAAATACCCAAATGCCTGCACTACTGCTGGTGAGACTAATGAAGTTTAGGAGCTCCTAAAGTATCTGGGCTAGGACACACATTGTGGGAGTGTGACCTCCAGTGTTATATGCTTGTTATGTTACAGCCCAGGGGCTCATATTTATGTTGCTGCTTTTAATCCGGTTGACCAGACTGAGCCCATTGGGGAGGAGGAGGCCTCATTAGGGCACACTACCATGCACAGCTCAAGTGCCAGAGGGTGCGGTGACAGGGGGCGAGCAGACAGGGGCTAAGGGCCCAATGACGACAGGAGGCTGAGCTAGATCAAAGAGCAATATTTGAATACTATCTGCAAGGCATGGGGCATGATAAAGGGGCGGTTTTGGAGTCACACATCTAGCCCATAAGGCTTGTGGTGTCCCACGAGGCACTACTTAGAGAGGGACACAGCAAGGGGTCTAAGAATCCACATGGTTTAGTGGGGTCCACCAGAACCGTGACTGCATAACACCTTGAGGGCAGCCTCCCTGTTTACCATCTATTATCTTAACCATCAAGATGTGGCAGGAAAGAATAGAAGGTGCCCATGGGGCAAAGCTAGCAAGGTCATGCAGCCCTAGAAGCAACCCAGCCGTCCCTAGAGACCCCACCCTGTGACATGCTGTCTTTGGACAAATTTTGCTCTCAGTTACCTGACACAAATGCAAAACAATTCCTCTGGCACAAATCACTGGTGTTATTCTGAATGTGCACAAAGGTAATCAGGTTTTATCCCTCTCTGCTATCTTGTGCCTTAGCACCTTTCATGGTTACTCCCTGTGCGTTCTCCAGGTGCCTTGAACAAACAGCCTACACTCAAGCACTGATCTCCAGGGAAACCACTTACACATATATGCAGCTGAAGTCAATATGACTGCTCATATAAGTAAGTGTCCACCAATGCAAGCAAAGGTTTCTCAGTCTAATCCCAATGAAGCTTGATATCAACACACAGCTATCACTCAAATGAAGAGAAAGGACTCTAAAGGCATAGAAAGAAATGACAATTTTTGCCAGATCTAGCACTTTATAGCTGTGACCAAACATAAGTACACAGCTGCAGAGTGCTTTAAAAGGGCCTGACCCCGTGACAATATGAACCCTTATGAGGGTTCAGAAGGGGGCACTCCAAAGCAGAGTGCCTTCATTAACTTGTGTTGTGCATGCTGCTGGGAGCAGGGAGCTGTTTTCAGAATGGGAAAGGAAGCAGAAGAAGCTCATTCTGGGGGTTGCACAGGCAGTGCTGGAGGGTTGGTGGGGGGACCAGAGCCCCTCTGAGGTAGGAGGCTCCAATTC
>NW_017728992.1:180504399-180505687 GCF_001723915.1 Gavialis gangeticus
TGTGTGTGGGGAAGTGGGTTCTTGGAGTGTGTGACTTCCTGGAGCTGCATGTGGGGGGCTGCTCAGGGCCAGGGCTTACAGAAGGTTTACAGAGGGGCCCTGTGGGTCAGATGTAATTGCCTGGTGGGTCAGGTCCAGCCCATGGGCAGTATTTTGCCTGCCCATGAATTAGGTTGTTAAATCCAAAGGGCAAGTCGGGCATACTACAGAGAGGTGAGCATGAGCAGTGAATAATCCAGTCTGATTCTCTAAACCTTTATGAAGCAGGGAAAGCCTTGTTCACCGAGGTAGCTGCAGTAAAATTAATGGGACTATTTGCATATGGTAAAAAAAGATTTGGTGGAACTGGATGCCCCTTTTCATTATTCATGTCCATGAGAACCAAAGAGAATATTACCCAGCTGATCACCTGTGCAGATTTAAATGTTTTTCTACCTTGTCAGTTTTGCTGTAATTATCTAAGTCTTGACACAATACATCAAAGATCTGACATCATTATCTAAACCCAGACTATTGCAGCTTCTGCATAAGCTTCCCCTAACTGTAAACGCATTGCATAACCTCTGCTTGCAAAGCTGTGATAATATTTCTGCATCTCCAGGGTTGAACATTGTTCTGGAAAAATACAGGGAGGAAAAAAGTTCATAGCATTTTTCAAGGGGATTGATTATATCATATAGCAGCTGTCACACTGAATTACCAAGGGACGGCCACTGAGACACATGCCATCCCAAATGCAGCACTGTCCGTGAGCATAGGCCCGTCAGTACATATTTCTTTGCTAGGTGATATTCTGTGGGAGGGGGAATGCCTGCTCTTTCTGCGTACAGAACAGGAGGCTTGTTGTGCAGAGCAAGATTCTAGGTAATGATTTTAATCACCCAGGGTAGTGGAGCATGTATAGATGTTAAGGCCAGAAGAGATCACTGTGACAGTCTCCTGCAAGGTGTAAGGTACAGGATTTCCCTGTATTCGTTCTTTATTTGAGTTCGGCTGCAGCTGAACTGGAAGCTCCACCACAGCCCTTGGTAGGCTTTTTCCAGTGATTAATTATACTCGTTGCTGAAGATGTGCACTTTATTTCTAGTCTTAATGTGTCTGGCTCCAATTTTCAGCAGCTGGCTCTTGTTACACTTGGACCGTCTGGACTGAAAAGCCCCCTATTAACAAATTTCAGTTCCTTATGTTGCTACTTCTCCATCAAGAGTAGGTAAAATATGGCTTATGTGCTGGATCTGGCCTGCCAGGCCATTCATAGTTTCATAGTAGCTAGGGTCAGGAGGGACCT
>NW_017728992.1:180505698-180510445 GCF_001723915.1 Gavialis gangeticus
GCTCATTCTGGGGGTTGCACAGGCAGTGCTGGAGGGTTGGTGGGTGGACCAGAGCCCCTCTGAGGTAGGAGGCTCCAATTCACCCACCTCCTCCACTTCAGCAGAGGCGGGGAAACCCAGAATGGACCTCTCTCCCCCGCCTTCTCCCCCTCCCATCCTGAGACAGTACCAGGGGCTGGGAGGGGAAAGCGGGGAGCTAGGGAAAGAGACACAGCCTCTCATCCTGGGTCAGCTCCAAATTGGAGCGCAATCCCGCACCCTCCCGGCCCAAAAGCTAGTCCCAATGGACTAGCAATAGCTATGTGTTGGGAGGATCAGTCTCTCTCATGGCACTTTCTCTGAAGCGCCATGTGTTAAACCGGGGAGCTACACTTCTGTCCCTGTCCCAAAACGCTTAGAATTTAAACAGATGAGAGACCCAATGACAATGTAATGAAATGACTTACCCAAAGTAACAAAGCAGGCTAGCATCATAGCCCAGTACAGAAACCCAGATAGTCTAAATCATAAACTGAATGCTGTATGTACTGGACCATGACACACTTCCTTAGTAACTCTCCAAGGCCTTGTACACATTGCCTTCAAATGGGATTTTCCTTATTGGTCTAGGGATTTCTGGGCCACCAACGTGTTCAGCAAGAGGGGCAAAACATGGAATTCTGCAGAAGTACACAAGAACTCCCTTGGAGAGAGGAGCAGTTTCCCAGTACTGTTGACTCAGAGGAAAGGAATTTGAAAATCCTCATGATCTGAAAGTCTCAGTGAAGAGAACTATGGCCTCTTTCCCGAAATACAACCAGTGTAGCGAAAGCAGTGAAGAGGGAGAGTCGGCCTACTCTATTCTACCTGGGTTTTATACTACAAATCTAGAGACATGACTACCATCTGCCACATACTGTTTGTTTCCTTCCCCATGGGGAAAGTATGGACAGTGAATAATTATCTTTTTTATTCTCGTTGTTACACGTTTCTTTTAGAGATGGCAAGGTCCCCCAAATGAGCCAACTGATGGGATCTGCGACAGTCCTCAATTCCTGGGTGAGTCTTCCCATGAAGCTAGTCCCAGGGTACAGCGGCCCTCAGACAAGTAGTACACTGTTCTAGGCCATTCCCTGTGCCAAAGGAGGAAAGCCTTCATCCTATCTCTTTACCCAAGTTTAAAGCACCCTCTGGGCCAGGTGTTAGCTGAATTCAATTCAAAATTTTTGGGAAGCTGTAGTAGGGAACAGAGGACAGGTCTGACTGTGCTTGGACTACTGAATGGCCACACTGCAGCACTCTAGGTTATGTTCCTTAATACAGAAGGTTTATGACTACATATATTACTTTGCTGGGCTGCCTGTGCCCACTGGAGGCTGTGAGTTGAGACCAATGGAGTTACAGCCTGGCTCCACTCTCAGACCTGCCCAGTTTACCTTTTTCCCTAGAGCCACTGGGAGGCAAGCACAGAAACATTCTTCCAGGTCCGTATCAACCAGAAAACATCTTTTTACTCAAAGTACCTCTCAGAATACAGACCCTGCATTTAAAGCCTCTTTCCAAACCGCCAGGACAATTTAAAGGCATCCCAGGACAAGGAACAATTGAGTTCCTGATCTCAGCCAGCTGTCAGGGGGAGTTCAGAAGCCAATGTATTCTTTATACTAAAAATCAAACTACAACCAGACAGGAGTCAGACCATACATCTATGAAGCATTTGTCACAAAATACTCTGCAACATAATTAGCATCTTTTTTGCACAGGACCAACAAGGATATTGCAGGTCAGAGCTGCAGGGGCACGGACAGATCTGTGTGGGATTGCCCACATGCAATAAGCCAGTACTCTCCACCCAATGTTATCAAGCTCTCACTTTCATGAGCAATAAATATTTAGAGTCACCCTCTACTTCTGCCCTTGCTGCAGAACAACTAAAAGAGAAATGTATTTTGAAAACATGTAACAAAGATCAAAAGGCTTTCTTTTCTACTGGCTCTGACCTAGTTCTTTCATTCTTACTAGAAGGAAGCAAACACTTAAAGGAACATTGTCAAAACTGTTAGGTCTAAAAATAGACCTACCTTGGCAATGCTCCCATCTAGATGGGCTCATATGAAGGCCTGAAAAATGTATTTTCCCCACCCCCACCAACTCTTTGGCTAATCAGGAAATACAGACACCATGCAATGCACAGAACCAGCGAGCCCACCCCTTACCTTCTGGGATAAATACACCCCTATGCTTTGCTCTATACTGTACAAACTTTCCCCTCCTCCCTCACCCATCACTATATGCCATGCATTTTCTAACTGAAGCTGTTCCAAACCTCACATTTTGTGATTGCAAAAATCACATGCCAATATGGAGAAAAATGCCCTGAGTTTTTAAATCCAGCAGGAAGAATTTGCTACCCAGCTCAATTCTTGAACAGCTGAGTGAGTAAGAACCCCCCAGCCTCTAACACGACTCATTTAAGTGGGCACCTGGCTTTTGTAAGCTGGGGAGGAGGAAAGAAAAGAAAGGAAAAAGGTTTCCTCTCCGCTAGGGGATGCTAGACAATCCAGGCAGAAGGCTAGCTACTTGAACTGACCAAGAGATTAGAAACAAAAATCAACCTTTCCATGTTTCCCACAAATTAAATGCTCCAAAATATTTTCATTTCAAAATACAGGCCCCATGAGGTTTCTCAAACCGAAAATGCTTTATGGGTCCCCAGAAGCTGTTGACCAAAAGCAACATTTTTGGTCATAGCAGCAGTGCCACAGCAGTGGTGGAAGAAGGTGTGTGCATCAGTCGGGGGGACAGAAAAAATGGAGACTCTCCAAATCCTCTCAGGAAGCAAAGAAATTAGGTACCTCACAGAGGTTTAGTGAGGCTTTAACTCATGAATATTTATAAAGCTTTTAGAGATTCTCAGATGGAAGGCACTGCATATATGACAGATATTATTATACATGTGAACAGATTCAAAAGACAGACTACAGAGAGCTTAATCATGTGAATAAAGGAGGATGGCATTATGCACTGTAATGGGAGTTTTGCTGCTGTATAAACTGGAGCCCATTTATGGCAGACTGTCCCATCTATTTATCCACTACCAACCACAAACACTCAGGTTTGCATTGCTAACTCTGTGCCACAGAAAGGACAATAAATTATGGCAGGACCACTGGTTTCTCATTTATCCTTGTTTAGTGTTTCCAGAAATATTATTTAACCATAGAATCATAGAAGTCGGGTTGGAAGGGACCTTGTATATCTTCAAGTCCGACCCCCTGCCTGGGCGGGAGAAAAACTGGGCTCAAATGACTCCAGCCAGGTAGGCATCAAGCCTCTTTTAAAAGACCCCCAGGGTAGGAGCCAGTACCACTTCCCTTGGAAGTTGGTTCCGGATCCTAGCCACCCTGACTGTGAAGTAGTTCTTACGGATGTCTAATCTAAACCTCCTCTCCAACAACTTGTGGCCGTTATTCCTTGTTATGCCAGGGGGTACAAGGGGAAACAAGGTCTCTCCCAAACCCTTCTGGTCCCCCCTAGTGAGTTTATAGACTGTCACCAGGTCCCCCCTCAGCCTTCTCTTGTGAAGGCTGAACAGGTTCAGGTCCTGCAGTCTCTCATTGTAGGGTCTGCCCTGTTGTCCCCGGATCATGCGGGTGGCCCTCCTCTGGACCCTTTCAATGTTGTCCACATCCCTAATGGAGTTGTGTGCATTCACTTGGCCTTTAAGAGGTTCAAGGCCAAATTTTCTAAATTACTTTTGATGTGGAATGACCATTTCTAATACAAGCAACCAAATGGTCAAAAGTACCAATAGTTTGGTTGCCTCATTTTCCTCATGCCCCTCAAGTCTGTGCCTTTCAGAGGTGCTGAGCAACCATCGCTCCTGACCATAACTGTCAGTTAGCACCAAGTACACATTTTCCAGAGTTGGTCAGTGAGTCTGTGCATCTCATTTTGGGTGCCCAACTTGACAGAAGTTTTTGAAAATGTATGGCACCCACTTCTCCAGCTGACTTCAGATGAAGTGGCCGATGCTCAGCACCCCTGCAAATCAAGGCCAGGGCTGCCCTAAGCTGAGCTCCTAGTGAGACACAGACAAGATTAACATGTGGGTCTCAGAGATTTGCCCAAGGTCAAAGAGCACAACAGTACCTAAGAGGGGACTCAAATACAGGTAGTCCTCATGCCCAGTCCTGCGATGACTGTACTAGGACGTGCCGCCTCTGAAACGAGCAAGAATTTCCGAGGGAAAGAAATGAAAAGGACTTGCCAAGAAACCCACACCACAAATCCTGTCCCCTTCATTTCCGTGAAAGAGCCAGAAGAAACAAAATGCAAGTGCTTGCTACGTGCACACGGTCAGATTCCCAGGAGAGTTCAGCTTCTGTTGAAACACCCAAACGAGCTATCCGCCTCAGAGCAGCTGCCACTTCCTTTTGGCATGTCTATGGGAGCTGGGCTTTTGCACAACCCTGGCCCGGTAGCACCTGTTGGCATTGGCGTGGGAGGCAGCCGCACAACCTTGCATCCACGCTTTAGCAAGGCAGGCTAATATCACCAAATCTGCTCGGCTTTGCTATATCTCGGGGGGGGGGGGGGGGGCACAAAACACCATTCCCATGCTCCACTTAGGAAACTCAGCAGCTAGGAGAGGCACCAGGACACAGTTATGGCATCTGAGCTGGTAGTGAAAAGCCCCAGGCGGCTGCTCCAGTCCGGCTAAGAACAGAAAACCTCTCGCATGTCAGGCCCCGGCGTCCCGCGAGGA
>NW_017728992.1:180515445-180515968 GCF_001723915.1 Gavialis gangeticus
GGGGGGCACAAAACACCATTCCCATGCTCCACTTAGGAAACTCAGCAGCTAGGAGAGGCACCAGGACACAGTTATGGCATCTGAGCTGGTAGTGAAAAGCCCCAGGCGGCTGCTCCAGTCCGGCTAAGAACAGAAAACCTCTCGCATGTCAGGCCCCGGCGTCCCGCGAGGAAGCAGGTCTGACAGACCTCAAGCGGTGGCTGAAAGAGCCCAGGCGGCCTCGTGGCAGCACCAGCAGCCCCCAAAAGCGCCCCGGGCACGCGGGGACCGGCCTGCAGTGGAAGGTGGCTGGTGTTCACCAAAGCCCTGCTCTCTCTCTCACTTAGTTACCCTCTAAGGGACCTGCAGGCTGCCTGGGATAGCTCCGTCCCTCTGCTCGGGGACCGCCCGGCCCAGCCCTTCTCCGAGCGCTGCATCGAGTCAGGCCGCGGCCAGGTGAGAGCCGCCAGTCCCGGGGCAGGCGGAGGCGGAGGCGGGGGCGCAGGCACGCCCTGCAGCGCGGCACGGCGCACCCCAGCCCGGC
>NW_017728992.1:180516094-180517413 GCF_001723915.1 Gavialis gangeticus
GCGCCCGGGGCAGCCTGGGAAGCGTAGTCCTGCCGGGCCGCAGCCTCTGCGAGACGCCTGCTCCTGGATGCCGGAGCCACCTGGTTTGCCCTGCAGTGAACAGGCCCGGCCGCTGCTGCCCAGTCCCTGCGCCTGTCCACACCCGGGTGAAAACCTCCGTCCGGCTTCCTGCCCGCTCGCTGGGGTTTGTGACCGCTAGTTCTTCTTGCGCTGAGAGAGTCAATAATAAATCCCGGTGCACATCTCAGACTGGTTATAAAGACGAACGTCTTCATGCTTGGCATGAACGCCGCGTGCCCCTGGAGGCTGGGGGCGCGGCGGCGGGAGCATGGTGACAGCAGGCGAGGCGGCCACGGCGCTGGCGGCAGCGGGGGCAGAAGGGTGGTGAGCTCTGACCAGCCCTGGCCTTTTTGCAGGGGGTGTGCTGCCACGCTCAGGGGGCGCGCGTGCACTCGCCACGCGTCGACAATGACGGTTGGTGTGACCAGCATTGGCGACACGTAGGGGTTGCGTGTGGGTACATGTGCACCCCCTGAGATTGGCAGTGCACCCCGAGACAAGCGTTGCCAACACTGCCAGTGGCACCTGCAGGCGGGCTCTGCTCGCCACCCACTCCCCACGTCGCCCGTCTGCGGGCAGTCGCCGATCAACGCTGGCCGCTGCCAGCGGCATCTTTGGGCGGTCACCAACCGCCGGTTGACGCTCGCCACCCCACAACCAACACCACAGTGGCCGCCTGCAGGAGCTCCCCACTTGTTGCTGCTGTCTGCAGGCAGTCACCATGCCCCCCCAGTCTCCAGGGGCACGTGTCGTTCATGGTGACCAGGCTCTGGAACCAGGGCAGGAGTACGACGTGCTGGGGCCCTAAGCTATGTATGTCAAGTTTAAGAGGCCCCATACCATTACCAAAAAAAGAATCCGGCATTCTCAAAAATCCACTACTTGGGGACCGGCCACCACTCCCCCATGCCGCCCCAGAAGTGGGGGGAAGCTTGCACACGGCTGCTGCCGTCTCCATTAAGCACCCCGCGCCGCTGCTCTGCGTGCGACTGGTGCTCCAGGACTGGCCACCGCTACCCCTACACCCCTCCCAGCTCCGCAACCAGCTGCAGTGCTGGTTTATAAAAAATGGCATTTTCATATTTCTGGCACGTGTTCAGTCCTGAGCACACTGGATTTGTGAGGTTTTACTAGGTTTTTTTTTTCATATTTAGAGGCCCCTCATAATGTGAGGCCATAAGCTGTAGCTTACTTAGCTTGCGCCTAAATCCGTCACTGTCTGGAATAGGCTCCCAAGCACGGGTGGTGCAGGTACCTAA
>NW_017728992.1:180522413-180527214 GCF_001723915.1 Gavialis gangeticus
GCCCCTCATAATGTGAGGCCATAAGCTGTAGCTTACTTAGCTTGCGCCTAAATCCGTCACTGTCTGGAATAGGCTCCCAAGCACGGGTGGTGCAGGTACCTAACCTGAAGATCTTCAAAAGGAGACTGGATGCACACCTTGCTGGGGTTATGTGACCCCAGTTGTCTTTCCTGCCCAGAGCGGGGTGGATCCAACGATCTCACAAGGTCACTTCCAGCCCTAAATTTCGATGAATCTTTCCCTTCACCATTTACTGTTTTGTACACCCTTCTCACATCGCCCACCCTCAAGTGTCTCTTTTTAAAACTGAATGGCCTTAGGCTCTTTAATTGCTCCTCATCTGGAAGCCCCTCTGCACCAGTCATCCATGTTGCCCTTCTCTGGGCCTCCTCTAGTTCCTCCATGTTCTTTTGGAGGTGTGAAGACCAGAGCTGGGCACAGTGTTGAAGGTGTGGACACACCATAGATTTATAAAGGGGCATAATGATGCTTTTTCTGAACTTCCTGGTCAACTTTCTCCCAGCCCTAGCTAAGCTAGCCATCTATCTAACCAGGAAGGAGGCTGGACAGCGGGACCCCCAGAGACTGCAGGGCCATTTTCCTGTCCCTCATCATGTTTCCAGGCAAGGTTTCACTGGGCAGTGTTCACCGCTCCTTGGATGCATTCAAGGGTCAGCGGGCACTGGCCAGTGTCCCCCCTTGGAGCAATCATTATCAACTTCTGTCCCTCGCACTTGTCCGTATTAGCGTTTTAAGTTATCCCAAGAAATCAGTTGGTGAAAACCTGATCGCCCCCTCTAACCACAGGGGAAGGTGTGGACACATGCCCATGATCTTTCTGTGTACCAGATAGGCCCGTCCCGCTCCCAAGGATCAGGGGACCTTTCTATTCACCCTTAAAAATGTGAATGCTTTGGGGATTAGGACCCCTCAGGCAGCAGCGGGAATATAGGCTTTGCTGAACAAGTTCTAACCTTGTTCGTGCCATCCAGAAATTCTTCCCAGTACAACTGATCAGGCAACTCGAGCATGGAGAAATACAAATAAACTCTCTAATCTTCCTGATCTTCTCAAAGCTTTCAAACTAGGATTGACTGCATACCCCAGCAAACACAGAGCTATTGTTGATATATGGTTGTGTAGGAGTGATGATGTAGCCAAGATGGTCCCAAAATGACGTGAAGAGGCAAGGATTTCTTAGGGCGATAGTTTTTATTGGATTGTCAGACCTGAGGAAAAATGCATTCAAAAGCTTGGCTGTCCCAACTACATAGTTAGGCCAACAAAATTTATCACCATAAGAAATCCTTGCTTCTTGCATTGCTTAATATATATTAACTGGACATTTTTTTTAATTAACTAGTCATTCCCCTACCCACTGACCAGGTTGTTGCTGGATGCAATAACAATATTGAATGCTATAATTCCCCATGCCCCTCTCTGGCACCTGAATACTAACATCCTGTTCACTCTCCACACAAATGCACATACTTTCTTATCATTCATTTTAAAACATGCTCTATTATAGGCAGCTCTGCATTAGAGGCTGGATTTCCAGAAGCACTCAGCATTGGCCTGATGCTAAAGTAAAACTCCCATTGGCTTCAGTAGGAGCAGAGTTAAGCCAATACTGAATGAGGTCTTCCTTCTCCCACCACCTCTTCAGCAATAAAGAGAGAAGAAAAAAACCTGCTTGATTCTTCCCAAGAGGTCCTTAGTTAACTTGGGACCTGGTCCTGGGGCAGATCTTTGCTTTCACCGAGAGTCCTGCTGGAGTTAAGGTAGCTCTCTGCAGAGGTTTGCCCATGGTAGAGTTTAGTGGGCGCAGGTTCTTAAAGGGAAGTAGAGTTGATCAGAAGCACCGTCCTTAGGTAGTTATTTCAAGGAAATTTGTTTCAGGTCCTCAAAGTATTTCATAGTTTCACAGTTTCTAGGGTCGGAAGGGACCTGAGCAGATCACCTAGTCCGACCCCCTGCCATGGCAGGAAGAGCACTGGGGTCAAATGACCCCAATAAGGTGGTCATCCAACCTCCTCTTAAAAACCCCCAAGTTGGGAGCCTGCACCACCTCACTTGGAAGCTGGTTCCAGACCCTAGCCGCCCTGACCGTGAAGTAGCGCCTCCTGATGTCCAGACATTTGGATGTCTGCTTCCTGTTGAAGGTATCTTGGTGCCATTTATAATGTGGCTCTTTGCACACTTGCTATCCTTCATCTTTTTCTGAAACAAGTAGCTACCTTTGGCAATCCCGTGCTGTCAGTAAGGCTGATCACATGAGCAAGGGCCACAGGATTGGAGCCCTTTGTACTCAAGTGAATAGTCAAATGTGAGCATGACTACTTCAGTGATAAAGTCCTTCCTCTTTTACTTGTAGAAGACAATAAGCACGCTGTTTAAACTTCTCAAAATTTCTAGCCATTTCCCCTTAAACCAATCCTGAAATACTTCCTCACAAAACAACTAAAAGAGTTAAAGAAAAAAGTCGTGTGCATTTTTTTGCTTTTTTATGACGTATGAAACATACTTGAAAGATTTTACCTCCAATATTCTTAACTGTTTAAGAAATGAGGGCCGTGAATATCCAAAAAGAGTCTATGATTTTTGCAAAACCCTGTATAATTTATGACATCGCAAGGATCAAAGAATAAAGAAGACAAGGGGGATTTAGTTAGGCTGTTTGCTAATAATTAACAAACACTTTCAAAAATGTGTATCTTTGTTAAAGACTCCATTGTCCAACAAATTTAAATTAGAGTGCAAAAGTTCATAAATGTATGTGTACTCATAAATGCCAATGAGCAGATCTAGGAATTTGAAAGGGGAGGGAAGGGGAGGGTACAGATGGTGTGGTGCTTCATCGCATATAATCCAATATATTTTTCTCCAGATAAAAATAAACTAAAATATTTGCTAGGGGCTTAGGGCGATATTATTTAGTTTAAGAGTGAGGTAAAACCAAAAATTACTTTATTGGAACATACATTAATTTGCTATATCATACATTATGTATTAAAAAACACAACAAATAAACCAAAGATAATCAAAACACATTGGTTTTTTTTAGTCCTGTAGTCACTAGAATTAAATGTTCATCTCTTTAGAATCATAAAACAAAAAAGCACAGACAGTCTGCAGAAGCTTCCTCAGCCTGACTAAGGGTATTTGTGCCTAAAAGCCTGCTAAGAATTTTTCCAACTATTTGAATTGGTCTAATAAAAGATATCAGATTTACCTAAAGAACTTTGTCTGCCTATGTCTTAGACCAACATGGCTACGCTGCTCAAACAAAATCAAGCCTACACTGCTAAAACAAAATCAAGCCTTCTTGATCATCTTGACAGTGCATCCAATGCTTCATTGAAAGTTATTTGCACATCTGAGTTAAAATTCACCTGCGTTAATGTTTCCACATTACCTGAGCGAATGTTTTTAGATAGGGTTATAAAGAAATCTGAAGGTCTTTGAAGTAGGGAGCTACATTACCATGGACAGTTAAGAAAGAGCTGAATTTCAGAAGGAAGAATAGCTGGATTAGCGGAATATTATGACCATTAAAAAAGGAGAAACAGTCTGTGCTAACACCTGTGGAAAGAAGAGTTTAGTTTTGAAGGAATTGGGTAGATAATGAGCCATGAAGTCCAGTAACTTCTTCACTGCTGCCTAAAAAGAAATGCTGCTGCCACTGTGAGGCAGTTTGCTTTAAATTTTGAGTGGAGCAGGAATCAAAGGGAGGGCAGGGGTTGACTGTATCACTGCACCTCTCCTGGATCTGGCCCAGTAAATACCCATCGCAGCAAAAGCAGGAATTCTGACATGCTGAAAATTTTGAAAATGAGGACACAAGCATGATAACAGATCTTTCAGGGTTTCATTGCACTATCCGCTGGCTACCTTTACATTTATTTCCGAAGCTTTTCAGGGCTGTCTTCACACTGCTAATCTGACACATGTTTTTGGACGTCATGTGCATGTAAACAATCACCTTTGGATTGTATAGATCTGAATTGGGTTACAATCTCCGTGGAGCAGCAGAATTGTGTAAAACACTAGTAATAGCTGTAATGCACTAGAAATAAAAGTGATTGCCAAAAACAAATGATGTTCCCAAACTTATAATATGGAATATATAACAAACAATGCATTATATATATATTTTCTAACTATACATATAACCTTTATACAGGTATGTAACATATGCATGTAAACTTTAATTGTTTTTTTGGCTCAATATCAACAACTTTTAAATAAAATAGCAAGCACTATTTGTTTGAATATTTATTTTTCTAACACTTAAATGTGATCTGTAGGAAACACTGTTGGTAAGTTATTGTAACTAATTTGCTGATGTGAATGTGTATTATTGCTCTCTATTACTTAGAATCAGAATTGTTTGCCTATGTATAACACAAAATTCACATGTAGACCTCTGTCTGGGATCTCAAGTTTAGTACCCAAAATCACCGGTCATATCTGAAAATTGTGGCTATCATCTACTTAACTAAGTAAACCTTGATATAATTCCTATGTAAAGTTTATCTTCAAAACTTGTAAAACACAGGAATGATGCTACCTACTTTATGCAGAATTGTCTGAAATAACCTATGCATCAGAGCCTTTAAAATGCTCAACAAACCTGAATGCCTGAAATCAACAAATGTTTGTTTTTTCCCCAAAGCAAGTCAATCTTGTTCAATGTAACTGACCCTTTAGAACATGCAGCTCCCTGCAGGATAAGACAGTGTTTACTACAGGCATAAATTACATTGATTAAAAAGATAGCAGAGGTCTTTTTGTCAACCCC
>NW_017728992.1:180532214-180549631 GCF_001723915.1 Gavialis gangeticus
TTTGTTTTTTCCCCAAAGCAAGTCAATCTTGTTCAATGTAACTGACCCTTTAGAACATGCAGCTCCCTGCAGGATAAGACAGTGTTTACTACAGGCATAAATTACATTGATTAAAAAGATAGCAGAGGTCTTTTTGTCAACCCCCACACACTATTTTTACATGGTATTTTAGATAAGATGCTGTATTTTAGGTTTCAGCAGGAAATTCAACCAGCACTTATCAAGGCAGTGAACAAGGGTGTAACTTTAGCTCTGCTTACCCCTTCTTTCCGAATTGCTTGAAAGGCAGGAAGGGGAAAGATGCCTGTGGAGAGCCTGAGTCCCACATTTAGAGTAAAAGGAAGCAATTCTTAGGTACGCGTTCCTTTTGTTAATTTATTTTTCTTTCTTATAATAAATGGTTTTCCTTAAGAAAAAGGCTTGCTGAGCCATTCCTGTAGTTTCCACGCACAAACAAGTAAAAGCATGGGGGATGTAGTGCAAAATACTTTTTTTTTGTACTTGTGGTTTAATTTCAGTTTTTTGCGGTATATTTAGGAAATGTCCAACTGTGTATATATTTTTAAAAGTACATAGTATTAAAGAATCTCCCTTAAACATCTGCTATTAAAACTTTCATGATAAATGGAGAGAATCTGATATTTTAGCCCATCCCTGCTCAAATCTCAGCTATGAAGACAGACCCTTACATCTGTGTAGGTCAGATCCCAGAATCAGAGAGATGCACATAAACAGAATTCTACTACATGTCAAAATATAACTAATATATATGCACAGCCAGCTCCTCAGGTGGTATAAAAAGCACAAGAAAACTGTGTAGATCACCTACTTTTCCTTTTGTGTATAGAATTCTATTGCTAATTATCCCAGAAATTAGCAAAATATGTTTACAAATACACTTAATATCATTTAAACAATGATAACCATATTAAACCATTAAGGAGTGAGAAAACATATTTTAGCGGTGTAATCATTTTGCCTTGGGTGGACTCTTTCTTCACAACACACCTCACACCTACGCTAATGTTGTTCTACAATGTGTCTTAAGACTGTAAACAATTACTTATACTTCTGCTAACTATTGGCTAAGTGCATTTCAAATGTTGTTTAAGATATAAATTGTTCAGAATTATTCCCATGACTGAACACTAATAATTCTGCTTGCAGTACATCTGAGTCTCTCAATGGTATTGTAAATGTTGTCATTTCAGATTTATACACTCTCTCTCTCTCTCAGCTCTTTGATCAACTGATCAAGTAAGGATCCCGATTTCTTTCCCTTGTCCTTTCCTTGTAAATTTCTTCCCCTTTTAGTTGCAGAAAAGTATGACTCAAGTGTATCCAAGAGGTTTTTTGTGTTGATTTTTTATTTGTCCAGACTGAAGACAGGAAGAGCCCTTTATGTATTATATCTTAAAAGGTATCATGATTCTAGGGTCCTGTCTCATGTTTGCTTAATGGGTGCAATAACTATATCTCTCTCTTCCATTGTGTTGTCAATTTAAATATACAACAGTTACCATGTAGTTACTCCTGCAAAGTGGTATGTGCCATGGAATACAGCCCTTCTGCAAAGATCTGAACTGGACATATCACCTGGGCAAGGGAGAAGAGATTGATGTCATATTTCTTGACTTTAAAAAAGCCTTCAATCTGGTATCCCACGATCACCTCTTGGCAAAACTGGCTAACTACAGCCTTGACCTCACCACGATCTGCTGGCTGGGGAATTGGCTCCACGGTAGGACCCAGAGGGTGGCAGTTGATAGAAGTCAATCATCATGGTGCACTGTGACCAGTGGGGTCCCTCAAGGCTCTGTCCTAGGGCCTATACTCTTTAACATCTTCATTAATGATGTAGACATTGGTGTAAGAAGCGGACTGGCCAAGTTTGCCAACGAGACCAAACTGGAGCAAAGCATCCACACCTGAGGACAGGAGCGTTATCCAGGCAAACCTTGACAGGCTCAGGAAATGGGTGGATGACAACCTGATGGTGTTTAACACCGAAAAATGCAAGGTTCTCCACCTTGGGAGGAAAAACCTGCAGCATGTTTATAGGCTCGGCAGTGCTACTCTGACTAGCACAACAGATGAAAGGGACTTGGGGGTCATGGTTGACCACAAGATGAACATGAGCCTTCAATGTGATGTTACAGCTGGTAAAGCGAGTAAAACGCTGACTAGCATCCATAGATGCTTCTCAAGCAAATCCCAGGACATCATTCTCCTCTTGTACTCAGCCTTGGTGAGGCTGCAGCTGGAGTACTGCATCCAGTTTTGGGCTCCACAATTCAAAAAGGATGTGGAGAAGCTTGAGAGAGTCCAGAGAAGAGCCACGCGCATGATCAGAGGTTAGGAAAACAGACCTTATGACGACAGGCTGAGAGCCATGGGACTATTCAGCCTGAAAAAGCACATGCTCAGGGGTGCTCTGGTGGCCACCTATAAGTTTATCAGGGGTGCTCACCAGGACCTGGGGGAACATCTGTTCACCAGAGCATCCCAAGGGATGACAATGTCGAACAGTCGCAAACTCCTCCATGACCATTTCAGGCTGGACATAAGGAAGAATTTCTTTACTGTCCGAGCCCCCAAGGTCTGGAATAGCCTGCCACTGAAGGTAGTTCAAGCACCTACTTTGAACACCTTCAAGAGTAAATTGGATGCTTATCTTGTTGGGATCCTATGATCCCTGTTGACTTCCTGCCCTTGGGGCAGGGGGATGGACTTGATGATCTTCTGAGGTCCCTTCCAGCCCTAATGTCTATGAAATCTATGAAATAATTAGTGAATTCTTTTGTGGTATATTAAATGAGTTTTATGCCACACAGGTGTTACATGGAGCAAAGTTACAGTTGAAGTTTTCTTAGCAGGATTTGCACAAAACTAGCAATAGGGAGCAATAGAGAGGGATTTAAATTTTACACTGACATTTAAATTTCAGCTGTGGCTGTTTTAGGCTGAGTTGCAGTACATCTTACTGAGTTGCAGTAAGATGTACTGCAACTCAGTACTACTGAGTTGCAGTACATCTTAACAAATCTAAGTCTTTACGGGCCCCTCGCTTATTTTGAATAGCCCTTTACTCCACTTAAGTCCACTTCTTTTCAATGGGGCTAATTGTACTAGTCAATGTAGGTATCAGAATCTGTTTCTCCACCCATTATCAGGAGTCAAATTCTTTGCCTCAAATAGGTCTACATTAATGTTGATTCTGACTAGCCTGGAGTGCCAGCATAATCTCTACAGAGCTTGTCATGCCAATCACTTCCACCTAATATCTGTGAGTGAAGGTACAGAAGTGTGAATCCTGAGCAAAAAATTCGCAAGTACACTGTGGGTTTAGAAGCACACATTACATAGACTTGAAAATCCCAGCTCATCTTTTACGCTTTTTCATCTATGTACAGACCTATACAGTTTACAGTTTGTGCTTTATAATCCATTTGCCAATTAATTCTATATTCATGCCCATCCAGAACTGCCACAGGGTCCAATACATTTTGTATGTACACAAAATGTGGGAGCCCATTCTACTCAAAGCACAACCAAATGGCAGCACTAGTTCAGGAAAACATGTTTATGTGTGTGAATCCAGCACCTGCTAATACTGCGCATCAGTGGAAAAACGAGTAAAGCAAAGTGTTCCTGTTCAAATCCCTGTAGAACTTCTAGCATTGCCTCTTTCAGATGAATAAATCATATACTCTCTTCCATGGATCTACTAATGGAGGTTCAGAGTGGGGCTTCAGAAACAGGGATAGAGGTGCCAACATACCTAGGCCTTTCCTAGGAACAACTCTGCAGTACTTGTTGAATCCAATCTTCTGTCAGTCGTATGCAACTCCCCTTAAAATATTGTCATGGCTGGTGGACTCAAATACAACTGGCTACTACATAAATAACTCCCAACTCTTGCCATTTATTTATTCTAGATTTATATCTTGTCCTATCCAAGGGGCTCAGCATGACTTGCTGAATTTTCAGTTTGACATGGCCTAGAATAATCCACACAGTCTAAGGATACATGCACTCTGGTGGTTTTTGCTTTCAAAAAATTGCCAGTATCTGTGGTTGCTTTGAGCTATACAAAGGAGTTATTGTGAATTATACAATCTGCCAAAATCCTCCTTGTTTGTGAGTACTTCCAAACATGAGCATGAGAACCTATTGCTTCTCAGATGTTTGACAGTGGGCCAGACCTGCAGCTGGTATAACTCTGTTTAAGCCAATGCCTCAGTTGAGATAACTCGACTTATACCGGCTAAAGAGTTAACCCACTATTTCTCTTGTAATCTAATAGAAAATGGTGATGTACAATCTCATCCATTATGGAGCCTTAGCAAGCACAAACCTGTATAGTATATAAACACATAGTACAATGTCCAGTGGCTTTACATATTGAGCAGTCAGAGTAATTTATATTTGTGTTAAGCTGGTGTAAATGCTATTCTTTGCATAAGTGGAAGACAGCACAGGAGAGAAAGTCATGGAGAATCAAGCCTTAAAGAGCCTGCTTGTATTTGTAACACTAGACATTTTTGCTGCTTAGGTCCCAGTCTCACTGCCTTTGCGCTATGTTACAACAATACATCAGGACTCCAATATAAACTGCTGCACTCTGATCAAAGGAAAGTCAAACCTCAAAAACCATTTCTCCATTTCTTTAAGACTTTTTTGCTGTGGGAGTTTAAGATGGAGTCAGTGACATTATCATGGATAATAATAACTTAATAATGATCGCAGTTGATGACAGCTATGCATGATGACCTTTACCTGCTGGTGAATTGCTCACTGTAGTGTTGAAAAATGTAAGCAGTTGGTGGTGATTTGAAAGAATTTAATAAGGCAAATCAGATAATTGCATTTAACATCACAGATGGATTTTATTTTCCACAATGCTTTTATTCCAGTGCAATAACATGACTCAGGAATCTGATGGATATTACAGCCTCAATTTTTCATTGCCTCACACCTTTTATAGTAATTTACTATAAATTAAGTGGGTGTAAGTCACTACCAGCTCAGCTTAGAAACATCTGACATCCCCTTTGGGCAAATGCAAGCAAGTACTGTGTGCAAGATGCTAGGCACTGTGAGTCTTTACCCCTTTCACTTTTTGCATGAGTGTTATATCTTGAGTGCATGCATATAGTATTACTTTGTGTTCTGCACGTTGTATATCATCACAGGTTACTACTGTCAAAGGAGCACAGGAACTTCATTAAATGTCCAAAAAAATATAACACTGATCTCAGGACTCACAAAAGATACCTAATTCTCCACTGTGATAATTTCTCAAAAGCTTTCAGTTATCACTAAGGGCTCTTTTATTTTGTTTTAATGAAAAGGGAATTCCACTCATATTCCAAGTACTGCAAATTTGGTTCCCTTGTTTTATACATGCAAACATACAGATACTATTATGAGAGGCAAAACAAGTATCAGGGCCTTGCAGCTCTTTTTTCAAGTGGAAAAGAATATGGAGCCTAGGTATTTTCTTAGCATACCTTTTTTTTTTTGTACTGGGCCCAAAACAGAGCTGGTCACAAACAGTATACAGATAATCACACCTCTCAACATTTCAGCCCCCAAATTAAGGCTCAGTACCCAAGAAGCCACTCTTCATGATCATTGTAGAGAGATTAATATAAGTGAAAGCAAGGAGAAAGCTGTCTTGTTGTTTGCAACAGCTCTCTCCAAAAGAAATAGCATCACAAAATCATATTAGTGTTTCTTCAAAAATGGTACACTGCTCAATAGCTAAGAAATAATGCTTGTAAAACTCTCTGTAACAATACTATTTAGTAAAGTCTGCCATTCAACACTATTTGGCATTATTGTCATAAACTAGCAATGTGTCTGAACACACTGTCTCCCTCTGACACTCTGCAGAAGGTCAGTGATCCACAAAGGCAGCAACAGCAAGGCATGAATTTAGAGACTTCAGCATAGATCTCTACCATGTGAGCTACAGAACTGGCAATAAGAAAAGGTGGCAATTATCTGTGAAGAAAAAGGCAGGAAGATGTGTCTAATACATGCTGAATAATGTGTCTCATAATCGCGCTAGTATTATTTGTCTGTAGTACCATATGGATGCTGAATATCAGATGATAAAATTGGGCTGTGCTGTGTAACTCTCTCCCTTCTTATAACTGTCAGGAAAAGGGTTCAGACTCTCACCTCCATAGATATACATGGAAACTGAAACAGCCGAGTTTTATTCTACCAGGATATTTATCTCTCTAGGCCTCATTCCTTCAACTCAATCAGTGCAGGCACCCCAGCTTGTCAGTACAAAGCTCATTACACAATCTAGATTCTCAGAAGAATGTAATGAACCCTCTGCTACCTTACAAAGGCAGTATAACATGCTACCATCTGGTTTGGGAATCCTTTACTTTGCACAGGTGTGAATGACTACAGAAGGAGAATCCAGCTCAAAATATGCATAAGACTTTAGAACTACAGTTTGAATGGTCTTTGCATCATAGAAACACATTGGCATATTAGGGATGTTTAGCTTTGATACATGGATTCTGAATATGATTTCTCCACGTGTGGTCCTGTCACCTTAATTTTATATAATTCTATGAGTATATGCAGGGCACTTCCTCCCCTCCAATCAGGTTATAAACATTATAAAACTTTGGGATATACGACTTGTCAGTCCGATTTAACTGCAGTATTAACTTGTGCTATAACTCAAGCTATAACCTCTGTAGTCTGAAGAGAGTGGTGCTTTAAGTTTGAGATATCTGGCTTACTGTTCCTGGCAGGCAAGTTAAAGTCTGAGTGCCGCTGGTGTCTGAGCTAGTAATCCAGTGGGGATGCAGCACCTAGAGCAGTGCTGCCCAAACTTTTTTCTCGGCAGCATGACCCCTTTTATGGCTCCATTTTCTCCGAATGACCCCATTTCCTCAGCATGGCCCCTCACTCCCAACCCGCAGCCTTCATCCCCATGACCCCGTTCGCTAATCTTGTGACCCCATTTGGGGTCTTGAGCCACAGTTTGGGAACCGCTAACCTGGAGAGAGAACATCTCAACTGCTCAGTCTTGTCTCTTGGTTAATCCAATCACTATCTGCTGCTAATCAAATCACTCCTAGAGGGTTGTTTCAGAAGAAGGCCTGTCACTCAAGCTTGGAGAAGCTCAAATGAAGTAACACAAGTACATTAATCTTAGCTAGCTGCGATGGTGAAAACAAGCCATAAGGCCCTGAATTGCCATTTCCCTATTCTAGTGTTACTCCAGTAAAGTTAAGAGAGTTACTCTTGATTTAGAAGTGTAGAGTCCTGGTGAGGAGAGAATCATACCCCATATGGGTAGTATGATTCAACTAGCCCCATACTTGGGAAAATAATTCTTGTGCACATTGGCCTGAATAACTGAGATACTATCTATTACCATGTGTAATACAGCTTCAAACAAAGTATGGGTAGAGCCTAGATGCAGACTGCTTCTTGAAAGCAGCAAGGTGACAGCAAGCCTGGTCTTCCTGCTTCAGTTATCTACCTGTCATTGCTTAGCACTGTGAGCATTCTGGGGCTGAAACTCTCTATTTAATGTGCTTGTATAAGTGGTTTATTCACTTATACAAGTGAATAAGCCTTTATTCACCCCAAAATGTAAATTCAGGGTGATCGAAATATTTGGCAAATTTAAGATGAGCATGTTGGACATTTTTGGTGAAACCTCCCTCCCCTACTACCTGAAAAATGATTACAAATGTAAACTGTCCATTTCTGAAATTAAACATTTTGAGGTCTAGTCACAAGGGAACTTATTGTAGGCATTAGGCATTCAGAAAACTGAGGAAGAGGAGGGGGTCATATCCTCTTTATCAAGTGTAGACCGTAGTTAAGATTCTCAAGCAAGAATTCTAATTCTCTTTCTGGCTGGAGAAGACATTGCATTTGAGCTTCTCACCTCCCACGAGGCTGCCCTAACTAGTGGGCAATAGGCTATTTTGGATTATAGGCTGTTCCGCCTCTCCTGTTAACGCTGGTGTACCATGTGTATACCACTTAAGCATTTGTTGTTGCAGAGACTAGAACTCAGGTGTCTCTTCTTCTGGAGAAGTGACTAATGGCTGGTTTACTGGGGGAGGCACCACCTACCCCACAACTTGGAATATGCATCTAGCCCTTTCTGTCCAAAAAAATTTTGGTGGTATTAAAAATGCCCCCAAAATGTTTCATTTCACTAGAAACTCTGAAGAACTTCAATTTTGGGCCAACCTGAAATGTGTTTGGAATGGCAGTGAACCCTAAATCAATCATCTGCATTTGTCAAACTGTAAACAAAAAGTAAAATATTAAGATCCTAGGTTAAGTACAAACATTCAAAATGCACCTGGCAGAAGCGCTCTAAAGTATTGCACTTTATGCAAAGCATGATAAGTTAGAGATGGAGCCAACTGAACAGATGTTCACTGTTCGGTGTGCGGGGGCTCTCAGCCTGCCTGCACTGACCACTGGAGGTGCTCCCGCATACCTCCTAAGAGGCTGCCAGAGTGACCTCTCTCCCCAGCTCCACCCCACCCCCACTCCACCAGCTGGTGACTTAGGATGGTGGGGATCACGCTCTAAGTTAACCCTTGATGGGATCTGACACAGACACTTGATCAAGCTCCCTAACAGAAAGCACTTTAGGTTAGTACACATCCATCCAGGGCTAACTTAGAGTGGGATCTTCCATTTGTAAAGCACTTTATGTGCCATGAACGTCTGTTCTGTTACAGCTATAAACCACTTTCTGTGTGCGTAAAGTGCATTAAGTGTAACATCTGTACCTAGCCTTAACCTCTACCTGGTTCTTTAGGTTCCACAGTAATACATGTAACAGGAACTAAGGGCCTGCCCCCACTGAATTACCTGTTGTGACTACAGTCCAGTGCAGACATATGCTGGGTAGGTCTACATTGGTAAATTTGGATACAAGTGCCAGCCCAGCCATGGCAGCCTGAAGCTTGGTGCATGCAGTATATTGCTAGAATGATGCAGTTTAGGCACCTTCATTATGGTATTTTCCTGACCTTCAGTTTATACTGCAACAATTATGCATGCCCTTAGTAGTTACAACCACCTTTGAAAACATCAGCAGTCACACACAAAGGGTGTTTTTGCACATGCTCCAGGAGTCGGAGGCACTTTAATCAGAATGGCTCTCAGAGTTGCTCTAATTAAAGCACCCAGAGCATCTCATGTATCAGTGTCCCCATGTTTCAAAATAGTGACGGGGAGCTTTATCTAAAGCTTGTTGAATGAGCTTTAGCTAAAACACTTTTGCCACCATTTTGAAGCACTGGGATACTGATACACGAGACACAGAGGCTGGCTGGAGCACAGTAATTACCACACTGCAGCACTCAATTGAGTTTGCTCCAATGCACTGTAATTACAGCATGTCAGAGAGCCTCCAGGTTCATGTACAGGCACTCAAAGCTTCCAAACTCCACCCTGAGTCCAATTACTATAGCATTACTAATCTATTGTCTCGTGGGACAGATGCCTACTACTACTGCCTACTACTCTCTGTTCAGAACAACATAGTCTCATCGTGCTACTGTCTGATATTTGACCACCTTCCATCAGAAAGTGGAGCATTTTCTTCTGACTGCCATTGCAGATTTTTCTAAATGTAGTCACAAAGAGCTTTTTATTTTTAACAAACTCAAACGACATCCCGTACAATGATTTTTGTTTAAAAATTTTTTTCTACTCTTTTTCCCCTACTCTTCGCAACACAACTCCTTGGCAAGCCTATAGAATTAAAAAGTTATTTGTATTTTTAGTTTTTACGGTTAGGGAATTGCAGATTCTAAATCTAGCTCTTTTCTTACCTCCCTTCCCTTTTCTGCTTTTCCAATCATTGGCTAAAACATTTTGGGTTTGTAAGGTTTTGATGCCTCTGAATCCCTCTCTCTCGCTCTCTCCTTCCAGAAAGGAATTTCTTAAAGAGTTTTCATTTAATTGGGCCTGGAACCATTATGCTTTTAACCAAAAGTTGCTGTTACCTAATTGCCAACTGCCTCCTTCAGTTCTTTTTCTCATAAGTCTGCCTCATTTCTCCTTTCTGCTCAGAATTGCTCCTCCTTTTTCTGCTGCTGTTTTCTGTATTCTGAATTCTTAAGACTTCCCTACATTAATTTCTTTATAAATTCCTTTATTTTATATTGTGACTCCAGTTCATCCAGAACCTGTAATAACACATCTTTGACACTGAGCTTTTAATTGTACAAAAGTTGCAAAATTTAGACTTAAGCTTCCCACAGCAACCTTAGCATTGCCTGCATCTATTACAATAGAGTCTTTCATTATATGATCACACAATGCTGTGAACAGCAACACAAGGACAAAGAAGTACAGGCCAATTTTGAACTAGTGGAGAAAAAATATAATAAGCCACCTCACAAGTGAGGATACATACAGCATATGCTGCAATAGAAAATTCACTTTTTTTTTGCAGAGGGCAGTGCTGGGGGCTATACAGCCACTTAGGATTTCAAAATACACTGTAAATATTGCAAAAGCTTTGTACTGACCCTATTCCCAGGGAAGAGCTTAATCATTTGTGAACCCTGCAAAGAGAGAATCTTCAATGCACAAAACGGCCAGGAAAATGTTTTGGCAGGCTAAAAATTAGGAGATGGTTTCTACCCAGCAATGCAGAATAATTCGGGAACAGGCTTCCAGTAGGAATAGTAAAGGCAAACAACTTACCTTACAACAGTAACCTTGGAGGTCCCTTCCTGTCTTTGTCCCTGTTTTATGCAGGTGAAGAGCTGTGTTTAGGAGCCATGACAGGGGCCGCACGCCTAAATAAGTATATGGTAGACCAGTGGTTCCCAAACTCTGCCATATTGTGCACCACCAGTTTAAAATGATACAACTTTAAGTGCCAAAAGCAAATGTTTGTCATATAAGTAATTATAATAAATCTGTTAATGTGTACCCCTGACTGGCTGGCTGTGTACCACCGGTGGTACGTGTACCAGAGATTGGGAACCACTGTGGTAGACCATTCACCTGTGCTGGCCTTGTCCCCTCAGCCCTTAATTTTTGTCACAGCTCCTGTTACGCACAGTCTGCTCAGGAGACGAGGTGAGCATCATCTACCACATACTATAGGGACTTCTGGAGTGTTTCTTTCCCACCAGTTTTCTGGTTTGCATGAATCCCAGTGGCAATCAGAAATGCATAAAAGGCATGCAGTGATATCTGTACACAGAGGACCTGATTCTCTCAGTTACTCCAGAGAAGCTTTCTGACCAGAGGCTGCACTTATTTCAAAATCCTCTGTCTGTGTGGTGCTGCTCACTGGCAAGGGCAGGTTTTCTAAAGGAATTTTAGCAGTGTCATTGGCACTTGCTGCACCTCCACATTTGTGCTCTTCCTTCAACAAAAGAAGGAAGAAAGAAGAAAAATGAAAGGAAGGAAAGGAAAATGAAATGGCAGAGAACTTAGGGCCTTGCAGCTGTTTTTTGAAGTGGTGGAATGTCCTTTACTGCTGCTAGGAAGAGAAAGTGGGGGTTGGGGTGAAGAGGACACACAAAGAGGGTGTTTTAACTTAATATAACTCATGTTGACAATGTACAGTTGACAGTAAGAACCCGATTGCCTGCAGTCTAGCACGGAGGTGACTATAAAACAGGATAGATGCAGGGCCTTTTAGTGGGCCCTAGGCAAACAAACTCTTGGGCCCTGGGCCGGTCAAGACCCCCCTCCCCACCCCAATGGCGCTGCCCACAGGGGGTCAGGCTCGGAGCCACTAGGAAGCAGCTGCTGCAGGGCGGTGAGGCCACTGGAGGGGAGGGGAAAGGAAGGGAAGGAGATGGGGCCATTTGTACTGTCACCACGGAGGGAAGGACCAGGGCGCCCCCCCCTCCATAGCTCAGGGCCCTAGGCATGTGCCTAGTTTGCCTATGCATTAATCCAGCCCTGGATAGACAAAATTAGAGCAGTTTGGAATTGGAGAGGCAGTATGCTCTGCTGGGTAAAGCAGTGGCCTGGGAGTGAGAAGAGAGAAATTCTGTTCCCAGCTTGGCACCTGACATGCTGTGTACCATTTAGGGTTGTCAATTCTGACTGAAGCTATTCTGGGAGATTTTTTTCCCCAACATGACATAATGTCATTAATTGTCCTGTTCAACCTATTCATGATATCGATCTCCTGGATTGCTTTCAGTAGTCACTGGGAGATGGATGCCAATTCTGGTAGACTCCTGGCCAATCTGGGAGGGTTGGCAACTGTAGTATCATTGGACAAGTACACCATGCCTGGGTTTACCTTCCCACTGTTGCATATTTAGATTGTAGACTCTTTGGTGCCTTGCACCACGAGGCTTCAGTCTCCACTGGGGCTCGTAGCTGCTGCCACAACATACATGTTTTATTTTTTATTGACAAAACATCTTCAGTCCCTCAGCATATTACCATACAGAAACTTCATATAGCATAATTGTACATAGGCCTGGAATGGAGTCATACCATGTGGACAGTGGCCTCCATTTCAACTACAGATCAACAGCCCATTGGCCTTACTTATAAATGTTACAATTTTTAAAGCAAGTCATCAATCTGTCTCAAACATGGGCAAAGTATTTTAAACTTTTAAAAATACTGAAGTATTTTTAACCATTTCAATTATAGTTTTGTATCTCAGACTGTTCTGTAATTATTGCCTTACAACCTTTTCCCTGTGCCTCAGTACAGACTGTCCCAACATCTTTTTTTCCCCAGTCTGTTTTTAAATAAATTAAGACATTATTCATAGCATGTAGGAAAAACAAGCCTTCAGTATGCTTGCTTGGGAGGCAAATGATGCATCAGTAAAATTATATTACTTTTATCTGGCTATTCTAGATACATACCAGATATTGTCTGAATACATTGTTGTGGTAGAAGATATTGCCTTGTTCCTCTACTATTTGTTGTTGGTCAATGAAACTCTTATGTCTTGTGTTAAGTCTTGTAATTTAGGGTATTTTATGCTTCAGATCAGAACAAAAGAAATAACAGATGTGGATGGGTAAGGCATCATAATGTAGAATATAGTATGGAATGGAGAAAATTACTTAATATGTCTCATCCCTAACAATGTGATTCAATAAAGCTTTTCTGAGGATCTTCATTAGTGCTCTTCACCTTAGTATCTAAATATCTGTGCACCCTATAGACTATTTAATGTTTCCTATGAGTGTCTAATAATTGAATTTAGAATCCTATAATTAAACTCCAAGTAACATGCGATCAAGTTTTCCATCTCTGCCACAACATAAATCAAGCCTTGCTACCTAGAGCATATAAATTGAGGGAAGATTGAAAGTCATCTGACACAATCTGAATCTAACATCTAATTTTCATTCCCCTTACACTCAAGGTAGTGCATACAGTATCTTATTCAATATAACACAGTTTTCAGGAAGGCTAATATCTCTTTCTCTAACTTTGAATAAGAATTATGCTGGGAATACTCGGTGACAACATTTGTAAAGAGAACTGATTTTTTGGAGTAGAAATAATTTTAATTATGTTTGCTCTTCCCCAGAGAATCAGATGGTCCTGTCTTTGAAATAATCTATATATTTTGCACCATATGGCTCAGAATATATTTCACTATGTTATTAAGGCCCTGATGCAGTTTAATACCCAAGTAACTATGAGTTGGCTCAACCCTATATCAGTCAATAAGAGAAGACTACAGATACAGGCAAATGCTAAAAGTTGATTTCATAGACTTTTCTATTTCCTTTCAAGGTCCTAGGAGTACTTGGACATAGAGTTTTCAGAGTGTGAGTCCTCTCACTGAGGGAGGGATCAAGCATATGCAAGATCCACAAAGTGTCTCTTCTCCTGGAATAGCACGTATGTGCTCCTGGGGAGATGGCAATCCACCACCTCCTATGTGACGGACAAATGCGAGATGATCAATGCCTCTGAGGCTTTAGGACCTTAGCTTCATTTTGTATAAGAATCATTTCTGAGTAATAGAGTTTAGGTGGGGCAAAATATTGGTTCTCTAAGCTACAATATTGCCAACTTGTATTAATAACTTCCAGTGCAGTCAGTGGTGAGACCTTTGTACCTTCAATACATCATTCACATGCAACATAACACCACAAGCTTTGTGATCATTTCTGTTCATCTGTAAGTACAGCTTTTTCCCTAATCATAACAGCAAATGGCTCACTTACGATGGTGTCCAATAATAACTGAAGCTGTTAAGCTGCTTGATGCATGCCTGCAGGGCAAGATACAAATCTGGCATCGCCCATCTGGAACACTGCAGTGGGGCTCACGTAAGTTACTTAGATAATTATAGGTCTGGGGTCCAGAATCAAAATGAATGGGTATGCAAGTAAACAAGGGAAGGCTGAACTAATTGCTACTTTCTGTCTAGTCTTTAGATTCCTATACGGTACACTAAAGTAATCTGATTATTTTTCACCTCTCTTTGTAGCACAATGTGTATCAGCTAAAATAATCACCTGCAATAATCAGTAGTCTTCCAAAAGATCCATGACCTAGAATGATGCAAATGGTAGCTGCATAATAGTTGGAGATAGGTCAGCCTGGTGTTTACCCCTTTTGGAACAATTAAACTGCTGAGTTGTGTAGTCACTCAGGAAGAAAATATATGAGTTATTTGTTTTCCTACAAAATTTTGGCTTGGTTTCATAGAATCACAGAATCATAGGGCTGGAAGGGACCCCGAAGGATCATCAGGTCCAGCCCCCTGTATAAGCAGGAAAGACATCTGGGGTCAGACAACCCCAGCCTGGTGACCATCCAGGCTTCTCTTGAAGACCTCTAGGGTAGATGATTGCATCACTGTGCAGGAGTGGAGAAGCTGACAAGCTCCGAGATTCGTGGGGCGGGAGCTCCCGCAGTAACACCGTCCATTGCCCCGGAGGGCGGGGCACTCACTTACCTGTTCCAGGTGTGGGACAGATCGAAGCAGGATAAAAGCAGCGCCAGAACCAAGGAGCCGGCACGCGGAACTGGAAGAGCCGGGATGGGAGACAGATGCCGGCAGGAGTCCGGAGCGGCGGATGCACACCGGCGCGTGACGTACCCGCACGTTTTGGGGCAGGGGTAAGGCCCCGAGAGACTGTGGGATTCGGGACGGTGGTCTCAAAAGCTAAGCCCGGAATAGTAGGGCCAGGAGCATCTGGCACCGGCAGACGGGGGCTGAGCAGCAGGAAGCCCGAGGAAGAGGACAGTTGGACTGGGTTGCACTACCTGAGTGGGAGGGAACCGGACAGCCCGGAAGGACAGGGGCCCCAGGTGGGTCAGAACGCTCCCATCTGAGGCCAGGAAAAGGGATCGCCGAGCGAGAGACGTAGACTCTGCTAAAAGCCTACATAGGGGCGCAAAGTCCGCAGCTCCAGACAAGAGCAGTGTTTGTGTTTGTCCTTTTTGCTATTTTTTTGGTTGAAGTTTGTGCCCCGCGCGAGGGGAGATTTGAAGGACCAAAGCGGCTCGCCAGTGGCAGACGCTTATGGAGGCTCGGGCGAGGGTGTAGGGGTGGAGGAGCCCTCAACAGCGAAGAACCCTGCGCAGAGTGAAGTCTCATTTTTGGACGTGCTTGCATCGGACCATACACTGAACTGGAGAATCATCAAAGTCGTGGCAGGCAGGTTGGACGCGTGCGGCTCCTGAGTGAGTACTATAGATAGCCGGGGAACCTGGTGGGACTTTTGCAGCGAAGGTGATGAGCGGACTCATCCACATTTTGGTGCATTGGCCGGGAAGTTGCGGCAGTGGCCTTCCTGAGAGGATTGAACAGTACCAATGGAGCACCAGGCCAGGGTAGTGGGAACCGAAACTGTGCACCAACTAATGAATTTGATGGTGCAGGTACTACAACAGCAGCAACAGCAGACTATGCGGCAAACCACTCTGCAGGAGCACCTAATACAGAAGCAGGTATGGGCTCAAAAGGGTTATGCGTAGTGGCGAATGCCAAAGATGACACCAGAGGATGACCCAGAGGCCTTCCTAGAGATTTTTGAGAGGGCAGCTATAGCAGCTGGAGTCGAGAAGGCAAAATGGGAGGGACAGTTGGGTACATTATTGATCGGACAGGCTCAGGCTGCCTATAGAGCCATGACGAGAGGGAACGCGGTGGATTATGATAAGGTGAAGGTAGAAATGCTACGCCAGCTGGACATTACCCCAGAAAGGCATAGACAAGCCTTTAGGGAAAGGAAAACGAATCAAATGAAAACCCCGCGGGTGTTGTGGCAGGCCTTGTCTGATCGGCTAAACAAATGGCTTAGGCCAGAGACAACTTCTAAGGAACAAATTTTTGATCAGATTCTCATGGAGTAATTTATTAATGACCTAGATGACGATACGAAAAACTGGGTGAGGTGCCATTGTCCAGCCTCATTGCGTGAGGCTCTACAGTGGGCAGAACAATTTGACACGGCCCAAGGGGATCATCGTAGGAATAGAAGGGAAAAAGGTGCAGACACCCCCGTGAGGCGAGGCATGGAAAACAGAGGGAGCGGAAGGGGGAGCTCCCCCGGCCCTACCTGTTTTGTGTGTGGGAAAAGAGGGCATTTTGCCCGGAGTTGCCCCCAGGAAACACGAACAGGCACATATAAGGACAGGGATTTGCAGGATAACCGCCTGGCACTGGGAATCCCGCCGGAGGTAGAATCAATGGACTGTGGGGTAGGCAGCCATAGTAGGGATAAAATCCAACCTTTGCCCGAAGTACAGGCGTGGGTCGAAGGAGTCCCAATTCAGGCAGTAGTGGACACGGGCTGCGCCCAATCCTTGGTCCAACCCTCCCTCATCCGGTGGGAGCCTGCACCTCGTTGTGCCGGAGTCCGCATGGTGTGTCTGCACAAGCAAAAAAGTTACATGGAACGATGGTTGCTGACGGTACAGGTGGATAGGATCCAGAGGAGAATCCCCGTAGGGTTGGAAGAGGAGATTTTATACCCAATGATCCTCGGCAGAGATTGGCCCGAAATATTTGACATCATCGTGATGCATCATGAATGACAGAGGGGCTGGTAGGCGATAAATCCAGAATGACCGATAACCTGCAGACCAGTGATTGGGCCCAGGCAGAGCAGTGTCGAGAGGTGCAAGAATTGGATCCGGAGCTCCGATCCTTTTGGGAGGTGGAAGTGCACAGAGACAGCACGCAGGTAAGCACCCCCGTACGTGGAAAGGATGTCCCCAGACTTGAGATAAAGAACGGATTGTTGTATAGGGTGAAACCGGGAAAATCAGAAGGGGAGGAAGTGGCACAGTTGATTATCCCACATGCCTTCCGGGAACAACTCCTGTGGCTTGCCCATAAGCATCCCCTTGGGGGGCATTTAGGGAAGAATAAAACAGAGGCCCGGTTGACACGGTGGTGTTTTTGGCCACACATTTATGAAGAC
>NW_017728992.1:180549664-180553674 GCF_001723915.1 Gavialis gangeticus
AAACCAGGAAAATCAGAAGGGGAGGAAGTGGCACAGTTGATTATCCCACGTGCCTTCCTGGAACAACTCCTGTGGCTCGCTCATAAGCATCCCCTTGGGGGGCATTTAGGGAAGAATAAAACAGAGGCCCGGTTGACACGGTGGTGTTTTTGGCCACACATTTATGAAGACGTGGAGCGGTATTGCCGCACTTGTGAGATATGTCAGAGAGTAAGCATGCATAAACCTCCGAAAGCTCCGCTGCAGCCAATGCCATTGGTGCGGGAACCATTCTCCCGAATAGCTCTGGACGTTGTTGGCCCGCTACCACGGGGTGTGGCGGGGCATAAGTTCATTTTAGTACTTATAGACTATGCCACCAGGTTTCCTGAGGCTATTCCACTGAGGGCCGTAACCGCCAATAAAATAGCGGAAGAGTTGATGAAATGGATGTCCAAGTTTGGGATCCCTCGAGAAATTGTGATGGACCAAGGGTCCAACTTTATGTCCGCAGTATTAGGGGCTTTATGCAAAGTACTCCAGATTCGACATCTAAGGACGGCGGTATATCACCCCCAAACTAACAGGCTAGCTGAAAGTTTTAATAGAACATTAAAAGGAATTTTGAGACGGTGTGCACAGGCAGAGCCTAGGAAATGGAGTCTGATGATTCCTCCCCTCTTGTTTGCGATAAGGGATGCCCCACAAGCCTCCTTGGACTATTCGCCGTTCAAACTAACGTTTGGACATCGCCCACGCAGCCTGTTGGACATTAGGAGGGAGGGATGGGAAGCAGATCCTACGCCCGGGAAAAGAACAGCTGAATATGTACGAGACCTGAGGACCCGTCTACGGGTGGCCCAGGATATTGCCCAGGTTAACTTAGAACAGGCACACGTGAGACAAAAAGAGAATTATGATAATAAAGCCCAAACGCAAGAGTTGAAAGTGGGGCAGAAGGTCCTAGTATTGTTACCGGACTCCACTAGTAAGTTTCTGACATGTTGGCAAGGGCCATTCCCGATAGTGAGGAGAGTGGGCCCTGTCGACTATGAGGTAATATGCCCCGGGGCCAAACGCAAGTGGCAAATATATCATATTAATTTACTGAAGGAATGGCATGAGCCTGAGGGGCTCCTGGTCTACCCTGATCTGGAGACAGATGAGTTGAGGGGGCGGGCTGAAACCTGCCTGGACAACAACCGGGAAAAGGAACCAGTACTGCTAGGGAAGCAACTAGGAGCCCACCAGTGTCAGCAGCTAATGGGGCTAGTGCAGGAATTTCGGGACATCTTTTCGGAGCAGCCAGGAAAAGCCACGGGCATTGAACTTAAGATTATAACTAAGGAAGGGCAGATAGCCCGAGACAAGCGGCGTCACATCCCATTTCATAAATGTCCGCTAGTAAAGAGAGAGAGAGAGAGAGAAAATGCTAGAACAGGGGATCATAACACCATCCCGAAGCTCTTGGTGCAGCCCTGTCGTACCTGTGGAAAAGCCCAACGGGGGTCTAAGACTGTGTGGACTTTAGAAAGCTGAATGCACTGACCCAATTCGATGCATTCCCGATGCCGCACGTGAATGAGCTGGTAGAACGTATAGGCCAGGCAAAGTTTATTTCAACACTTGACCTATCTAAGGGCTATTGGCAGATCCCACTGCGAAAAGAAGATCAAATTAAGACTGCATTCGGTACACCCTGGGGACTTTTTGAGTTCAAAAGGATGCCCTTTGGGCTCAATGGGGCGGCGGCCACCTTTCAAAGATTAATGGATTGGGCCCTTGCCCCCCAACAAGGGTACGCGGCCGCCTATATTGATGATATTGTTGTTTACACGGAGATGTGGGCACAACATTTGCAGGCCCTCAGAGCCGGGCTGCTGGAACTAAGACAAATAGGATTAACAGCCAACCGTAAGAAGTGTGCCCTGGGACAATGTGAAACTAAATACCTGGGGTTCCTGGTAGGACAGGGCCAGGTACGGCCACTAGCGGACAAAGTAGCGGCTATTAAGAACTATATAGCCCCAGCAACAAAGAGGCAGATGCGAGCATTCCTAGGGCTAACCAGCTACTACAGACGTTTCATTCCTAAGTTCGCGGAAATTGCTAGGCCCTTGGTAGAGACGACGAGAGGGCAACGGGTGGGCGCAATCGAGTGGAGTGAAGAACGGCGGAGAGCATTTGACGAGCTGAAAAGAGCCTTGTGCCAGGAGGTAATTTTACATACCCCCAACTTTGCCATCCCATTTACGTTACAGACGGATGCCTCGGCGTACACCCTTGGGGCGGTGTTATCACAAGAAGTAGACGGGGTGGAGAGACCCATTGAGTATGCTAGTCGAAAGTTGAACGACCAGGAAAAGAGGTACTCCACCATAGAAAGAGAATGTCTGGCCATTCGATGGGGGGTTGGATATTTTTGGTATTACCTCCTAGGCCATGAATTTAAGTCGATCATGGATCATGCCCCATTAAGATGGCTGCACACAGCTAAAATGGACAATGCGCGCATAATGCGCTGGGCGCTGGCACTCCAGCCCTTCCATTTTAGTGTGACATACAAGCCAGGGAGAACGAATACGGTTGCAGACTTTTTGTCCAGGTGCGAAGACAAAGGACAGGAAGCTGGTAAAACTAAGGTGGAAAGGGGGAAACAAATAGGAAGAATGCCTGACGGCATCTTAAGGGGCGGGAAATATGCGGGAGCGGAGGAGCTGACAAGCTCCGAGATTCGTGGGGCGGGAGCTCCCGCAGTAACACACCGTCCGTTGCCCCGGAGGGCAGGGCACTCACTTACCTGTTCCAGGTGTGGGACAGATCGAAGCAGGATAAAAGAAGCGCCGGAACCAAGGAGCCGGCGCGCGGAACTGGAAGAGCCGGGACAGGAGACAGACGCCGGTGGGAGTCCGGAGCGGCGGATGCACACCGGTGCACGATGTACCCGCACATTTTGGGGCAGGGGTAAGGCCCCGAGAGACTGTGGGATTCGGGACGGTGGTCTCAAAAGCTAAGCCCGGAATAGTAGGGCCGGGAGCATCTGGCACCGGCAGACGGGGGCTGAGCAGTAGGAAGCCCGAGGAAGAGGGCAGTTGGACTGGGTTGCACTACCTGAGTGGGAGGGAACCAGACAGCCCGGAAGGACAGGGGCCCCAGGTGGGTCAGAACGCTCCCGTCTGAGGCCAGGAAAAGGGATCGCCGAGCGAGAGACATAGACTCTGCTAAAAGCCTACATAGGGGCGCAAAGTCCGCAGCTCCGGACAAGAGCAGTGTTTGTGTTTGTCCTTTTTGCTATTTTTTTGGTTGAAGTTTGTGCCCCGCGCGAGGGGAGATTTGAAGGACCAAAGTGGCTCGCCAGTGGCAGACGCTTATGGAGGCCCGGGCGAGGGTGTAGGGGTGGAGGAGCCCTCAACAGCGAAGGACCCTGCTCAGAGTGAAGTCTCATTTTTGGACGTGCTTGCATCGGACCATACACTGAACTGGAGAATCATCAAAGTCGTGGCAGGAAGGTTGGACGCGTGCGGCTCCTGAGTGAGTACTATAGATAGCCGGGGAACCTGGTGGGACTTTTGCAGCGAAGGTGACGAGCGGACTCATCCACAATCACCTCTGGGGGCTTTTTCCATAGTCTGGACATCCTAGTTGTAAAGAAGTTTTTCCTAACATTCAGCCTGAAACTATCTTCCAGGAGTTTGTGGCCATTGTTTCTAGTTTTCCCCCAGGGTGCTCTGGTGGACAGTTGCTCACCAAGCCCCTGATGTACGCCTCTAATATAGTGGTAAGCTGCCATCAGGTCCCCTCTCAGCCTTCTTCTCCTTAGGCTGAAGAGTCCGAGATCCCGCAGCCTCTCCTCACATGGCTTGCCATGCAATTCCCTGAACATGCAGGTGGCCCTTATCTGGAACCTCTTGAGTTTTACCACGTTCTTGTTGAAGTGCGGCTCCCAGAACTGGATGCAATACTCCAGCTGTGGCCACACCAACGTTGAGTAAAGTGGGAGAATCACTTTTTTGGTTTTACTGGAGATGTAT
>NW_017728992.1:180558674-180563170 GCF_001723915.1 Gavialis gangeticus
AAGATTAATGGATTGGGCCCTTGCCCCCCACCAAGGGTACGCGGCCGCCTATATTGATGATATTGTTGTTTACACGGAGATGTGGGCACAACATTTGCAGGCCCTCAGAGCCGGGCTGCTGGAACTAAGACAAATAGGATTAACAGCCAACCGTAAGAAGTGTGCCCTGGGACAATGTGAAACTAAATACCTGGGGTTCCTGGTAGGACAGGGCCAGGTACGGCCACTAGCGGACAAAGTAGCGGCTATTAAGAACTATATAGCCCCAGCAACAAAGAGGCAGATGCGAGCATTCCTAGGGCTAACCAGCTACTACAGACGTTTCATTCCTAAGTTCGCGGAAATTGCTAGGCCCTTGGTAGAGACGACGAGAGGGCAACGGGTGGGCGCAATCGAGTGGAGTGAAGAACGGCGGAGAGCATTTGACGAGCTGAAAAGAGCCTTGTGCCAGGAGGTAATTTTACATACCCCCAACTTTGCCATCCCATTTACGTTACAGACGGATGCCTCGGCGTACACCCTTGGGGCGGTGTTATCACAAGAAGTAGACGGGGTGGAGAGACCCATTGAGTATGCTAGTCGAAAGTTGAACGACCAGGAAAAGAGGTACTCCACCATAGAAAGAGAATGTCTGGCCATTCGATGGGGGGTTGGATATTTTTGGTATTACCTCCTAGGCCATGAATTTAAGTCGATCATGGATCATGCCCCATTAAGATGGCTGCACACAGCTAAAATGGACAATGCGCGCATAATGCGCTGGGCGCTGGCACTCCAGCCCTTCCATTTTAGTGTGACATACAAGCCAGGGAGAACGAATACGGTTGCAGACTTTTTGTCCAGGTGCGAAGACAAAGGACAGGAAGCTGGTAAAACTAAGGTGGAAAGGGGGAAACAAATAGGAAGAATGCCTGACGGCATCTTAAGGGGCGGGAAATATGCGGGAGCGGAGGAGCTGACAAGCTCCGAGATTCGTGGGGCGGGAGCTCCCGCAGTAACACACCGTCCGTTGCCCCGGAGGGCAGGGCACTCACTTACCTGTTCCAGGTGTGGGACAGATCGAAGCAGGATAAAAGAAGCGCCGGAACCAAGGAGCCGGCGCGCGGAACTGGAAGAGCCGGGACAGGAGACAGACGCCGGTGGGAGTCCGGAGCGGCGGATGCACACCGGTGCACGATGTACCCGCACATTTTGGGGCAGGGGTAAGGCCCCGAGAGACTGTGGGATTCGGGACGGTGGTCTCAAAAGCTAAGCCCGGAATAGTAGGGCCGGGAGCATCTGGCACCGGCAGACGGGGGCTGAGCAGTAGGAAGCCCGAGGAAGAGGGCAGTTGGACTGGGTTGCACTACCTGAGTGGGAGGGAACCAGACAGCCCGGAAGGACAGGGGCCCCAGGTGGGTCAGAACGCTCCCGTCTGAGGCCAGGAAAAGGGATCGCCGAGCGAGAGACATAGACTCTGCTAAAAGCCTACATAGGGGCGCAAAGTCCGCAGCTCCGGACAAGAGCAGTGTTTGTGTTTGTCCTTTTTGCTATTTTTTTGGTTGAAGTTTGTGCCCCGCGCGAGGGGAGATTTGAAGGACCAAAGTGGCTCGCCAGTGGCAGACGCTTATGGAGGCCCGGGCGAGGGTGTAGGGGTGGAGGAGCCCTCAACAGCGAAGGACCCTGCTCAGAGTGAAGTCTCATTTTTGGACGTGCTTGCATCGGACCATACACTGAACTGGAGAATCATCAAAGTCGTGGCAGGAAGGTTGGACGCGTGCGGCTCCTGAGTGAGTACTATAGATAGCCGGGGAACCTGGTGGGACTTTTGCAGCGAAGGTGACGAGCGGACTCATCCACAATCACCTCTGGGGGCTTTTTCCATAGTCTGGACATCCTAGTTGTAAAGAAGTTTTTCCTAACATTCAGCCTGAAACTATCTTCCAGGAGTTTGTGGCCATTGTTTCTAGTTTTCCCCCAGGGTGCTCTGGTGGACAGTTGCTCACCAAGCCCCTGATGTACGCCTCTAATATAGTGGTAAGCTGCCATCAGGTCCCCTCTCAGCCTTCTTCTCCTTAGGCTGAAGAGTCCGAGATCCCGCAGCCTCTCCTCACATGGCTTGCCATGCAATTCCCTGAACATGCAGGTGGCCCTTATCTGGAACCTCTTGAGTTTTACCACGTTCTTGTTGAAGTGCGGCTCCCAGAACTGGATGCAATACTCCAGCTGTGGCCACACCAACGTTGAGTAAAGTGGGAGAATCACTTTTTTGGTTTTACTGGAGATGTATTGATTGATGCATGCCAGAGTTTTATTGGCCCTAGTGGCTACTGTGTCCCATTGCCGGCTCATATTCATGCTGGGGTCTATTGTCACCCCCAGATTCTTTTAATTTGTAGTGCTGGTCAGGTTAGCGATGCCCAGCCTGTAGGTGTGCTGGGGTTCTTCCTTCCCAGATGCAGCACTTTGCATTTTTCTATGTTGAACCTCATCTGGTTCTGTTCTACCCAACATGGCAGCCTGTCTAGGTCTGCTTGTATCTGCAGCCTATCTGTGGGTGTGTCTGCACAACCCCATATCTTGATGTCGTCTGTGAACCTGGCCAATGGTCTTTTCACCCCCTCATCCAGGTCGCTGATGAAGATATTGATCAGCACTGGGCCAAGTACCAACCCATGGGGTATGCCGCTGCCCACATTTTGCCGGGAGGACACCGATCTATTCATTTGGACTCTCTGTGTTTTGGGACCAAGAGGAGCATGGCAGGTTTGCAACCAAGAGGAACCATCCTATGGCCCTAGAATTACATTCCTCATCTCCCAGGCCTTGTGAAATGGGGATGACAGACTGACATTTGAAAAGAATCTAAACTTAATGTCAATGCAAACATCAAAAGCACACAGAATATTCAAGTGCTGTCCATAGACAACTGCTTGTTTTGCCTGCAGTAACCTCCCTCCACCCCAGAAACACACAAGAACTGATGGTATTTTATTTATTGCGTTTCCTGCATGGCGGTGGAAAGCACATTCTGAGGAAGGCTTTTTCCCAGATCTAATTACTGAGGCACAAGTAGGACTTTTAACCATTGGGACACCCTTATTTTAAATGGGATGCAGTACATCACTCAGAGCACAGAACTCCTCCAAATCTTCCTTTGTTTCTGTCTGGGGAGTCTTTGACCAGGTGGACCCCACTTCAAAGTCTTCCTTGCCCTTTTGAAATCACCTAGGAAAAAACAGGCCCTGAGTATGGGACATCTACTCAGTGTATCCTATGGTCAGGGACAGATCGGCATCCCCCTATCTGTAGGGTAACTAGGGGAAAGAAGTGCCCCAGGCTTAGGCACTGTTTAGAGTGGGGCACCATCAAGAACCCTCATCCCTTTGGCTACATTGGTCCCAGGGCATAATGGGAGTGGAGCCAGGAGTTTCCATCCTCCTGCTGTGACTGGGGTGGGACCGCCAGTTACAGCCTCTGGTAAGTTTGGCTAGCAGTTAATCCAAGATGGGCTGCCTTTTGTGCCCCTGACCATAAACCTCCCTTTACAGGGCTGTCTTCCCAGATTAGACCATTTTTTTCCAGGTGCTTTTGATGAAAAATCTGCAAAAAATCAGAAGCTGGTTACTAGGATTGTTGTTCAGGTCCATATCCTTCCCAGTCCACCAGGTAGTAGAGTTTCCCTCAGACTGGCTTAGAGTCTAAAATCTGTCTAACAATGCATTATTCATGCCCTTCAACTATTACAGATGGTTAAGGCAGGGCTTTGCACTCAGGAAAGGGGCCTTCACTATGGCTAAGTACAGGCAGTCAAAAAGCCCAAGACTGAATTGATTCAATCTCCGCAGGTTAATCTAAACTGCATAGATTGCAACAATAAGCAAGTGATTAGGCATTCACGGTTAATTCCAGAAATGCAGCCATGTGCCCGCAGGGACCCAAGCCAGAATCTGGCAGGGTGGGAAGGAGAGGGCCTAGAACATGCCTGCCTGCTCAGCTGGAGCAGACAACTTGGGCCAAGACTAGCCCACCTACCCTGAAAGGAAGGGTTTGTGGGGGAGGTGCAAAGCATCCTGGGATGCCTGGGGACTGTGAGTTAACTTGAATCTGGAGGGGATCTGGGACAGAAGTTCAATAAACCTATTTAAGCTAAATCAGTTAAGTCTGATACTACATCCATCCAGGTTTATCTTAAACCTATTTCAGCCATTTTGAAAGCAGTTTACGTGCACTGAACTTCTGTTGTGTTACAGCTGAACTGGTTTCTGATCACTTATACTGGTGTATGTGTAACTTCTGTCCCTAGCTTATAAGGTTTGAGAAGAGGCATATGAAAGACTGGGTGTACCTTTAGGGTTTCAGACAGACAGAGCTTAAAGGCCATGGGGCTTTACTGTTCAATGACCTCAAAGTAATGACTTTTACTGTTCAATGACATCAGTGACCTGGTCATAGAAGGCCACCAGGTTGGTTTGTCAGGACCTGCCTCTAATGAACCCATGTTGGTTGCCCCTAAG
>NW_017728992.1:180563181-180563902 GCF_001723915.1 Gavialis gangeticus
TGCCACCCTTTGAGCTTGGAGGATCGTCTCCTTCAGGAATGACCACTCTTCTTTGACTCCCAACTCCCCACTCCTCCAGGACCTAAGTGCCTCCCCATCTAGTCTCCCTAGCTCAATGATATCTGCCCTCCTGAAGTCCAGGGCTGCTGTCTTGCTGCAGGCCTTTGCCACCCTGCACTGGATGGTGAATTCCAATTAGCAATGATCACTATCGCCCAGGTAATCGAGTATCCGCAGTCTCCTCACCAGGTCGCTGCTTGTGGCCAGGACCAGGTCTAACAAGGCATTTCCCCTGGTGGGACTGTGCACCTCCTGGGTTAGATGGAGGTCCTGTAACACGGCTAGGAACCTACGTGAGCGGTCAGACCTGGCTGACTGCTCTTCCCTACACAGTCAGATGTGTTGCCAATAGGGTGCAGAGCCTCACCCAGAGAGTGGTGGTGGATGGGTCATTTTCAACCTGGAGGGAAGGGATGTGGGCAGTGGGGTCCCCCAGGGCTCGGTCCTCGGGCCCGCACTGTTCAACATCTTCATCAGTGACTTGGACGAGGGGGTGAAAAGCACCTTGTTCAAATTCGCAGATGACACTAAGATGTGGGGAGAAGTGGGCATGCTAAAAGGGAGGAATAGGCTGCAATCAGACCTGAACAGGTTATAGAGATGGGCAGATGAGAACAGGATGGGATTCAACACTGACAAGTGCAGTGTACTGCACCTGGGG
>NW_017728992.1:180568902-180612690 GCF_001723915.1 Gavialis gangeticus
ACAGTCAGATGTGTTGCCAATAGGGTGCAGAGCCTCACCCAGAGAGTGGTGGTGGATGGGTCATTTTCAACCTGGAGGGAAGGGATGTGGGCAGTGGGGTCCCCCAGGGCTCGGTCCTCGGGCCCGCACTGTTCAACATCTTCATCAGTGACTTGGACGAGGGGGTGAAAAGCACCTTGTTCAAATTCGCAGATGACACTAAGATGTGGGGAGAAGTGGGCATGCTAAAAGGGAGGGACAGGCTGCAATTGGATCTGGACAGGTTACAGGGGTGGGTGGATGAGAATAAAATGAGATTCAATACTGACAAGAGCAGGTTACTGCACCTAGGGAGAAAGAACCAGCCGCATACCTACAGGCTAGGCTGCCAAAGTTGGTCAGTCTGGTATTTATTTTGGGCCCTGGCAGCATCAAGATGCTCCTGCAGTTTTTGTTAGGCTTATTGGAGGTGAGCGATGAAGTCATCTGCAACAGGTACTCAAGGAAAAAACAGACAGCGTCAGGTGAAACTGGGGTGGAACCCATTATTACAAAAAAATGGAGCCTGGGGTGTAAAGGCATGGGAAGCACTGTTTTAAGCAAATTCTTTTAAGATAGCAAGGCTACCCAGTCATCTTGATGACAGTTCAAAAAACACCTGAAGCAGCATTTAATGGCTTGATTCACAAACTCTGTCCCTTGATATGGGGGTGGAATGAACCGCTCCATTTATTTCCACAGTCTTGCTGAACTAATGTCAGAAGTGTGAGATGAACTAGGGGCTGCAGTTTGAAATTACCTGAGCCACGAACCTGGAAAACATGTCCCAGAAACAATTAGAAGTTTCACTAACTGTAAGAGTAGTACAGAAAAGGGATGAAATGGGCCATCTTTGTCAATAGGTCAACTAGTACCATAACCATTGAGCAACCCTGAGAGTATAGGAGATTCACAAGAAAATTCACAGGTACAGTTGATCATGGTAACAGGGCAAAAGCTGGAAAACACTGACTGGCTGGTCCAGGGTTTCTTAGTTTGGGTGCATATACCACAAGAGCAGATAAATGATAATGCTTAAAATCATCCCTAGCCACCCAAGTAGGTAACAAATTAACACCTGTGTTTTGGAGCACCTGAAGTGGCTTGCGAGTGGCATGACATGGCAGACTTTTAGTATCTCAGGTTTCAGGGGTCCTTTAAAAATACAAAGGTAATACTGGAAGAACAGGAAATTATCATGTCACTGGAATTCAGGTTTGGGTGGGTCTGTTGCATGGTGCAGTTCTTTAGCAAATACATCATCAGTGAGAGTTGTTTGTATAGAGGAGAGAAGACTTTTCTGGGTGGTGCCTTGAATAATCTTATTCTTGGGTTGGAGGATAGTGGAAAAGAGTGGTGGGTTTGGCACTGAGTGTTCCTCTTTCCAGGACAATGCATCTGCCTTCTGATTCTTAGTACCTGGATGATAAATGCCCACCAATTCAAAATAGGAAAAGAATATTGACCAGCAGATTTGGCATAATTCTAAACTCTGAGTTTTTTGGAGGTACTCTAAATTTTTGTAGTCTGTCATCACCTGTGGTAAGAAGCCGGTCTCTTTTTTCTCCATCCTGCCTTTTAAAACAAGGTATGTACTACAGTCGGAGGCATGTAGTAAGCAGGAAAATATGGCATTTTGTAAGCCATGTTAGGACAATGAATTGGTTTGTAATTGCTACTAATTCTCCCATTTCACACCCTTTTAATATATACTTTTTGTGGGGAAGGAGGAGGGGGGGGAGGTTATAAAATACCAGGAACTAGGATTTTTTATTATAAAATAGTATGTATTATGAATCTAGATTTCCCTAAGGGTTTTATAAATGCTATCCATTAGTCAAGTCATTCTCACACAATTTTTTTTTGTTTTTAGGGTTCATAACTTTCCCTAGTGAAATATGATTATATAGATACTTGAATGACCCTTCATTCAAGTGAGAAATACATTTCTTATGCTGCTAGTCAGAAAACAGGTTTAATCAAAACTGGAAATTTTAACTTATCAGCAGAAACTCCAAAAGCTGAGAAACTGTAAATTTACCTGGAAAAAAACAGTGTAAAGCAAAGACCGTGGTTAAGGAGTTCCTTAGTATGCCTCACAGTGGTATCTACATTTTTATGCATCGTGTAGACTATTTAATGTTTCCTAGAAGTGCTGGGACTCCTGTTGTTTGGCTTCTTTATACTGCCATTCTTCTCTGCTGCTAGAAAAAGATGTCACCACACTGAAGCAAATCACTTTACTGGGCGACATACATATCAGGAGCCTGCTACAGGACAAGGGGTAATGTGTTCTCCTTGTCAGGGGATTCCCAGTTTTCCTTGCTGCTCCACACTTCCTTGCCAGGACCCATGCTGACCCGTCTCTCCAGGTGAAGCACAGGTCGGGATAGGTCCTGGCAAGGAGGTGTGGGGCAGTTTGGGAACTGTGGAATTATTGGCGCCCCACGCCTCTATGCTTAGGACCCATGCCACCCCATGCTTACTGCGGAGGCATGTGGTAGCACAGGAGGTGGGAAACATAGGTCAGTGCAGGACAGGAACCAGTTTGGAGGGACAGGGCGCTGGGAATTCCCAGGATCCCACGTCTCCTGGAGATGCATCTCTTTAAGCAGGGAAAACCCAGGGAATACCTCTTAAGGAGGTATATCAGGGAGATCCTTTGGGCACATCTCTTTAATCAGGGCAAGCTCACTTTAAACGGGGATTCCCCAGCTCCTGTGAATCCCCAAGCCTTGACACCCCCCTGGCACTGAAGCACATGAAGCATGGAGTGGCGTGAGACCCAGTGCAGGCCCCAACGTGGAAGCATGGGGTGCCAGGAATTCTCCGGCTCCCACACCGCCCATGCCTCCTTGCTGGGAACTGTGCTGACCTGTGCCTCTGCCTGCAGCATGGCTTGGTGCAGGATGGGTCCCAGTGTGGAGGCAGCGGCATTTCCTGCTTACGGAGATTCTGGGGGTGACTCTGTAAGCAGGGAAACTCTGGCTTTCGCCACTGACTGAGAAGAGCCCCAAGAGTTCCCAGGGTGCACCTGCAAGTAGGAAAAGCCAGGCAAGTGCTCCCGGAGTTTGAGGGACTCAATCCTGCCTCAGAATTCCCTGGGGTGCACAGGATCAGGCCCCTCAAGCCTCCAGAGCACCTTCCCAGGGTGGCTGGAAAGCAAAGGCAGCTCTAGCTGCTCATGCTGTCTCATCACCAAGCAAACAGATGTCCACCACAATATAGCAGTATAAGTATTACTACCTTTGTCACCAGTGCGAATTTGGTCATTTGTGGCATGAGAAAGGGTATGGATATCTGTTTGCTTTGCCTATGTGCCTCCATACAATTTTATATGGGGGCACAAAAGCAAGGAAAGGTGATATATGTTTCCATCCTATAGACCAGGCTCCTTAGCTGAACAACATACTCCATAAAGCATAGGCAATGCATAGGGGGGCACAGGAGGACACGCCGGCTGGGGAGTGAGGAGCGCCGGTGGGTGCCCCCCCTGAGAAGTGCTGGCAGCACTTCTGGTTTGTGGCTGGGGGACTCCCCCACAAGTCAGTGATTAGCAGCTGGAGCCCCCCCCAGAGCCAGGAGGCACCAGTCGCCCATGCCATAAAGCATGAGTCGCACCTATTGCTGAGCCATCATACTATTGTGGAAATTCCAGATATAGTGCACAAAGGGAGACGTCACTAGCCCATGGAGGTCCATGAGGCACCAACACCATGATTAAGCACTATGGTGGCATTTTAAAAATGAAAAAATAAAACAAAGCAGTTTTGAGCCCCAAACAAATAACTTTCTTTATTTTGAAGGGGAAAGATCTCAGATGAGATGCCATTTTTTTCCCACTATAAGAGGTAGATTCCCCCCCCCCCCCAAAAAAACCTATGCAGCAAAAAAAAAAGTCTTTGAAAAACAGCTTTGATTGATTTTTTTGACAGTTCTACCCCTTATCCTACTACTAGTTACTGATGTTTCAGTACAGCCAGGTTGGGCCAAATGTAGCATTGGTGTAATTCCACTGCAGTCATAATCTCCAGCTGTTGTGAAAATTATGATTTATACACATTTGTATTTTAGACTATTTTTTCACAGCTAAATGCTGGAAATACTTGGTATTGATTTGCCTATAAAGTTGATCAATTACAAGGCTGAGATTACTTCCCACATTATTAACCAAAATTGCTGATTGTCCAGATACTTGATCAAAGAATCCTATATTGTCTACATTAGGTACATAAATATTAATAATAGCTACTTTTGGGGCTTGAATATTACATGTCAAATCCAATCTTCAACCCTCTTTGTCTATTTATTTTTTCAATACTTGTTGCTAGTCCTTTTAAATAAAATGGAAACTTTTTTCAGTATGTGAATTGTCTGGAATGTCCTACATAAAATGTTAATATTTCCTTAGTGTTTTCCATTAATCCTGTAGTAAAACAGGTACCTTCTTTTCATTTGTAATATTTTCTCCCTTTCAGCATAACTCTGCAAACAATCTAGCTCACAAATCATTATTATGAAATTCTGCATCTTATGCTAGAAGAAACGAGCTTGTTCAAGTGGTTTTTGAAATACTGACTCTGATGGATGGGCCTGTCCAATATTGCGACACTAAGCTTTCTTGAGCTTTTCTCATCCACTCTGCCTGCTCATTCTTTTCTCATTCCCCACCACACATTTCTCAGGAGGAGTTACCCATTCTATTACAAATACAAAGATGTTGGTTAAAGAAAAATCTTAAAGTCATTAACCTTAATTCGAAGTGCACTCCTTTGACAATGTAGATGTGCTCTAGGAAGCACTGCAGTGAAGCATGGTAAGTCCACTCCGTGTGCTATTCTCTAGAGGCATGTAATGTGGCTGTCCTCAGTGCTGGGCAGAAGCATAGCAAACTCTTTCATGGTCTGGGCTGAAAGGTGGGAAGGGAATGATGCTGAACATGGGCAGCGGGGGATTTGGGGAGGAAAAAGGGAGGGGAGAAGAAAAGGAGTCTTACCTGCTGGGACTGTCTTCACTTGAGTGGCAGCTGTTCTGGCTGTTGCTGTACCAACATGGGCTCAGGCTGCTGCCACTGCAGGACAGAAAGTCCCAGGGGCTGTTCCTGGCACCTCATTCACCCCCTGACCCACAGAAGCAGGCCACAGGAGTAGGCTTATACCTCCCATGACAAAGCCTCCCAGACGGGATGTCATTCCCCCTCCCTTCCCCCCGCCACAAGTACACTGTTGGGCATGGGGTTGTGCCTGTCTGGTTGTGTCTGCCCAGCTCTTATCACCATAATGAACCCCCCTCAGCATTGGAAATGTGTAGGGGTGCACATGGGTGCACGTGCACCCCCTGAGATTGGCGGCGCACCCCCTGAAAGAAGCACTGCCAATTCAGCTGGCAGTGTCTGCAGGCGGTCGCCTTTTGCCCCCCACCGCTGACACCGCTGGCAGCATCTGCAGGTGGTCATTGATTGCTGCTGGCCACTGCTGACACTACTAGCGGTGTCTGCAAGCGGTAGCTGACTGCCATTTGGCACTCGCCACTCCTCCCCCCCACTAACACCACTGCGGTTGCCTGTGGGAGCTCCCCGTTCACTGTCATGATGCTGCCGCTGTCACCACCACATGAGCAGGGTAGGGTGAGCAGGGCACCAGCCTCTGGGGGCACACATTGTTCATACTCCTCAGCACCCAGGGCTGGTGCCCTGCTCACCCTACCCTAGTCACACAACTGGTGCTGGGTATATGGAGGTAAGAATACTTAGGACTTTGTATGCATCCAGCACTACAGTGGCTACAGGGGTGGAGCCAGAGGTGGTGCAGTGGTGCCCCTGCACCCCCCTTTCCAATCATGCCACCAGAGCAGCAGCCAGAGATTTAAGTCTCAAAAAAGAAAGTATGCATTTCAGCCTTCCCTTCCCTTCCCACCACTGGGGAGGGGAGCTCCTACCCACTTCAGCTGGGCTTGTGGGGGGCTGTGCTAAACCCAGGATATCAACATCAGTGTTGGCAGGCAGGCGCATTCCCCCTCCCTGCCTGTTCCCACCTGGCAGGTGTTCCCTGCCAGCCCAGGAGCAGGAACATGCAGGGGCTGCCCCAGTGGTGGGGTGAGAGAATGGGGAGGAGGCTGGTGGGAGCCGGGAGTACCGCCACCCTTGCAACCGCACCCACTTTGCTAACTCCTGGATCTGTTTCTGCAGCCACCCCTGCAGTGTTGCACACCCCCTTTACAAAATCATGGATCCACCCAAGGGTGGTCATGTTTTATCATTTGGGGGGATTATGCATGTGCAGAATAGAAATTCTATGCTTCATTCCCTGCTGCAGTCCTTTGATATGCCATTAGTGGCCAAAGTCTGGAAAAACAGAAGCAATCTTTAGGTAACCAAGTCTATGATGGATATGCATCAAGTCAATGATTAATCGCTGGGCATATTTTAAAACCAAACCATTTGAGCTATTCTTTTGCAGCTTGTTGACACGCAGACCCCATGCTCATTAAAACTAATAGGGTTATTCATCTGAAAGGGCTTATGCAAAAAGCCAGTTGCAAGAGTTAGGAGGGCAACTTCAGTATGGATTTAGGAGTGTGGCAACCAACTTTTGTGAACCAAAATCCAGGACACTCCACAGATCTGAGGCCCACTGTGGACATCTGCAACTGGAAGTTGTCTGGCTAGAACCAGAATGGTATAACTGCCTATCTATAGCTGTCTGTCCTCTTTGGGCAGCATCCATTACAGCAAGGGCACAATTAGAATCATTGAACCATTTGAACGGTCTCAAATTAACATTAAATAAAATACGCCACTTACACAATCAACCAATAAGCATCTAATAAGAATTTAACAATATGACTTTCTCTTTAAAATGCAGAAATTTCAGTCGCTGCTGTATTAAGTAGTACAAGTAATTCATTCAGTATTTATATTATATATTTGAGCCTTTGAGGTGTAATAAAGATTCATTTCCTATTGCACTGAAGGCTTATGGAGGAAGACAGGCCCCACCCAGAAAGTTTGTAGTCTCCTATTTTAGGTCCCAATCCTACCTGCATTGTACTATCAGAACTCTGGCTGAGTTCACTTGGAGTTTCAGGTGCACAAGGAATTATGGGAACAGGTTTTAATAATCTATCAAAACCATTAAGGAAACTGGACCAACCGGCAGTGCTGTCTCAAGAGAATATAATGTATTACTGTATGAACCCAGAAGCTGCCAGTGTTTCCCATTAATTACAAATGTAGCACTCTTAGTACAGCCAGTGCAAAACTTGCTAGCACTGTCCATTTTGTAGAAACCAGCACTAAACTCCTCAGCCCTGATTCTCCTAATGAGGGTTCTGCACACTTCCACACCTGGGGCTCCTAATTAATCAGACACTTAAATTACCTAAGGGCAAATTACCTTCTTATGGAGAGACAGACCTTGCCAAGGACAAAAAGGTCCTCCAACTTGGCTGTTTTTTTTTCCTTAAGTATTAATGGGAAAAAACAGAATATAAATGGAATGTCATTTTCCTTTAATTAAGAAAAAATGAAAAATAATTGTGTATTCTACATCTACGTGGGTCACCTTGTCAGGAGCTTAATGTACAATTAGAATGAGGTCAGTCAAATTCAAAAGTGAACATGGTCTACTCAGATGCCACAAAGGAAATCTCTCCCTGTTATAACGATGGCCTGATATTATTTCAGCTACATTTCTTACATTCTGTACCTGTTAGCTTGTTCTTTTGCATTGCTTTTTTGGTTTCAATTTTTAATTTGATTGGTTTATCCCTGTCATCTGTCTTGTTGTAGTCTCTTAACCCTTTTCGCCTGCTCTGCCTTGTATTTAGTCTCATACACATAGGTGATGTGTAGGGGGGGCACAAGGAGGCATGTTCCCCCCCTAAGACTGGCTACTGGCTTCTGCAGGTGGTCGCCGCTCGCCACCTGCCCCCTACATCACTGCTGCTGCCGCTGCTGGCATCTGCGGGCAGTCCCTGCTCACTGCTGGCCCCCCCTCTCCCCCGCCCCGCCATTGTCTGTGGGTTGTCCCCCTCGCCACTGATGCTGCTGCTGCTGCTGCTGCTGCCTACAAATGGTGCCCTCCCAGTCTCAGGAGGCACCAGTCGTTCATACTCACATGCAACCACTTCAGAACCCTTGTGAACCATGTCTGATTTCCACAAAAATCATATCAATAACCAGCATGGTGTGGACTCTCACAGGAGCATGCTCCTTTTTCCACATGGCACTTACTGAGTAGGACATTCCTGCTTGCATTTTCTATAGCAGGCCCCGAAAGTTGTGTAAGTCACACACACCATACGATGCTTGTTGCCTTTTGCATGCCATCAGGTAGTCTTTTGCATGTAACTCTGTTGAGTAAGGTGCCACTGACAGCCTGCAGCAGGCAAGGCAATCATACATCAAGAGAATGTGAGCTAGTGAAGAGATCAAGACAGATAAAACAAAAATGCTCAGCCAGAAACTATGACCAAATCAATATATCCTCAGGGGCCCACTGTCAAAATGCATGTATGTAATTTCTAGTGATAGGATAATCAGGTCCCAACAGGTTGGCTTCCTGGTAGGCCAACAGCTGAATTTCCCTGGGCTAACAGTAAAAATTTAGTACAGCATCCTCTAAAAGTCCCTTCTCATGGTAACTGGGAAAGAAGCATTTGAATAGGCCAAAGGCGAAAGAGTGGGATGGCTCTTGTATTTGCTGTTGGCACAGCATAAGCACTGCTGAGCAGAAGAGGGAGCCAGCCAAGAGGAAAAGGTCAGGATTTTGAGCTTTTGTTTGTAGGCAGTTATGTTTCAGCAGCACTAAAAACATGGTAGGTGCACATCCATATATTTAACATATTATGTTTAGTTTGTAAGCTTTTACTAACAGGAGTTTATCTTTGGTGACAAATGTAAAGTGTATATAGAAGCTGCCAGGGGGGAGTGGAATATTTTGTCTCTAAACAGAGAAGAGAACTCCTCTCTACCAAAACAGACCCACACCTGCAAATTCTTCCAAACCCAATGGAGAGCACATGCCAGCTCAGTCTGTTCTGGGCTGGAACTTGTATTAAGGTACCTATGCTAATAAGAATAACATAGGAACAGCACACACCAACTGCAAAACCTTCCTCAGCCTGATGAAGGGGTTTTAAACCCAAAAGCTTGCTAAAAAATGTTTTTTCCAACTATTTAAGTTGGTCTAACAAAAGATATCAGCTTCACCCAAAGAACCTTGTTTGCCTATGCTAATAAGGCTTTTTATACAACACCAAGAGATATATGTAACTGTGTTCCTCCATTGAATGTATAAGTACTGCAGGGTAGCATGTATATGCAAACACTTTTTTCCTTTCAGAAACAGGGCTATTTGGTAGGGGAGAGAGTGAGGATGGTTTGGTATTTGAGACATAAGAGTGTAAATATCTATATCTAGATAGAGTTTTTACAGCTCTTCATCTGAGCCATTGTTATACATCTGAGCCTTTTTTATTATTTAATATTGGCCCTGGCTGAAGAAGTACTCCTGTCAGTAGACATATTGACTGGGAAGGAATGCAAGCTTCACGAGTTGATCCTATAGGAATAAAATGTACTAATCATCTTTGACAATCGGCTCTGACTGTTTGCTTAGCTGTCACATCCAGACAGAACTGGAAGTTGCCAAGGTAAGTCGGAGGCTGTAATTGCTTAGCACATGATACTAGAAGTTGCCAAATGCCCATCCCTGTGGGGTGAAAGCAAAGTCTGTAAGAAGAAACTGGTTTCGACAAATCAGAATAACACAGGGTTGGAAGTGACATCGGATGTCATCCAGTCTGACCCCTTCACTTAAAGCATCCCAGGTACATGCCCCTACAGCCTGTCCTGAGGGATATTCCACAACTACCCTCCACAGCTTAGTCTATTGTCCTCCTGCTCTTACAGTAAGGTAGCTTTTTCCAATATTTGATTGGCTTAGCTGCAGATTAAGCCTATTGTTAGATGTCCTGCCCTCTGAAGTGAAGAACAATTTTTCTTCTTCTTCTTTATTGTAACTTTTCAACTATTTGAAAACTGCTATCATGTTGTTCATCCCTTCCCCCCCCATCTCAATCTCCTTTTTCTCCAAATTAAGGTGGCGGATTACAGGCAGTCCTCAGATTTACGACACAATTGGTTTCTGAAAATCGCGTCTTAAGTCAAAGCGTAACTCGGAACTAATTTTCTCCTAAGAAACAATGTTATGTGAAAGCACATTGGCCAAGTTTGCTGATGACACTAAGATGTGGGGCGAGGTGAGCACACTTGAAAGGGAGAGTGAGGCTGCAACTAGATTTAAACAGACTACAAAAGTGGGCAGATGAAAATAGGATGGGGCTCAATGTAGATAAATGCATACATGCAGGCTGGGGAGTTCCCCTCTTGAAAGCACAGAGGTGGAAAGGGATCTTGGAGTCATTATTGACTCCAAGATGAACATGAGCCGCCAATGCCAGACCACAGCCAGCAAGGCCAGCCATACCTTGTCATGCATCCAAAGATGCATCTCAAGCCGGTACAGAGAGGTGATACTCCTCTATGCAACATCGGTCAGGCCTCAGTTGGAGTACTGCATCCAGTACTGGGCGCCACACTTTAAAAAGGATGTGGTCAGCCTGGAGAGAGTTCAGAGGAGGGCCACCCGTGTCGTGAGAGGGCAGCAGGACAGGCCCTACGAGGGGAGACTGAGGGACCTGAACCTGTTCAGCCTCAGCAAGACAAGGCTGAGGGGGGACCTGGTGGCTGCCTACAAACTCATCAGGGGAGATCAACAGCAAATAGGTAGAGCCCTTTTCTCCCCAGCACCACCTGGGGTGACAAGGAACAATGGCAATAAGCTGATGGAGAACAGGTTTAGGTTAGAGATCAGGAGGCAATATTTTACAGTTAGGGTGGCCAGAATCTGGAATGAGCTTCCCAGGGAAGTGGTCCTCGCCCCTACCTTGGGCAAATTCAAAAAGAGGGTAGATGATCACCTGTCTGGGGTCTTGTGGACCCAGCATTCATTCCTGCCTGTAGCAGGGGGTCAGGCTTGAATTGAAGCTAGCATAAACCTCCACTAAAGCCCCTAGCGATGCTTTTGGATTCTGTAGGAATGACTTTTCCCAGGAGAAGGAGAATACAAGAGAATACAGGAGAATTCTCCAAGGTGAATACAATAGCTTCTTATTCCACCAGGCTCTGGTCAACTGAAGGGAAGCACTGAAAGAGAACTAATAAGGTAGGAGACTCATTAAATCCTTCCTTTGAAGAGAAAGGTGGATGCACTGGAATCTGGGAATGGGGAAGAAAGCAGAAGATACCAGGAACTGATGCAAGGGGCAGGGAGTGAGGCAGAGCAGTAGTGTTTGATTGAAATTCATGAATTGCATTATAACTAGGCATGGAAAACAATTCATGTTCTGTGGCCAGGGAACAGCAGGTGCATCATCATAGCTCCATGTGAATCCATGGGGAACCTACTGCACTCCTTCTGGGTTTCGTGTCTCCAAAAATACAGCAGTAAAAATTGAACTGACACTCAAATTTCCTCCAATTACTTCTTGCTTGTCACTTTCATGTTCTTATGCAATTCCAGAGGGGTTTCTAGCTGAAATTGTTTATGAAAATGGTATGAGTATTTCAATAGCTTTGGATTTGGCATGGGATTGGATTAGTCAGGAGTTGGGAGAAATAGGATGATTTGTGATCACATCCCCAAGAATGCATTGTATTAATTCTAGCGTACTTTTAGGTAACATACAAGAAGGAAGGGGCCTCACTTTTGCCACTGATCGCTACTGGATGGAATATCAGACTAGTTCTAGCCTGAGAGATATACCGAGGGAGTGCAAGTCTGTGGATGCGTCTACATGAGATGTTACTGTACAGTGGTTGCTACACATTTATTTAGTACTTGATTATACAAGTACTAAATAAATGTATAGTATAATCAAGTACTAAATAAATGTGCAGTAAGTGGAGTTACTGCACAGTAGTGCTGATGAACACTCCTTTTTAAGTGATGCTACTGTGCAGTGGCCTAATAATACTGTGCTGTAGCATATTAGCAATGTTTGTGCTGTGACACGCTATTGTGCAGTATTATTTGGTTGTTGTGCAGTTAGCATCTTGTGTAGACATGCCTAATAGTTCAAACAATAGAGGCACACGGCTGAAGCACATGCTCAGAGTTCTGTTGCTATCAGTACATTTCACTGAATGGTCTTGGATAGCTGATGATCAGGATGCCGGTGTGGCCACAAAGCCGTTACAGGGCATTCATAGGTATCTACGGGGTCAGGTAGCAGCTTGCTCTTATGCTTCATTTATTAAGTCCTGGGTTGCAATCCTGGCTACTTGGAGGTCAATTTAAAGTTTCAGTACTGACTTCAAGGGAACCATTTTATCTATGCTCATTACCCACAAGGCATTTAGTAGACTTGAACATAGCTACTGCTTGCCCTGTATTTTCTTCTGTCTTTCAATATAGTTATGCTCTCCTTTGGGAAAGCAAAGTAGCAGAATTGTGGTCAAGGTGCTTCAGAAGTATGAATATGAGCTTCACTCTGGACACATGCTTAGAGCCAACCCCAGTCTGCACAGTTATAAGTGTGTCCTGGGGTGGATCCAGATGGGGAGAGGTAACATGGTTGCAGTCTCTTTGGCTGTGCTCCACACATGCAAGGAGCTCTCAGAGCTCACCAGTATATCAGCAGAGCTCCTGCTGGGAACTCTGCCTGTACTCTGAGCTTTATGAGTTCACTTCCTGATTTGCCTGGAGTCGTAGCTCCATAGCCTGCTGCTGTTTGCTCTTCCCCTGCCTTCTCCCCCCTGAATTCAGCCGGGAGGGGAAGGACGGACAGCTGCAGTGACAGTGGTAGTGGTGCTCAGCTGCTTCTTTCATAGAGCCCAGGGGCTTCTCGTCACCATGACTTGTCCCCTCCTTTCCCCTACTGCTGAATTTAGTGGGGATGAAGCACAGGGGGTAGGGAGGACAAAGACAAACCTTAGCCAGATTCTGATTATGAGGAGGGAGAGGGTATTCTCAAGTCACTCCATACCTGGTGTCATGAGACTGGCCCTAGGTGCAGAATGTACAGAAGATACAAAATTGATAGTCTTACGTTCTGTTCAGAGAAAGCAAATTGTCTTTTGCCCTGCACTTTTGATTTCATGGTGACAGGTCCTATGTAAACACCAGAGAAAGAGAGTCATTATGCTATGAGGAGGAAAGAGTGTCAGGAGTACGCAAGCTTCAGAAGCGAGTTTTATTCTTTTTGTCTGTTCTACATGGACACAACATGGCTCCGAGGTTATGAATGAATGCATGCATGACAACCCTAATTGAGTCTCTCATGTTATCTTTAATTGTATCTGAAAGTTCTATACAGATTATCTTATGAAAGAAAAACTAAGGCTAACTAGACTAAACCAAAATTTTTCTTGGCTGCATTCCAAAGCAACTATTAATAATCCATTGAGAAAGAGAAAAAAAAAGAAATCAGTATATTTCTTTTAGATAAAAATAGTATTGCATATTTGTATCTGGAATAAAACTAGTTTTATCTTTCACTTTTGTCTTTATAGTGAAATGAAGAGGATAAAGGATGTGGTACCAAAAGTATTCTGCCCAAAGTGTCTATGGAGAAAGCCTGCTTCCAGTTAGGTGGCTGACTTAATAGAAATAAACATGATCAAATGGAATGAAAAAAAATGTCACTTTTTCATCATTTTTTAAAATTGTATATACTGCAAGGTTAATATTCCTTTTGTTGTAGCAAGCAACCTTTTAGTGTGGTCATTGGATTGTAGCTGGGATAGCAAGACATAGCTTTGAATCTCATGCATTTTACCATACCAAATTAATCAGCATGTATCTGCTTGTGGCTCATACTTGGTGAAGTATTAACAACAAGTGTGTTTCTAATGAAGTTCACTTTTTTCTGTATAAAGAATGATCACAGGTAAACTTGTTTGTAAAGATCAGTCTTCTCTTCAAGGTTATTTATAGAAAGTCTTCGGAGAAAAAAATTGTCACCTATGTATCTTTTGAGAACTGTAATCAGTATGGAGATTTATCACTAGTTACAAGACAGCTGCCATTGGTCACATCAGAACTAGAGAAATTAGCAGAGAGCATTATTATGGGCACTGCTGGGTTTGTCCTCAACACCTGGAAATACTGGCCAAAGCCTGCATCTCAAGGAAACTAATGCTTGAAGACACTAGTTTGGGAGTTGAGTCAACACAAATGCCTTTAAACTTCCTACCTGACCTTCAGCAAGCCACTTAAGATGCGTCTACAAGGGCCATGTGGATGCATCTTTACTGTGCTAAATTCTAAATAAAGGATAAGAATAAAGATTAATAGTAAACAAACAAACAAACAAACAAACAAAAAACGAGGGGGAATGAAATCATGGGGCCTCAGTACCTGAATGTCTCACAGAGCTTCCCCACTATTTGTCCAGTTCTACTTCTGAAGAGTTTGCAGCTCTCTTCCAGTCTTCCACCCTCTGCTTAGAAGCATCAGCTCAGTGACAAATAGCTAGATTATTAAAGAGTTTTTTTCTAACATGCCATCACACAGAATGCCACCTGGATAGGTCCAGTTAAAATATTTTATCAGTGAAAATGTCTAAGGCAGCATTTGTTATTGGATAGAATAAGAATCATGATATCTGTTAAGTTTATTATTTTTAATCAAGAATGCAGACTTAAAAATACTTAATGCAATGTCCTAATTAATGTAAATATGCCCAAATGCCCTTACTTTCTAGAGATGACTACATTACACTGCTATATTTCTGCATTTTGTGGTTGCATATTTTATATACTGTAACCATGGTTACTATGTCATTAACATCTCTTCAGAGGGAGTTGGGCATACTTATAAAGCTATCACAAAGAACGATTGCTTTTATACATTTAAAAGAAGCTATGCAGCTAATTAGTGTGAGGTTCTGTAAATTGGGCCAATGGAGAACATGGAGATTAATTTGTTCCAATGGTGAGCTGGAAGTAAGTGGAGAGCATTTTTATTTTATTTAGGAACTTGTATTCTATATTACAAATCCCTTAAAGTTGTAATTGTTTTTGGGCTGAGGTCAGGCAGTCGTAATATGGGAGTACAGACACTCAGTACTTTCCAACCAAAGAGATGAATGGTTTAAATAGGAAATAACAGCGATTGACACATAGCTGCGGGAGGCCAGTAAATCATGCCCTTGGCATTCAGTTTTGCAACATTTAGATCCTCAAGTAGCAAAAGCTATTTGTTGGGTCCTCATCAAGAAGTGTACTTTGCATCTTCCCTAGGGGCATATTTTCCCTACACAGAGTGTAAGTGCATGGGCGGGGATGGGGGGGTGTTTGGAAAGGGGGCATAAGGTTGTTGGTAGAAGAATTTGCCTCTCTCATCTATGTTTCATGCAGTATAGTATTAGACTGGCTTTTCAGATCAGGACCTGAATGCTGTTATTTAGAATGTCCCCTTTGCTACAGACTCACATACACCAGATGTTTCTCTTTGCTTTAAACGGGTAGCGTTTATTGGGTGATGATACTTTAGTCCCTACAGTTCATGAACTGTTCTTCATGCATCCTCATGTCTTCTTAGTTGCGTAGCTGTCACATATGATTTCTGAGATCATGTTGGTCAGGAAGTATTTCCTCCTTATCACAGTATTTCTTAACTGATCAAATGCAATATTATTTGTGTGTTTTCTTTTGCTTTCCTCTGAAACGTGAGAGACTGTCCACTGTCAGAGGCAGGATGATCAGATGAAAGAGCCTGTAAAACTTCTGGTATATTGGGCAAAGGCATTTTCAGCAGCAAAACAGTTAATATCTCCTGCTTGCCAGAACTGCACACACGTGTTATGCAGCACACTCTCCATCTGCTGATTCCCAGGGACAGCAAAAGACAAGACTCCTCTTGATGAATTTACTGAAAGGTCTGTCTCATGGAGTAGTATAGGAGTATTCAGCAAACTAACAATACAGAGATGACCACAGTCCCGCTCTAACCTGGCATTTGTTGGTCTGTGTGAGTCAAAGTGGCCCTGTGAAGGTTAAACAATGAATTCCTTCTTTGGCACTGTCTCAGAAGATGATGGCAGAATCTGCAGCATCCTTCATGGACACTGCCAAACAGATGTAATGCCAGGCCCAGCAATAACCTTTTGTCCCTAGTCACTCGTGGTCCTCTTCCCCACAAATGCTATGCCAAAAGAAAGCTGGCACTGAAGGAACTGCCTTGTCCCAAGCAACTCCAACTTTTCTGCTTTCACAAAGCAGGCATAAACTTAAAACCAGGTGCGAATAACTGTCTTCTCCTCAATGCTCAACTCTCCCTCCAAAGGGCAAGTCAGCAACTAATACAGAACACTGTGATGTCCTCTAAAGAACATAGGGGAAAGGAAGGGAAGTCTTACCTGCTTGGACCCTCTGCACAGAGAACAGCTGCTACTTCTACCACTGCCACAGCTATCTTCTCCATATAGATAGCCCAGGCAGCAGTGAGAGAACGAGAATGACAGCAAGAGCAACTGGGTTGGTGGGGAGAAATAAGTGCCCCCCCCCATAGTCAGTGCCCAAGGTGGCTTCCCACTTGCCCCTCCCTAGTTATATGACTGCTGACTCTCAAACTTAGACTCATAGGCTGCTTGTACACGCCACGGGGATTTACTTCAGTTTAACTCTCCCTAAATTGCAACGGTGGGTTTTTAAAAACCCCACTTCAGTTTAAATTGAAGTAAACCCCCATGGTGTGTACACAAGGGTCTGACCCAATCGTTACCTGCCTCTCCGGCAGGGGAATGGGGGGGTAAGCAGAGTGGTCCCCGAGCTGGGGGAGGGGTGCTTTCCTCCACGGAGGCAGTAGCGTTCCCCAGGCGGCACCCGCCCTCAGGCACCTGGCCTGGGTGGTCCTGGGGGGCACCGCAGCCGTGGAAGGAAGCAACAGAACCCCGTGCAGCTCAGGCATGCAGGCAGGCTCTGGGGAGAAAAACACAAAACAACAGGATGGACACTTCTTTTTTCCTTCAGTGGAACTTGCTTGCACAGGCTGCCGCCAGGTTGCCTGCACAGGTTGTCTGCATGGCCCCCGAGCTGCACGGGGCCCAGTGCTTCCCTTTGTGGACACTAAGGTAGCAAACTAAAACACCTTGGACATGTTTTATTTTGCTATGTCCCAAAGTCATTTAACGCACAATATGCCATTGACACTATAAACAGCTACATCATTAATTCGCAATACACCGCCAACAATGTAAACAGCAATGCCATTAAAATGGTGCAAAAGGGCATTTAAGTTGCTTTAAAGGCCAATTTTGTGGAAGGTACTGTACACAGGTCCTTAAGATTCAAGCCCTCTGCCACCAGATTGCTTTCTACTGCACCACGTCAGCCTCATCTTCACCCTTGTAGTACCTGGGTGCATGAGGTCATTATTGTTTGCCTGTCAGCCAGTGATTTTTCACAGTTGAAAGCAGCCCATGTTATGAAGAAGTACCCTGAAGCCATCACATTTTTCTTTCCATGTACTTTGTGCTGCCTGTCAGATACAGATGCAAAAACAAAGAGGTCAAACACCCTCATTGGCCATGGGAACTTAGGGCAATGCTGTATCTGTTCTGCTCTCACAAGGTTAACAATGGAAGTGAAGAACCAGGGTTGCAAGCTTCACGCTCCTTTGTAAGAGTGAATGATCTTGAGCAAACCTCTGTGGTCTGCACAGCATTAGGTTTCTCTGTTCAGTCTAAATCAGTGGTTTTCAACCTGTGGTCTATGGACCTGAGGGAGCTTCACAGACTATGTCTAAGTGGTCCACAAAAGATGACTATGATCAATCATAAGTATGGGTGTACACATACTTACAATTCGAAGGGGTCTGCATCTCCATTCAAAATTTCCAAAGGGATCCACACCTCCATTTGAAATTTTTTAGCAAATGAAAAAAGTTTGAAAATCACTGCTCTAATTCAATGTAGCTTCAGTGGCGCCATGCTAATGAAGCCAACTCATTAAGGACATACAAGGCAAGGCATGCTCTTAAGAGGTCAACCACTAAATACATACAAACTACTTACATGCAACATTCCTGGAACCATATGTTCATCCTTTTTCCACAGGCATAGCACTCTGAGGGTTACATAAGTCTCTCCCCTTTTCTAATCACAAAGTAAGGGTATTTTGTCATAGATGCCCTGTGGTAGTTTGTCATAGATGCCCTGTGGTAGTTTAACTGCTTGTTTCTGTACATGGAAGGGAGATTTATTGGGCTATTTACTTTACTGTGGCATTGAGGAGATCCTCAAAGCAGTCAGAGGGAACAGTATCTTAGTATGCCTGGGCCAGTGGTGACACTGACTAAAAGGTATGGCTGCCATTAGTCACTGTTCTTCAGATCACTACAGAAGTGCTTCTAAGGTGAGTTTACCTTTGGATTACCTGTGCCTCAAATGAAAGTACAGGAAGACCTGAGGGACTGAGGGAGTGAGCATCTACTAACTGCCTGCACTTAGACCTTCTTCTGCCTTCAGTACTACAGGGGATAATGGCACAACACAAATTGATCACTGGCAGGTGTATCCCTTACAACTTTAAGAGTCTCACTCCAGATGGATTAAAAGATTTCCAAGCATCACAAAGAACATGAAACAAAAAAACTGCACCCTGGAAACTGCAGTGGCTCACAATTCATCTCTACAATAGCTGCTTGCAGTCAGCATCTGTTAGAACAGGATATAAACTCTAGAGCACTTGGCATAATACCACATCCGATGCTTTTCTTTATTTATATTAATTTCCCACTTGCTTTTAAGTTGCTAAAGTGCTCATATCAGAGATGCACATACATTGTTTTTAATGCCTGTGTGTGGCAGGGCCAAGCCACAGAGTTGGCCATGAGGCCCCTGGTAGCTGTGTGGCTCCTACTCAACTCTGATTCTAAAGTAGCCCTCCCTTGATTTCTTTCCTGCCACACCTTATTCTTATTAAAGATTGAACAAGGGAGGCTGCCCACAGGCCTTAGAGTAAGCCATAGTTTATTTGAATCCACAGTAGGTCTCTACTGGACCCTAATAGTTTTGATATGGCCCTTAAGCTCAAGAGGCCTCTTGGCCTGTCCATGCCCACCTGCAGCTTTAGTGGCTAATTGTGCAGCTGTGCCCCTCCAGGGCACCTGCAGCCTTAAGGACTCATTGCATAGCTCCATCCTTCCCTATACCATACCCCAATGCCTCATGGGTGTTACTGTACTGTCACTCACCTTATAGGGAGGTTCTCTCTTTCTGAGCTCACTGAGCCATTTAGCCTAGGCCAGGGCTGGGTCAAATATGGCCCATGGGCCAGATGCAGCCTGTGAGGCCATTCTATCTGGCCTGTGGGGTGCCTAAAAAATTTAGAAAATTAATATTTCTCTGCCCTTGATTCCTGTCAAAAATGACCAGGGGCAGTAGGGGAAGCCGGCGGGCTCCTACAACAGCAGGACCCACCTGGCCCTGCTCCCCCAGCTGGAAGCCCCAGCCAGGGCTTCTGGTCTGGGACCATGTGGCTGCCCTGGTGCAGGAACCTCAGGTAAGGGGGAAGGGGGGGTGGGAAGGGCAGGGGAGGACCCCGGACAGGGAAGGACCCATGGGAAAAGTGGTCTGGGGAAAAGCTGAGCTTGGTGGGGGGAAGTGGCCCCTCCCTGCCCCATGCCCAGCGCCCCACACTTCAGCTGCTTGCAGCCTGTGTGGGGCTGTCCGGAGCAGGCACAGGCAGCCCCACGTGGGCTGCCAGTGGCTGCAGCACAGGGTGCCAAGCACAGGGCAGGGAGGGGCTGCTTCCCCCACTCCCACGCTCAGCACCACCTTGTAACCTGGCCCCACTGCCAGCCTGGGGTCCATGTGGCTCCAGCCTTGCCCATTGGGCCTGTAAGTGGCAACAGCAACAGCGGCCCTCCCCTGCTTGCCATGTCAGGCAGTATTTTCCACCACCATCTGTGGGCTGCCCAGCGCACGAGCTCTGGGTGGACAGCAGCAGCCAACACTGCCTAGCATGGCAAGCAGGGGGGCTGCAGCTGCTGCAACTGTGGCGCAGCCCCGATGTGAGAGCCTGGAGCCGGCGTGGAGCCCAGGCTGGCAGTGGGGCCAGATTATAAGCTGGTGCTGAGCGTGGGGAAAAGTGGCCCCTCACTTGCCCCATGGCTGGTGCCCCGCTTGCAGCCTGTGTGGGGCTTCCTGTGCCTGCTCCAGACAGCCCCACATGGGCTGCAAACGGCTGCAGCAGGAAGTGCCGGCCACGGGGTGGGTGAGGGGCCTTTTTTCCTGGCACTCAGCACCAGCTTCTTCCCTGCCAGCGAGCAGGGGTCAGGGCTGTGTGTTGCCCCCCGCCTGTACCACAGGGCTGGGGGGCACTGTGAGTGAGCAGGTACAGGAGCCAGCAGGAGCATGGGGCCCACACCAGTGTCCTGGGGCCAGTGCTGGCAGGGCCCAGAGCAGGGTGACAGGAGTGCGGGGTCCCAGCCGGCAGGGGCTCTATGGAGCTGGGCCAGCTCCTCCCTCTCTCTGCTGGTGCAGCCCAGCCTGGCTCCACAGACCCCTGCCAGCCTGTGCCCAGGCTTGGGCCCCACCGGTGCTGGCCCTGGGACATTGGTCCCAAGACATTGGGACACTGGTCCCAAGATGGTGACCAGGGGATGGGGCACCTGTCAAGGGGCAGGGCTACCCATGTGGCCCTCGTCAGCTTGCCAAAACTGGGTAAATGGCCCTCCACCCAAAATAATTGTCTGCTCCTGGCCTAGGCCCACAGTACCAGACCTGGCTTGTAGGCTCCAGCCTCCCTGACTGAGAGTTACAGAGCCTGTCATTCTGTGGCAGTGGCATCTCCTAGACCCCGGCCCTGTTCCTGGGCCAGTCGAGATCTTCAGGCTCCCCAACTCTTGCAGTCTCCAGTTGCAGCCCTTCCTGGACCTTTAGCCCCTCCTGGGGCTGGTCTGTCTCTGCCCTCAGGCTAGTTGAGATATTTCCTCCTTTAGGCTCAGTCTCCAGCCATGGTCCCTCCTGGCCTTTGGGCCCCTCCTGGGCCCTGTCTCTGTCCCAGCGCTGGTTGGGATCTCCAGGCTCCCCAGCTCTGGCAGGCTTTGGCTGTGTTCTCTTCTTGACCTTAGCCCCTACTAGGCCCTGGCCTCACCCTCAGGCCACTTGAGACCTCTAGGCTTCCTGGCTCTACTTGTCCCTTCAGGGCCCTGAGCCTCTGACTCCACTTCCAGCCCCTTTCTGGGCTACCAGCTCTCCAAGTATGCCCTCAGCAGTGCCCAAGGCTAAACCACCGGTGCAACTTAAACAAAAAGCATCTCAGCCCTCTGGCAGACACTCAAACCCTCTCTGGGTTTAACATAAAATAAGATGACCTGCCTGCATAAACAAGCTTCTCTCTGCCCCAGGAAGCTGTTCCCAAGTCTGCAGAGTTGCTTACCCAGTTCTACTGTGAATTCAGAAGTCCTGGTGCTCTGCTGCCAGGAGCTCCTCACTTCATGACTCTCAGGGCTGGACTGCCTGACTGGCTTAGGCTCTGGGCTTATATGGCTCAAGCTGGCCCCCTGCCGGTCAGGTGAGTCTCTAATCATCCCTCCCGCACCCTCTTGCCACCTGGAAGCTGCTTCTCAGGCAGCTTCTCTTCTCAAAAGGACAGGCTCACTAAGCACCCTGTCAAACTGTGAAAATAAAATATAACTAGAGGACTCTTGTTATTTAAGTCTAAACATGTCACTACCCTTTACGGTACTGATTTCCAGAAACAGTTCTGGCCAGATTTTCATATTTCTTCATTAGTTTTAATGGCATTTATAAAAAAAAAAGATGCACTGTACTGCACATGCTTCTTTCTGAACCACCAAATAACACTGCATACAATAGGACTAATATTTTGCAGAATGTACACTTGAAGGGAGAGGAAACATTCCTTTAATTTGCAATAAGCCTTAGTACTTTTGATCTAAACTGTAATTTTTCTTGGCACACTATTCTTCCTGCATCACAGGTGCGAATGTTGATGTTTCAGCAATAGAAAATTGTCTCTTTTTCTGGAAGAAATTAAGGCTGAAATCCTGCAACTTGTGCCAGCAGATAGGTATATGGGCTCATGCAGTGATGATATCTTAAAACCCATAGGTCTTTACATGATTCTCCCTGTATATATCAATTCAGGACCATCATGCTGGATGATACTTAATTAGTAGGTTGCTTGGGATAATTAGAAAGATAACCAATGCAGAGACAAGAGTAGTGTAGTACTCAAAAAATATATTCTATTCCCCTGCCAGAGGAAGTCATATCAGTGCTGAGAAGTACTGATATGTAAGTGCTTGTGTAAGTACTTGTGTAAGTACATAAGTGAAAAATGACATCAAATACATCCTTTTTTAAGCAAAGGACTAGACCCTATACCAGTGGTTCTCAGCCTTTTTTAGTCTCAAGGCACCCCTCCATCACTGTTCTGGACTTTGGGGAATCCCAATTGAAAAATCACTGAGATAAATCTAGATTCAAAAGAAATATGGAGGGGGGCCTTGAGACTAGAAGCACTGAGAATCAACGATCTAGCTGGTGTCATTCTAGGATAGGAAGGGCAGGATCTCACCCTGCTCTGATCTTTCCACTGTCTGCCCCCTCACAAACTTTTGTCTGTACCTTGGGGGCAAGGGTAGTTTCCACTGTTGAGGCTGCTCCTACAGGGTCTCATACACTGGTGACCACCTCCGTGGCCTCTTCTGCCGGCACCAGGAGCATGTGAGGAGTGGAGAAGACAAACCAGGCTGCAAAACAGGTCCATTGGTGTGTCAAGCCACTTGCCTGCTTGCAGCAGAGCATGCTGCTTGGATCATGGGAGAGGGAGCTGGCTCAAGGGCTGTCTGGTGGTGTGGAAGGCAGCAGCAGTGGAAGCAGTCCCTAGAAGAACAGCCACAGGTGCTGCTGAAGTAGCTGGGGTAAGAGCAGGGTGCTGGACTAGGAAAGAGAGCAAGCATTTACTTCCTCACACAGGGAGCTCTCGTGGCATACTTCTGTTGCTCTTATGCCACACTAGTGTGCCCTGGCACACCCTTTGAGAATCACTGGTTTAGCAGAACAGGCCCTTGATCCATGGCTTGGACATCTACATGTTAATAAGATATCAGTCATTTGGGAAGACATTGCAGAGACTGAAATAAGAACTTCCAGAGCCAAAAATTCCCTTGCTGGAGTTGTAGCTGATTTAGCAGGGGACTTACCACAATGCAATAAGTAAAAATAAATAATAAATATTAAAATGTAATGAAGTGAGATGTAAACAGAACTGCTTCATGTGTATACTGGAGAATCACCCCTAAACAAGGGCAGGTGTAGATGCTCCATTCTCTAGGTCATGCGAGTTTGACATAATGAAGCTCTATAGTAGATATCAGTACTATTTAAGGTTTGTGACAACATTTACAGCTGACTTCATTTTTATTTGACTCACATGCCAGAGATACCAGTAATATTTCATGATTCTTGCCAAGTGAAGTATTTTAATACTTACAGATAGACTTTAAAAGTGCCAGCTGGCTGATTTAAGAGTTCGAGTTCTTCTCAAGGAAAATTATTAGAGTCATTTATGTAAGTCTTGTTGACAGTTTTCTCTAGCTTTAGTTTCCAAGACATAAAAATTAGTGTCTTTGATTTTACTTTAGTATCTCCTAGAGAGAAAAGGGGATCCTTGCCTCTGTTTATAATAACAATGTTTATATATGTCAACCAAAAATCACACAGAGCTAGAGATCTGTATATCCTCTTCTTTATAAAGCTATGTTCAAGCTTCAGTGCTCAGAGCCAATACGGACCATGGCATACTAGGATATTTAGTGGTTGGGCAAAGTATGGTACATATAAGTCATTCTTGTTACCTGTTTTGACCCAAGGACTCAACCAAAGTTCAGGGCCCTTGTTTCCATGGGGAGGCAATGATGAACTCTGTTATCGTCAAGGTAATTCTGTCTATTTACAAAGAATATACCAAGGTCTATTTTTGTAAATACAGAAGAAATAAAACAACTGGAAGCAATTTTTTTTCTCTTAGCTCCAAGCTCCTTTCAAGTACCATTCAGCCCCAAACCCCCCCATTAGCCATTCCTCAGGGCCATTAGCCATTTCAGTGTTCACTCATCTTGTGCCTGGTTTCTGCTCTTTTCTTTGTATTTCTTTTTGTCTTGCTTCTCTTTCTTCTATCTTTTACACACACATATCACTACTAAAACACAAATGCCCAGCCAAGTTCCTCACTCACACAGTCTGAAATCTTGAGTGGCCTCACATCAGCCTTGGTTCTAGGCAGCTACATGTGACTGTACTTGGCGTACAACTTGCTATTTTCTCATAATGGATCCTGATTGATTCTTGGAGCTGTATTACTAGTAATTACTTCCACCACCTTTAATGACATTTTGTCCAATCTACCGTTGACCCCAATAGTACTGACCCCAATAGTACTTTGATATGGTTTACAGATATCATAAAAATCTATGCTGCATGAAATGAACCAGACTCAACGTGCATGGCTAAAAAAGGGATTCTGTAGATTCCTTTGAGCCTGCTTTGGAAGGCTAAGCTGATAGGTCAAGATGGCATTTATCAATAAATGACAAGTGACCCAAAGTCTCAGACATGAGTAGCTAGGGGAATGGATCCCTGCACAACACAGGAGATGGAGGCAGAGACTGGTGTTGGTGGCTAGAAAACAAGTTGTAGAAGTTTGCTTTTGGGAATTGGCTTGTAGGTAAAGTAGATATGCTTAGAAAAATGGTCCAGGGCAACGGCAAGGGTTAATTGAGTTCTAAAAGCCTGTTTGTAACAAACTTTCTTCAAGGCCCACTGTGTCTACACAGGCAAGCAGCAAGCTAACACATAGGCTGGGAAATTGAACACATACCCTAGTGTTCCATAACAGAGATAAGGACCTCTGCCACCTTGGCCAGGTCACAGTGCCCAGCTGCAGAGCCCTTGGGATTTCTGGTTTTGGGGAAGAGATGAAATTAGGAGAAGACCAGTAAAGCCCAAATTAGGAAGTGTGCATGTGATGGGTTTGTGAAACAAAGGAATATGCTGACAGGACAGAACATGAACAGTATAATGACCACAGGAGACCAATCAGCGATGCCCAGAGATGAAGAGTCATCAAAGGAGGAAATGATACAAAAGGAGTGATTTTGGAGCAGCAAAGGGTCCCTGGAATCTGAGGCCACCATGGACAAACAAAATATCACCAGCCCTTCCCACCATTGGTGGGGAGAAGGGGGGAGGGTGGGTCTCAGCCTCCAACCTCCAGGCTGCTGACAGCTGACATTCAAGACAGAGCCTCAGAGTGAAGCTCACATACTGGCCATATGTACTTTGACTCTGTAAACCCTGGGACTGGTAGATATAGAATTGCTTGCATTAATCTTATTTGCTATCACTGTGCATCAATAAAATTTGCCTATTATCAAATGGAGAGGTTGTGGTCCATCTGAGGGTTTGGGTTTGCTGGGAACAAGGTATCTGGGTCATAAATCCAGTGCCAACAGGTGTGACCCTTAACAAAGGTGAAAGCAGACCAGAAATAAATGAGACCTCAAGGCATACCACTCCTTTCTTAGAGTACAGTATGTGGTTGGGAAAGAGCTTGTGACTGAAGTGCCTCCAACTCATACTATCATTGGCTGCCAGAACGGAGCACTGTCAGCTGGATGCTGCACACCACTGAAAAGCAGGTGATTGCTTTGAAGACAAGATTTTGCAAGGATATATACATGTGCTTCACTGTCTATTAAGCTGTCCTGCTGAGGGTATGCACAAACGCATACTTGAAAGGTCTTCAAATGGGATGAGGAGAGACGCCATTTGGTACTACACAGCAGCTTTTACACTGCAACTGTTAAGTGTACATGATCTTATAGTGATACACTGATCTAGGAGGTCTAAAAATGAACTTCAGCATGGTACTTCTAAATAATAATTCTTAAAATTAGATATAATTGCTACTTATTTATGCATCCGGTGATTTTTTAAAATCTTCCTCTAAGGCATTAGGTGTTGGCTGCAGCCAGGGTGAGGGATTTTGACTGGGATGTGCCAGTGCTCCTTCTGGGACTAAAACCCGGAGCTTCCTGGCTACAGTGTTTTGCCCCTCTGCTCAGGATCAGACTAATTGTCATATCTGGGGTCAGGAAGGAATTTACCCTGTGGTCAGAGAGGGACAGACTGTGGGAGGTTTTGCCTTCCTCTGTAGCTTGGAGTAGCTTAGATCTCTCAGGCATATTTTAACAACCCTTTCAGCAACATGACATTGGCCACTATTGGCCCTTTGCTTTATCTGTGGTGGGCATGCTATGCTTTGTAGCTGAGTAGCAGGGTTGCCTGCATAGTTTTAGTAATAAGTTAGACAAGGATTTGCTCAGGATGGTTTGCATAGGGATGATCCTATCTCAGGCAGGGGTTGAACTAGAGGTCCCTTCCAGCCCTACTTATCTATGACTGTATGATCCCGCTTGGAAAAATGTTGAAATGAACTCTGAACTGGCATGTGGAAAAGAACAGTCTCGTTCTTTTTAGCACCAAAAATCTTTAGGTTCATTTTCTTGCTCAACCTATAGCGTCTCCAAACAAAAAAGTCACTCTGCTACTGCTGATGCCTTGCAGAAATTTCTGGGAAGGAAATAATAGTGAAAGAAGAAAGAAAAAGGTGGAGCAGGAAGCTGTACTTGAACACGTTCTTCCAAGGATCCATGTCTGAACATCGCCAGGCAACATGCTCTCATGCCTGCACTTGAAACATACAGCAAACAAAGCAGCTAGTGTGTACTCTCTTGTCAAGCTCACTTTAAACTGACATAACAGCTGCTTGTTATGCCAAGGTTATTTCAAAAGTGTTTCCTTTGACTTCAAATTTAGCTCATCTCTCATCTCTCTTCAAGCTAATGACTCAAAGGCAATGAAATTGACAGCACTTGCAAATTAAAAATCATAAGGATTTAAGATTGTGTTACTAAGCCCATGCTCATATTAGGGCTGGATACACACTGATGCCTTCACACAGTGTCATGGTGGCCACCTTTCTGTTGAGTGCAGACTGATCCATTTTACAAGATGAAGAACTTTGCTTTTCCAGGCAGCCCAGCTTCCCAGGCCAACACAGAAGGGAAGACTAGACCAGTTAGCCCCAATCTCATGACAGTTCTTCACATCAGCAGAATCCAGCACTGCAGCTCTTCCCTTGGTCTGTGTGAGCTAGCTGTGGAAGAATATGGTTGTTCTTGAAACCTGGATAGGGACACAAGGAGAGGGAGGAGAGGAGCTGGCATGAGCCCTGGGCTTGCCTGGTTATCTGTCTGCATATGTCATTTCCTATCCTGTGCTTATCATAATGGTATCTGAGTCATCACACAGTACTCCACTGGTTTCTAGTTTTAGGTGTCTCCATTTTTCTGGAGTGCCCAAGTTGAGACACGTTTAGTGACCCAGTTATACAGTGGGGGGGGAGGGAGGGAGGGAGGGGGGAAAAGCACACTCAAGAGGGGAAGTCAGTGGGAGCTGCAGGTGATGAGCCTCTCCAAATACCAGACTCCGGGTGTGGAACCTGAACATAGGAGCCCAGTCACGGTCTCTCTTTTGTGATAGTTTTGGTCTTTGTGCCACTGCCTGTATGGGACCAGGTCAGAATCCTGGGCTCAGCCAGTCCCAGGGGGTCAGGGCAGTTTATCTCCTGAAGCTGTAGGGAAAAAGGCATTACCTGCTAGAAGCCTGGGTCAGTGCCCTGGGCCAGTTGTTCTAGTGGGGCAATCAAGGGGGGTAATTCCCTATAGGCCCCACCAGCCCCTAAAAGCTAGGCCCAGCCTGCAGACTCTGTCAGCCAACAAGTTGAGTACTGGCTCCTGAACTTCCTGAGCCTTATTGCTTTGCTTCTTGGATCTCTGGCCCTAACTTGGCTCTGGTTTCCAATTCTGGTTTCAAGCCTTGCTATATTCTGACTCTGGTTCTGTCCACTGGCATATCCTGACCCCTGCCCTGGTGCTGGCTCACCCTGACTTGGCTCTGGCTCCTGATTCCAGTTCTAACTCCTGGATCACCCTGATCTTGGCACCAGCTTCTGGTTTAGCCCAGTTCTGGCTTCAAACTCCTGGCTCCCTGGGAACCTGGCTTTCAGTGACAGAAGTTATAATTCATAGATGCTCCATGTTGACACTGGATTTTATGAACCCAGCCTTTATACCTTTGTCCATGCAGGCACAACCCTCCGTCCGACCACAGCACCTGCCAGTTGATAATAGGTGAGTTTATTGATACAGAGTAAGAACAAAAAAGCAACAATGCAAACAATCCAATCCCAGGGCTGTCATCAAAGTAAATCTAGTCAGGATGCAGGCTGCACTCTGAGGCTCTCTCTCTTAGGTGTCAGCAGTCTGGAGGTGGGATGCTGAGGCCCAAAGCCCCCCTCCAGTGGGGTGCATGAGATGGGATACTGCTGTGCCCTCAGTCCATGGTGGTCTTGGGGGCCCTTCCCAGGGAATGGGGATGGGGACAGAGACTCCTCTCAGGGAGGAGGAGGAGGAAGAATGGGAAGGGATGGAAGGGTAGAGAAGGAGGGACAGGGAGGGACCCTCTGTTAATCTCAAGTCTCTACTTTTGTATTCTCCTTCCCCCTTCATGACTGCTGATGACTCTTCATTCATGGCTACCTGTGGTTGGCTGTCTCTCTGTGGTCACATGTTCACATAACATTCTGGGCCTTCTCCTAACTTAGTCTGTTCCCCCAAAACCAAGACTTAGGTCCCCCTGCTCTCTGAGGCCCTGTAGCTGGTGTCACTTATCTTGTGTTATGGGACAGTATGGTACATACTTCTTTGGTTCCCAGGCTGTGTGTCCTTGCTGTGTTAGATAACCTGTCTGCCTTGAAGGCTGTGATCTCATGTGATGGCATGCCCCCCTCAATTCTCAGGCTGTGTCCATCTGTTGGCCTTTTTGTGCTAGACAGCCCACCTGTTTTCAGGGCCATGAGAAACTGTGTGTGTGTCTCCCAAACTCTTTAGAAATCCATTTAACCCCTGCTGCTCACCTTGATCCCCTATAATGCATATGTCTATACCTATATGCCAATTCCCCCAAAACAGGTCTTTAAATACTGTTTCTAAGCAACACTCCATGCCAGGAGACTAAGGGAGGTGAGAACTGGGAGATGGTCCCTCAGGGAGTAGCTAGCTAGGAATCAGTGAGAAGCAGGCCAAGGGTCTGCAGATGTTGTGTATTGCTCCACAAATTAAAGTGTGTTCTTTAGCCCCATGCAAAGCGGCTAGTTTTTGCTTCAGATTCATCCAATTCAGGGGACAGTGATTCGAATCACTGTCCCGAACTGATTCGACCAAATCTGATTTGGACATTCGGCTGCTGCCGAATCAGCCAAATTTCCGAATCACATAGGCCCCATCTCTTGCCCACTCTCTGAGCCCCGGCAATGGCTGCCATGACTGCCCCAGCTCCTAGCTCTTTTAAAAAAAAAGCCCTGACTCAGCAGGTGCTGCCGGGCGGGGGGGGGGGGGCAATCCCTGCTGCCCCCCACTGCCCCATGCCACATGGGGGGCTCTGCAATGAGACCCTATCCTCCATCTGGTCTGCCAGCCCCTCCATGGCTGCTTCGCCTGCCCCAGCTCCCGATCCTTTTAAACCCCACCCCCCAAAAAACCCCAGATTCATTGGCTCCTGCCAGGCAGGGGGGCAATCCCAGCTGCTCATGGGTGACTGGTGCCACCTTAGTCAGGGAGGTCATGTGCCCCCCCAGCAACCAGTCAGCAACCGGGGGGGAGTCCTCCGCAGGGCCGATCCCGCTGACCGGGGAGACCTCTGGCCAATTGTTGCAGCTGCTTCCAGAAGTGACTGTGGCTGCTTCCAGGAGTGGCTTTGTTGGTTTCTGGGAGTGCAATGGTGCTCCACTCCCTAGCTGGTGCTTGCAGCAGGGGCACCACCTGCCTCCCCTGCCCATCGACTAAGTAACGAGTGTGGCCGGTCAGGGGATGCACCGGTGCTCTCAGTGGGTGCACCCCCTATGCATTGCCACTTCCCCTCATTGCCTGCCACTGCCCCACACTGCAAGGGGGGCCCTGCATGAGCCCCCAGAAGCCCTGAGGCCACTGCAGGAGCTGGTGAATTCAGGAGGTTTTTTTTGTTTTTTTTCTTAAAGGGGCAGGCAGGGCTACTATGGGGGGACTGGCGGGGGAGGAGGTCAGGGAGCTCATGATGGAGCCCCCCACACAGAATGGGGGGCAGTGGAGTTCACCCCCCAGCCAGGCAGCAGCCAGTGAGTGGGTCTTTTTAAAGGGCTGGGAGCTGGGGTGGGTGGGGCAGCCATGTGGGGCTGGGGGAGCATGCAGGTGTTGGGGGGCTGGGGGAACAGGCAGGGGATGGAGCCTGGTAGCAGTCTCCCCATGGTCCGTTCCCCCCTCTGGCCCCTACTTACCAGCATGGAGTCTGTGTCCAGCTCCCTGCTGCAGTGAGTTGGGACTGCCCAAATTACCAAAGCTCTCTGAATCTTTTCGAAATTGATTTGGAAAGCTTTGAATCAGTTCAAACTTTTTAATTGGCCCCTGATTTGATTCAGATTTGGAGATTCAACCACCGAATCAGGCCAAATCTCCTCTGAATCAAATCAGCACCCAAAGTTTCACACAGCCCTAGTGTTCTTCTTATCATTCACATATGCCTGCATAGGTGACATGTAGGTGGGCATGGGGGGGACACATGCCCTCCCTGAGACTGGCCACCGCCAAACCCGCTGCCAGTTTCTGCAGGCAGTCGCCACCCCTCCTCACCACCACTGTGGCCACCAGTGGCTGTGGGCAGTCCCTGCTTGACACCCGCTGCTCACCACCCCCCTGTGTCAGTGACAGCTGTGGATAGTCCCCGCTTGCTGCCACCGACAGTATGGGCAGCGGCTACAGACAGTCCCTGCTCAGCACCCCTGACAGCACGGGTGGTGGCTGCAGGCGGTCTGCACTCGCTGCTCGCCACCATGGTGAACCCCCAGTCGCTGGAGGCACCAGTAGTTCATGTATGCCTGTACTTATTTGCTGTGCCCAGTGATCACTATCTGGTATCAGAAGTGGCGAATGAGAGCTTGGAAAAATTCTAGAAGTTGAACATGGAGAGCAAGTGGAGTGATGCAGCCATGTGGAAAGATAAGGGCCTCTGTAAGTCAATTTCTTGCACAGTTACAGTCTAAGTAAAAGGACAGTAGTCATGGAAGCTTTGCAGTCTCTACCTGCCCTTCTGATATCACACAATATAGCAGAGAACTGGAGGGTATTCAGACAAATGCTTAAGGGGCACCTAGCAGCCACAGAAGGAGAAGAGAAAAATGACAAAGTCAAATCCTCAGGCTTCTTGCATATTGTGGGAGGAGGAAGCCATGGCTCTTTATAACACCTTTACCTTTGAAGAAGGCCAAAATATGTGGTTAACTAAAATACTGTCCAGATTTGAGGACTGCTGCATGCCAAAAAAAATGACACTTGAAAGACACAGATTGTTATGTACAAACAACAGAACAAAGTATAGATCAGTATGCTACTGAACTAAACAGACTGAGTAAAAATTGTGTGTTTGGGAACTTGACAGAATCTTTGATTAGAGGCAGAATTATTTGTGGCACTGCAGGTACTCATTACAAGAAATGGTCTTGTGAGAGGGGGACTTGTCCCTAGAAAGAACTATCCACATTTGCAGGGCAGTAGAAACTGTGAAGTCCCAGGCTGCACAGCTAAATCACCAAAAGGGGTTTTCCATGCAGTCAGGATGAAAGAATGTGGACAGAAAAAGCCACCTCACAGGTGGAGGACTCCATTAGTAAGGAGCCATCTAAGGGAGGGAGAGTTCATAGGCAGACATGCACCAGTTGTGGAAGGCAGCACTTCAAAGATCATGCTGCATTTGGAAAGCTCTGTTTTAACTGTTAGCGCCTTGTTACACAGTAATTTTAGGTGGCTCTGGGAGCTTTTGACCCCTGGACTGGCCAGATGTTAACACCTTTAAGTGGCTTAAAGCACTTGTTATGCAGCTTAAAGTTATGCCAATCCAGGGCAGCATTATCTCTGATCTGCATAACTTTGCTCCTGGTCCATTAATGTGTGGCCACTTCTCACAGCTGTGTCACTCAAGTTGGAATCCTCCAGTATTCCAGGATGCCGAGGTCCCTCCCCCCTGCAGTGTTTCTGTGTGCAGATGAAGATGGCGACAGCTTGAGGTGGGTTGGGGCTGGCAGGGAGTGAGGTGGGGGTGTTATGGAAAGCTGGAGCTGTCATGCTAAGATGATGCTGCAGGGTGAACAGATCAGGGTCTAGCACAGGAGAAAGAGGAAAGCTGTGTGAGGTGATGCTGAAGATGTGGAGGGTGCTGTGCTGGGAGGGCTCTGGCACTGGCTCTGTTGCCTGAACTGGTGGGGTGCTGATGGCTCCATTGCTGACTGGCCCAGAAGCACCATGCCATAGCAGCAGTGGCAGCAGGGGCAGGAGGGAGGAGGAAGAGGGGAAGGCACTGCCTCATCACGGCAAGCCACCAACATGTTGCCTGCACCTATACCAGGCTATGGGGGAGGCAGAGGACATTCATTAGAGAAAACAAGTGGGATGGCCCAGCGCAATGCTCCTAGGCTGGGCAGAGATGGACTCATTAGTGCCTTGCCAGGTTGGCCAACAGAGCCAATACCATGTGTAGCAGGGCACCGTGTGTGCCTGCCACTTTAAGGGCCTGGAGCCAGCAGCCGCCAGGTGCCTAATGAGAGCAGCCATTTTAGATTCAGGACTGCCCATACAAACAAGGCAGTTCTGCTGCTGGGGCCTAGGCAGCAACATTGCCTAGCTGGAGGGCTGCTGTTATCATCTGGAGGTAAGGGAGGAGCTGTAGGGGATGGGTAGGAGGCTCCTGGTTCTGGGTATGACTTAAAACTACACCCTGCTAGGAGTGGGTGGCCTGGTGGGGCTCCCAGTGGTGCAGAAGCCCCCAGGAAGTGCCAGGCCAGTTACCACCCCAGTGAAAGGTGGGTTGGGGTGCCTTAACCTCTAGCCCCTACGTCTGGGTGGGTGACCCCTTTGTTTGGAGGGTCCAATGGGTGGACCCTTGGAGAGAAGGAATAAGGGCCATAGACTCAGGCCTGTCTGAGTTTCCCCTGGCTGGCCCATGCTGGGGCCAGGACTGGAAGGGTTGAAGGTCCAGGGGCCCACTGTGAGGGACACCCAAGAGCTGAGGGCCTGGGGTCCTGACTGGCCTGGAGGTGGGCTAGTGCTAGATGAGCTGAAGGTCTCGGTGGGGGGAAGCACACCCAAAGGGGGGCTAGGCTGCCCAGTATGATGGTGGAAGAGGCTGCCTGAAGGGAGGAATCCAGCTGGGGTTCCGTAGGAGGATTCTGAGGCCTAGTGTGGGGGCCGGTGATTAAAGGAACATCGAGATGCCATCTGCGAGGCTTGGGCTGTGGTGTAGGGGAGGAAAGGAGCTGCAGCTAGCGCCCCCTGGCATCGGGGCAGGAAATGGGCAGCCTCCCGCTTATTAACATCTACTAATTAATTATAACAATGAGGCGTGGCGGGTGAGAACGCAGGTGGTTAGCCCAGGAACAGGTGGGCAGGCCGCAGGGAAAGTGGCCCCGAGCAGGCCCCCTGTTACACCGTGCCATGGCTGGTGGGAGCATTTAGCAGCCCCAACAGTGGTGGCAGGGGGGAGGGGGAGGAGAGGGAGGGAGGAGGAAAAAGAAGAGGAGGGGAAGGCATTGCCTTGTTGTGGCGAGCCACCAGCTTCCTGCCTCTGCCAGCCTCCAGGGGAGGCAGATGACACTGACAGTTACATACTTCTGCTCCACTTCTCCCCCTCTCACCCCATCTCTCACACCCCTGCCCATAGAAGCCTGTCTTGGCTTACCAATCCTGCTCGCCTGGTTTCCAATGGCAAGTCACTTCTGTGTAGGTGGGAGGTGGTCAGAGAAGGTTTTTAGCCTTAAGCTACAACTGCTCCGAACTCCCAAGTTAGCACTAAGCTGATCAACACTTGTCTTATGGGGGAGTGTCATGGGAAGGTCCTCACACCCCACAAACCCAACACACCCAGTCACACCCCTTCAGAACCCCCCCATACACCCCCCAACCACACTCTACATGCCTCCTACACACAATATACAAGAGTAACACTTTATTTTTGAGTTATTATCACATCTCTATATACACTACACAAACACAAACCATTACAAAAATATTTCTTGTAATAAAATTAAAATATGTTATAGTACGTGTTTGACTTTTAGTATATGATTTGGTTTTTTTTTCTGGTTCCAAGATGGAACTGTCCTCTCTCAAGAGGAGTACTTCCAGGGGCAAGAGGAACAACTTCCAGTGGCAAAGGTTAGGGGTTAGGGATAGGACTTCTAGTACCAAGATAGTGACCAGGGGTGAGTCACCCATCAAGGGGCATGGTTACCTTTGCGGCCCTTGGCAGCTCTCTAAAGCCCATTAAGTGGCCCTCCAGCCAAAATAATTGCCCACCCCTGGTGTAAGGTGTAACAAGGGCCTTACAGAGGAATCATTTTGCCAGGTGCTACAGATCCCAAACACAAAACCGTGAAATGCATACAGTTGAGAACATACCAGGAAAATTTTGTATAAATATGGCTGAATCGAGCACAATCAATGAGAGGATTGCCAGTAGATGTGCAAGTAAAAACAGTTTCAATTAAACTGGACAGTGGAACTCACATTACTATTTTACAAGAGCATGAATATAGAAAGTTAAAATTCAGGCCAAAATTGAGTTCAACAAGCTTAAAAAACTGGTTATTTTGGAACAAATATACCCATGAGGTGGCAAAGCATTGCTAGCATACAATACAAAAATAGCATATACAAACTCCCATTCATTGGGGTACTCAGGGAGGTGACACCAATTTTGAGTGTGGAGGCTTGTGAAAAACTGAATCTAGTTAAGTGAGCACTTGCAGTACAAGGAAACACAACATTCAGGCCTCTTGATGATCCTTTTGACTGTTACAGCCCAACTCCAGATGTTCTTCTTAGGAAGAAACCAGTGGTGATACTATGGGAAGAAATGTACCTATGGAACAAACTAAATACCATCATTCAGAAAGAGGAAATTGGCCTTAATGGTCTGTAGCTAATGAACTTTGTGCTATGTGCAGAAGCACAGCTGCCAAAATGCAGGTCTATCAAGACTTGGAGGAAAGACTTACCACCAAAAAACTATCCAAAACCGGACTTCCGAAACTTCATCAGTAAGTGAAACTTTGACAGACTCTCAGAGACTTTTTAAAAGAGCTGCAGATAAGGGAGAACAGGAAAGTGAGTGGTAAAGACTCATTCCAGAGTGAAGTGCTAGCAACCTGTCCTCTGTAGATGGCTGGCAGAGCTGTCCTTTGTGGGGCAGGGTGAATCGGTGCGACTGCCCTGAGCCCCACTCTTTGGGGGGCCCCTGCAGACAGTACTGTACAGGCCCCGAGGGTGCCACCACTGTGTGCAGCCGCTGCATGCTGCCGGCTTCGTGCTCCGGTTCGTCGCCCCGCCTCCCTGCCTCCCCCCAGCCCCCACACAGGCCCCGCACAGGCTGATATGCCCTGGGTGCCACACACCCCTGGGGTCAGCTCTGATGGCTGGTAATTGATTTTTGTAGCTTTTTTAAGAAAGAAGGTGCAGTGATAGAAGTTATAGTGTATAGATCAGCGGTAGGCAATTATTTTGGCCAGAGGGCCACTAAGGGAGGTTTGGTGAGCTGTTGTGGGTTGGGTCAGCACCTCCTTCCCATCCAACAGCTCACCAAAACTTCCTAAGCGGTCCCCACACTCAGCTGAGTGGATGGGATGGGGTTGTGGGTGGGCAGGGAGCAACACCTGGGAGTGGGACGGGAAAGCAGACGGTCAGGGCTAGAGATCAACATCACAGGATGGTGACAGCATGGGGTCTGGGCCTGGGGCAGAGCTCCCTACATGTCCCTATGGCAGGCACCAGTTCCATGGGCAGGGGTGTGTGGGGAGTGGATTGCGGCTTTTCCCCAACCCTGGCCCCTCACTACGATCCTGGGGTCTCCATGGACAGGGTGCATTGCTGGGTGAATGGGATGAAGTTTTAGGCAGGCAGGGAGCAGTGTCCAGGACTGGGACAGGTAGGCAGGGCTAGGGCCAGCATCGCAGAGCCGTGACTGTGCAGTGCTGGGGCCCAGGGCAGAGCTGCAATTTGCTCCCTGCACGCCCCTGCCCATGGAACCGGTGCCAGCCACAGGGATGTGCGGAGAGTGGATTGTGGTTCTGTCCTGGGCCCCAGGCACCTGCTGTCACCACCCCACGATCCCGATCCCAATCTCTGGTCCTGCCCAACCATCCTGCTCCCAGATGCTGCTCTCTGATGGCCTGTGGCCCCATCCCATCTGCCCAACTGCGTCCCCTGCCCATGAGGGTCTCAGCCGGTCTCTACAGAGACCCCCACCCACCAGCTCCATCCAGTGCTTCTGGTGGTGGGTGCAGGGCAGACAGGTTGTGATGCTCAGGCAGCAAGGCTGGGCCCAGCAACGATAGCCAGAAGGGGCCACTGCCTCAGGGGCTGCCAGGAAATAGTCAGGCCACTGTGCCGCCCCAGCCCTGCAGATATTATGTACTGCTCCACAAATTAAATTTGTTGTTCTTCTCATTCATGTATGCCTGTATTTATTGAACCCTGTGGTCACTACATGGCTTGTGGCTTTGCTGGTATCTCAAGCGACCATCCCCAACCTCTCAGTTCCCAGTTCCTGCCAGGCAGAGATACATGTGCTTAATGTTTTTACCTACAATAGCTAAAATAGGAGACTATAAAAGAGTAAAACCTACTGAGCACGGGACTTGGTACAGCTATATTCCATATAGCTCCTTAATATCCATAAGCCAGCAGGTGTAAGTCCATGTGCTCTGTGAAAACTGTTGGAGCTATACCAATGTGTAGCAGCTGAGAAATGCTGTTATATAAAGAATTTATTAGGAAATTCTGTGTGTGTGTGTCATGAGAGAGAGAGAAGCTGCATAATATTAATTTAATATTGAAAAAAATTAGTGTCCAAAGCTAGTGACTTTCAGCACAAATTTATACTACACTACTAGGGAAATGCATGTGACTAAGAAATCCTTTACTATACAAATATTTTCCTTTACTGCTTGAACTTCCATCTATTGGTTCTGTGATATTATTGATAATGAATTAAATTCAATTCATTGGTAATGAATTAAAGAGAGAATGCCACTCCCTGCATAAAATGAGGACACTAATCTTCAAATTATTGTACATATCCCACAGTGTGACAGTTTTATGTGTTGCAACATAAAAGGGAAAGTCTATTTAATTTACTTTAATGCTGCTAATAGAAGAGAAAATGAGATTTTTTTAGTTAACTACCAGGTTCTTGACATTTCTGACCAAACACAGTATAGTATTTCATTTCCACAGAGGTACTTTCAGATGTTAGCATTTGCTCATGTCTAATCAAGCAAGAAGTTAACCTTGAATACCAAACACAAAATCTATAAACCAGAAGCTAGAACTAACTTGGTTCCCTGAAGGTCAGAGACGTTAAAGAGACTAGAGTGATATCATGTGAAAATAAAACTTTTTTTCCCCCCTACTGCATTATTGCAGGCATATTATCTTTGATAAATGATTTTCAGTTTGTTTTTTAACTCTGTCCCAGGAGCTACTTCAAATAAGATCTTTGAGTCAAATCCTGACATCTAAATAGTCTAGTTAGAGGGATGTCCCTGGTTAGAAGGCGGATGGGAGACAGAAGTTCGTCTTTGTAGAGGAGTATAGCAGAGGCTATGCTCCCCACACTGGTGGAGGCATTATGCTTGAGCAGCACCTCCTGTTGTAGCTGTACTTGGAGCTCCAGTTAAACTCATGCTCTACAGTCAGGGTTTTGCCTGAGGAAGAACTTCAGGACTGGGCCTCCTGAGATTCACAGGACAGCATTTACAGTTAAATTTCAGACACTCGTGATTTTTTTTAGCTGAACTGACATCTCATTTAGAAGCCAAATATTTGCAGTTCCTCTCTAGAAGGCCATTATACTCCCTATTGATCCTGCACTTATTTCAATCCACAGTTGGGGTTTTTTTTAACCAACTCATTCTTTTTACCCAAAGATGGCCTATTATACGGGATAAAAGTACAATCTAATTCTTTGGCTGGCTGAGTACTGACAGAATTGGCATGTGAAAAAAGACCAATGATCCATCTGCCCCAATGTCCTAACTTTGTCCTTGTTCAACACCCAGAACTTTGGCAAACAATATAATCTCCATTGGGAATGAATTTACTTTAATTGTGCAATTCTAGCAAGGGAGGGGGGAAGGGGTGGCCAGCATTTTTTCCTTACCACAGCTGGTGATCAGTTTAATATCTTTAAGGATAATGTTTTGGGCCCACGTCATTTCATTTTGGCAATTTTAGGTGCTGATGCTGTTTTTATTCATGTGTCCAGAAATATCTTTTTTTCTCTTGAAACTTACTGAGCTTTAAACCTAAATGTCTTCTTGCAGAAAGTTCCATTACTGAGTTAAAAATAATCCTTTAGAGCTCCTATAAACCTGTTATCTTTCCATTTCATATGAAAAATATGAAATTAGAGCCAAGATTAATTAGAACTAAGTGAGAATTTTGGGCATTGGCAAGGATTAGTAATTATTATATGAATTCCACAGCGCCATCCAGATGTGAGACCGACCTTTTAGTTTGCAGGCTAAGTGGTCTGTCCTCTCATGTCAGTAAAATTCCCTATTCCTGGTGGCCCCCATCAACTACCTCTGCTCCATGACTTGGGAAGAAAGGCCAGGATAAGATTTGGCTGAAGAATTTTTAATGTTTCTTTTTTATTCCAGTTATCTTCATTTTTTTATTTTGACTAACATGTTTAGTGACTATTTAGAAACATGTTTAGTTAGTAGCACATTATTTTTCTGGAACAGTCTACTTCCTCTTTTTTTTTTACTGGGAAATGACAAATATTTTTATTTTGTTGTGAGGGGAAAAGATCATAATTTTGGAAGAAATTTCTCAAGGGAAGGTTTTTATTAATTTGTCATTAAAAATGACATTTTTTAAACAAGAACTAGTCATAACATGTCCTGGCCTGATGACATACTACTTAGGAGAGGTGTGCAAGCAACTGGAAGAAAAACTGCTCCTTGCAAGTGTGCAGGTTAGTACACGCTCTCCACCAAAAGCTCAAATAACAGTGTCCTAGTATTCAAGTCTTCATTAGAAACCTGACAAGAATATGTCCTTGCTCAAAGGTCACTCAGGGGGATGAATTTTTCTCTTGGAGTTCAAAGAGGCCTGGATCAGCTCTTCAGCCCATACAGATACTAGAGAAAGCCTCTATAGGCTGGGAATAAAAGTAATTACAGAATACTGAGATGTGTTGAATACATTTGATTCTTCTTCATAAAAGTGTGACAATATCTCAGAGAAAATGTGCTCTGCGACAGTCTGTATTAATTCTGGCCATTTGCCTTTAATACCTATCTTCTGACACCGAGAGAGAGCCTTGCTCGTATTCATAATGGATTATTATAGTCATTCATCTAACCATCCAATGGTCAATACCAAATACCAGATATTTAAGCAGTTTCAAGATACTCGCTGAATACTTTTGACCTCATCACCGACCTCACTAACTACTCAGAAATGTCTCTTCTCATACAAGAGCCATCGTGCTTCCTTACCTTGGGAGTTCAGGGCTGTCTTCTGATGAAATTTTCCTGCCACACTTTCTAGTTCTGGAAACTGGGAGGCGTTCAGTCACGTTGTTACAGCCCCAAGTCCATCATCCAGAAGCTGATAGGCTCTTAATTGTTTTATAGGAGTCTGAGGCTCCAGCCTCATGCCACCTCAATAATAATAGGTCCAGTCCAATGTCAATATGAGTATATGATCTTTCACCATGCATTAATAATAAAATATAACTGAACCCCCTTGGGGGAATCAGGACTCATAGTAGAGATGATATCTTTTATTAGACCAACAAGATTTTCACACAAACACCCTTCATCAGGCATTGGAGAAAAGATTGTAAAAGTTCTCCTGGGTAGAAATGAAAGTTCATATTTCATAGGATTCCACAGAGGAGTCAATAGATGGAAAACTCCTCTGGGCAATCAGTTCATAGCTGGTACGGAGCCTCCCACCTCCTGTGAGGCTCTGTGATGAGGCAAATTACCTTGAAACAAAGGCAGGAGCAGGATCTCAGGTTTCAGGTGGTCACAGTTGCTTCCTGCTTGGGAAAATATGAAGATTGCAGTTCTTGTTGGTAGTTTGATGAGCACCCTTATACCCAAAATCTTCTTGAAGTTATAAGGGATCTAAAGTGCCTGGTGCTTCTGCCCAGCTACTGCACTTCCCAAGTCCTCTTCAGTTCAGGTCCTGGAGGGCTCTGATGCCATTCGAGTCATCGCGCCATTCACTAAGTCCACCACCTCTCGGAGTCTTCTCCCAGTCTCAGCTGCCTGATATTGCCTGACACATACTTTTTAGCCTCCGAGGTGTACTTACCACTGACTGCACTAGGCCCTCCTACCCACGTGCTAAGTGCTCATTTATCATAGCACTGCTTACCTATCCATCGAGTGCCTTTAGACGATATAGTGCCAATATGCAAAAGGTAAAGTTCTTAAGGCAAAGGAAAAGTGCCTATGCCAGCAGCTCATCAAACTAAACTCAAAGTGAGCACTGCTTGGGCTCCTTGTCTCTATTGAGCCCTTAATGCTCTGATACCCTGTAAACACAGACTCCATCCCCCTCTGAGCTGGTCACTCCCAGCCTTCCTGCAGCAGCCTCCTGGCTTCCCTCCTCCTGCAGGTCACCTGCCTGGGTCTTCTGTTTTGCTGAAATCCAACACCTTTGTCTGTGCTATCCACGGTGTGTCAGCATCTGTGTGCTCTCTGCTCTCCTTCTCTCTCCCTTCCTTGGGCTTCCATTCTCTCCTCCTTTTATCCTCTGCGCCTGCCCGTGTGCAGGCCAGCTGCTTCCTAAAAAGGGGGCAGGACATCATCGCACACTCCTCCTGGTAACGTGCAGGAGGGTCTGAGCGTATCTGTGATCTCTGATGTTTTGGCAAGCTTGCTCCCCATCCCCTCTGTTCTTCTTTTCCCTCACACTTGTTAATTAGCAAATATGGAATATCCTTCCCTAGAGTAATTTTTTTCTTAAAAACTTATTAATTACGGATTGCCATATGTCCCATGGCAGGAAGGTTTAGATTACCTGTGTCCCAGACTATTTAATTTAACTTCCATATAAAACAAAACATTTTTCCAAATATGACTAAACTCTTGTGCTCAGTATCTGGTGGCAATGAGGTTTGTTGCTTAATTATACATTTATACTTTATGAAATAAAAGACCTTCATTTTCACATTCTTTCTCTTGGTTAAAAGTATTTCTACCTGGTCCAAACATGCATGACTTTTGCAAAATGTTCTCTGGGGGTGACCTTTTCTGAAAACGTATGCCAGTCCCAATTACCTGCTGCCTTTCAACTCTTACTCTTGTGTCCATTAGAAGTTAGAGACAATGTATTGGAATCTAGACAGGTACTGCTTGCCATTTTTAAGACTTAAAATGGTATCTTTGGGCAGACTGTATTAATATGTTAATTTGTCAAGCCTTGACTTCCCAAAATCTAGATAAATCTCTTCCCCCATTTATGTAGATAATAAAAAGCAGGTGGGAATAATTTAGATAGATATCAGTAGAACTGAGAAAAAAATTTGATTGGACTGTCAGAGATACTTTGTATTCTTTACCAAGTGGGATGAAGGATTCCACATGGTTTGCACATAAACAAATTTAAACTGGGCAACAGATTGTTATTTCAATATTGAAAAAAAAATCTGCCAATTTGGGAGAGAAATGCTCTGGTAATTTTTATTAAAATCAGCCTACAACCAATCCATCAGGGCTAGAGGCCTTTCTTGATTGCATTTTTAGAATAGCTAGCTGAATTTCTTCCAAGGTATGAGCTCAAGTGTGGCCCTTGATTTTTACAGTCGCTTATGGAAAGTCAACACTCTTGAGAAGTTTCACGACCTTGGGTGCACTAGAGGTAAGGAGTTGTGTCATGTGATGTGTTTAAGGGATCTCTTAGGAACCCCTGGTTAAAATTCTGTCACCAGACTAAAGGAAAGCAAGATAATATTCCTGCCTCTGGATTGCTGCCAAATCATCTCTCTCAAATGTGACATCTTGGTTCTTATAATATACATTTGAAGGAGTTGTTGTTTTCCTCTCTGTAAGTATATGGTCCCCTTATTTGGTACCCAAGTGTTATCACAAGCAAACTTGATTGATTGATTGATTGATTTACTGTCAGTAAATCATTACTGGCAGGCAGTAACCAGCCAAAAAAGTTAGTGATATTGATTGTGGAGCTAATATCTGAGAACCTCCCCTCATGTTGGAAAATGAAGCTGCTAAGTGATTTGGCAATCAGAGAATTAGGCAGAATAGGAATTTGTCACAATAGGCCTGATCCCAAAGACCTCTGACATCAATGGAAATATTCCAGTAGATGTCATCAGACTTTGGATCTGATCCAGCGTTTGAAGATCTTTTGACAGATAGAGCTGACTTAATAAAAAGAGAACACACACACAAAACCTATTACTCAAAGGAGATCAAAGAGGATGGGATCAAGTGGTATAAAATCAGAGTCCATCCACAAGGCTATATGGGTGCCACTTCACTAGAAATATCCTGCCAGAATGACCCACAGTGCCTGAAAAGTCAGAAGGATGAGCCTACTGTTCTGCTTTTCTAATTTTTTATTCTTGAATATCAAAGTCACTTTCAAAGACATTGATTCTATTCCCCTATCCCATATTCTCTATTTCCTTTCTGTTGCATGTATTTGGGAATATAAATTTCTGAATCCTCTGATTTTTCTCTTTTGCTGTTATCAAGTTTTTCCTCAGAGTCTTGATTTCTTTCTGCAATGACAAGATGAGCTACAGTTCCGGGTGCACAAGGATTAGTACTGCCAGCTAAATAGGTTCACGACACATCAGTGACTCAGAGAAGAGCTGTGCAATGAGCTTTCTGATGGTACAAAGCTGTTTGCATGCTTTTTTATACAAATGAGAGAAATAACCATATTTAGAACTGTTCGGACAAGAAACCTGGAACTGTGGAAAAGCAACATCACAAGCAGGCAAAACAATAGTAGCAATAATATTGGGCTAAAATCTGAAAAAAGGAGACTCAGGAACATAGGAATAGAGAACTGGAAGGAACCACCCACATTTTTAACTCCAGTCCTGTGATTTCAGGCCACGTAATAAGCTTTGTTCACGAGAAAGGTAGTCATAGTTACTTTCAACAATGTAGAGCAAGTTAGTTCAGAGCTTCTGAAGCAAGAGTGTGGTGGTTTTAGCGTCACTTTGACCCGAGGACATCATGGAAATTTGTTGTAAGTGGCTCTATTGAATTTTGACTAAGTTTCTGCTGTGCTTCTAATACCTTCTATACCAGGGTCAGCAACATTTTTGGCCAGAGGGCCAAATACACCCACAACCTTAACTTGTAAGATGTTGGTGTGCCCGGGGCAGATGGTGAGGGAGGCGAGACGGGCGCGATCTTTGTTATGGCAACACAGCCCTGGCCTCTTCCCTGATGCATGTGCCAAGCAAAATGCCTGTGTGCGCCATACTGGTACACATGGGGGTTGCCTAGCCTACTCCTGCTTGCCT
>NW_017728992.1:180617690-180629572 GCF_001723915.1 Gavialis gangeticus
AAATACACCCACAACCTTAACTTGTAAGATGTTGGTGTGCCCGGGGCAGATGGTGAGGGAGGCGAGACGGGCGCGATCTTTGTTATGGCAACACAGCCCTGGCCTCTTCCCTGATGCATGTGCCAAGCAAAATGCCTGTGTGCGCCATACTGGTACACATGGGGGTTGCCTAGCCTACTCCTGCTCTATACATACTGATTACAACCTGTGGCATACCACTTAAAGGACTAATATATAACTTGCTCAAGGTCACATTTGTTTTAAACAAAAGAAATCTGATACAGAATGGACATTTATTATCTGAACTTTCTTTCTCATTCTAGACATTAAAAGAAATCCTAATTTTTATAGAGTTTTCCCCCAAAACTCCTGCATTCATTATTGATTTTCTTGTCTGCAGTTGTTTAAACATCAATATTTTTCTAACCCACAGCTTCATGGAAATGCAGCTCACCAGAAGTTATTTTTATCTATGCGCTTTAAATAATTTATTTTATATTTGAATTGCATGCAAGGTAGGATGGAAGGTGGGGAGGGAGAAGCCAGACTAGCCTAACTTCTTCCTTCTTGAATGTCCCAAATATGAGACTTGGATCAGTTTAAATGAAACAGCAATATAGGCTTTTCTTCGCTTCTCTCTTTGATCTGGATGGCATAGAATCAGATTTTTAAAAGTTCAGCACCCAAAGCTGGGACGATATTTTCAGAAGAATACTAGTATTTTGGATGCTTTTTTAAAAATCTGAGCAACCACATGGAAGGGAGGTTGGAGGCAGGATGGAGTCTAAAGGAGGATGTTGAAGCTCAACGGCAAGAGCTGTAATGTTTGATAGGCAGAAGTTTCTAAAAGGGTGATTCCTGCTCCTGTAATCAGTAGTGTCTATACAAAGCCTTTTGCAAGGGAGTTTTGTTATAGGTTCTTCCCTAAAAACTGCATTATATAAAAAAGACATCTAGAGTTATGTAGGGGAGTGGAGAGCTCTGTTACTTTTTTCCCACGTATACTACACTAAAATAGCTAAAAATATAAAATATAAATAATTAAATACATTAAGGACCTACGTACATGAAAGTGTAGGCATTTATTTATATCAGGGCTGTCCAATGTGCAACTCAGAAGTTGGACAGCCCTGATTTATAACATGCAAAGTGAAAAGCAAAAATACCAAATTTTTCAAATGATACTAAGAATAAAACAAAGAAATCCACAAAGCCCAGTTTATCCTCAGCCACCACCAATAACTCTGTGCCAGGTCCTAAAGACAAATTTAAACTGTCGTTGGCACCAAGTGGCAGCTAGTTGCATCAACAGGAATCCCTGACTGAGGACATCTTGCCCCTGGCCCCTATCCCTATACACCTGTTGCCTGAGCTTCAGCTCTGAAAACAGCATAGCAACAGCAACTGCCCATTGTAGTAACAACAGTGGAGGAAGAGGATTTTCCTCCCTGACATGCTATGTAGCCTAAAGTGATCTTGTATTATTTTTCCAGGGGATCTTCCTCTAATGGATACATTATTACTTTACTTGCTGTATAATTCAAAAGCTGTTTAATAGAGAGCTAATCCAATATCACAGCTTCTGAACATAACAGCTGAGATTCAGCCTTGCTCTACTCTTAAAAGGTCTATTGAAATAGCTATGCCAATTATCAGTATAGAAACTCTAGGGAGATAAGTATAGCATGTACAAGCTCTACTATGCAATATTTTATAGTATCTAGAACATACATAGTGTATACATATAGTGCATAGCATAGGCAGTTATACCACCTAAAAAGTGTTTTTGCTATTAGAGTTTTATTCTTTTAGCATAAGGTTGGCTGGCAGCCAGCTCCATCTTCACTGGGAACAGATGCTGGCATAGCTTTACCAGCCATACCATTGCATCTTTGGAGGACCTCAGACTGTTTTTTGCTCTGCGAATGTTATGTATCCCCTGACGTGGAGCCAGAGGCAAAGAGAAAGCCAGTGCAAAGAGAAAGCTCTCAGCATCTCAGTTCCCACCGTGGCTTATTTTGTACTGAGTGATGACAAGATGGATCCTTACAGGTCCAGCAGGAGATTGGGATCTTGGGACAGATGATCATTACTCATCACCAACATCTGCTCTCCCTGAAAGAAACAATGAAACCATTGTAAAACAATGCCTGGTCGTACAATGGCATCTGCAATGCCTTGTGTTTCACTTTATTAAATGTTTTTGTAAGAGCTATAAAAAAAATCAGCCTAGATTAAACTGTTTGGGTCAGAGGATTCTTTGCCTAAAAGCTTGCATAAAAGAAAATCAGTTCTTGATGGAACCATTGGATCCAACAGCGATACAAGTGAAAATGGACGCTTTTTTTCTGTTGCCATGAATGGTACCATCCTACTCCGTGGTATACATAGACTTAAAACCCAAATGATACAGAAACAGAAGGAATCCAAATTCCTCTCGACACCACTAACACTACTAATTCAGAATAACCTTGACAAAATTCTCCAAACGTGGATGTTATAGGCAGGGCAAAAACTAGTGAGATAAAAGAAATGCTTTTTGCTGTTATTGGTCTTTGCCTGTCCTGATACTGCATATGCAGCACTGGGCAGACAGTCATAGATATGACAAATCTCAACTACAAAGCAGCCGGAAAACTGTTCATAACAAGAGAAACCTCATCTTGCTGAATGAGTGAGTCCAGATTAATCGGCTTGCTTATCACTTGCATGAGTTCAACTTCTTAAGGCTATGCCAAGCTACTGAACAGGAAACAAACAACATCTTGGGCTGTGTCAGATTATCACCTGTTGGAGATGACCCACTTCTGTCTTACCAGTGCAGCAGATCCGCAGAATACCATTGTGAGGGCATGAGAGCGGGAGCATAGAGGAGTCTCTACTGGGAGTGTAGACGAGGACCCAGGAAAGGCATTTTAGGTGTTATCTATATCAGATGTAAGCAGACTTAAACAACATTCTGGTTAAACAGGTGTGTGACCTGCCAACAGCAGCACGTTGCTATCCCCTGTGGAACTGTGCCGATGGTAGTATTATATGGAGAGATTTATTAAAAGAAAAAAAGCCCCAAACCAAACAAAATGCTCATGTATTCAGGTATTCTACTGCAGAAAAGGAACATCCCAAGACAGCGCCTACGCGTAACTGGTAAGATTCAGAGAATATCCAGTACCACCATGATAGCCCCTATTCTACTGCTTCCTTTTTTTCTGCCTCCCCCCTGTAAACTATATTTCCTTCTTCCATGATGGACATGGATGCAAGATGACTACTTCAGTCAGGGCAGCTAGGATCTGGAACCAACTTCCAAGAGAAGTGGCGCTGGCTCCTACCCTGGGGTCTTTAAGAGGAGGCTTGATGAACACCTTGCTGAAGTTGTTTGACCCCAGTGCTCTTTCCTGCCATGGCAGGGGGTTGGACATGATGATCTGCTCAGGTCCCTTCCGACCCTAGAAACTATGAAACTATGATTACAAGGTGTGACAGAGGATCTGGGAGCCCATCATTCATGTTTTTCTAGCAGAATAAAAATTGTTTAAAGGGAGAATTACTGAAGATGGAGTTTTGAAACTAGAGGCCTGGGTAAGCTGGGCTCTTACCAGACAAGGTTGTAGTCTCCAAGGTAAGTAGTTCAGCTGTTAGAAGATGGCAATTAATCATTGTTAAGAATCTCTGTATCCTCCACGGGACATCTTCATGCATTTCTACAGATATTTTTATACAGTTATAATTATATGCGCCCAAAATTGGTCTAGTTAAAACATTGAATGGGGTGTTTCTAGCACGATTCCACAGGAATAAGCTCTACGCTCTTATTCGCAAGCTACACAGGTTAACATTTTCAGCAATGATCTGGAAGTAAATATAATCTCCTGGCTGCTAAAATTTGCAGTTAACGAAAAGAGTGGTAGAGTAGTAAATAACAATGAGGACATATAGAGCAAAAGAGACCATTTGGTAAGCTGTTCCATCCAAACAAAATGCATTTTAATACAACCAAGGGAGAATAATACATTCAAGAATAAGGAATGAGAGCCAGACTGACAGAACCCATCTTCCCATATGTAGTGACTGAAAAATACTTACAAATCATAGCAGACAAAAAACTAAATATGAGTTTCCAATGTGAAGCTGGGACTAAAATTTCTATTGGGATCCTAGGGTATATAAAGAGATGAGTAGTGTGTGGGACTGAAGTGATTTTACCTTTGCATATGGCACTGTAAGATCCATACCAAAATACTGTGTGAGCCTCTTGTGTCTATATTTTTTAAAGATGTTGAAAAATTGGAAGGGTGCATAAAAACCAGAGAAAGCAGCTGAGAAAAATGCTGCACAGTAAGACCTTAGAGAGTGGTCTGTTTAGCCTACTAAAAAGAAGGCTATTTAATTAGCATAGAAGTACCTTCAGAGGGAGAAAAAACAGGGTGGTAAAAGGCTCTTTCATCTAACAAAGAAAGGCACAGCAAGAACTGGTAGCTGAATCAGAGAAAATCAAACTGGAAATTAGGTACTCAGGGTAAAAGGATGAGGGTGTCTAACTACAGGAACAAACTAACAAGGTAAGTGATGGATTCTCTAGCTCTTCAAACCAAGCCTAGATGCCTTCCTGGAAGGCATAACATATGTCATTAGGCTCAGAACAGAGGTAAGTGGATGAAATTTCACAACCTGTGTAATGCAGGAAGTCAGACTATATTGTCTAATGCCTGTCCGCTTCCCCTCCAACCTTAAATTCAACAAAGCCACAAAGGGATGAAGCTAAAAGCAGGAGACAAGAGCTGGCAGTGGTATTAGGAGTGTAGGTTGTAGCCGTGTTGGTCTAAGGACGTAGGCAGACAAGGTTCTTTGAGTAAATCCTATATCTTTTATTAGATCAAATAGTTGGTAGTGATATTAGGCATATAAGGGCACTGGCATTTTAGTTTAGTAGGAAGACAATGTTATTTCTCCAAAAATCTTCTTAGAAGGACAGCTGAAACTACATCATGGGAATCCCACTCCAGGGATTCACATTCACTCCTGGTGATAATTTAAGGCCCTGGTTTTGACTGAATATTCTTAAAGGTTGGAGCCAGCTATATTAGGGAATATTTCCTATTCCTGACCCACAGAGACAGCCAGGCGCTTGTGACACAATGCAACTATCAGTGCCTTCAGAGAAACAGGTGTTTTCAGCTGAGTCTTATAGGCTGGGAAATACCCTACCAGAGACAATTTGCCCTCATGAGATGCTTTAGATCAGCGGTTCCCAAACAGTGGTACAGGTACCACCAGTGGTATGCAGGCAACCTGTCAGTGGTATGCACTAACAGACTTATTATAATTACTTTATATGACAAAAATTTGTTAGTGGTACTTAAGGTTAACTGAAAAATTTGCTGGTGGTACTTAAGGTTGTATCATTTTAAGCTGGTGGTGCACAATCTGTCCATTTGGGAACTGCTGCTTTAGATAAAAACTGCAAGATTCAGCTTTTTATGAAAGCAACCCTAACTGTGATTAATCATGATGAACCAACACCGAGACTGTGAAGAGTGAAAGTGCAGGCATCTCTGTGCAAATCTGAATCATTGTACAGACCTTGGGTTAATGCAGGAATAGGTATCCTTGAGAGTTCTGGGATCCACTTAAATCCATTCACCTAATATAATATGCCCATTCTTCCAGCTCAATGGGAGCCTGTCATTGAAGATCAGCTATTTACTTGGGATTTTACACTAGGCATACTTCAGAGAGTATTTCAAAGACTGTGAAACTTAAGTTGGTCGAAGTCAGCGTTGGGTTCCCAAAAAGTGCACAAGAAACTTGCAGTCTTAGCAGTAGCAAGCTTTGTCCAGGAGATGGCAGTGAAACTGCATGCTCCCAAAATCTTTAATTGAAAACTGATGCTTCCTGCCAACCAGACTTCAAAGGTTGTCAGAAAAATTCCCCAGGTTCAAGGATGGAAAATCTTTTAAAACAAATCTATGAAATTGTGCTTGAAACGGAATAACCACCTCAAAATGCTATGAAATGATGTATTAATCAAACATCCATCACTACATTTTTTTCAAGCTCTGAAAATCAGTGCTGCTGTCTTACTTTAGCTAGATTATCACATTTACTGCAATACGTAAATACTGAAATAGCTAGGCTTTTTTTAACATGCACTGTCCCAGCAGCTCATACTTGTAGGTGTGAGGATATATATTGAGAGCATAGGTCCAAAAGATGGCCTATAATAGAGCCCCAAACAATTTTAGAAACTAAGCAGCAGGGCCAATGGACTTGGTTGAATGTACTAAATGTCTGTCTAATCTGGGGGAAGGAGAAAGGTCTCTTATGTTGCCTGTGCTGAAGCCTTGAGACACTTCCCATTATTTTTCAGCAATATTTCTAAGAAAGAAGAACCAGGTAATACTTCTTTCAGAACCCATCACTGCAAATCGGGTGACCAGTAAGGCTGCAGGTGAGCAAAGCTGAGCCACTTCCAATACGTTTCAGCTCCTGGGAGGAGGAAGCTTGCAGGAGTCAGATGGACAGGCTGAGCCTTCCTAAGCTAGTTAAAAAGGGTACCTCTATCCTTCATATAATCCTCCCTCCACCAACAAGTGAGAAACATTTAGCTAGGAATTTCCTTCTGAAGTTTCACCACACCAACCTCCACGGGACCATAGGGAAACAGCATTACCAGAAGACTAATATCTCCACACTACATGCACAGATATCCTGGGCAGAGGCACTGTGGGAAATATATCCTGTGTTCTTTTCTCACATGAGCTGAAAAAACATGGAAGGGGAAGGGAATATTGTTGAAGGGAAAGGTGGTCCTTAGCTGGAACACACAACAGGTGCAGACTGAAATGCCTGTGGCCTCTCCATTGGCTCCCCTCTCTTTACTGCACCATACAGAAATCTCCTGTTTTCATGGTCTATCCCCACCATAACTGGCATCCTTCAACCTCTCGCAGGTCATCAGTGCTATACTCCATTTCCCCTCACTGGGTTTTCAAACAAGCACTTTCATCCTTCCACCCATGATGCCTCTCAAGCTCATGAGGAATTTACTGTCAACATCTGGAGGTATCCTTAAAATCCTTCATTACAGTGATGCTTCATCACTCCAGGCTGTTGCTGTGCTGAGATCACAGACAAGCCTTCTGATTATTTTGTTGGTTCCTTGTGCTTCCCCATCTTGCTCTTATTGCAAACTCATTGGAACAGGAACTGTGCTTTTCTTTTGTGCTTCATCAAGCACAGGGGGGTTGCATTTCTTCAGCAGGGCTTCTATTAGCTCTGGTAGTACATATTAGTAATAAAAATCCTGTTGTCCAATCCTTGTTAAGTGCTGTATTCAGTCGCTTATAACTCTGCCAAACCTAAAGTGCCCAGGCTGAGATTTTCCATGCCAGGTCGTTGTTTCAGACAGTTTTTTATTTTATTTTTTTGCACAAGTTTCAGGAAAAGTGCTTTAGCTGTTTCCAAGAAAAAGATTAGGGGAAACAGAGAGTTTTGCCAATGTTAATGAATTGATTATACAAATTCTTTTTGGAAACCCTAGCTCCTTCATGCTTTGGATTAGAGACTTGAAAATTGGCAGATGGTGACTGCCTTGATGCCAAGGATATGCCTTCTGCATACACATTTGCCCAAATTTGGCCAAGTTATCAGGCCTTGAAAAAATCTCAGTTCTTATATGGTTACTAGAAACATGCTAGAGCTTGGCAGCTGAATTCTCCAAAGATTGCATCTGCTCTACAAATGTCCCACCCTCCCACAGCTCTGCCATACCAATTAGATGCATTATCCCCATAGCAAGGCTCCATTCTAGGGCTGTAGAGGCTTGGTTGGATTTTGCCTACAGTTTCTGCTCCAGGAAAAAGCAGACTTAGCACAGGAGCTGCACTCTCATGATTCCCCATGTAACTCAGGCAGCATGAAGCAAAAACCACTTTATTTGAGTTACAGAGAAAAATTGAGAGCCATACTGTGGACAGGAATAGGCTGGGGCAAGGAGCTTGGGTAGTGAGTATAGCTGGGGAGGATGACTGAGAACTGGTAGGGGGGATAACTGGGGAAGAAGATCAGAATTAGGAGGAAAGCGGGATCTGGGATAGGACAAGAAAAAAAAACTTGCACAACTGGTTAGATTAGGGAGAAGTCAGGTAGGCAAAAGCACTAGCACTGGCTAAATGATCACGGGCAGCACAGGGGCAGAACCTGGGATTTCATAGCCTGTTTTCTGGGCAAGGAGTCTGAGTTAGAGTTGGGGAAGTGGAAACTGAAATTGGAAAAATGCACACAAAACACAATGATAAAAGAACACTGAAGTTGTAAGGTCAGATACTCAGAAATGAGGAAACGTTGGAATTAGAGTTGGCAAAGCAACCTTAATTTGGTCTCTTTATGGGTATGAAATGTGATGGCTATCAATTCAGAAAACATACATACAACTTTCAGTCAAAATGTACACAAATGGTCGCCAGAAAGCTCTGGAATTCATATATTAAATAATTTCATCAACAGCTGAAATTCATCCCATTGCACAGAATTTATATAAAGATATATAATAGCCGCACATGTATTTTAAGATGATAAACAAAGATATAATAGCTAATTGAAACACATGCTTTTGCATAAGCAGAGCATCATCTGTTTATGACATTAAGGCAAGCAAACTTACTTTTGCAGAGAAGACCATAAAATCATTAAATGGCTGAAGTTATCAAGATATTGTTTTATACCTATTCAAATGACAACATCATGCCAGACCAATGCTTAAAAGTATTCCACTGACGTTCTACAAGTATTTTGTGTAGTACTGTTATTCCTCAGAAGCCCCCCATTCACATAGGGGTCAGACACAATCCTACTTAGTTTGTAAAAGAAGATCACGTCCCAGGGTGCTGACAAGTAACACTTTTTTTGCATATTGGTAAAACAAACATCTTACCTTGTGGGCAGGGATATGCTATTTCTTTAGTTTCTCTTCAAAGTAAGCCAACCTCCACAGATGACAAGGACTTCATCACCCAGCCAAATCAATGAATAATCCCCTACAAAGCCAAATCTTTCATTTTTAAGGATGGTCACTGACAAAGTAAAATCAGTTCACCTCGGCAAAATTTTGGATGCCTCTATTTTTTTTCTGCCTTGTTAATCTCTGAATAGGAGATGGTGGGAGCATCTACACATTCGTAATTATGGTGCATTATATTTAGTACCTGTAATGACAGGTACTACCTTAATGTGCCATAATTGGCGCTGCTATGCATTAGTGCCAGCACACGCTTTTTTGGGGATGCTAATGTGCAGTATACTAATCCTACTGTGCATTAGCACATTAGCATGGGTTTTTCCCATTGCACTAATACGCAGGAGAATTAGTCTACTGCACTCTAAATGTCTCATGTAGATGCGCCCACTATGGAGTAGGATCTGTACTGATGTACTTTGTTTAGCAGTAGATGAAGATAAAATGTCTTTTCTGATAGACCTTCAGGAACCTCAGAGCAGGAGATTATTTTGTCATGTTTGTGGATATTAGCCAGAGTGGATGGAGCTTCTCTTTAGTGGCTGCGCTGCTAAAGAGAAGCACAGGGGCAGATGTGGGGAGTTGCTCTACCTTAGGGCAGTCTCAGGTATCTGAATTTTCCATGCTACATTTATACAACCCCTAGCCATTTATTCTTGCTGAAGATGTGTGTATGGCCACCTGGACAGTTAGGAAGAAGACGTGAGGAGCAGTGCATCTAGCATGATACTAATATCCATGTCCGCATTCCCAAGATAGCTGAAATAGATTGATCATACAGCCTGGCTTAAACTCATGACAAGCAAAATGGGATTCTCATGGTGAACCAGGGAAAACATTTAGAAGAGGTGGCAGAACTTAAGTTGCCACAGCTCACTGAGGGAGTATAGCTGCCACTTGTAAAACCGAACCAGCTCAAGATGTAATGCTCTTGATCTGTGCACCTACCAGATGTTGTGACTGAGAACATTTTTTCTGCAGCTGACAATGAAGTTATAACCTGCTTCATATGCAGTTATCAGTGCCACGATTACGTCTAAATTAGATCACTGTAATCTGTCTTGTGTAGATCTCTGATGGGGTCCATAAATAAGTTAATAGAAAATGCTACAGCCAATTAAGGGGAGTTGTACATTGGCCCACTAATAAAGGCAAAGCACAAGCTCCAGCAGCAGAGTCCGTGCCAATATTTTCTGTTGTACCCAGTCTTTTTTTTGTTTCCATCTCCCATTGATCTTTCCATGCCTTCCCTCTTTATAGACCATCTCCCCAGCCTTTCTGTCCAAACCATAAGTATTATGAACAGAACCTTGCCTTCTTCCTCTGTAGTAGGCAGGCTGACATTTATATTTCGTGACGCTCTTTCCCAGCACGCCGCACAGCATCTTACACTCACGTGATCTTTTGGAGACCTCAATTCTCAGAAATATGCCAGTTTTACAGGGTCTTAATTTAGAGCAGGGATGTGCTGACCCAGTTCTGCCCTGAAAGGGACAGCAAAATTTGTGATAATTAAAAATGTTCATCTATAAATTAAATGCTCCTTGTACCACAGTGGGTCTGGGAAGGAAAATACAGAACCACTCAAAGTGTAGTGAGTGGTTCTGTTTGTGAAGTGGAGACTTCCTAAAAGGAAATGATCTTTGTGGTCTTTTCCATGAGGGAAGCAGATATAGAAGTCTGGGTATGATAGTGGTAGGGATATGGGCAGGGGGTTCATACAAAAATAGTATCAAAGCCTTTTTGATCAGTGCAGAGCAGCAGGCCACAACCTGTCAAGTGCTTTCCTGGAATTGTGATGGCTATTGCGCCATATCTTTAGTGTACTGTTTTAATACATTTTTAATTATACCCCGCGCCAAATTCCTTGTGGCCCCACTGCAAAGCCCTTTTATTCAAGAATGATAACAAGTACGTAGGTGCTGTTTTGTATCTGAGTGTTAGAAGGTCATAAAGAAGCAACAGCAGCTGCTACATAATCACCAGCACCTGACCAGAATATTGTGACCACTTCTTTCAGGTGCGGACCTTGTTACCATGATCCAGGTTGTTGTTACCTCAAGACAACATATACTCAGTACTTGCACTGCTTTCTAGCTGTTGTAAATTGTTGTTAGTGGAGCCATAGCAGTTGGTGCATGCTGAGGATTTTCCCCTAAAGTCAATGCAGGGCATGTCTGCACATTTACTTTGCAGTAGACTAATTAGCTGCACAGTAGATGTTACACATCTACATGCATGCCTCTGTTAGGCTGGAGTAAATTGACTAGGTCTGCAGTGGAATAATACTTGTAAATGTCAGTACTATCCCACTGTGGAGTTTTTTTTACTCTGCAGCAGCACATATATAGATGCTTCCCCAGCTGGCTGAAGCATGAGCGTGCTTCAATGCAGGGGCTGCATGCCAGCTAGCTCTGGACTGAAGCACTCTTATGCCCCAGTCAACCCTCCCCACCAGCATGCTGAGTCAGGGGGAGCATCTCCAGGCCCAGGGCTGGGTTAATGCATAGGTAAACTGGGCACATGCCTAGGACCCTAGGTGAAGAAGGGGCCCAGTTGTACTCATTTTACATATTATAATTATTGAGTGAAAAAAGGTGATATCAAATTTCATCTTCAGCTGGGGACCCATGAGTTTGTAGGGCCCACTGAAGGGTTAATCCAGCCCTGGCTGGGCTCCCCCCGGGAGCCACCTGGGCACATGTGAAGACACAGCTCCTAACATGTAACATGTTCCAGAGGTATCTTCTTAATTACTGCATCAAAATAAAAAAAAAATCAGGCCCATTGTTTAATCAGTTCCTTTGATACATTTTCATTCCAAAACTGTCTTTAAAGTTCATGGCAGCATTCTCCACAGTAGAAG
>NW_017728992.1:180634572-180650663 GCF_001723915.1 Gavialis gangeticus
TCAAAATTAAAGCACATTCAAGCAGAGAACGCAGGCCCAATGTCAGGGACTGTGCACTTTTTGAGTGGCATACATAATCTTAAGAAACCAGAATTCTTGGTTTCATAAAATACAAAATGTAAAGCAGTTACAAATGACACAAGGACTATGATTGCATAGTATAAATCAAAACCCAATGGACAGCTTCAGTCCATGTAAAATAAAGCATGCATGAAGCCAAAGCTCTTTATTTTTCTGTGGAAGGGTACAGACCTATTTGTTATGCAATTTAGACCTAGGAATTGCAGAGGGTGGTTTTGGGGCTGGTTTTGAGGCTGGTTTTGACTTCTTTGAAATGGTTTTAGAGAAGCCCTTGGTATATAGGCCTAAACAGAATTCAGATTGCATGCTTCAAGATTTCATTTTTTCCAATGGCTCAAAAAAGGGTTCAGAAATTAAATCCTTTGGGGCTACTGATGTTAGAAGAAAGGCTATAATAAAAAATTATAAAAACTGAAAAAATATACCAGGAATTAGCTACTGGGAAATATGGCCCACACACTTTGTAATGGGAATGAACAACAGAACAGAAAACTAATGAACCACCAGCTAAGCCTGAAAATCTGGGACATAGTTTTTAATATAGAAATGGTTTACTGTTTCAGGAATAAATTGAATGCTGTTAATGGTGAGGTAGGTCCTGAAGTGCACCTTTCTAGTTTTTAAAGTCACTAGGCAAACATACGTTTGTTTTGACTCAAACCACAAATAAATTTGGCTCAGATATTTAAAATCCAGTTATGCTATCTGCAATATTTCAAATGCTAAAATACACCCTCCAAAAAGGAAATACCTTCTTCTAACTGCTTTCAAGTGGATATTAGTGCTGGGTACAACCAAAGAACACTATCATCTTGGTAATCTCTTGGTTAGCCTGATGGTTTCATTTCACTTTTGACTCCTACTAAAGCAATGCTACATTGGGAAAAAACACAGGAATTTTTTTCTCCCCAGCAAAAAAATATACTCAATGCTCATTAAAATCTAAAAGGGTTGCCAGTGCATCCACACAAACTAGGATATGTGTTGTGTTTTTGACAGAGAACTTTCGAAATGCTTAAAATGATATGGAAATTACAAAATTGTTATATTGGAACTCCAGGGAAAAGACAGTGGGACAAATTCTCTATTGCACTGTTTGCAGCTCTCTTGTTCCATAGCAGCTTAACGCAGAAACTCATCCATTCCACACAACCAAAAATGCCGGCACACCATGGGTATGTGCTGGTGGGACAGAAGAATGGGGGCAGAAGCTTCATCCCTTATCTCCATCCTTCATTTCTGTGTTATTGGAGCTGGACTTAATTAAAGTCTGTAGTAACATTTGAGCATGTCCATAAAGGAAATGGAACAGGAGAGAATGCACAGAAGCAAGTAGAGATATGCAGTATTGCCAACTCTCATGATTTTTGGCATTGTTCTTAAAGTCTGCGCTTTGGGAATGTGAAAAACTTAGCTCTTTCTTTACAGATCTCTCTCTCTCTTTATAAATATATATATATTAGAAATAGCATCATATTTAAAGAAAGAGCTAAGTTTTTCACATTCCCAAAGCATAGACTTTAAGAACAACGCCAAAAATCATGAGAGTTGGCAATACTGGATATGGAAGTGAGCGTAACCTGAACACTGAAAGGCATCTGATAGGATCATGTGGGGAGAACCCCAGCTCCCTTGAAGGGTCACTCCATTCTGGCAGGCAGCTCTTCTGCAAAGCACATAAAACATCTCCTTATATCCCATTGCTTTCACTAGAGATGCAAATCTCCCTCTTAAAGTTAGGCATGTGCCACATCTAAGGGTTGGTTAAGATACCTTTGTTATAAATCTGTCCCACTTAGCACTTTATTATGCCCTCCTATCACCTGTGTCCTAGGAGTTATCCTATGCCATTACACGTCTGTTTCTAAGATTAAGGAAATTGTAAGGGAAGGAGCTGTCTCTTTTCCTCACATTGCTAGTTGGATTACCAGGAGCATAACCTAGGGGAAGGGAGGGGCACAAAAATAGCCACAGCCCCTGCAACCATTTGTGCTGCTGCTCCTGCCCCTGTCCCATGTCCCAACACTGCCCAGGGTGTGGAGCTGTCCTGTTATGCCTCTGTTAACTACTTGTTATTCTTAATTCAATGTTTATACTATTGTTATTTTACTGGGTTTACACCTGCAGATTGATTATAGGTAATATATATATTAGATAATATATATCTCTAATATATATAGGACCCCAAAAGAGTCAAGAGCAACCATTCCAATACTGAAAGACTCTCAGGAAAATCTTCATTAGATAACACAGAGCATTCAGTTAAAACTTCCATATGGTTATAGAAAAATAAAAAATGACTAATCATGACTGCACTACATCACCTTAAAAAAGCAGCATTAGTCATTCAGTTCAAGCAGTGATAAGCGTGGTCTCTGAGAGAATGCTAGGATGTGCCTCCAATTAAAGGCCCCAATTTCAAAATAACACCGCTACTTTCATTATTCTATTCTTATGACTTCAGCTACTAGGCAAATAATATTAAATCTGCTTATACACGTCATTTTACCAACATCCTAAATGAATTTTCAGAGCACTGCAAAACAACCCCCAACCATATACCCAAACTTTTTTAGAGGTAATATCATTTGCAGCTACTCCTTAAATGAACATGTGTTATGGCTAAGGCTCCATATCAGCTTTTTTCCTTCTTTCTCAAGGACTCTTATATCTGCTCAGTCTTGGAATTTTCTGCCTTGTTTTGCACGCTTAATTTTCTTCACATAGTGCTGCCTCATTAGTAACACTTTTGTCTTTACCCTCTATTTACATTTCGAGGCCTAGCATAATGCTTTATTTAACTCAGATCCTTAGCTTCACTAACATTTCTATTCTACAAGCAATTAATTAATTTGCTTTTAACAACTTTATTGGAAAACACCCAATCTTCCCATTAAAGAACCACAATAGTCCCCTTTGGGTTTATTCATTAATAAAATTGCTTCCATATGGAATCTTATTTAGACTTCCAGTCACTGTTTCTATGTCAACTGTTCACAAAGCAGTAATTAATGCTATTTCTATAAACCAATATTGGTTCAATTCGCGTCTTTGTGCTTCTGTAGTTACATACAACTAAATTTCAATGTAAGAAAGAAGCGTCCAACCCATTGCATTGTCTGCTGTATCCTTAAGGTTTGAGTAGGCAAACAACAAAAATAAATGTACCAGTGCTGGAAACCTGTAATCCCAAATATTCTCCCACGTCTACCACTTCCTTCCAGTTTTTTGTCATTTTTGGACAAAAGCAGATCATGTGGGTTGTCTCATCATTTAACCTTCCATATCTTCCTTGATAGTAATTTTCCTCTGACCCACATCCAAACACATGGGTTGGTGTCTAGTTAGTTTTAGGTAAAATTTGAAAATTCCATAATCTTAATTTCGCTTTTTTTCAAATCCAGCCAATAAAGACTGAAATTCCTCACCACTGCTTGTCATTACACTTGAATGATCTATTTATTCTTCACCTTTTCCAGAGGTCTAACAGGATAACTAGATAAGGCAGCTACAGCAAGAAGTAAATAGGCATTTGATTTGATTCAGTGATACAATGTAATGCAAGGACTGACCCTGCAAGGTGCCGATTGGCTCCTGTCCTGAAGTCAGAACAAGTTGTGATCAGGTCTCATGCGGTAGTTGGATTAGGATCACAGGATTAAGATTCTTTGTGAGGAATAAAGGGATGCTCTATAGAGACTCAGGGCACTTGTACACCATGTACATGTGACAAAAATGTCACTTTGTGTGGTTTAATGGCATCATGCTGTACACATGCAAGAGTTTTGGGGGTATTAAATGAATGCATCATTGCAAACTGAACTATATCCCAAAGTAGCTCACTTTGCAATGTTGCAAATTGCAATGGTGCAGCTGTCAGCTCAGCCCCAGCCACAGGAGAGGTGGGCAGGCTCCACTGGAAAAAAAAAAGGATTGGGTCCCTTGCTGCTTCTGCTTTCAGCAGGCTGTTCCAACCAGCAGGATGCTTGGGGCCACCCAGAAGCATGGCAGGAGGGTAGCTGGGTTTGCTGGTGGCCAGAGAATGTGGTGGGGACAGTGCACGGGGTGGTGGCCAAGTGCTGCTCCAGCTTGGAGGCACCCAATCCAGCACTTCCCCAAGCCCGCCTAGGCTTCCAACCTTCTCTGGCTGCCAGCACATCCAGCCATCCTCCTGCTGCCTTCCTGTGCTGCCCCAGGGGCAAGCCGGGTGTGTTGGCAGCTGAAGAAGGCAACAGGGACAGTACACAGGGCACTGGAAGCCTGTGCAGGCTTGGAGAAGTGTTGGATTGGACATTTCCAAGCTGCAGTAGCACCCTTCCAGCTAGCAGTCTACCTGGTTGGCCCTGTGCCCTATGCACAGTCCCCGTCACCTTCTCTGGCCACCAGCAAACCCAGCCACCCTCCTGCCACCTTCCTGCGCTGCCTCAGGGGTAAGCCAGCCTATTCCCAGGGCAGCCCTAGGCATCCTGCTACTGCAGGAGTCTGCTGAAGGCAGAAGCAGCAAGGAAGCTGATCCTTTCTTTTTTTTTTTGGTGGAGCATGCCTTCCTTTCCCACAGTGGGGGACGAGGTGCCAGTGGTCCAAGTGGCCCCTGAGCTGTGGGGAGGCCTGGTCATTCCCTCCATGGCAGCATTTGCCCCTGGGTCTGCCCAGGCAGGCTGCTAGTGGGCCAGGTGCTGCCCCATCTTAGGGTTGGGGAAGAGTTGGTTTGGGCTGGGTGCTGCCTCCAAGCTGGGGCAGCACTTGGCCCACTAGCAGCCTGCTCTGGCAGCCACTGCAGAGGGAAGGACCAGGGCCCCCCACAGTTCAGGGGCCGCTTGGCCCACTGGCAACTCACCCCCTGGCTACGGGCAGGCTCCAGCTCCCACAAAAAAAAAAAGAAGAAAAGAATCAGGCCTCTCACTATAACATGATTGAAAAATTGAAATGGTTTAGTCCTCAGAATTTTATTCTATGTCCTTCCATTTCAGTTTAGGGGACACAGACTATAACCTTGAGGACTAACCCCCCGTTATGGGTACAAGCGATCTCAGTCAAACCTTATCTGGATTTTCATAGATTCATAGATGTTTGGGTCAGATGTTTGGCTCATTCTCCTGAACAAGCAGGGGATTAGAGATGAGCAGGAGAATGAGCAGGAGGCTGGAAATGAGCAGGGGAAGGAGCAGAAGGCTGGAGACAAGCCTCTGGAGATGAGCTGGAGACTTCCCCTACTGTCTCCAGCCCCCTGCTCATTCCCCTGCTCATCTCCGGCCTTGTTCAAAGATATCTGAGAAACTTTAGAGTCTCACATGTATTTTCAAAAGTGACTTAATGTAAGTGACCTAACACTTAGTGTGCTAGACTTTCAGTGAGACCTTGATTCCTAAATCACATAGGAGCTTTTGATTTCTTTCTTTTCTTTTCTTTTCTTTTTTTTGTAACACCCTGGCCACTTTACAAACTAGTCAGAGGGGACCAGCAGGCACTGGGGAAGTCCCTGTTCCCCCGGGCACTGCCAGGAGTGACCAGGAATAACGGTCACAAGCTGGCAGAGGGTAGATTTAGGCTAGATATCAGGAGGCGCTACTTCACTGTCAGGGCAGCTAGGACCTGGAAACTACTTCCAAGAGAAGTGGTGCTGGCTCCTACCCTGGGGGTCTTTAAGAGGAGGCTAGATGTACACCTTGCTGGGGTCATTTGACCCCAGTACTCTTTCCTGCCATGGCAGGGGGTCGGACTAGATGATCCGCTCAGGTCCCTTCCGACCCTACAAACTATGAAACTATTTTAGGGTTGTAGATAAAATAGACTCAAAAAAGTTTTTAGGCACCAGGGACAAAGGACCCAATCCAGTTATCATTGAAGACAAGGGATGGACTCCCACTGATTTCAGTGGAAGCAGGATCAGGTTCCTATGTGGATTCAAGTAACAACTCCAATATTAAAATATTCTATCTGTTTGGATTCCATTTTAGGTTGCATGAAATATGCTTGGGAGGTTGGAGATGAGCAGGAGAACAAGCAGGAGGCTGGAGAGAGCAGGAGAATGATCAGGAGGCCAGAGATGAGCAGGGGATGGATCAGGAGGCTGGAGACAAGTCCTTAGAGATGAGCTGGAGACTTCCCCTACTGTCCCCAGCCTTCTGTTCATTCTCCTGCACATCACATGAGCAGGGGAATGAGCAGAGAGCGGGAGACCAGTGGTGGGGTTGCGGAGGAGCTGTAGCCTGTGTGTGTGGGGGGGCTGGGACCCTACAGGCAGGGTAGTCCATGTGCTGTGTGGGGGGCTCTGCCCTGGGTGGGCAGGGGACTCAGCCCTCCTAAGCAGCCCCCACAACCACAGTCCCCCCACACCTACCCACACACCCACCTACATCCCCCCACCCCCTCCTGCAAACTCCACATCCCCCCCATCACACACCCACTGTATGATAAGGAAACCAAAAGCAAACATTAAAACATATAGATATTTATGATTTATTTTATTATGCTAGAGACACTGATAGCCTTCCAAATTGGTTTAACATTGTAAATTTAGCAATAAACATTTCCCATCTGATCAATCCCTCTCTCTCTCTTTTGTTCTAATTGTGGAAAAATGTGGATTTTGGGGTATTTTAAAAAGTGAATTTGGGAGGCTGCTGCAGCAGTCTAGCTGATACAAGGGGCTTGTGTTCCCAAATACCAAGTGGCTGGGCCTCAGAAGTTTCTGCCTATTTGTGTTACCCAAATGCCGTGGGCCCAAGGCCCACCCAACTAACTAGTAGCCCCTATGGTGTGGGGCCAGTGAATAAATAACACAAATAATTCCTTGGGACAACTAAAGCAAAATAGGATAGGAGTGATGTGGGGGTCAAAGGGTCAAAACATGAAAATAAGTGAACCTGAGCGGGACACCAAGCAGAGCCCCCAGGCCACACCCACCAGTCCTCAAAGGTATCCAAGGAGCCAGTGGACACTGCCCACTGGTGCTCTGCCTGGAAATGTACACGGACAAGTGAGAGGAAAGCAGCCCTGCAGTCTCCGGGCACCTTCCCAGCCACAGCCTCCTTCTGGTCAAGTACAGAGCTCACTTAGCCAGGGCCAGCAGGAGGTTGACCAGGAGGTCCCAAGACTTGGTGGGGCTGCAGATGGAGTGACCAAAACCAAAAAAGTGTGGGCAAAATTCAACCAGAACCTCAAGAGGAGGTTCTGGAGGTGGAGAGGCTGCAGCCTGGCACACTTGAGGGTCATGAGCGCCAGGATCTCCCTCTGCCTGCAGAAAGGGCAGGAGACCGGGGTGTCCATGAAGCTTGCCACATACACGCCTATGGTGATAGCTCCATGGAGAAGCCACCAGCTGAGGTCCCCAGTGGCTCGTGGGATGAGGGGGGAGTACAGACTCAGCCACTGAGGTGCCCCAGCCACCCCCTTACCAAACAGGCCCTGTCACTTGGTGTCTGGGTCGAACACGAGGGCGGCACGATGGACAGTTTGGTGCATGAGCATGTAGAGGTGGTGGTGATGGACGGTGGAAAAGCGGATCAGTCCGGTGTCCTCCAGCCGGCTCAGGTGGTGGAGTGGGGAGCACTGTGAGGCTGGGTGAGGTGTCAGCTCCACAACAAACTACAGTGGGCTGGAGGACACGGGGGGTGGGGCCTGCTGTCACACAGGACCTCATCAACAAAGGCAAGGGCGTCGGGAGCTAGGGCAGATTTCACCTCCCAGACTAGATGGCAGGTTGCGTGTGTTGTGGGCAGACACGTGCCGGGCCAGTGCAGTGGGGTCCACCCACTCCCACTTATCATAGTCCAGGAGGTCTCCAATATGGGTGACACCAGCCAGGATCAACCTCTGTCGCAACTGGAGTGCCTCCTCAGAAGTTCCTGAGGGCAAGTAGCTCTGAGCTGCTAGCCAGAGCAGGTTTTTATACTACTAGAGCCAGCACAGCTGCTGGCCCCAGGCTCTAGCTCCCCCTGGCTGCAGATCTGGGAGGAGCCAGGCAGGGTTATTTTGCCCCAAGTGGCACAATTTGCTCCACAACAAAGTGCATGTCCAGGCACGTAAGCTGAGGCAAAAAGCCCTGGCTCAAATTTCCACCGCTTCTATTTGAGCTGCTGCAAGAGCATGTGCTTGCATGTGTAGACACACCCATAAGGGGTATGATCTTGTAATGGACTGCAATGTCTTGGCAGAAACTACCATTCCTAGCAGGCTGCTGGGGAAAAAGGAAGAAAGTGGAGGGGGAGCTGGGATTGTGTGCAAAGAAATGGCTTGGCTCGGGGTGAAAAGAGAGAGAGAGAGAAGCAGTAGCTGGTGAGATGCATGCTGAGACCCAGGAGCTGCAGTGGGGCTGGCTCTGCAAGCCACAGCAGTGCGCTCAGACAAGGAGCCTGGGTACACAGTAATTGAGCATTCTGTGAGACTTCAGACTGGTTTGAGAGCCCCCTGGAGTTAAGGGAGGATTTAAGGTTTCTTCGTTGTACTGCATCACATTGTTGATGTTCCCTATTTGTTATCTTGCTATGTGGCCCTGAAGGGTTTTATTACTGAGTTACTGTTATTGTCTGTTATGTATATTCGAAGCATATGTACTTTAATGTTTGCTCACTGGTGTTTTTCCCAGTCTCCTTAGCCTGCTGGCCTGTGACCCTATCCTCCCAGAATCCTCCCTATGACTGTGAGAACCCTCCTTTTGGCTTCTGTGCAGTTCCCAGGGTTTGGTGCAATCTGGTCCCACCCCTAACTCACATAGCTTAGCGAGCTGGCTGGGTCAAGGGACCTGCGTGATAGCAAAGAAATAATTTTGTGACAATAAATGTATAATCTTAATTTAGGCCTCTGTCCAGCAAAGCACTTAAACCAAGCTTGACTCTGTGTAAAAGCAACCCTACTGACTTCAAAGGGACTGCCCATGTGCATGAAGTTAAATTTCCGCTCAAGTGCTTTGCTGGGTCATGCTGATATATTGTAAATTCCTCAGGCAGGGCCTGCATCTTTATTGCCTACAGAGTGAGTTGTACTCCCTTGATACTCTGCAAATAAGAGGTGGTAGCAGAGTAGAAACAGACTCCAGGAGCCCTGACTTCCAGTTTTCTGCATTAAATGAAACCACACCCTTCACCAAAGAATTGGAAAAGAGCACAAAACTGAGCACTTTGTCCCTGGTTATTTACCCTGCTGCACTTCATAAACACATCCAGTGCTTTCTGCAGTCCTTAGAACTGACATTCAAGGGATTTAAACAAAATATTTTTTCATCACTTGTGAGTTTTAAGCAAATACAGAATAAACGTATGGTCTCTCCAAACCTCAGACAATTTACTTTGGCTAGCAATGCGCCCACAGAAAGAGTTCTTCAATTTATATATTTATCCTTTCCTTACTTAGTATTGATTCTAAATAAAGAAGAAACCATGCTTGACGGGAAACTTATGAGTAAGGACGTATGAATTAAAGAGTTTGTTTTATCTACCCACTTTCCTTTTGCTGTTGCCAAAAAAAAAAGTTTTCCCTTTGTAGTAAAAGTAATGGTGCCCTACATATAATCATTACAATACAGGTTTGGCAGAACTTCCTTTTTTTAGAATTTGAGAATTGAGAAACCATCAAATTATTATTCCTGCCCCAATGTATGACTGTCCATCAATCCATACACTTCCTCCAAAATGCTTTTGAGCCACACAATACTCCCAGCTTTCACAAAACTCACACCTTATTTGTGTCTGTCAGTGTGAGATGTCATTTTAACAGTACTATGTATGCTTTATTTCAATTTGTCTGTATTAATAGCTGCTGCAGAAATAGAAACCAGGATAACATTTTTGCTATCACAGAAGCACCTTAGGGGCATTCATTCATCTGATTAGGTGACATTGTCTTGCTTGCAAAAATTCAAATAATTTTACACCCATACATTATTAGCAGTGATAAAAAAAGGCCATTCTTTGATTCAATGGTAAGTTTAAAACAATATTTTTGTTATGTCTGTGGGGAACTATAACAACATCAACCCAGGAGTCCAGATGCAGGTTGCACTATATAATTAGGCACGCTAGATAAACATTACTGTAAAAGTTAGAACTGAATGAACTTTTAAGGAATGGAAAGACAAGGAATTCGGATCTAGTGGTAAGATACAATTCTGACCATAGCCAAGTAACAATATTTTTTTGATGATAGCTTTATCCATTTTTTTAGTAAATATGGTATATGTTCTTAAAAATAAGGTTTTTAAATAAAATGCTCACTACTAGCACTAAAATTTCTTTATGTATTTAAAATTCCAAGATAGAAGACAGGGGACGTGGCCCTATAAATACTTGTTGGCACATTTGTCTATCAGTTGTTTGAATATTTCACCAGTTTTATTAGGAGTCTGTCATTATTTCCACATTATAGAAAAAAAACCTGTAGATTGGTTTAGATACTGGGGACATATTTGATAGAAAACAAAATATTACATGGAGGGAATAATACACACAGGAAGACAGTAACAGAGGCAAAACAGAGACCTGTAAGTTTATATATTTTTACACGTGTAAGTATCTTCATTGTCCAACTGAATGTTCAAAGTGTATTAGGTGACTAATGGATGTAGTGGTCAGGGCCAAATGATAACCTGGGCAACACAGATTAATAAAGGTTGTAGTGCTGTTCTAGGGATGGGAACGAAGCAAAAAATAGCAGGAACTATTACCATGGTAGTGCAGCTGTCATGAACACATGGGGAAATGGAAGCAAGGGACAATGTCCACGAGAGTTAATGGAAAGACTCCCATTGACTTCAACGTGTCTTGGAATAGATGTGCCTTCTAGTTAGCTGATGTATAGTTAAGAACCTTAATACTATGCAGAGTCAAAATAATACAGGATGTTCAACTAAAACAAAAACTTCAACGAAAGGATTGTTTATGGATTCACACTTAGAATAGCATAGGTAAAACTTAATATATCAGGGGATTAACTACTACTTCCTATGCTAAAGGGTAATAGAAAAAAGTTGACTGTGAATTGACACTGTAGTTTGGGTTACCTTGTTGGCAGTGAACATAGTATCTTCTAGGAGCAAGACCTCAGCTCTACACATGCACACACACTTTTCTTGCTGACTTACTCATGTCCTCAATTTTGTAGAATGTAAGTCCCCTTTTCTCCTGATTTTATTTGTGGAAAATGATCCGTCTGCATGTGCAACACAAAACTAATGATGCCGGCCGCTGAAATTAAGCTACACTATGAAGTAAGGGTTTGAAGCAGAAATAAGATGTTGTTTAAAGATTAGATGGTGCTAAAGCCTCACAAGTTTTTTCTTGCTAAGTCTCCACCCAAATGTGGCTCTCTGTTCAAAGACTTTCTGAGCTGGAAATCAAACCTTTATGGTTTTAGGCTCTGACCCAAAACCTACACTGAACTACAAAGGGAGAATTGAGATTCAGGGGCTCAAATACAGCACCTAGAGAACCTAAACACAGTTCTGATCCTTTAGAAAACTGATCCTATCTAAGTTGTTAGCATCTGGGGGGAGCATTAACAGATATATTTCAAGTACCAGATACATTATCCAGTGGTGGGATGCCCTATGCATCACCAGCATATCCTAAGTGGATTACAGGGTTTGGATTCTACATTAAGGAGCTACCCAGATTAATCTATATTTGGCCAAGGCATCTCTTACTCCTGTGATCAGATGCAGAGTGCACAGATGGCCGCTGTACCTGGTGGTCTGTCGGTCGGACTGAATATCTGGCTAAAGCAAGCTGAATCAACAATGTGCCAGATGGGTTACCCAGCAAAGTGTCAGTAATATATGCAAGATAAAATCTTTCATCCTTGGTAATAAGTAGGGAAATCTTCGAACACACACACATGGTGGGGCTTTCTTTTTTCTGTGGCTGTTTGGCTGTCAAGTCACTTCCAAGAAGCCCCAGAGATTCCTAAATGCTACTGTTTAACCCTCACCTTAGCACATACAACACTAACTCAAAATCCTCTTTTTCAAAACTCTTCAGGTCACAGATACACATTATACTACATGACACTTCCTCTATGAAGACAGCTAGAAAATGACTCTGTAGGGAGAAATAGCTCAGATGTTGAGTCCTTGAAATGATAATGCCTAGCTTTCATAGCAGAAGCTTGTTTAAAGAGTTCTCATCCCGTTTTCATCTTCATGTACCCTATGAGTCAAGTTTTTGTCCAATGGAGTGATAACATGGATAGTATTGGAATCACCTGTTGGTCAAAAGTAACTGAATAATCTTTATTTCCATAATTCATCAGACATTTTCCATAGCAAGACACACTCATCCATCATAATGAGCTGTGGGTACATTTCAAATCTGCTTCCTTTACAATTATAGTTTACTTTCTGAGACTTTGTAGTTAATTGTTATTTCTAGCTTGCTGCGGCTGCAAAATTCCATAGGCTTATGATTCAGGGTAGAGGTCTTGCAGTGTGGGGAAAAGTTGAATGAAGTTTTTCTGGTTTGGATGGAAGTCACTGCCTTTTTTGTTTTCTTAAATAATGGATTCAACTTGTAAGTAGCACTGCTTTTATTAGTGACTGAGCCAAGCAGCATGGGCTAAAGTGGAAGGTGGAGAAATAATCATAGAAACATAGAAAATTAGCATTGGAAGAGATATCAGGAAGTCATCTAGTCCCCTCCCCCCACCACGCCCTGCTCAAAGCAGGACCATCCCTAACTAGATCATCCCAGCCAAGGCTTTGTCTACTCAGTTCTTAAAAATCTCCAAGGATGGAGATCCCACTACCTCTCTGGGTAACCTGTTCCAGTGCTTTACTGCCTCCCTAGTGAGAAAGTTCTTCCTAATATCTAACCTAAACTTCCCTGGCTGCAATTTGAGACCATTGTTCCTTATTCTGTCATGTGCCACCACTGAGAACAATCTAGCTCCATCCTCTTTCAAACCACCCTTCAGGTAGGTGAAGGCTGCTATTAAATCACTTCTCAGTCTTCTCTTCTGCAGACTGAATAAGCCCAAGTCTCTCAGCCTCTCCTCAGAAGTCATGTCCCCCAGCCCCCTCACCATTTTCATTGCTGTCCACTGGACTTGCTCTAATTTGTCTACAACTTTTCTGTAGTGGGGGGCCCAAAACTGGACACAATACTCCAGATGTGGCCTCACCAGTGCAGAATAGAGGGGAATAATCACTTCTCTTGATCTGCTGGCAACGCTCCTACCAATGTAGCCCAATATGCTGTTAACCTTCTTGGCAACAAGGCACACTGTTGACTTATATTCAGCTTATTTTGTGCTGTAACCCCCAAGTCCTTTTCTGCAGAGCTGCTGCCCAGCCTGTCTCTTCCCAGCCTGTACCAGTGCATGGGATTGCTCTGTCTTAAGTGCAGGACTTTGCACATATCCTTATTGAACGTCACAAGATTCCTTTTGATCCAATCCTCCAATTTGTTTAAGTTTTTCTGAATCTTAGCTCTACCTTCCAGCATATCTACTACTCCCCCCAGTTTGATGTCATCTGAAAACTTGCTGAGAGTGCACCCACCCCATCTTCCAGGTCACTGATGAAAATATTGTACAAAACTGGCCCCAAGACCAACCCCTGGGGTGCTTCACTTGAGACCAGCTGCCAACTAGACAGAGAACCATTGATTATTACCCTCTGAGCCCGATGATCCACCCAGTTTCCTATCTACTTTGCAGTCCATTCATCCAGACCATACATCCTTAGCTTGCTTGTGAGAACGTTGTGTGAGACTGTATCAAAAGCCTTGCTAAAGGCTGACCTAGTCCATACAATGGAGAAAAATGTTCAAAATGCTCCTTCATAAAACGTTTTTTACCTTTTGGATAGAAGTATATTATTTTAAATTTACTCTAAATGGTTTAAGAATTTAAATAATAAATACTAATTGAAATAATTTAAATGCATTCTTTAATGCTTAACAATTAAGTTATTTAATAAGGAGCAAAGTCTCAGCATGAATTAAAAGGAAGTTAAATATGAGAAATTTTGTTTTTCAGAACTGAGAGAAGTGCAAAACAGGGAAACTAAATTTCAGAACTGGGACCCCTTATTTTAGCATTAATGGGACCAGTATTTGTGGATGGAAATAAACAGCCAGTTAGTTTAAATTGGTTGATTACTACAGAGTTTTCATGAATGGAAACCATTGAAGCTCATGAGCAACTCTAATTATTTTTTTAAAGACATAAAGAGACTGGACATCAAGACAGTAAATGATTTACCTTTGATAAATATTACTTGTATATGCCACTCATAGTCTCATGTTCTCCCATGTCTGTTGAAGAACTCAGAGATCACAAGGCATTTTCAAGGAAAAGACACAGGACGTATAACATCCTTGTAAGATTAGAGATAAGAATTGGATAAGCTATAGCTACACTTCAAAGACCAAGAACAATGTTTGGTTAAAGAAAAGAGGAAAGAGAGAAAGTGTATTCTGATATGTAGAACAACAGCATGTACTCACATAAATGGTTGTCTGCAGTTCAGAATAGAAAGGTGAAATAGCCAAACCAAGAAGCTATGGCAAATCCTCATTCTAGCTATATGGAGTGCTTAACATTTTGCCATGGTACAGGCCATATTTTAAACAGAAAACCATAAAGAGCGATATCTCTGCAGTTTTAATGTGTCTTTCAACACAATAGCCAGCTCAAGAAAATAATGGATCTTTTGCAAAATTACTCAACTGCCCACCCTGTCACACAGGTGAGAGACCTGTGATCTCACCCTCAAACTCTGAAGCCATATAAGCTGAGATCACCAGAAACTTGTACCTGGGAGAAATGGAGTCTGATTAAGCAGAATGCATATAGGTATCATGTTTAGAAGTGATGTGCCCTTTTGGAGGGGGAGTTAGAGGAACAGGGTGTTAGAAATGTCCCCCTTGTTAATAGTAAAGGAGAAACCTGCAACATGCTGAGGCATAGACATACAGGGAACAGCACTGTAGACTCCTATGGTGTTTGCTGTATCATTATCACTCTGCTGTTTCTGTATATTTTACTCTGCCTTATGCTGCACTCAACTACAAATTAAGACACTGCACCAGCACTGTCAGGCCTTTCCATGTACATGGTATGTGGTTACCTCATACACCTACAAAGCTTTGGAAGAATGAGGCCTGTTCAGACACTTCCAATGGACAATGTAGGTCTCACTAGAGCATTGATCAACATATATACTGCTCACACAAAGGCTTTGCTAAAGCATTGGCCAAAGTAGGTCTGATCAATGAATCTGAACAATGCATGAACTTCTTATGTAAGTAAAACTCGGTATGTAAACCAAATGGACACTCCTACCAGAAGATGGGAGAGGGAGATGGTTGTACAAGGTATAGAATAGTCCATTGCCAAGATAATAAAGCCAGAACAGGAATGATCAGATCAGGATGTGAAACAAGACCATGGTACAGGATGGCTTAAGATATTCAAAACACCGGTAGAACGTAATACATAATTTGTTTTGATCACTGTATAAAAGGAGAATTGGAAATTATGGGAATGTTGTCCTGGCCTAGGGGACCCTACATGGTGTTGTACCAATACTTTGTCATGAGCATACATGGGTTAACACCTTGTCAGATCAAAAGTGTGTTAGGACCATGCCTTGTAGACACTAAACCTGGCTGAGCCTTTGCCACTGAACAAGCCTATGGCTTTTTTTTAAGACTAAACTGGTGTTGGGACTAGGGTTGTGCAAAACGGCACCGTTCCATTTCAACTTGCGTTTCAATGTTTCGACAGAGCAGCGTTTCATTTTGAATTTCATTTCTGTTTGAAACTGTTTCATTTCTTCGAAACAGTTTCTCTGTTTCGACACTGTTTTGCCATTTTGCCTGTAGGCCATAATGGGGAAGCTTGAAACAGCCTGTAACTCTGTCATTTCTGGCCTGATTTGGATGAAACTTGCGGGAGTAGTAGCCCATTTTGAGGCCATGAAGCCTGCCACGTTTCAAGGAGATAGGTGCAGGGGTTTGGGGGAAACTGCACCTCAAGCTGTGGACAAGCAAAACTCGTGACACTGTGTGTGTTAA
>NW_017728992.1:180650772-180658227 GCF_001723915.1 Gavialis gangeticus
GCCTGCCAGCTGTCAAGGAGATAGGTGCAGGGGGAGTCTGGGTTCTGGGGCCCTGCAGCTGACAGGCAAAACCCATGGCATGGGTGAGTGACACTGTGTGTGTGTTGAGATGTGCCCTCACTCAGCTGACACCAAGGCAGAAAGCAGGGCAGTTCAAATAATGCTGCCTTTTATGCAGTTTTTCCACCCGTCCCCCAGAGCATTGGGCCTGGAAGGGACCTCAGGGAAGGGTGACAGTCACTGGCCAGCTGCACTGTCAATAATGAGAGCAGTCCTCCCCCCCTTCCCCCTCCCTCTCCTTACTTTAGCTTCTGTTTCCCTGCAGGCAAGCTCAGCTTGAGCTTTGAAACTTGAAACCTTTAAAACATTTTGACTTGCCTCATTTCGTTTCAAGGCTGTTTCCAAACTCTCTGTTTTGTTTCGATTTCTCTGTTTCAAGCTTGAAATGGGTCAAAACAGTGTCGAAATGAAATTGCCAGCGAAATTTTGCACAACCCTAGTTGGGACCTCCTGGCTGCAGCTGTTTGCTGGCGCTGCAGTCCCTGACACTTCAACACTGACAACAGATCAGTGAAACCCAAGGAGGACAGTGCCAACAAGAGCTAATGCCAGGTCTTTCTCTCCTTAGCCCTTCAACCAGTATCCTCCTTCCCTCTATTCTGTAAACTCTTTCCCAGCCCACCTGATTCAGTGTGATGTCTCATTCCCCAGCCATCTGTTTCCCAAACAAACAGTGACCAACATGTGGCTTTCATCTGGAGCCTTGTATTTAGCTGTTAATGCAGTAAACAACATGTTTATTGAAGATGCTTTTATTAACCTCTCTCTGCTGGTCTTTCCCTATGCTTACCCTCAAAAAAACCAAACCAAACCCAGCAGAGCATAACAAATCCATGTAGCCATAAGTACATTTCTTCCATAGGGGTAAAATATATGGCATGGCCAAAGTTGCTGAAAAAGCTAAAGAAAACCAGGCAGTACTACTGTTATTTTCCTTCACAGACCTCAGTACATTTCATTTGCTTCTTTCTATTAATTGGGTTTCCTTGACTGTATCCACAGCCATCTCAGTTGTAATTATGTAGCAGTTAACTTGCTCCCCATGCCTAACATAACCCATAATTAGTTGTCTTGTGTCCACAGTTTGTGACTCAGTGCGGTTTTTCTATATCAAAGGCTTGGTGACCAGATTTCTTTTACCACAGTACTTGTGCCTGTCGTGGCAGAGGACAGTGAAACTTGAGCATATCTGCTCCATTTGAGGAGAAAAGCACCAGAAAACGAGATAGTCTGATGAAGAATTAAAAATCTTATTAGGGTGATTTTCAAGTGCTGCATCATCTTTCAGGATAAACTATTTTCTTGAAGAACTACACATATACATTTAAATAGCCACATGGAGACTGAGGTCAAGCCTTTGCTGAGGCAAATACTGCCTTGCTACAGGCCATGAGGATGAAGCCTGACATGCTCTTGATCTAATGGCTCACAGTCTTTTTAGATTTAAGGCATGCCCAATATATTTTGCTTGTTGTTTCACTACAGAAAACTAATAGAGCAGTTTTTCTGTTGCAAAGAACTCAGAAAAACCACGACCTACTGGAATGCTTTTGACACTGCAAATTCCTACGTGAAACTCCTGGGTGTATCTTGTGCATTTTGTATCCGTGTTTGCATACCTAACAGAGCTTATACGATGTGGCATCCTTCAAAAATGTATCATGTCACCACCATGTGGTGTGAAACCCTGGTTGAGGATCACCTGAGGAATAATGTCTTTTCCACTGACAAGCGAAGTGCTTTATCTAATGCATGTATGAAATTCTACAGTGACAACATTACATGTCTTCAGCACTCCGTTTGAAGCCTTGGATCAGATCAAACTTTGCAGGAATATAATGTACAGCTTTGCAGAGCAACCGTGGATCTTTTTATAAACTTCTAAGACTTTTTTCCATTTTATAATCATTCATAGATAAATGCAGGGAGAAAAATGACAGACATAGACCTAGTGGATAAATTTATCCACTGTGTATAAAGATGATACAGTATATTAAAAGAGGTGCGAACAGGTGTGAAGCTAAGGCTTTTTGGTCTCTCTTGTGCATATAATTGAATTCAGAATGGTCCCTGTAAGCAGTTGTAAAAGAGCACACAGCCCTTCCCCCTTGTCCAGATTTCATAGGCATCATTTAGTAGTTCATGTTGCTTCTCTTTGCATAGGAGATGTGCTTGTCTCAGAAAAATCACAGCTGTGGTGTTTATCTGAAGAAGAAATGAAGAGGCATTATGATGAGAAGTACATGCTGATCATATTAAATTGATATCAAAGAGGAGTATTCTGGGAAAGGACTTCTCTTTTGCCAAATGGATTTGGCTGTATTTGTAAGATCTGCATGTTGAAGTCTCCAATTAGACCTTTGATACTTTGTATATTTTGCTAGAAGGAGGTGGTAAGCAAAGTCTGTCATATGCTTTCTACTATGTAATTAACCTGGTATAAAGATTCCTCGGCATTTTTACAGAAAGAGCTTTCTGTCTTCCAATGGTTTTCCATTTCTTAAGTATAATCCTGGTAGTGGACTGATTAATGTAGTCTTTCATAAAATTTTCTTGGCCACAGAGTACATGAAGTATCACCACTCTGCTCTTGAAGGATTGTTGATTAGTGTAATGAATCATTGGATAACACTGCAGGAGAGGAAGAGAAAGATCATGGCTGCTAATTCTTTGACTGTCGTCCAAAACATCTTACATAAAATAACAAATAGAAAGTTTAAACGCAACTTGTACCTTATATAGGTTTAACAAAATCAAATATTTAGGTTTGTCAACTATGACGAGCAAATATGGAGGAAGCAAACTTCATTAATTCTGTGACCCAGGCATTACTGAGAGGCTGAAACAGTGTCAGGAAATTAAGTTTCCTTTCCTTTCAGTGATGTAGGGTGGAGAAGAAAAAGAGTCTCTCATGTCTGATGCAACAGGTGTTTCTCTCTTCCAAATTGCATCCGTGTCTCTCAGTGGGGTCCCCTTAGAAACAACAGAGCACAGATCCAGATTTAAGGGAAAAAAATTCAGCACTGACTTCTAGAGGGCAAATAATAGTAAATTTTGGAGACCTAGGTGAGGATATAGCAACAGCTGAGGTGGGATCAACCTTGGCAGCAGCCATGGGTGACCGAGTCTTGGGAGGCACCAGATCGCCAACAGGGAAAGGGGTCCCCCAGCAGCCAATCACTGACTGGGAGGGTGGGGGTCCCCCAGTGGCCGATCACCGAGCCAGCAGTGAAACCGGAAGTGCACTTCCACTTTTGCGCTGGTGATTCCAAGGGGTGCATGGCTGAGCTCAGGGGGTGCATGTGCACCCGCGTGTGCCGTCTACACGTTGCCAATGGTAGCAGCCCTGCATGCCACTATTGCTGGGAGTGCAAAAATAGCTGGCACCCTACTGGCAGCTGAACACAGTGCTGCCAATAGCATAGTGGTAGCTGGTGCTGCCCTCTGCATTGTGGCTGCCCTGGGCACAGAGCTACCTTGCTTTGCCTCTGACAGAATCTTCCTTCCTCCCCATGAAGTGTAATAACCTGGTACACCACCTGAAGAATAGGTGCATAGCAGAATTTAAAATATATGCAGAAAGTAAATGAAGAACCACCTTCCCACCACAGAACTTAATGAAGCAGAGAGGATATTGTTTGGCTGCTTTTACCATGCTTTTCTATATTTTATACAAGTTTCTTTTAGTCTGAATATTAAAGGTGCAACGATACGTTGGTCCCTATCATATTGGCACCCATAAAAGGAAAATTGACGTGATCAGCAATTGGCTTTTTTTGGCAGAAGTGACCAATAATGTTGCTGATAAATGCTGCATGCATGCACACAGCTGCAGCATGCAGATGACCAGGAATGCATCCTGACAGCTTAGACAGCAGCATCCAGCTGGCAAGTCTATTGGCAAGGAAGGGGCATGAAGGAGGGAAAAGGTGTGGTGGGGGAGGGGGGGACAGTTTTAGGCCCCTGTGGTGAGGGAGGGAGTGGGGCTGGGGCAGGTACTGCCCAGCCAGGGCGAGGTGGGGCACAGGATGGAGCCAGCAGCTCATCTGGGGGGCACTGCGTGCACCCCCAGGGGAGGCATGGGGTGCATATGCCCCCTAGATCTGTGCACAGGGCAAGGGGGTGCTGCCCATTGCACACTCGGGGCCAAGGATGCTTCAGCCTCTTCCCAGCAGCTGCACTTGAGCTGGGCGGGGTGGGAAGTAGCAGTGCTAGGAGGGGGGGCTCCAGGGGAGCTACAGATACACCCAAATTTTCCATAATTCCCTCTCCCAGACCCCACCCTACCTGGCCCAAGCACGGCCACAGGGAAGAAGCAGGAGCAGCCCCTGGCCCTGAGCACACAGCAAGCAACCCGCCCTTGCCCTGTGCACAGATCCAGGGGGCACATGCCCCCCATGCTTCCCTCAGGGGTATGCACAATGGTGGGAGCTACCACCTCATGCCCCCTGGATGTGCCACCAGCTCTATCCCACATGCTGCCCCACCCTGTCTAGGCAACTCCTGCCCCTGCCCCAGCCCCAGCCCCACTCTCTCCCTCACCATGGCCTCAACCTGCCTCCCCACGCCCCTTCCCTCCCCACAACAGACTTACCAGCTGGATGCTGCTCTGCATGCTACCAAGCTACATAATCAGCAATCAGATCAGTATCAGCCAACATGCCTGGGCAATAATCCACCATCAGTATTCGCCTAAAAAGTCTTTATTGAGGCACTCCTACTGAATATCTTGAATCACTACTATAGTGAAAATGTGTTGGATATTGTAAGTAAATTTACGTACCTTAGTTCCGTTGTTACTAATAACCTGTCAAATGAGACTAAATTGAATACCCCTATTTAGGGACCTACCAAATTCATGGCAGAAGTGGGGTGTGTTGTGGCTCCTTTAATCTTCTCAGGTCTCCCACCCCCAGATTGGTGGAGGCAATTGGGGGGTTCAGCAAGGAGGCAAAAACTGTGGTTTTAAATATGGTGCTGTTTTTGCCTCCCACTACTGATTGGTGAGGGGCCCTGGATGTTCCTGCTGTTTGTTGCTGACTGACAGGGAGACAAAAATGGTGCCATGTTTAAAATCACAGTTTTAGCTTCCCTGCTGATCAGGAAGGAGCGGCAGGGCCATCTTTTAATCTAATCAGCAGTGAAGGGGGACAGGCAAGGGGTGAGGTGCATGTGGGGAATGTGCAAATTTAAAGGAGCTGCTGAGCACTGTACTTCCACCATGAATTCGGTAGGTCTGTACCCATATTGGCAAAGCATCAGGTACTGTTTGCATGTTGACCAAAAGTGTGGAACAAACTAACTGTTAAGACCAAGGTCAAAGTACATCATGCTTACATCTTCAATACTCGTTTGCACAGCAGTGAATCCTGGACCACACACACTACTCAAGAAAAGCACCCCACCAGCTTTTACTTATGTGCCTTTGCCACATTCTAGGAATTGCTTGATAGAACAAAGTTGCCTACATTGAGGTCTTGGAACATGCCAACATTCCAAGAATCGGTTGGTGGCAGCGATGATCTCTCATGATTAAAGATGATCACTCCCACAGGTCAAATAAAGGGTTTTCTGAGGGATAAAAATAGCTGTTCTACATTCAAGTCTGTCACTGTTCAGGTTGTCTAGAAGGGTTCATATACTCTAGGATGCAAATGACATTTTTGTGTTTTGACCGCAATTTGAGTGAATCCCCTGGAAGCGACTATTTAGTCAGGTAAGATAAGGCGGGACAGCCTATGTTTGGGGCACCTTTCTAGTCCCCTCCCCATGTGGGGGTGAGCATAGGGGACCTAAAAAAATCATGACTGCAGCTGCCAAATCACCCTCCTGTCCCATTCTAAGGATAAAGCAACTAACACATGACCACCACCTGCGTGTGGATCTGTGACTAGGGGCTCTCAGTGATCACTTTGTCTGTCCTTGATGCCACTTGTCCATCACTGCAGGACTGCATAGATTTCATAGACATTAGGGCTGGAAGGGACCTTGGAAGATCATGAGTCCAGCCCCCCGCCCAAAGGGTAGGAAGACTGCTGGGGTCATAAGATCCCAGCAAGATAAGCATCCAATTTGCTCTTGAAGCTGTTCAATGTAGGTGCGTGAACCACCTCCGATGGCAGGCTGTTCCAGACCTTGGGGGCTTGGACAGTAAAGAAATTCTTCCTTGTGTCCAGCCTGAAACGGTCTCGCAGTAGTTTACGACCGGTCGACCTCATCATCCCTTGGGGTGCTCTGGTGAACATATGTTCCCCCAGATCCTGGTGGTCACCCCTGATAAACTTATAGGTGGCCATCAGATCGCCTCTGAGCCTGCGCTTTTCCAAGCTAGAGAGCCCCATGGCTCTCAACCTGTCATCATAAGGTCTGTTTTCCTGACCTCTGATCATGCGTGTGGCTCTTCTCTGGACTCTCTCAAGCTTCTCCACATCCTTTTTCCATTGTGGAGCCCAAAACTGGACGCAGTTCTCCAGCTGAGGCCTCACCAAGGCCGAGTGCAAGGGGAGAATGACGTCCCGGGATTTGCTTGAGAAGCATCTATGGATGCAAGCCAGCATTTTGGTCGCTTTAGTAGCCGCAGCACAGCATTGCAGGCTCATGTTCATCTTGTGGTCAATGATGACCCCCAAGTCTCTTTTTTCCGTAGTGCTAGCCAGCGTAGCATTGCCGAGCCTATAAGGATGTTGCAGGCTTTTCTTCCCAAGATGGAGAACCTTGTAGAGTATTGGTTATTGCAGATGTTGGATCCAGTGGGAGAAGCCTACATGTGACTTTTTTATGTGAGAAGGTCATTGCACACTGGCAACTGCATAGATCTTGGTGGAGGAAAAACTTGTGTCCAGCAGCAAGGAGATCTAAGACAACTGGAGTTACTCTTCCACTACAACATTCTTCCACCTTCACAGCTGTTGAGGAGTCAGAGGAGGGGCAAGCTGAAATGCTCTGGGTCAAGATACAAGGGGGCTGTGGGAAGAGGGATTTAACAGTGGGGGTCTACTACAGACCCCCCAACCAAGGGGAGGAGCTGGACCAGGAATTTTCGGGCCAGCTTGCAGAGGCACTTATGGCAAGGGATGTAGTTGTCATGGGTGACTTCAATTAACTGGACATCTGCTGGGAGGAACAGTCAGCCAGGTTGGACCGTTCCAGGAGGTTCCTGGCCGAGATACAAGACCTCCACTTAATTCAAGAGGTACACAGTCCCACCAGAGGAAATGCTCTGTTGGACCTGATCCTGGCCACAGGCGATGACCTGGTAAGGGGCCTCCAGGTCCTTGACCACCTGGGTAATAGAGATCATCACTTCCTGGAATTTACCATCCAGTGCAGGGTGTCAAGGGCCAGCAGCAAGGTGGTAGCCCTAGGCTTCAAGAGGGCCAACTTCAACGAGTTGAG
>NW_017728992.1:180659677-180661083 GCF_001723915.1 Gavialis gangeticus
TATAAGGTCCCTTCCGACCCTACTTCTGTGATTCTATGAATTATGCCTTCTTCATCTGCCTGTTCCTACATTATGTTAAGTCATGTTATGTACACTGCTCTTCATTTGATACCTCACCTTTGACCTTACTGTCATGGGTGACCCTACCAGGAGTACAAATCTCCTGACAGTGTTGCTCTTAGGGTCATTGGTACATGCAGACCTCTCCACCCTGTCAAGCTGGCAGTCCATGGAGAGGATTCCAAGCATCTTCTCAGTGTTGATTTTGATGGATTGATCATGTGCAGAGAATGGATGGAGGCCATATGCCCAAAGGATCTCTTGCATGGGGAATTCTTTTCAACGATGTTTGCAAGAGAGATATGAAGGCAATGAACATCGCTTTTTCATTCACTTTTTAAATTTTAATTACAGGGTTTTGTATTGGCTTTGGTCTGTGAGTAAATGATTAGTAAGATCACAGGACCTACAACTTTATGTCACTCGTTCCACAATTAGGACTTGATTTTAAACAAATTGAGTACCTAATTTATACATCTGTGTACTGAGGCCATATATGCACATTGTGTTCTTTTATTCCCTACAGCTCAATTTGTATGCACAAATTATGTCACTTTATGAATATTTTGCAGACACATAGTTAAAAAATCAGCAGCAGAGTAATGCTGAGCAAGCTTTTTAAATAGCACTAAACTAATTTAACTTCAATAATTCACATCTGCTTTTATATTTTAAATATTTAAAACCTAGAACAGGTGAATGGCTGTGATGCATTCTGGATCAAGACCATTTGGGCATAGATAATAGACATCTACATATCTCTTAACATCGTACCCAAAAGATAAATTTGCTATTTTATCTGTATATATCATAATATATATTCTTGTATGACATCTTTTTTTATGCTTAGAGGAAAGTATCCTTTCCCATGAATAAGTAATAGGAAAGAGATATTTAAGGGCTATTCTGCACTTGTCCAAACCTGCAGGGAGTGAGCCAGGAAAGCCGAGGCTGCAATGGAACTCTAACTAGCTATAAGTATCAAGGACAATAAAAAGTCCTTTTTTAGATATGTGGGGAGCCAGAGGAAAAGCAAGGGCAACATTGGACCCCTGCTAAACCAGATGGAACAACTGACAACCGATGCCCAGGAAAAAGCCAACTTACTAAATGGGTACTTTGCATTGTTTTTTCACCAGTCCCAAGGGACGTCCCTGCCTATTATAGGACGGGAAGGCCCGGGTGAGGGAGATTCCTTACCCTCCATCAATGCTGACCTTGTGAAGGAACACCTTGAGGGGCTGGACACCTTTAAGTCAGCCGGCCCTGACAGCTTACACCACAACGTACTCAAGAAGCTGGCTAGCATCATAGCTCAGCCCCTGGCATGGATCTCTGAGAACTCC
>NW_017728992.1:180661398-180670919 GCF_001723915.1 Gavialis gangeticus
TCAAGAGAGTGAGGAAAGTGGATCTGGCAAACTACAGGCCCATCAGCCTGACCTCTATCCTGGGGAAGGTCTTAGAAAAGATTATCAAAGAGACCACTCTTAACAGACTGGCCAATGGCAACATACTGAGGGATAGCCAGCATGAGTTTGTTGTGGGTAGGTCTTGCTTGACCTTGTTGTGGGTGGGTCTTGCTCATTTCTTTTTACTATAGGTGACCCATTACCTGGACAAGGGAGAGGAGATCGATACCATATATCTGGACTTTAAAAAAGCCTTCAAATCTGGTATCCCATGATCACCTCTTGGAAAAGCTGGCCAACTGTGGCCTCAGGTCCATCACAATCCGCTGGCTGGGAAATTGGCTCCATGGTAAGACCTACAGTGTGGTGGATGACGGAAGTCAATCATTGTGGTGTGGTGTGACCAGTGGGGTCCCTCAAGGCTCTATTCTTGGACCTATATTATTCAACATCTTCATTAATGATGTGGACACTAGAGTCAGAAGTGAACTGGCCAAGTTCACCGATGACACCAAACTCTGGGGTAAAGCATCCCCACCTGAGGATAGGAGGGTGATCCAGGCTGACCTTGACAGGCTCAGGAAATAGGTGGACGAAAACCTGATGGTGTTTAACACCAAACAATGCAAGATTCTCCACCTTGGGAAGAAAAACCCGCAGCATCTTTATAGGCTTGGCATTACTACGCTGGCTAGCTCTACGGACAAAAGGGACTTGGGGGTCATGATTGACCACAAGATGAACATGAGCCTGCAATGTGATGCTGCTGCTGCTAGTAAAGCGAGCAAAATGCTTTGGCCTCCACAATTCGAAAAGCATGTGGAGAAGTCTGAGGGTGCAGAAAAGAGCCACGTGCATGATCAGAGGTCAGGAAAACAGACCTTATGATGAGACGCTGGGACCCATGGAACTCTTCAGCCTGGAAAAGCGCAGGCTCAGGGGCAATCTAACGGCTGGCTCTAAGTTTATCAGGGGTGCTCACCAGGATTTGGGGGAACATTTGTTCACCAGAGCGCCCCAAGGGATGACAAGGTCAAATGGTCATAAACTCCTCCATGACCGTTTCAGGCTGGACATAAGGAAGAACTTATTTACTGTCTGCACCCCCAAGGTCTGGAATAGCCTGCCACTGGAAGCACCTACATTGAACACCTTCAAGACACATTTGGATGTTTATCTTGCTGGGATCCTATGATTCCTGCTGACTTCCTGCCCCTGGGGCAGGGGGCTGGACTCGATTTTCCGAGGTCCCTTCTAGCCCTAATGTCTATGAAGTCTATGATATCTATGAAGTCAGGCCATTTTATTATTCTTGCTTTCAAGAAACATCGTTTATCTGTTTCTCATCTGGCAAAACTCAAAGTGTGACCTCTCCATAGAAAACGAATTGTAAATGAAAAGATGAATTCAGATCACAATATTATATAGTGTAAATTCAAACCACTAACAGAACATCTGTTTTATTAATTAAAATGCTCTAAAATAAATGTGGTTATTTGATACTAATCTGACTTAAAAAAAAAATCACACTTAGAAATCTATTGCATATCAGACATTATATTTCTAAATTTGCTTTCCAGAAGCATAATCTTCTTGTCATGTTTTTTGCTTCTTGCAATGCAGCCATTTCTTTTTCAGGCTGCATAAGAAATAAAACCTTAATTTTTCTTCTGGCTAAAAATTGTATTTGCCTAAATACAATGGAAAAATTGTACAAACTTGAAGGCATTTGCTATGTAAAATTTGCTTGTGGTTCATGAATTTTGACAGAATGTGGAGGAACATGCTGAATAAATCTGCTTTTCTTGGGTTGAACTGGAACGCATTTTTAAGAGGATATATTAAGACACTGCACACTGGACTTTTTTGCTATTATAAGAAAGCTGGCTGCTGGGTTGGAGCATGAATTTTAGAAGCTCTAGGTTCACAGCTTTGAAGCAGGAGAGGATGCATATTGGATGAATTTTACCTTTTACAAATAGGCCCGTAAACTTGCATAAATATGATTTTAAGTGCCTAAATTCAGTCATCTTCATGTAAAAATGCTAGTCATTCTCTCTCTGTGATTCAGTTCTCTCAAAAGATAAATATTATCTTCATTTTAGGATCCCACAAGGGCACAGAGGGATGTCATATTCAGACCGTAGCATAGAGAAAGCTTTAAAAGTGCAAAAGGATACTACGATAAACACTCCTGCATTTACAGCTCAAAAGAACAGAATATCTTTGCCTTTTAATGTTTGCCTGTTAGCAGGGTTTGGCACTTCAGAGGGCTGCCAAGCAATAAGAAAATATGTCAAATGTGTTGCTCTTTCCAAAACTCCAGAATGAGGTGAGCTCATCGCATTTGAATGCCTAAAGGACAGACTTATAAAAACAGCAGTCCCTTTTGTTTGATCATTGCATTCTTCATTTCATTGGTGGCTGGTACTACAAGCAACTTCTCTCTGTAATTGTGGTTGTGCACAATCACTGTTCTCTTGGTCTGGTTGGGTCATTTGGGTGGGATGCTTAGCTTGCTGTCTCTTTTAGCATTTAATCCCAATAGTTTAGAACAACCACATTTTAAGCATATAATTCTTTTCCCTTCCCTCTGAAACACCCACAAATCTTAAGAATATTCATTGCCCATCTCAGTTTTCTAAGTCTCTTAATTGATTTTAGAAGCTAACACATGTGCAAAGCCTCCCTATCATGTATCTCATGCTGCCTGCCTCCCGAGATCCAATATTCTCTGCTTCATTTCTTTTTGTGAAGTGATGGAGCCATACAACCTCTCACTTACCTCTGTAATTACATGTCTTACGAGTTTATCATCAAAATAATGATGCTAATTTGCAGGCATCCATGCCCAGTAGTCACTGGGCACTTTGATAAAAATAACTGAAAAGAAAATGACGATAAACAGGCAAAATGCCCATAAAAAGAGATACCCAGTGATAATGATATAAAACCCTCAAACAACCAAACTAAACAGGAAATAAGGAAGTCAGAAGGCTTGGCCACAAATGTACATGCATGTGCATCCGTGAAGAGACAGAGCAGCGGAAAAGACCCAGAGCTCTTGACCTCTTGAGATGGAAATGCAAGATTGTCACTTGTTCAAGATCATCCATCTAAAAGGTTATATCAGGACATAGGGCCATAGACTGTGTCATGTGACAACAGTAAAGGCTATAGGAAGTGGCTCTGTTCTAGTTCTGAACAAGGAACTTTATTAAGGAAATGGTATTATCCATAGGGATACTGTATCCCTCTAGTACAACGGAGATATTCCATTTAAGCCATTTCCCACTCTTGTCTGCCCTGACTTCCTGCCCATTATTTAGCAAAACAGAGCATATATCCTCAGAGATGGCTCCAAAGATCCTATATTATATATAGTATTTGAGGTTAGATTTACTGATTTAAGAGCGTGAATATCTCTGGCTCAGTCAGGAAATTTCATTCAGATGGAGAGTAGTCTACAAAACAGGATAAAGGGCTAGGCAAGATGGGTTCTCTTTTTGACTTTGCAACATTTTGATTTTTCTGCCTAACTTTGATCTCTATACATCTCAATTTTCTTCCCTGCAAAGAGATTATGGTAATACTTGCAATACCTGTTTCTGGGGCAGGCTTGTGAACCTCTCTGAAAAATGCACAGGGGGAAGGTACTTTGGATATATGTGTCAGACATTTTATTGCTCTTTCATTGTTCTCTACATAAGGCAACTAACTGCTACTTTCTTTAGCAGCTGAGTGCTTGCCTCCTGGCAGGCTAACCACCCACCAGCTCTCCTTGGCTCAGCTCAGCTTTTCCTCTGCCTGTTTCAACTTGGAAAAAAAATCCTCTTGACTTGATACTCTGTGCTCCCTTTTGAGGACCTTATAGTAATAAACCCCCACCAAAAAAAATCTTTAAGAATATGGGGCTTATGAATTTTCAGCTTACAATTACTGCATCTCTTCTATGTTTTTAAATTACAGGGAAACAAACTACTCTGTTTTCTGATGTTTTATTATTTAAAATTACTCATTGGTTTTGTGGAGACAGCATAACTAAATAGTTTTGATGCTGTCACATAAGGGACACTCTCTCTATTAACTTGGTGATTTTTCCTTAGCCCTAAATGTTAGCTTCAGAGAAGAGCGAAATGAATTTGCTTCAGGAGTAGTAACAGAAATTAATGTCTCCTCTTATACTAGGGACAGAAATGACACACAAACCAATTTAAGGGATCAGAAACTGGTTCAAACCTGTAACAGAACAGAAATTCAGTGAACATAAACCAGTTTCAAAATGGCTGAAACTGGTTTGAGACAAACCTGGTTGAATGTAGCATCAGACTGAACTGATTTAGGTCAAACCAGTTCATGGAACTTCTGTCCCAGACCCCTTCCTGGTTTAAGTTAAATCAGGGTCCCCCAGCATCCCAGCATTTTGCAGCCATGGGCTGGGCTGGGCTGTCTGCTCCAGAGAGCAGGGCTGGCCCCACCCCTCTGCTGTCTACCTGGAGCAAGGTTGGGCACTTGGCCAGATATTGGCCGCCATGGTGCCCTAAGGTGAAGGGGGTTTATTCCCCTTCCCTTCCTTCTCACCCTGGGGGACCACAGCTGGGATCTGCCTGGCTGTGGTGGAGCAGCCCCGTCAAGGTTCCTCTTCATTTGCCACTCCAGTAGCAGGGGTGGGGACATGGCCAGAGTCAACCGGCATGGGCCCGCCATCTGCCCACCTTGCCTGGGGCTGGGGCTGAGGTTGGGGCTGCAGGACTGAGTTAGGCCAGCTCGCAGGTGCTGCTGAGGGTGGGTACAGAGGGGCTGGCCTTCTCGGCCAGCTGTGCACCCAGATTGCTCCCGGCTCCCTGAGCCTGGGCTGGGCCAGGCTGTCATGGACTTGCAGCCAACTGGAAAAGGCCTTGCCCCTGCGACCCAGGCCGGCCCCTCTGCACCTGCCATCAGCAGCACCCACGGCCGGCGTGGCTCAACTCCAGGCTTGGTGGGCAGATAGTGGCACTATGGGTGCAGGGCCCTTCCCAGCTGGCTGCAGCTCTGTGACAGCCCAACCCAGTGTGTATGGGAAGTAGCAGGCTGGGCAAAGGCAGAGGTGATGCCGCTGCAACTGCGGGTGGGCACCTTGGCAGCCAGACTGGCCACGCAGGAAGAGACCTTCATGCTCATGGCCTGCTGCGGGCTAGCCCCCCTATCCTCCCACCTCGCTTGGGGTTGAGTTGGGCTGGCTGCAGGCATGAAGGGTCTGGCCTGGGCCAGGCCAGGCCACAGAAGCAAGCCCCTTCCCAGCTGGCTGCGGCTCCATGACTGCTCAGCTCAGCCTGGATGTGGGAGCTGGGAGCAATCTGGGTGCACAGCTCCCATGGCCACAGCCTGAGCTGAAGCAGGCTGGGACGAGCCCTGCCCCTGTAGCCCAGCCCCTCTGCACCCATCCTCACCAGTGCCCATGGGCTGTTCCGGCTCAGCCTCGCAGCCCCAGCCCCAGCTCCAGCCCCAGCCTCAGCCCTAGGCAAGGCGGGCACATGGTGGGTCCATGATGGCTACCGCTGGCCATGTCCCCACTGCACGAGTGGCCAGCAGGGTGGAAAGCCAGGCAGACCCCATCTAGGGTCCCTGTGCCTATGGGACACAGGGGAGACAGGGGAGTTTAATTGTCCTCCTCCCAGACTTCACCTGAAGCACTGTCCTGGCCATGTTCTGGCTACACGCCCCCCTCAGGGACAAACCTGGCAAGGGATGCTTCCCCCTTCCCCATCCAGGTACACCCTGGCTGGGGTCCCTGCAGGCCAGGGTTGGGGTTTAAACCCCTCCCCAGTTATAATCAGCAGCCTGCCAGGGCCTGGCTCCCCGTCAGCTTCTGTCCAGTCTTGCAGCTGCTGCTGAAGGGAAAGGAGGGCTCACTCTAGTGCCCCCTGGCTTCTAGCCTGAGCCACTGCAGGCATGTGGCTGCATTTCCAGAATTAAAAGTGAATGTCTGTTCACTTGCAAATCAGTTCAATCTACACAGGTTAGATTAACCTGCAATGAACAAATCAATCCAGGCTCAGGTTTTTTGAATGCCTGTACTTAGCCTTAGTGAGTTAGTCAGTTTGAAGTACGCTCTTCAAAACTGTTTTAGTAGAAGATCTGCATTACTAGAATTGAGCAGTCTGCTTGTGCTCCAAAAATAGCATTTTCCAGGAGGATCTTGAATAAGTCGTTACAGCAAATGGGTTAATGGTTCATGTTTCATTTAAGGTGGTCTACTTTTCAGCATTTCTTGAAGTAGTCAACTTATGATTCTGCTTCTTCTTGAAATCTTTTCCCTCTGAAAGTGTCTATATCTTTCAGTTTTCTTAGTCTTACAGGAAAGACACAACACAGCTTTAATTAAACTCCCAAGTTATCACTGACACACATATCCAGACATTAAATACATGTAAGATTGCTATGTGGCATTGTTAAGATTAGTGTTGAAATAGTAACAAAGCAATCCATTATTCTCTCATGCCTTCTTTCTCAACCTTGCTTTTGCTTCCAGAAAATAGTCTGGTTTGGGGGACTATATACATGACAACATAATATAGAAGTCCTTCATACTTTTCAGCAAACAGAAAGTTAATTCCTTCCCCATATATGCCTATTCACAAGTTCTAGGAATAAAAAGATCTTAAACTAAAATTAGCTCATATAAAACATGCATGCACATATTATTACTTTGTGCAATTTTACCACTGTTCTTTTCTCTATTATCTTCTTTATTTTTAAATTGGATTCTTTTGTTGGAACTTAGAACAAATTCATCTTTCATAATAGATTTTAAATTAAATTGTGGGTTCATGTTCACAGAAATGTTGTGTATTCATTATTTTTTTTGCAAGCAAAGAAAGTTTGGAGCAAAAATGTCTCACACAAATAGCTGTCCAAGCCACTTGCCAGATCAAAAAAAAAAACAAAAAAAAACCTTCCGAACTTTTCATTTGTAACGAGATATTCACATGGATGGATGAAACTATGCAAGATATCTAGTCTGCTTATGGGCTTACAAATGCTATGATTCATATCTTAATGTTTTTGGTTTAAGCAGTTGGCTAATTCTGGGAGCCTGGCTTGCTTGCTTGTTTCTGTTAGAATGAGAAATCAATGACTGAATCAGACATCCTATTGTAAACTTGTTTGTTTAAAATTTTTTTAAAAATGTCTCCCCCGGAGCACAGTAGTAGCCAACAGCATCAGACTCAGAAATCTCCTGGCCTGCCACATCACCATCTTGGTCACGGAGCTTGCTGTTCTTCTCAGACAGAAACTCGTAACTCCCTTCGAGCTTCTACCTCCAACACACACAGTGTGTAGCCTACTCTGTGCTTGCAAGCAGGGAAGCCTCTCAGTCCATATAATATCTCTCTGGCCTGTCATGAGGCCTCATTCTGCAGGCTGCAGTGCCACAGCTTCCAGCTGTTTGCATTACATTTGTGGGATTGATTGTGCCTTCTGTTGCGCCTGAAAGCATGCTGGGCATGCCCCAGGCCTGTGGCTGTCTGGAGCCCAACTCACCTAATGACACCAGTCAGCACCACTTTCAAACCATTGATTTTGTTACTGTTACACGGAGTAATTAATATTCAACCGATAGTTATTGAAAAGGGGGACCTTCCTCTCTGATACAGGTCCATCTGATCCTAAGCTTGTATTGTACTAGTTTTAAAAAGTAAGAGCAGGTATAAAACCACCCCTGGAGACCAAAGCAAATTCTGCTCCTTGCCAGCACTAAACCAATATTGTTCAGTTTCAGTCTCATTGAAACAAATGTTGGATGGGAAGTAAAAACTAATCCAATCTTTGTTATGTATAGGTCAGGAAAGTCTGATCGGCCACAGGATCCAAATATTTTTTTCTGGATTATTATAATTCATAATACAATTCTATGGCACTATGTTGAATCATATATTATAGGTAATATGCTTTTGATTGCCTTTGTATGACTAGATATATGGTTGTGCTGGTTTCATATATTTGTTGTTGTGAATTGGAGCAATAAAATGCTAAAGTAGTAATCACTCTCTATGGTATCTTTAATAAAATTTGATTTTTCCTTCAAGGTACTCAAGGAAAAATAACAATTCTCTCTCCATATGGTTTTGCTACAGAAAAAATGTTTAGATCATTGCTGCCTGTTGCTACAACACTGGGACTAAATGTTGCCCTTAGTTATAATAGTGCAACCCCATTTAAAACAAAACCAAATCAACGCTGAGATTTTGCACATCACTGAGGGGATCATCTAGTCATTTGAGTTTGCCCAGGTCCAATTTGCCTTTGAATTTTTCCTCAGGTGAGCAAAATGTCAGTAGTCAGCATTCTTCAGTCAGCGGTGAAACGTCATAGCAGGGGTGGGCAATTATTTGGGTCTGTGGGGCACATAGGAGTTTTGCTAAGCCATCGTAGGCCGGGACAACACTGCCCCTGTGCAACAATTCACCAAAACTCCCTCTGTGGGATGGGGCCGTGGGTGGGGAACAGTGTTTGGGAGCAGGATAGGTGGGAAAAGCTGGGATCATGGGACAGGGGTGTGTGGCTGGTGCCCAGGGCAGAACCGCTTTCTACTGCTTGCATCACCCTTCCTTCTCCGCTAGATCTACACCACGGACTGAATCAAGAATAAGGACATCAGCAAGTGGCCTGCCTAGAATACACTTGTGCATGATCTACTTAGGACTGCAGTCTGTCCTAAGGGGCACAACAAACAATTTGGATAAATCTACACCAGCTCCTGTGGGGCTGAGGAGGACCACAGCGAAGCCCAGGGTACCTGCTCCATGAGAACTTCAGCTCAAAGAGGTTAAGGAAGCTGATGCTTGGCATGTCCCCAGCGCCACTCTTGTGTCCTCCGTGCCTGGCAGGGTTGCATTATGTGCCCAGAAACCTCTGGGCAGACGGTTCTGCAGGCAGGGCCGTGCGGGGAGTGGATTGTGGCTCTGCTCTGGGACCTGTCCCCATGCTGTCAAGATCCTGGCCCTGGCTCCAGATGCAGCGCCATCCTGTCCGTTCGGCTGCACGCCCTGCCTGTGCAGCTCCTGCCCAGTCTCCATGGAGATCCCGGGATTGCAGGGTGGTGACGGCATGGGGCCAGGGCAGAGCCACGAGGCACTCCCCACATGTCCCTGCCCACAGAACTGGGGCTCTCATCTGGCTCCACCCCCGTGCTGTGATCCTGGGGTCTCCATGGAGACCAGTCGTGGGCAGGATGCTGGGCCAGGTGGGCAGGGAGCTGTCCAGGGAGACCCCAGGATCTTGGGATGATGACGGCATGGGGCCGGGGCTGGGGTAGAGCAACGATCCACTCCCTGGACGCCTCATGCCCATCACGGGGGTCTGTGGGCAGTGGATTAGAGCTCTACTTTGGGCTCTGGCCCCACACTGTCACCAGCCCCAGATGCCTGTCTCATTCCTGGACGCTGCTTCCTGCTGACCCGCAGCCTCATCCCAGCTACCTGGCCAAGTGCCTTGCTCATGTGGGTCCCACTGTCAAC
>NW_017728992.1:180675919-180678113 GCF_001723915.1 Gavialis gangeticus
CCACCCCCGTGCTGTGATCCTGGGGTCTCCATGGAGACCAGTCGTGGGCAGGATGCTGGGCCAGGTGGGCAGGGAGCTGTCCAGGGAGACCCCAGGATCTTGGGATGATGACGGCATGGGGCCGGGGCTGGGGTAGAGCAACGATCCACTCCCTGGACGCCTCATGCCCATCACGGGGGTCTGTGGGCAGTGGATTAGAGCTCTACTTTGGGCTCTGGCCCCACACTGTCACCAGCCCCAGATGCCTGTCTCATTCCTGGACGCTGCTTCCTGCTGACCCGCAGCCTCATCCCAGCTACCTGGCCAAGTGCCTTGCTCATGTGGGTCCCACTGTCATCACGGTGCAGGATGGATGGGCTGGGTAGCAGAGCTATATCTGGCAGTGGCATCCAAAAGGAGCTGCTAGGTAATGGAGTCTGGCTGCCACGGTGCCTCAGCCCTGCTGCACACCCAGGGGTGGTGGGACTATCTGCATGCACCATTGCCTGGGCTGCCCCCTGCACCTGGGCCAGGCAGGGCCAAAGGACCTGCCAAAGGCCAAACAAAATCCCTCAGTGGGCTGGATCCAGCCCACACACCGTATTTTGCCCACCCCTGCATTATATCTTTTGTCTCGAGCCCTTTTTGCAGACAGGCAGAAGTACAAGACCCCAGGCTGTTTTTTTCTATTTGACTTTGCCACATGCTGCACATAGCATGTAGCCCAACCGTGTCAGAATCTTTGAAGCTAGGAGTCCTTGCCCCTCTTGCATCATAGCATTGGCGCCAGTGTTTTAACACAGAATTGTGCCCTCACAGTCTTTTGCTGCTGACTCTATAAGCAACCATTACACCTCATACTGTCACAGCAATCTTCTCAACTGCCCAGTATATGTCCTTGCAGAGTAGCTTTTCCTTAAAAGAAAGAAGAATTCCTTTACAGTGTTTGCTTTCTCTCATTTTCCATTACAGTCATGCTTTGGCAGCCTTCAGGGCATGGCAAAACACACATGCACTCAGAAATTACAGTGATGAAGATGGTAAGTATATAGATAAATATTTACACAGGCATTTCTCCCCATTTCTCATGATGGTCCTCTAGAGGGAACCTGTTTTCAGTGGGATGAGGTCCATAGGTAGGGACAGATTATTTTTATGGGTAAGGGTGGATATCCTAATTATATGTAAATATGTCCATGATATCTTCTTTTGTATAAATGCATTTATGTGGTTAAATTACACATTCATTATTTAGTATATACATTGCCTCTGTTAAAACCAGACCAGTAAGTCTACCACATTCAGCTTTGCGCATAAGCCTATGCATTAGTAGTCTGAACTGAGGCCTCAGGGCCATATCTGGTGCTCTGTCTGCAAACCAAACAGTCTTTGACATCAGTGGGAGTGTCACATGTCTTCAGACAGGATATGGACTTTGATTTCTAACATGCTGGTTTTTATTTAGCAAGCACCATTCATTTAATTGCTTCTCCTTTTCTGGCAGACTTCTTTGCTGAAGTTTTATCAAAATGACATGGCAAGAGGTAGAAATGAAGCAGTCACTGCACAAACCAAAGTTTGGCTATTTACCTTGCACTTCAGAATATGCCCACAAAAAGAAATACATAATTGTCTCAGGCTTGATAGCTACAGATACATCCATTGTGTCTTACTAGTTCAGTGGCTCAACCTGTTTAGGCTCAAGGCACCCCTCGTTAGACTCGAGGTACCCCTTAGAAAATACCAATTCTTAGTTCCCATTTGTTTTTTGACTATGGAAAAATAGAGTATTTTTTCTGTTGCAAAGCACTCAGAAAGCCCGCAAGAGGTCAGAATGTTTTTAAAACTATAGATTCCTATGTGAAATCCCTGGGTTTATTTTGTGAATCATGACTGCACACCTAACAGTGGTAATATTGTGTGGCACCCTTGAAAGATTAAGAATCACAGGAATAATTGATGTTATCATGTACCCAGATACAGCTCACTGATACAGGTTAAAGCTTGTAGGGACAGGAACTCCTTGCTACCATCTATTGGGCTGCGGACAGAAGTTACACATAAACCTGTTTAAGTGATCAGAAACTGGTTTAAACTTGTAACAGAACATAAGTGCAGCACACAGAAACCAGTTTCAAAATGGCCCAAACTGGTTTGAAATAAACCTGGTTGAATGAACCTAATCGGTGACCTAGTGATCGATGGGAAGCTGGGT
>NW_017728992.1:180681316-180692939 GCF_001723915.1 Gavialis gangeticus
AAATCAGAGTCCCGCAGCATCCCAGCATGCTCTGCATCCCTGGATTTGGCTGTACTCTCTGCTCCAGCAGAGCATGGCTGGTCCTGCCTCTCTGCTCCCTGGCCAGACACCAGCCCCAGAAGGGAGCAGGGAAGAGGCTTATTCACCCCCTGTCTCACCAGCAAGGACCTGTCAGGCATTTCTTCACTGGCTGCTCCAGCGGTAGAGGCTTGGCCAGCCCCAGTAGTAGCCTGGAGTGAACTGGCCAGGGAGGGGGTTTAATTCCCCCCTCCCTGTCCCACTGGCACAGAGGTCTACCCAGCACTCCCCCCTCACTGCTGCAGTGGTGGGGGCAGGGGCATGGTCAGGCACCAACCAGCATGGCTCCTGAGGCAGAGGGGGCAGGGAGGGGGGTTATTCCTCCCTCTGCCCCTGGGGGACCACAGCCAGGGTGTGCCAGCCCTGACTGCTGCCGCTGATCACTCCTTGAATGGGGTGAGCTGTGGGATAAGCCCCCTCCTGCCCTCTCCACCAAACACCAGAGGAAGGGGGGAATAATCACCCTCCCTTCCCCCTTGCCTAAAGGGGCCATTTTGACTGGCCTTTGGCCATGTGCCTGCCCCTCCCACTGGAGCAGTGAGGGGGCAGGAACCTTGATGGGGGCAGCTTCCCCTGTCATGGTGTCCAGGGACTGCAACCCTCTTCCCAGTGGGGGGCCATGAGTAGGGGGTCAGAGCTGCCATAGATTGTGCAGGGCAGGTGGTGGCACAAAGCTCAGGGGGGTGGCCATAGCCTCTCAAAATCCGCCCTCCCCTGCTACCACCGCTCACCCTGAGCAGTTTGCAGCAGCTCTGACTGCCCCGCAGTGCAGTCCCCCTGCTGGGAAGAGGCTCGCGCTCTGGGACACCATGACAGGGGCCGCAGCCCCTATTACGGTCCCCCCTCACCGCTCCAGCATCAGTGGCAGGGGCCTAGCCAGAGGCCAGCTGGCAGGGCCCCTTAGGCATGGGGGAAGGGAGGAGGGCTATTTCCCTTTCCCTCTGGCATCTGGTGGAGGGGGCAGGAGGGGGTTTATCCTGCCACTTGCCCCATGCAGGAAGTGATCGGCGGCAGTGGTCAGGGATGGCAGACCCTGGCTGTGGTCCCCCAGAGGCAGAGGGGGTGGAGGGAGAAATAAACCCAGTCCCTGCCCCCTTTGCCTCAGGGGCTATGCTAGTTGGTGTCTGGCTATGCCCTTGCCCTGGCCACCCCCCCAGCTTCCCTGCAGCTGAGGGCTGCCCCAACCTCCTGCACCGCCGCTCCAGCTCCTAGCCTGAGCCACTGCAGGCATGTGCCTGTATTTCTGTAGTTAACAGTGAATGTCTGTTCACTTGCAAATTGGTTTAATCTAGACAGGTTAGACTAACCTGGAAAGATTGAATCAATTCAGACTCTGGCTTTTTGAATGCCTATACCTAGCCTTGGTGAACAGGACAAATGACCTGTGAAATGGTATCCACTTGCAAATATTTTGGCCATTTTGGTTAAACTTCATTCAGTTGTAGGGATAATTAATTGCTATCATCATTACCATGTCACGGAAGAGCAGCAGAACGCCCTGCATTTGCTCTGAGTGTATCCCAGCTAAAACTTGAATGATGCCCCCAATATTACAGGTGTTTGGACTCCCAGAAAGAAGGGGAGTGGCTGGCTCACCTGTAGGGAAAGGTGAAGTCCTGGTGGTAGGGACTCTGCTGAAGGGTTCTCTGTATGATTTAACACCCTCCTGTGTGATAATACATCTGAATGAACACTAGGCAGGACTTGGATCTGATAATGGCTCAGATAAGTTGAGAGCCTGAAAACCCGGGTCTGACATCATACAACAGACAATACAGAAGTGATATGAAGCAGCTGTTTAGCACCACTAGAGTTCTGGTCACTGTAGCTGGGTTAGTCCCCTAAAGATCCAGATCTGATATTGCATTCAGAGACAAGAGTCTGATTGTATTGTGGCTGCACCTGGCAGTGGCTGTTCACCAAAGCTGGAGAAAATGGTTACAGAGCAGTCCCCTTTGGCACAGGACTTGCAGACCTGAAAGCACAACATGTTACCTTATGACTGAATTAGATTGGCACAGGGTAATAATTGCACTGTGAGGCAGCACAGAGGGTCAGGATTGAGCTTACACAGTCATAAGGCCTTTGGCCTGAAGAAGTATATACCTGTCTTGTACACCTTTGGAATTGCGGGGTTTGTTAACTGCTGACAAAAAAACTATAAGCAAGGTACAACAAGTAGGAAGGGAAGGGTGGGGGCATGTGAATGGGGTAGTTGCATATAGATGCTGACTTTGTTTTTTGCCAAGAGGTGCTTGCAGATGTAAAAAAAAGGGCAATTTACTTTTAACTTGGCACATTCCTGTGCTGAGCCCTGCACATGCCCAGAAGAAGCAGCACATTACTTCAACCCAGCTCTTCAGTGTCAGTAAAGATTGGGTGCTTTAGTAGGGCTTTTTTTGGTGTTTTTATCTAATAGCTGATTGAATCAGTTTTAGCTAACAGTGCCAAAAAGCTCCACTAAAGCACCTAGTCTTTACAGTTGCTGCCAAGCCGGGTTGAAGTAACACACTACTTCTGGTAAAGTACATTTTTGGGGTGTTTGTTTTAACTTTTGCAAGCTGCAGCCATGGCTCCATGGGTGCTGAGCACCCACTAACCTTTTTCAGTGCTTGAGCCCTGGAGCATCCACGGGGTTGGCACCTATGGATAGTTGCCTGCGGACATTCAGACTGGCTAGTGGGGAAATTGAGGCAAGGAGCTAATGGTAAAGCTACCATGAGGAGTGGTACTGTACTCAGGATTTGCATGTTGCATTTATTGTTGTGCTTTCCCAAACTAATTCTGTGTTCCTTTTTCCCCTTAATAACATTCCCTTTGTTTTATACACACACTCAGTGCCTGTGAGAGGGGAAGTATAACCTGTTATGGGTGCCCAGGGAAAGTATTTGGTTTTCCCAGGTTGCTGGGTGGGGGCTCAAGCCCGTGTGTTCATTAATTTTAAGAGGAACCCCTAGGTGCCTGAGCCCAGCCCTCGCTGCTGCTGGTGGCACCTGGCAGATGGACACATGAAAAAATTAACAAGAGTTTACTCACTTCAGCCATAGGAGTAAAAAGAGGAAGAGTGCACTCGGGGAAGCTGCATGATTACCTGGCATCTGAACATGGAACATTAAGAAAATAACTTCCTTGTTTGAGGTATTTGAATTCATCACTTGCAATTAAGTATGATATGGAAATTTTTTATCTTCCAGTTGATAGCAAGCCAAGTCAAAGTCAGTCTCCCAGTAGCTACAGTAAAGCAGAAAGCCTAATGATTACTCTTAAACTGATATAAGACCAGGCAAACTGCATTGCAGCCAATTAAAGTTCACTCATAAAATGCACTGTAAATGAGCAGAGAAGCTTGCTACACTGGCACAGCAGCTTTCATTTGCCAAGTGTGACATGCAAATAGATAATCCAGGTCACAGGTACCAGACACTGAGTCTAATCTCATCCGTTTCAGTAGAATTGTTTCTAATTTGAATCGGTGCGAGAGGATAACCAAGCCATAATACATTGCAAGATATAGCCAAAGACTGAATGAATTTAACTAGCTATGGTTCATGGATGTGCAGCTGGCAGGGGAAAGGCGTTTGTGTTCATGTCCACTCAGTTGCCATTCTCAGAAACAGTGCTATTCCAAGTAAGAAATATGAAATGCCCCTTTTAGCTCAGCTGTGGAATTTGGGAACAGGAACCTGGGCCCAATGCCATGATTTTAATTGATTTCAATGAGGCCTCGTACTTAGAGGGACAAGCTTTCTGTACCTTCAGAAGGGGGGACTGCTGCTTTTCTGATGCATACATAAGACTATAATGGAGAACTTCATCAAGTGAGCTAGAAAGTGCAGGATAATTCCTTCCATACCTTCTGCTCTTGTGCTGACCAAAACCTTCAGTTTAGCCTTCAGACCTCAGTGCCTGTATTATTAAATTGTATTGTATAGGCTGGGAATTATTGTGATGATCATGAATAAATAAAGGAATTGGCAGATGGGTCTTCTATGGCCAAGGATGGAAGTTGGCCAAGGAACCAAGAGCCAGGTTGTCAGTCTGGCAAAGCATCTATTGGTTTGTTCCTTCTGCCTGAAAGCTTCCAGTCTAATTTCAAGTGACAGAAAAGTAGGAAGCATAAACAGAGGAGGAAAGGGGGAGGGAAAGATGAGGTTATGAAAATAGGACTCTGTGGTTACAGAGGTTAGTTACAGCTCACGGTGGCTCCAAGGTCATCTTATAGGCTCTTTTAAGAAAAGCAAGATTTATCCTCAACCCGCTGTTGAAGTCACTGGCTGACATCAGGACCCTCAGATCCACTGTGTGTTTTGAAGGTGGTCACTGCAGTGTCAAAAGCCAGAGATTTTGAGTGAGGGTCTCAGCAGCATAAGATAGCACAGCCCCCTTGAAGTCAGGGTAGCTAGGCCGAGGATCTGACTCTTTATGTTTATGTCAGATTTAAAACAGAACAAAACTGCAAGGTTTTGCTGACAAAGAGGTGGCTCAGCTTTTGCATAGAGAAAAACACAACACCCATTCAACAGCAACATTGCTGTCTAAGAATCTGTCACAAGCTCTTCACGTTACAAGATAGGCCTGTGGAGAGGGAAGGGTGGTGATCTGATCCGAAGTTTATGAGAGGATGAACTCACTGACATTGGTAGGAAATGCGATGTAATGGCTACCATATGGCAAGAGAAAATCAGTAGGTTTGTTACAAGAATGGCTTGAATCACAGCTGAGAAACTATTGCTAAGTGAACAGGCAGACAGAAATCATCATGAGACAGAGCCAGGCACAAGCAATTAGAAAGAACTAAATTGCCAGAAGGTATTCCCAATGAAAAGAAAATTAGCATCATCAGTAAGTGGTACCCATACTATTAGCCACAATTAAGCTTAAATCAGTCCTTTGTGAGAGTGTTTAAAGTTCTCACTTAAAGGTTTTCTGTGGATTTGGAACCGGCTAACAACATTTAGAGACGTATTTTTCATTACAGTTACAGTTAGATTTTGGCTCTAGATGTTACTGTCCTCAGTTTGTAAGGAATTGTCTTCATTGCAGAAGGGACTGGGGTCCCTAACTCAAGCTGCCCATGCAAAACATTAACTCAAACATGAGGGTTTTTTGATTCTGGTTGTCTGGCCTGTCAAGAAATATGGGCTAATGAGAACACAGCTGCTGTGGGATTTTGTGCTGGGTCTACTTGTATTGAAACGGACTAACTGGGGAGTAGAGCTGGATGGAAAGTCATTTTCCTCAGTCTCTAAAAAAATGAGATTTTTGAACAGTTTTGATTTTGATGAAAACATGCCACAATGTTTCTGACTGCCATTCCCAGACTTTCTTGCTTGTGCTCCCATTTCAATGCATGAGTAGCTATAACCAGCTCACCCCCTCCTAGGCCAGACTGCTGACCAGGTTGTGTGTTTTCCTCTGCTTTTCCACCCCCCCCCCTTTATTTATTTATTTTTGTTTAATCATTTTTAAAGTCATTTTAGTTATTTCCCTAATTCCTCTCTGTATTGCCACTCATACCAGAGGTCACGTGCTCTTCAGGGTTACAGAAAATCATTGGCTTTTGCAAACACACTTACATTATGAGACTAGAGACGCAAAGCTTGGGCCAGAAAACTGCTACATCTACTGATGCAAACTGCTCCAGCATCCAGTTTTATTAGGGACTGTTTCAAGAACAGGGAGAGAAGGAGAGTTTCAAAGAACTGCTCACACAGTACCCCATTTGAGCAAGAAAAGCCAGAGGAAATGCATAGACATTTAGCTTGTCCTGTGATTCACCTTCCTTCCCTTCTGCCTTATCCCCTCCCCTGTGCTGCTCTGCAGCAACCCTTCCTCCTGAGCTATGCAAAGCTCTACAGTGTAACAGGGAGAAAGATTTGGGCTGTTTAATTTCGGAACCGAAAAGGGGGGACACGATACGTCAAAGGACACCTATTTTACGTTCTGTCTCATGATACACGAAGCCTTCCTATTTCAAGGCTGTTTTTGAAATAGAGGTAAGGTCTAGGTCTGATCAAAGGAAAAGGATCTTGCACTGTGCAAAAGTCATCTGTGCAGTACATTGCCACAGAATTTCCCCAATGCCAAACAGTCAGTGGGATTTAAAAGGGATTAGATACTGATATGAATTATGAGAAGACGCTGTTCCATCATGAGGGATTTGGGTTTTATTTTTTTAAAAGAAACATTAGAGTAGCACATTTGAAAAGCTTTCCGAGAGGGTTATTGCATGCTGCTCTGCCAGAGGGAGGCTGAGGAGCAAGGGAGAAAAGATTAATGTCGGGGAGCTGGAAAAAGAAATTTGATTCTCATCAAAGCTGCTGCCTGTCTGCGGCGCTGGACAGAACTCAAGGTTTTGCCTTGCTCCGGAGTCTGAATCTGCTGCAGGGGGTTTATGGTGAAGGGAAAGGGAACTGAATTAGAGGAAAAGCTATAGTTAGGGCTAGGGAAAGTCATGTTGCCATGATGTATGTACCTCTCTAATGGGTCAGTTCAGTGTGTTTCAATCTAATGAAGGTCATTGTTATCATGGCGTGTTAAATCGGAGTAGTGCTTGAGACCACAAAATAACCCTGCTCACTTTGCCTGATTACAGCGTACATTTTCTCTTATTAATCAGAAGCTCTGTATTGTCTATTCCTGTAATGCTTTCAGAAATGTGTTAAGACTGATTTCTCACTCTTATTCTTATTTTTGTGTTTCCCCTGCACACAGATTGTTCCAGTCTCACTTCCTCATTGGGCAGAGTACCTTTTTACATCTATGGGGTCTTTTAGTGTCTGGAAAACAGGCTTTTATGATGAGTGATTTCATTCTTACGCTCCATTTATCACTATTTTATCTTACTAAAATGCAGAACAACAAAAAAGCAATCTAAATATACAGACTCAGCATGTATTTTTAAAAGAAATAAATACACTTTCTTGGAAGAGGGACCCATTGGGTAACTATAAATTTAGGGAAAGTTTAAAAAAAAATAAAAGCCAGACAAACAGCAATGTAATCCTGCATATATCAATAAACCTCAAATAGCTCCATTTTAGGCATACATAGCTGACGCTTGACTTAAATCCAGGCTATGTTAGAACTATATTAGTAGCACAGAATTATGGACTGCAAAATGTAGAGATAACTCCAACTGAACTGAAATTTCACATTAGTAAAAAAAAAAAGAAGAAAGCTTAAAATAAAACAGGTTAAATTGGTATCTGTCTGTGTTAAGCCACTTTAGCCCATGTATTAAGAGGATAGACAGTGCCATCAGAATAGCAAAGACTGACTTCTGGGTGTGTAACAGGAAGGAAATAATATTTTTTTGTCCAATGGAAAAAAATAGAAAGATTTGCCCACCCTGCTGCTAAAAATGCAGAATAATTATCAGCTGAGGTAAGTGCACTTCTGAACGAAATGTACACATGCTCACGCCATGCCATAAGAACACCTATTTTCAAATGGACCTTGTCATAACAGGCAGGTAAATTTTTCCTCAGGTACAAAGTTTTAAAACAAGTAAGGGTGATAAGAGTACAGATACTTCTCTTTTTGATTAAAGTTTAATGTTTCATGGGGAGCTCTTCTGTATCTAGTTAATTGATCAAAACAGCCAGAGTAAGTAGATTTTTGCTTTTTGATGCTTTGGAGTCCACTGGGATAAGCTTTAAATGTTTCTTGATTCTAAATGAGGTTAAAATGTGACAAGTGGATCTGCAGTAGTGTTTCCTACACTTCACATACAATCTCCAAACCATAACCACTCAAATCAACAGAGCCAAACTCAGAAGACCCTGCCCTGACCTGCTACAATACCAAGCCCATACCAAAGACAACCAAAACCCTGGAGTTCTCACTTGCAGACCCCAGATTGAAAACCTAAAACATAATTAATGACTTCCAAGCCCTGTTAGAACATAAGGACCATCTCAAGCTAGCCATGGGGGACCGGCCTGTCTTGCTTTGCAGGTAGCCCCCCCAACCTCAAACAATGTCTCTCCAGGAACAGACAACTTATCTCTCCAAGAACAGACAACTTAACTTCAATTCTCATCAGGCCCTGCTACAGACCCAGGTGCCAGTTATTCCCCATCATTAACACAGACAGCATCATCACTGGACTGGCAACAGGAATTATAACCTCTGGGGTTCATGCACCTGGTCTTCTACCAGTGCAATACCAACACCTGCTTCCAGTGTCCATCTGCTGTCTACCTGAATATTAAATTGCAGAACAAGAAATTATCCATAGATAGTGGACTGTATTAACCGTGGTCACAACAGGAACTATAGATTTTTATTCCAATACCTGGACTTACTGCTAACTCTGGTGTCCCTCCAGGCGTTAAGTGCTCTGTTAGTCTCAATTGCCCTAATCAACCTACTTATTACCTCTCTGAGCCGCACCCCACTACCTGTCTCTTTCCCCTCTTAACATAATATTTTCTTTCTGCCAGTCTACTCCTAGCATCTGACAAGTAGGTTGTTGCCTACAAGAGCCCATGCTTCTTTGAACCAGTTAGTCACTGAGGTGCCGCCAGTTAGTCACTGGGACACCAACCCCTGGCATTCATTCAGAGAATGGCAAGAATGGCATCCACCACTGCTGCTGGCCCAGCCACCGCAGCTGACCTGGCTCCCACCATTGACCCTACCACCACCATTGCCTGGGGCATGGATGCTGGCTGTTATGCCTCTGTCTTCTTTACCTAATTGTCACTGGTTCTGTGCCCTCTAACTTCATTTTTGGTCTTTGCAGGTTACCCCAGCACACACAAATCCTAGCTCTTCTTCTAGCCCTCAGTCCTAGCCCAAGGATTAATTGAAAGGCTTTCTCTCTTCACCCCTTATACCACCCAAGGTTGGCAAGGTCTCATAAAACCGATATCTGCTTTTTGAAGGACACCTTCTGCTACAAAATATGGCTTTACTGAGAGCCAATTAAATCTCCAGACATTGGACTAGTCATAAAAAATGAGCTATTTAGTAAATTCATATATAGACCATGTGGCTTCTGTTACTTATGTTGAATGGGGTGGCTTGGTGAAGAAGGGTAAAAGCTGCCATGTCCTGCCTTTTATTTAGCTCCTTTGGAACCTGCTAGTAAGTTTTGCTTCTGGGTCCTCCTAGTTTTTCCATACACACCCCTTTTAGACTCCTGTTTCTGTCTGTACTTTCAAAACACTTACTGGTTACTATGAAAACTAAACAGCTGGCCCATGTAGCCCTTCGGATCTCAATGCCAACTTGGCTTTTGGTACTTCTGTACATGCAATGCACTGACAGACTTTTAAAACTGAAAGGTCCTTTCACAACCAGTATAAAAACAACCCAAAACACCGCAGCCACTTCTCTAATAAGCATGAGGTACATCTGATATACTGTATAAGCCTAAGGAAGGAACCTCAACACCCCCTGTTAGCAGTTCTCAAACTTTTTGGACTCAAGGCCAGGGGTGGTGCTAGGGGGAGGCTTGGGAAGCTATAGCCACCCCAAAATTTGCCTTAGCCTCCCATAGCTGTTTCTCCTAGCATCGCCCCTGTCCAAGCCCCTTGCTTTGCACAGCTGAGCAAGTGGCAGAGGCTCAGTGCAGGGCCTTAAATGGGTATTGTTTAAAAAATAAATAAGTATCTTTGGCCAGAAGATGTATAACACAGCCCCCACAATTTTCTGCCTAGCCCACCTCAGCCCCCTCCACTGGGAAGAGGGTGGCACCCCTCACTGGACTGAAGGGAGCCCTCCATAATTTTTGTAAGTTTATGGCAATTTCAAAAGCTATTTTATTTATTACATCATTATTTATTCCATCTTTCTGAGTCTTTTTCTTGTCTTCCCAGTCTCCCCCATCTTGCTTACCCTCTTTTTGCTTCCCAGCCAGAAAGGAAAAATGTTGTCACATAAGTAATTTAAAAGCATCAATTAAACCTTTGAGTTGCTGAATGAAAAACATCTCAAAGCATTTCTTTCCCAAATAGCTGCCCATGAATACAGCTAAGTGTCCAAATAAGAGATGACATCAGCTACAACATTTGGATCCAGTCCTGAACTTTTCCATGAGGGAGACATGGATCTAAGGACTTGGTTCTTTTGGTCCTAGAATGAGGGTTATGTCAGAAAGTTCAGATTCAGATCTTGACTTTTTGCAAAGGTTGGAAGATGGCCGAGATCCGGATGACTGGTTTGATCATCTCTATATATCAAATATTGACTCTTTAAAAAGTTTTCACATTTTCCAATATAAGGACTTTTTCCAAGTCTTTATCCACTCCAGTGTCCAAGGCACAAGAGGTATCTTTCCCAACATAAATATTTTCTTGTATTCATAAGTACATGAAGACACATAAGCCATTAATCATAAAGATCAACAGTGGTTAAGAAATAACTAACTTCCCCTCAGGCCTGAGCCACATATAGGCTATTTCCTCCAAGAATAATCTTTCTAGAATTTATTGAGACTAATATTTATTTTTATTGTGGTAGCCCCCACAGGAAGCCAAGATAAAAGTCTCTACTGTGGTAGGCATTCCAGGGAGGGACATGAAGCCAGGCCTAAATTAATATGTACACAAGACCAAATAAGTGCAAAGTTATCAAAGAGTAACAAAGTTATCAAAGAGTAACAATGAGAGGAAAATTTACCTACACAGATTATATAGTTATCTAACCAATCTGAGGATTCCAAAACTTTAAAGTGGTCTTATTTCTAACAGGCATAGGCCAGATCCAGATGTCACACTCATACTGGCATAAATGATTGGAAACCGGTCTACAGCCGTAACCAATCAGAAGTTCAGTGCACATATACCAGTTTAAAAATGGCAGATTCCAGTATAACATCAACCTGGATAGATGTAGCTGATACTACATCTATCCAGGTCGATGTTATACTGGAAATTGTAGCAATTTAAGTTAGATTGGTCTATTGAACTTCTGTACCAGATCCCCTCTTGACACTAGTTAGGCTGCAGTCTGCCAGCATCCCAGGTGCCTTAATCCCTCCGCCCCCACCGGCTCCCCCTCCTTCGCACAGAAGCACACTGCAAGTTGGTTCATGGTTGGCTGCTCAGCTGCAGGTGCGGGGAGGGGAAAGAAGGGAAGGGGGCACCTGTAGCTCTATGTTTTTTTTATCTTTATACAATATTCCAAGGTGGGGGGGGGGAGAGGAAGGTACTTTACAGAAAGAAGGATCAGGCCTCTTGGAGTACAAGTGGGCAGCAGCAGGAGGTCAGAGCAGGGTAGACAGAGTGAGCAAGCTGTGGCTGCAGGCTACTGTGCCCTGTGTGCACAGGATCATGGGGAGAGGAACTGCAGCCACCACTGCTTCCCCACGCCACTGCCACTGCCACTGCCACTGCTGTGTGGGTCTATGTGTGTGTGTGCACACACTACACCTTATGTGCATGAGACCACAGGGAGGGAAGCTCGATCTGCTGCCTCCTCCCTGTGGCACTGTGACTACCACTGTGTGTGTGTGCGCATGTGTGTTCATCCCGCCAGGCCCTTAGAGACTATACCCTGCACACCAGAGGTTTCTGTTGCTTACAGGGGTTTTTAT
>NW_017728992.1:180693122-180751117 GCF_001723915.1 Gavialis gangeticus
ATACCCGAGTACCCACACAAGAAGTAGGGGTTTCCATTCCGCGCCCAGCTGCAGCTCCCTGCTGCAGCCACCAGGGACTGCCAGAATCATCAAAGCTCTCCAAATCTTCGGAAGAGATTCAGAGAGCTTCAAATCAATTTGGACGTTTTAATTGGTATCCTGATTTGGTTCAAATTTGGAGATTCGGCCACCGAATCGGGCCAAATCTCCTCTGAAGTGAATCAGCACCCAAAGCTTTGCATAGCCCTATCAGGCAGCCTGGGGAATCAGTGGGGCATGCTGGGAGGTGGGCAAGAGTGCCCCCAACTTGCTCGCCTTGGCCAGTGCAGGCAGCCTGCCCCCAGCACCAAAGGGTGACTGTGTTCAGTTTGCTTCCAAACTATCCAAGGGCATTTAGAGTAAAGCATGACACTTAGATCGCTTCTGCCTTGGGCTTTACTGAATGTATCAGTAAAGGTAGACTGAAGCTAGGCTTAGGGGAATTAGTTATCTGAAGATGCTAGGGGAGATTTTCTCAAGCACATATGGTGTTTAAAATGCTACCACTGCTTGGCCTTTTCAGCCATGCATCCCAAAGTATTGTATGGCATATGCATCACATTCTGTAATCACCAAATGGGAAATTGTACTCAGCATTCACATAAAGTGCAAAGTGACACTTTATCTGAGGCATCCCACTCTTAAAGAGAGACAAATCTGTTCATTTCTTTCAGTATCCATGATAACATATTTGCTGATTGTTTATTATTAAAATTGATAAAGTCACTTTCAACCCAGTGTAGACTGGTTATTTTCCACTCACTGGAGTCAAGGGGTATCTTTTTACCATGGGACTGAATGTTGTGTATCAGGCCACATAATTTGAGTCACGCCAATAAATGGTCTTTTCATCAGCTGAACAAGAAAATATGAGAAAGAAAAAGAAAAGGAACAGAGAAATTGTTTTGGAACCAACCCTACCCCATCCCTTTACCAAAGCAAGCAGGAAGCCTTGTGTTGCTTGACTTGAAACTAAACAGACCCCCCGAGATGTAGGAGACGGTTCAAATTACGACTATGAATCAGGTAGAAGGACTGTAAACTTAGGTCTCCCAGTTCCCGGTGAATGCCCTAAATACCAGACTGTAGGGTATTCTCAGGAAGGTCCCCTTAAATCTGCCCTGTTGGGGCTGTTCCACCCCGTACAAGACAAACCTTAAAACTGTCTCTTAAAAGACAGAGAAAACAATTACGGTTTGTTAGGACACCCCTGGGGGAGGTGGACACCTGGGTTGCAGCGCCTTCTCCAGCAAATGCTTAATTATTCATGGAAAGTAGAATATTACCATGGGACTGAATGTTTTAACATCAGCATTAACAGCACAAGTTGAAAACATCTGCCTACATACACACTCACATATTAGAATATGGCCTGAGATGCCAAACTCTCCTGGGATACAGAAATGTTGGGTTTAATCCCCTCTAACGGAAAGAAATTAACAGGATCGCCACATGCTGTATGGATGGGCTAACCATTGCGCTAAGTGGATAAAACAGGACCACACAGCCTCTTTCTACCTCATTTTTTCTAGATGAGATTACTTGGTTTATCTGACTCAGATTTGCAAATATTTGGGGGATGATTGATATGGCATTTTCTGCTGAATAAATTATTTATACACACACACATAAATAGGTGTGTGTACACCCACACAGCAGCCCCCTGAGTTGAGTTTTCAGCAGAAGAGACCTAATCTGGGACCGAAACCGAATACTGAAGCCTCTCAGAGAAGATCCACCTTTGCTGGCCTGTGCTTCAGCAAACTCATCAACCGCCACAAGAGCAGAACTGACTCCCACAGTGAGTGCTCATGTTCTGAAAATAATGCAGTCAAGCTCCTCTCTGTTTCAACATTTAAATAAACCACAACTCCAGACCTTCTTGGAGGACTCCCGGATATTGGTAGAAGTAGCATTATTCAAAGGAGTTGTTAATTATACTTAAGAACAGGAAATGTTTTTTTTCCCCAGAGGCACAGGGATTAGGCTAAACCAGGAATCTTTTTAAAAAAATACAATCTTTGATAAGTCCCAAAAATACAAAGGAAAAATGATTCAAAGTTGTAAGAAGGATTCAGCTTAATTAGAGATATCTTTCTGGTCCTTTTGTAAATCAAGCATACACTAGTTTTTTCCCCCTGGAGTTTCCCACCATTCCAACCAGTGATTAAGCTATTGTAACTGGCATTCCTGCTACTGTTTTCTAGCCTTGCTCAAAAGAAGTCTAGACAATAACTTCTCCCATCAGTGTGCCTAGCAGTGGAGCTGTACCCACAGGAGAAAAAAGGGGCAGGTCACGGACCCGATTCTTTTCTCATACCTTTGAGCGTGTGTAGACAAAAGGGGGGCCCTAAATTGAAGTGGTGGGTTTTAAAAAACACCACTTCAGTTTAGGGCTGATTAAACCCTTGTGTCATGCACACGCCCCGCTGACTGTCCAAAGAAGAGTAGAATCAGGATCCCAGAGAAAGATTATGTTTTTGCGTGCAGGGGATGCTGAGTGGAAAGAGGAACCAAAACTAATAGAAGCAAGATCTGCAGACATCATGCTGAAACCAGACACATTAGTATAACCCAGAAACTCTTGAGGCAGCCAGGTGTCTGTCAATATTGGCTCAGAATTCCCCTTCAGAACAATCACCAAATGTTTGCCTGTGCATAATAAGTAAAAAGCCACTGGCCCCAAAATCTGAACTGTAGCAAAGATTTATAGGGTTATTTTCAGTGTTATAGTGAGTACATCAGTACAGCTCTAAAATAGCATATACGACACGTGGGTCTCTTCCCAGTATTGTGGTTACTGCTTGAATAATCCTACAAAGTATATGTACATTTAAAATGGAAGTTGTATCCATTTTTGCTTAGCCCAACAGTTCAAGAGATGCTGAGGCAAAAGGATTCCTCCGCCTCCAAATAAAATTTTAAAACTTTTAAATTACATTTTGCATTTTTAAGACTGATTGTCTTTGTAGAAGAAATTCCCTTTGTAACCATAAGTCCTCATGTTGCCAATGGCAGTGATTCACGCTCATTTACCATCTGCTGCAGAATGGTTTATCAAGTCTCTCCCCTAGCTTCCCGCAAAATATATTCTCACTGAAGTGACTTAATTTAGGGTTAGCTAAAAATAGAGGCTACATGGCTTAACTTTAGTAGACTATTTAATATTCAAAAACACTTATGTTTTTGTGGAAGGAACGGTGGCTGAAAGTACAGACCGGTGGTCCTTAACCTTCTCTTAGACCTGAGGAGCCCCCTGCCCCCATAAGGTTCCTGAATTTGCCAGCACCCCATTTCAAAAAAGTAATTTCACTCATTTTTTTTACTAAAGAAAAATAACAGAGTAATTCGCCTGTTATAAAGGACTCAGAAAGACCGTAACAATTCAGAAAGCTTTTGACACTATCGATTCCTATTTTAAATCTCTGGGTTTATCTTGTGAATCATTCATAGGTTTACCCATCTAATGGCACTAATATTTTGCAGCAGCCTTACAATGGTCTCACAGCGCCCCAGGGTATTGCATTACCCTGATTGAGAATCATTGATATCAATGATGTAAATAACGCATCAAAGGATACTCAAATAAGCTGTTTAGATGCAGTTGTTGATTTTGTAGGGAGATAAGCATAGTAAAACCGTTCCAAATGTAAACCTACTTCATTCAGGGTCAAAGTTAGCATGATTAAAGCTGATTTTATCAACACAAAACAAGACATACTAAAAGCCTCAGTTGCATGCATTCATGGAGAGACCACCCAAACATCTATATCACAAGCAAGTCTTAACTCACTTTTCCTGTGGGTTGCCTTTATTAACAATTAGGGAACATAAGTCAGCTCTGACCTTCTCCCCAGGTAAGTCTCTTCCTTCACCAAATTCATACTCTTTTTCTTCCCACCTAAAAATATCACTCTTCCATTTCTTCATATCTGGTATCCCTTCCCAGAAGGCTTAGTGCTTGCTAACAAGGTGGGATATTACAGGTACATCTTGCAAGTTAGTTATACCTCCCTGAGCTATTTCTTGAGCAACCGCTCAAGGGGTCACCTCAAAATTAAATGTATGCAACCAAGGGACTGAGAGAGGGGTTTGCTTTCAGTGTTTTGACTTATTGCTATGGCTGCAGAGATACAAGATTAAGCTTTGCTCCAGCTTCATGCCCAACGTACCTGACTGCAAGCAGGTATCTGGTCATTTGGGCTGGGGAATCTAGGTCATACAGATATTATGTAAGCCATATGGATCCCTTGAATGCAGCTGGTCATAGAGCCTAGCATTCTTCAACTAACTTAGTCTGGTAAGGTGCTAGGCTTGGCCAGATCTTTGATCTTTTGACCCTGGGGATCAGTTACTTTTTACAGGGATATCTCAAAAGGAAGAATAGCAAACTCCAGTAGAGGCAGGGAAATTTCCTGAAATGTTAGCACAAGATTACTTTCAGACCCATCCCTGAATTAAGCACACTGAAATGAGCTTCCTTTTAAACAGCACTGAATATCTCTTCAAATGTTTTCCTACAAAACAGGAGCATAGTTAACTATTAAATAGGAGTAAGAATTATGCCAAGTGTTGTTTTTTTTTAACTTCAACATTTATATAAAGTAGCCTACTTCAGAAATTACTGTTTCTATAGCAAAATCTTCCTTAGGGGTTGAGACTGAAGCATCAGAACAAAATACAGAAAACTGCTGAAGAAGTGTTTTTAGTCCTGAATAAGCTTTATCAGGAGTTTAGCCTTAAGTAAAATTTGCAAGGCCATAGGACTGAAGTCTTTGCATCAGATTTGCTGCTGCTCCAACAGCAAGACCAACACTGTGGGAGTAGCGCAGATGAAACTGCATGTTCTTAATTTAAAGCTTTTCCTGGTCATTACCCTTCATGTAACTCAGGTATTTGGTTGGTCTGACTCTTATTTAATGTACAGTGCTGTGCCTCTAGTTTAGAATTATACTGCAGTATATTGTTCTGACCAGTATTTTATTGTGGTGTCAAATGGAGAAGATGGATTTGTATAAGAACGTGACGTTGGGCTAGTCTCTGCTTTACAGATGCAGGCATCAGCCCTGGTGGAAAAGGAGTAAGTTGCAAATACAGGGTAGTACAAGCAGTTGCTATCTGCATATCTTCCCGTCATGAGTCACAAATAGATGTCTTTGCATTCACAACATGTTATTTGGAGACTTCTGGGAATTGGAGATGTAAGGTTGCCAATCTGGAGGAAGAATAGGAAGTCTGCTGAAGGGTAGATATTAGACTTAGGCTCAGGAGTTTGATTTAGCCGGGGGGTCTCCAACCTGACCACCTTATGTAAGCAGCACTTCCTGTCCACTCAGTGTAGCCTCTCAGATTAAGTTAGGATTTATTCACAGAAGTGGGAAAATAGTAAATCCCACTGCATAAGGTCAACTGTAGGACACAAAATGAAGAATGGGTCTGTAGCAGGACTAGCCACAAGGACAGCCATGGTACCACCAGCAGCAAAACCAATCCTAACCCACTCTAGCTCCTCAGGGTAACTTCATCACTGTCCCACTTGCCACACTTCGATGGAAATTGTATTTTGCAGCACGGCTGTTTCCCAGAGTCTCCAAGTGTGCCCACTGGAGTCACACTTGGCCTGGCTTTGCCTGGCCCTAGTCCTTACCCATGGCAACACATGCAGAATCTGCTGTCCCACTCTGTGCACCCATGTCTTACTAACTGATAGGGTCCTGCCCATGCCCTCAGCCACTAACTCACTGTAGAGACATGGATCATAGCACCCAGATGCCCCACAGGCACACCCATGCCTCATAGACCTTGCTGTGAATTCATTCACTGGACCCTCTGCTCCAGTCTGTCCATCTCATTCAGCCCACCTGGACCGTGTCCTGGCAAGGCCGTATCTATATCTCTGGGCCCCCAACCCTACCTTGGTTGTAGCCCCTCCTAGGCTTCAGCCCTTCTCCGGGCAATGAGCTCTGCCTTGGCTCCAGCCGCTCCCAGGTTTCAGCCCAGCTCCCTCCACCCTAGTCCTTGGTCCCAGGTACTTGCCAGCGTGGCTTCCTCCTGTCTGCTCAAGCACCCAGGCAGCACCAGAACAAAAACAGAAGCAAACTGACTCAAACTAAAAGTACTCAAGTTGCCTCTAGGTCACTGTCCTGCAGCAAGAGCCACATGCCTATTCACTGGCTCTCTCTCAGCCTCTTGGGTATCTCCCCTAGCCTGCAGCATCTGCTCCCTGACAGCCTGAGATGGCAAGTGCTCCTCTCCTGGCACAGCGGAGGACAACCCAGGTTAATGACCCTCCTGCTGCTGTTTTCCTAGCTACACTGCAATGGTTTCCCCTCATGCCTACCCAGAGCTCTGGCCTACTACCCCATAGCTAGTTCCCAAATAGTAACCCAAAGCTCTGTAGCTCCTATCTCCAGCCCCACCTACCTACCCTTGCTCTGCTGCTTTTATCTGCCTTTGGATCTTGTCTGCTCCACTTTCCCTTTTAATGTAATAGGAGCTTCTGGCTGCCTCTTCTAGGGTCCATGTTCTGACCCAGGACCGAGCGGATTCAGTGCCGCGTCAGTTTAGCATTATGAGTTCCAATGCTGAAGCAGCTTTCTAAAATCCTAGAGTTTACAAGAGGGCAATTGATAAAGAAAGTCAATCAATGTGTTCAAATAGATCCAGAGTTCCCGTACACTTGACCAGAAGTAATCAGTTTGAATCATAGAAATTCATTGTGAAGCCCAAGCAGGCACAAATTGGTTTAACAGGGGCAATTTTGTCATCAGATTTTTTTTTAAAGTAATAAAACAGAAAAAGCAAATGTTCAGAAGCAAGTATGATCTGTGGATTGTCATTTTGAGATGTTACCTTTGTGCATACAAAAACATTCTCCGCATTAGTTAGTTGAAGGGAAAACACAGGTGTTTATTTTCTATTAAGAGCCAAAAACAGGCTTTTCAGCACTTCCTCAGGCATAACTTCTATAATTAAGTGTCAGTCCTTAATAAAAAATTGCATTCTTTGCTTAGCTTGTTGTTTTCACTCTGAGCACATTACACTATGGTGCACGTTTAATGCATTATGACTGCAGATCAACAATTTGTTATGAACACTTTTTGAAGGTACGTTGAGGATCTGTAAATTTGACATTATCAAGGTTAAGACAGGCACAGATAAATTTTGAAACAATTTGGGCCTAAACAGTCAGGATTGCTTAGCTCTGTAAAATACCACCTTCCAACATGTTGAAACTAGGAAAACTACTTTAAGTACTGAGCAATCTCTAAGAAAGTCCTATGAGCAGAGCATATCAGATGAGTATATCAGATGAGCGGAACATGCTCAGCATATCATTAATGAAACAAGTAAATACGGCATATGCTTGTACCTGAGTTTTGAGTTTGCAGTCCTATTAGGATTGTTAAGTCTGCTATGGGATTGACTGTTTCCTATGGCTACTAAACAAACTTGCTGCCTACTGCAGAAGCTGAGTTTTGGAGGTTACATTGTGCTCTGGGCTTGAATATCTTTTTCCTGGTGCTAATTGTACATCAGCGAGTCCATTGACCTCACTGGACTAGTTATGAAGACATACATGGAGGAGAAAGCAGGCCCAGTGAATAGCCACAAAGTTAAAAGGGAATTGGTGTAAATAGTACACAAAGGACCAGATTCTTCATTCTGGCTGCTTGGCACCCTTACAGTGCAGCAAAAAAGCCAGAAAGGTAGAATGTCTCTTGATGTAGGAGAGTCCCCAGCTGGTCTGCAGCTGACCACCCTCCTCAGGTCCTAATGAAGAGGACATGTTGGGAGAGTAGCCAGAACTACTCTGGGCTTCAGCTATTCTCAACTAGCATAATGAATTCTGCTGACCACAGCCAGCTGGCAGCTTAGAGCAGTCCCAGGTGTACCAATAGCCAAGTTCCTGAGTGGCAGCTTCCCCCCATTCCTACCAGCTGCTCTCTCTTCTCTGCTGTTTGTAGCCTCTCTCTGCAAGCTTCTCCTTTGCTTTTCCTGCATACACAGAGAAGAGTAGCAGATGTATAGTTTGTACAACTGTAATGAAGTACTTGTGAATCTATCTGAATGGAAAAAAACCCACATGTAAAACCATCAGATCTTCCAGTGCAGGCCTGGCAGATCACCCTGGGGCCCTTCTCTCTCTAGTAGTCACAACAGCTCTGTACCTTAGAAGAAAAGGTGTTTATTCCCTCCGTTACTGCGACTTCTTTTATTCTTCCAGGGAGCTGACTTTAGTTCTGAAGCAAAATCATGCACTCTGTATTAGCCTTTATTTTCCTTCAACTGCTTCCTTTGGTGTCCTTCTCAGATTTTTGAAAACAACAATTCACAATGAGCAGTCTTGAGTTTCCGCACTGGCTGGCTCCCAACCTCACCCCAAGGAAAATGAAATCGTCACTTCATCACCCTGCACAGCTCAGATTCTGTCTACATGCCTGCTTCTTCTCAGCTTGCTATCAAAATATCTTCCTACAAATGGCTGATGGAACATTCCTCCAAAAAACTCATGCTTCGTGATACTGTTCGATTATGGGCTGACTAACATCTCACATTTTTTTTTGACTTCTTGATCTACTGTGTCTCCACTATTGAAAATGAAGCAGGGAAACAAACATTTCTCACTTGAAGTTAGTGGGAGTCTCCATGGCCTTCAGTGGGAGTTGACTGGGTCTATGATGCCTGTGCAATGACCTCATTTCCTCTTCTGTCACTTGTTGCATGATCTCTGCTGAATTAACTCAAGTAATAACTTCACTTATTCCTAACTTGGGTCCCACGCATACACAAAGAACTTTAACTTGATGTGGTAATGTTAACCACTTGCCAGGAAGTACGAGTTATCATTCGAATTAATAAAACTCATCAGCAGTATAGAGTTCTCATTAGCAGCTAATCCAAGCATGATACAGTTATCCAGTCACCTTGTGCAGCTAGACTGTTGTTCTGCTAGTATGATCAAAGTGCTGTTTCTTTGTACTTTGAAAACCATACGACAACAACAGAAGACAGAAAAGCGGGAGCGGCAGAAACAGTGTGTTGCGGACCGAATCGGGAATCTGGAGCCACCCACCCTGCATGGAAACACGTGCTGGAGTTGCAGCAGTGTCTGTTGATCCCAGATCCGTCTTCTCAGCCATTTTTGGACCCTCAGATAAGAGAATCATGCAAGACAATCATCCTCGACAGTGAGGGACTGCTGAAGAAGAAGAGTATGGTCACTGCCATTTAAGCAAGTCTAACTCAAGAAATATTACCCTGAGCCTAGATAATTCAAGTTAACTCTATAATGAAGATTTAGCCTTTATTGTTCCTACCCTTTCCATATTATGTCTTGGCTACCTCTTCAGAACAGTGATCTATGGTTTCATTTATCGCTACAGTGCCAGGAACACGTAAAGCATGATACAAATAATGAATCTTTATTACTTTTAATAAAATGAAATATGTAGATATTTTTACAGCATTTGTGGGCTATCAGGATTCCAGGTATACAGCATAATGCTTGACAGAGTTACTGGAAAGGGTTTATTTATTATTTGGAAATGAACAGAGACTTTCCTTCCTAGATTAAGGACGTAAGAGAAAATATTCCTTGGAACATGCTGTATTTCACAGTTATCGAACCACACCCTGTACTCTTCATGTACGAAATATTGCCAAAGCCACAAACTTTCATTGTGTGGTTCCTTTTTAAATAACCTCTTGGGTACTAAAGGTCACGATAGTTTAAAAAAACAAAACAAAACAAAAAAAACACAACCTGCTAGCATGAAAGAACTTTTTTTAAATGTGAAAAAACAAACAGAGAAATCCTACGCAAACTTGCCATAAATATAAAGCAGGGTGATAAGTGGAATAAACTATTTTCATGTTAGGACGACCAAACATGCCTCATGCAGAATTGTGCTTCTCTTCAGCAGGAGTTATACGTTCAGGCTGAAAATCTACAGCTACATACTACTTCTTCCACTTCTTTTGATTTGGAGTCTTGATCATGCAGCCCCTTCTGACACCAGTTGCCTCATTGGGACAATGCATGTAATTAAGGGCTGCAGGATGGTTCCTGTGTCTGTTTTTCATCCACATTTGCTTCTCATACCACCCCAGAGTAGCAATGCTACTGTCTTGTTTAAGTAATGAAATAAAGGGGTTTGAGTTGTACTTTTCACTTACTTCTCTAAAACTGTATTTTAAGGTGGACATTTCACCATTTTGGTCTCAATCCCAAACTGAATGTTTTTCGAAAGTTTGAAAACAATCCATTCAGATATTTTAAGGTTAGTCAGACATCTTCAAAAACAAATCCTACACCTTCCCCCTTCCTATTTTTCTGTGTTTGTTTATATCCATATTTATTTATCTCGGTATTTCTAGAAATTCACGATATGTGTATGGCACCCATGTATGGGTGTATGGCACCCAGGAGTAAATTTGTCACACACTATTAATCATCTCACAGCAGCTCCTTGATGGAGCCTTCTAGACAGCGATGCTATTTTAGATCAGCCTGCTACAGAAAATACTGTTTGCACTGCAGGGCTATCTATAAGCCACAGTGATGGGCTAGAGCCCCACCGTGCTAGGTGCTGTACACAGGTCAAAGAGATGGTCCCTGCTTCCAAAGAGTTTAAACTCTTGTTGCTTTCTTTTCCCAATATGGAATTTTTCCTCCCCAAACATCATTCCCTTTCAGGGAGCCAAGAGTCTTGTACCAGGGACATCTTTTATACACCTAAATTAAGGCCTTGGACCTTAAACTAATGTCTTATGTATTAAGAATATAATTTAATTATTTTGTGTCTCCTTATGAGCTTTGCACAGAGGGAGAGGTGGTAATTAAAGCACCTACCTTGTCAAGTTGATAGAAATAAACAGCAGTCCCAATAAAATGCTTCTGTTGTTCTAAAATACTCTTGTAACTTTTTCCCTGTAAGACGCAGGATAAAGGACGGTGTGGTACAGAAGGGTTTGATGGGCATTCCCCCTGGGATGATCAGCATAGCTCCCTCCTGACTTCATCACTGAGTAATGTACCCAGCCCAAACTTAGGTGAAACCTAAATACCATCATCTCATCCGGGATTCTTCCCCAGCAAGAGTAACCATGGCACCTAATAGTTCTTTTAAAAGCCTGTATAGGAATTCCCAGTCCACACCTGGCCACAAATGGGTGCATTCATCTCTCTGGCCTGCTACAGCAGGCTCCAGGACCATGACTAGTCTCTCACTGCGGCCGTTCCATGAACCTTAGTGCTCTCTTCCACTGAAGTGGCATATCACTGTGCACCATCCCTGTGCCATGACCCAGCACCCTGTAGCACTGGGGACTGTTTGATAACATCAGCTGCAAGGAGGGAGGAAACATCTGGTGAATGGAAGGGGAAACAGAGGAAACAAAACTGCCCAAACTGCAAATGGAAGGTAATGAGCCCTCCCCCACATCCTAATGACGTGGTAAAGTGAGGAAGTTAGACCCAGCAGTCATGGACAACAAGAAGGGACAGCCCTGGGGAACACCAGGACAGATGTGGGAAGACCACAGTGTGGCCATCTAAGAAACAGCACAAGGTGGGGGGAAAGGCAGCGGGGCCGCACCGCACTGTGCTACTGGAAAAAACAATGGCGGAAGAGGTGTAAGGGCAGGGAGAGACAATACCACAGACTGAGAAATGAGGGGGCAGAATAAGGCAGAAGGGGAACAGAAAACAGGACTGTTACGGTAACACCAAGTTTAAGAAATGAACAGCAAGAGCAGAAGCAAGCTGGGCTCTTTCTACTTCATACAACATCCCATCACAATAGGGTTTGTGCAGGCTTTTGACTTGGCTCTTTTGGTTTGCATCCTTTTTTTGGAAAACAAACAGTGTATTTTAAACGTTGGCTATTCACAATGTTAAGTAGATTCATTACTGAATTGAGGTAACTTGATATAATCTGTGTTAAAACTGGCAGTGAGGCAATGGGTTTTCCTTTAGATATGGTGAAATCTTGGGGGTGTCCATTATCTATGGGTTTCATCACTGTAGGATGCATCTCAGCACAGGGTGGGCATTTTGCAGTGCAGGGCCTTTTGCAGTTTGGTGGCCTGTGGTAATCACCTCCTGCCCCTTTCCCACCGTATCCATGTCCCTGTAAGCTGATTAAATGGATCTATCCAGAGTTTGAACCCACAACCAAATCGGTTTTAAAATGCACTTTTAGTTAAAATGGTGCAGCTTTGCATGCAGACCAGAGGGACATTTTAAAGGCATAAATTATAGTTGGGTGCTTAATCCTCATGGAAAGTCAATGCAAGGTAGGAACTTAATAGCTCTTACTCTTTAGACCTCCCCAAGGATCCCACTCTATGTTTGTGAAGCATGTGTAAATTTACAATGTTATTATAATGGTACTTAGTTATAATCATTCTTTGTAATATTCAAGTTTTCCATGGATCCTTCTGAGGGAAGATTAAAATTGTCTACATAAACTACTAGTTACAAGTTATCTGTGCTTTCTGCCTACTCAGGTCTTTTAGATGGTCTTTCTGAAGATGTTTTTAATTGTATGATTACTTGACACAGTAAGTGAAGTGGCATAGTGTCAAAGTTGGTAAGGTCGGAATGGACCTGAGCAGATTATTAAGTCCGATCCCCTGCCATGGGCAGGAATGAATGCTGGGATCAAATGAGCCCGGCTAGGTGATTATCTAGCCTTCTTTTGAAGACCCCCAGGGTAGGAGCCAGCACCACTTCCCTTGGAAGTTGGTTCCAGATCCTAGCTGCCCTGACTGTGAAGTAGCACCTCCTGATGGCTAACCTGAATCTACTCTCTGTAAACTTGTGGCTGTTATTCCTAGTGACACCTGGTAGTGCTCGGGGGAACAGGGACTCTCCCGTTCTCCACTGGTCCCCCTTGGTAAGCTTATAGAGGGCCACCAGATCCCCTCTCAGCCTTCTCTTGTGGAGGCTGAACAGGTTCAGGTCCCATAGCCTCTCCTCGTAGGGCCTGCCCTGCTGCCCCCTGACCATGCGAGTGGACCTCCTTTGGACCCTCTCCATGCTGTCCACATCCCTTCTGAAGTGCGGCGCCCAGAACTGGATGCGGTACTCCAGCTGCGGTCTGACCAGTGCCGCATAGAGGGGGAGGATCACCTCCTTGGACCTGCTCGAGATGCATCTGTGGATGCATGACAAGGTGCAGCTGGCCTTCCTGACTGCATCCTCACATTGCCAGCCCATGTTCATCTTGGCATCAATGGTGACTCCAAGATCCTTTTCTGCCTCTGCACTGACGAGAAGGGAGTTCCCCAGCTTGTAAGTAGGCTGCTGGTTCTTCCTCCCTAGATGCAGATCTATTAGATCAGCAGTTGCTGATCTATTTTACCAGGATGATCCAGCTGACATCACTGAAGATAGAAATGTTTGCTGAAGAGGTGTAGGACTTCTCTTTATAATACTGAGGTGGAAATACATAAAGATTATTTCTACTCAGGTAGAAATACTTTTATACTAATCCCAATGTCTTTAACAAGCTTTTAAACCTAGTAAAGTCACAAAAAAGCTCTAGTCTAGGTCCTATTTTTAAACCCTCTGATCTGGTTGTGTTGATTTTTAAGCTCTAATATTAGAATTAACTTTTGTTATGATTAATTTTAAAATATGTAAATACATAATGGATTTAATATGGATGGAGAACATGGACAATGTTTATTTTAAAAAATGTACATAGCCTGCCATTTACAGTGCAGGCACATTAAATCAGTTTTTACTTTATTTCATGCAGAATATAATGTTTAAATTATTCCTTCATACTTTAACTCTGCTACAAGCACTGATAATTTTTATTGGACCGCCCATGTAGCTGGAAGAGCCATGTAGTTGAAACAACCTTTCAAGCAACAAGTTCCCTTTCTCAGGTCACCTTTTGGTCACAGGTGAAGGTCACCAGAAGAAGGGTGCTGATGTCTGAAAGACTGTCCATCCACACTCTTAGCTATACAGTTGGTCCAATAATATATAAATAAAAGCCTTGGCTCTTGGACATTTCCTGGACCATAGTGGCTACTCCAACACCATCACAAATATTGATGTCACTTTCAAAAACAAGATTCCCAAAACCTTTATTTTTAAACAGCATGTCATTTTAAAGTTCTCCGAAGTGTACTGTTTGACACTTTTTGCCCCAGTTATACTGTACCTTGCAATAACCATTCTATTCTTGGTTTAAAGTACATAAAGATTATTTCTATTAATCTGTAGTATAATAATAACTCTTTTATGGGACTTAATGCAAGGTAGGAACTTCCTACCATTTCCTTTGACCCTCTCAACTAACCCTTGAAGAAATGGACTTTGCATAGACAATTGAAAGAGGGAACCAGGCAAGAAGTCTCCCTCCGTCCTTAGGCTTGAAATAGTACAAGTTGGTTGGCTGCCATTATTATAGCACTTGGGCTTTAAGTAGCACATAAGGCTTGTGCACGTTCCCTTTGCACAGGCTGTAAAACTGTTTGGTAGTTGTTTTACCCCTCCTTTTGCATTGAAGCCAAGCCTATGGGTAAGTGGATCTTTACAGACCTCTGGGGATGTACAGTCCACTGCATGAGCTCCCTGTGGTCCAGCTCCTTGAAAGTCTTTTTTCAAGGCAACTGTACCTTTTTTTCTCAAAAATCACAGTCTGTGGTTTGGGCAAAGGCTATAACAAGAGTAACTACTGGTTAAATTCAGATCATCAGTGAAACTGTATCTACTCGCAGCAGATCAATCAAAGACCCATGGACCTCATTCTCCTGTGCCTTATGCCTGGTTTGGACATTGACACCTGTGTGTATAGAGCACTAATTCAGAACAATGGTGTTCAGTTGCTACTTTGCATTCACTTTGCTCAGATGACAGTGACTAGACAAGACATGGGATACTGGCAAAATCAGGCCCGTCTCTTCAATAAAATGGAGTAAAATCCAAAGGAAACATCTGTGTGAGCATTGCCCACTGAAGCTGAAAGTAACAAGCTGAACAGACAAAAGGTCAGTTGAAAACTGTTTAATTGTTTATCAAATAAGATTATGGAATCCTTTAAAAAATCCAGCTTTTAAATATGGTACATTCACTTTCTCACAGAATATTGAAATATTCAGGTCATTTATGGTATATTTCTTCTATTTGGATTAAAACATTGGATAAATTAGACAACAGCTACCAAAAGATATCACAACTTATACAGACAAATCTAAGTAACAATTAAAAAAACCTCACATAGTAAAGAAATTAAGGACGTTTAGGAAAAATTACAAAATTTCTGCTGAAAAATATATTTGATCATTTTTGTCTAGCTAGAAAATATATAGCACACATTTAAATTTCTCTCTCTCAAATTAAATCATATAGTTCTTATTTAAGTTAATAAATATGTACAACAAAAACTCTTATAACTCAATGAATATAAATAGTAAATACTTTATTAGAGCCTGGCCCATTGCATTCTCATGCAATGGCTTTAGTGGAACCTTTCTATTTTGGATGAGCTAAGAAGCAGAATCAGCATCTTAGTGTTATCAACAGACTAGTAGCTTTTGTAGAGTGACTTTGTAACAAAAAAACAAACAAACACCCCCCCCAAAAACAAAAAAAACCCAAAACCAAACCCCAAAACAAAAAAACCCTCAACCTCATAGCTGACACCTTAGAGCTGTTCCAGTCAGGAATTTCTATAAATAGTTAGGCATAAGATAGGGAAAATAATGTTCCAGTTTAATTACTGCTAGCAGTAATTAGGGGGAAGTAGTCACTGGAGAGTAAAGGAAAAACATCTTGAATTAAACACTTCTCATTTTCACCATTTTAACTTGGTTCCCTACCCTGTCTAAAAATAATTTCTGGGAGACTCTATACATTGTAAACCTGTGAAGAACCTTGACAACCTTCTTCAGACTTTGGATTGTTGTTTTGGGAAAGTCGTATGTTTTCAAGTGCTTCAACCCAAACAGTAGGCCATTTATAGTATCTTGATCTCCATTTTTTATTCTCCACAGGTTGAGGAGCTTTAGAATTTGTTCTGTAGGTGTACACAGTTTCATGGTGCGCTCAATATCTTCTTTTCCCACTTTCTTTCCTGGTAAACTTGCCATCAAGATGCTGAGATGTTCAAAGGTGAGATTAAGTTGGCCAATATGTTTTAAGACACTATTTTCACAAAGATCAAAATCTACAGAAAACAAAAAAACACAGAAGTACATAAATAAGATTCGTTATCATTTTATAATAGTTTAAAAACAAGCTCTAAAGTCAAAAGGACATGTTCTTTCTAAATGTTTTTAGTTTTTAAGTCCAAATAAATCTTTTATCATTGTTGTATTAGGAGGAAACCATGCAAAATACTTAAAAGCATATATAAATTTGCATGTTAATTCGAACACTCTTGTAACATGTATAAGGTGCCTGGTGCATGAGGCTGGTCTCTGAATTTTAGATTGCAGTGAATAAATATGTCACTGATAGAGTGAAAATATCTAGGCAATCCTTACTACAACTGTCACTGGACTTCAGATTTGCATTTGCCTGCAAAAATACTTTTGACATTACAGTGATATGAACAGACATGAATTTAAATGCAGATAAAAATGCAAATTCTACAGTGTCTTTCTTCTCAAGGTTAACAGCTCAAATCCATTCCTTGTAGGACGAGGGTCATTACACTCTGGTTGGGTCTGATACTGGCTCATATAAAAGGGGTTAGTAATTGTCTCTGAAAATCCTACCAAGTGTTAACATTACAGATATTTCTGGGACTATTTCAGTTTTGGCATCAATATGGGCAGTTTCAGCAGACAGGTGAAGGAATAATTAGGCTTGAAAGATAGGGATACTCCCAGCAGGAAGGGAAAAGCACCTCTGCTGGGCAGTGAGTGGGTGTTGATTTGCAAGTCCTCATAATCACATTCTGTAGATAAGCAGGGGGTTTAAGTCCCAAGCCTGCTAAGCTTGTCCCAGTATACCCTTATATGATATACTGTAAACTTTAATTTTGCCCCCATTGATGCATACCCACTGACCTTTATAGCTGTTGCTCGGATGCAGGTGTGGGCAAAATGAGCCCTGCGTTTTCACAATGCTTTGCACTCTGGGACTTGGATATATATTACTGACTCAGGTTTCATTAACTGGAGTTGCATAAGTAGTCTTTTTAATGAATACAAAGTGCTAAATACTTTCCATAGTCACATCCTTGGACTGCCCATTATGTGTAGCATGCACATAAATCTTAGTCATACCCATTCAACTCTCTAGGTGTGGGCACATAATCAAGGGCAGAATTTGACCCCACTAGTTTAAAGAACTGCTATTTAGAAAGCTACTTCTCCTGTGCTTGCTGCGCCATATGAATTACCTCGAATTTTCTTCTTGACCATATCTTGTTCTTTGTTTTGCTGCTTCCATAATTTCAACAATTGGAAGGCCTGTTCTTGAGAACTGCGTCTTTGTTTAATCCGTTCTATATTTTCTGCAGTAATCTTTGTGCCAGGCAAATTGTCTGCTAGTACGTTCAGCCAGTTAGGGGAGAGTTGGGTTGGAACAGTAAATCTGAACAATGCTTCCTCACACAGGGTTACATCTAAAAACAAATGGGGGGAGGAAAAAAAATATTCAGTAAGATGTCTGGATCCTTGCACAATTATCTGGCTCTGGGAAAAACAAACCTATGTGATCAAAGATAGTAAGAAAATCTGTTTTATAAGCATGTCTAAAATAAGAACTGGCCTCTCTTCAATACTATGCGTCTTTTAACATCCCAAACATTTTATTACAGTTTGCCCATCACCTGAGTATCTGAGGTCTCAGCAACTGTTTTGGCAGTTACTGTTGCCGCTGGTAATTTCATTATGAGAATGTAAGAAGATATAATTCCAGTACACTTAGCATTATACATACCTACTGCACATTTTTGAGCTGATGCATCGCGGTTTCCCTGACACACGTTGTCACGAACTGCATTTCCTTTTGATGCTGTTTTAAGGCCTAGTGCACTACAGTTTGTGTGCTTCTTACAGGGTGTTTTGGATGAAGTTTCATTTGAGAAAAATCCCTCTGGGCATCTCATACAACTGGTGTCACTCTCAGGGGTACCTTTAGAAAGACAAAACATGCATTCCTTTACACAGGATATATGGTGTGTGTGTTAGGTTTCATGCAAGAAAATAATGAAAAATAAAATATGAATAATTTAGAATTTTGTGCTTGCTTGCACATGTAGGAGCACTAATTTGGAAAATATGTTGAGAAAAGCAAAAGAATTTTTTTAAGAAAGAAGTTCATACAACAAAATTATGTTAAATACAAATTTTAAACTTCCTTCTGATTTCTGCATACTGTCACAAACTAATAAGTAGTTGACTTTTCAGATGCTCACAGACAGGATCTGTCCTTCATTTTCATCCACATAGAGTTGTGGGAAAATTCGTAACTGGCACAAATTTGGGTCTGCAACATCTGGGCTCATTAAAATTAATTATTTTGGTTGTAGCAAGAACCAGAATTTAGCCCATTTATTTAGGTCTGCTGGAGGTCAGGGCTTTTTCTCCTCTCCATGGGCAGCAATGTAATTTAAGTACATCCTGCATATTGAAATTAAAATCAGTCATCTATTGTGATTTTCCTTCATTCCCTTAGATATGCACATTTGTTGAAGTTTCTCCAACATGCATATTTATTCCTTAAATATGAAATTCTGGAGTTATACTTTGGAAACTTTACAATATGTGGTAATATAAAGATTTTACAGATACTTTGCTGTTTAGCAACATAGTAATTTCAACATTATAGTCTGACCCCTCTCTCTTGGAGTAATTGCATTTTTATATACTTACCTACAACCAACTGAACATGTATAATCAGAAAAACATAAACAGATTCTATTTGTTTGAACTACCATTACATAGAATATATTTATTATCCTGGTTAAAGAACTGAGACAAAGGGATACTGCTGTGTCATGGTGATTTAGAGCAAGAGAATTAATGTACGGGACTAATTTTGACAGTAACTGCAAAGGATTATCTTATCAAATGAAAAAAAGAAAAAAAACTCAGCTGTAATCAGTACTTATCTATTATAGTTTGCTTATTCCCATTTAGCAAATCATTTGAAACCAATGATATTTAAAGCCTATGCCTAAGGTCAAGCAGGTGCTTAACTGCTTTATTCAATAAAGATGGACTTAAGCATATGCTTAAATTATCTTTCAGAATTAAAGACTAGATTTGCATATGCAAATACCCCCATCTAGTGTATTTGAGGAGTATTTGCTCTTAAAAGCTAGATGCAAAGAAGTTTGCAGGACATAAGCAAGTCCAACTATATATATTGTGCTTCTTAGAACCTGTTAGAAACAAGAGAATATGAAGCTCAGTGAGTTTTCCATTAGCCAAGAAATAAGGAATATATTGCTATACAAAGATACCATGCTACTTTGTTCTTCACATAACAAGCAAAAACAAATAAAAATAAAACCTAAAGAAAACGAGGGGTCTCACTGTTCTCATCTGAAAATCGAAAGAGATTCTGTATAATTACTTAAGAAATGATGTGTTCCCAGGAAAGAACAGTCATCACACAAGGCGCCTGCCCTTGTAATCTGCTATGTTTTATCAAATGTCAGTGACTGGAGAAAGTACAAAAGTTGAGACAACAGACAACTGCATGTTTGACATGATTAGGCATCAGCTAGCATTGTGAAGGCAGACTTTCTGGTAACTTTCCCTTGCACCAGCTGCGCCTCTTTCAAGTTTTTTCTTACAAGGGGAGGCAGTGATTCTTTAAGAGGGCATCACAGCATCCTGGGTTGCTATGAGGTGTCACACAATGTTAGCAATGTTAGTTTTAGAAATATGATTCACAAGGTAATGCAGCCATTTTAAATAGAAATCAATTGTTGTGGCCTTGAGTTCTTTGCAACTGAAAAAACTGCTCTGTTATTTTCCTGTAGTCAAAACAGAGGTGAAAATTAAGAGGTGGCTTTTTCAGAAGGATGCCTTGAGTCTATTCAGGGTGCCTTGGGTCTAAAAAGGTTGAGAGCCACTGCTCTTGGGTGTGAAGCCAGACTTCTCCTTCCAAGAACCGCTGTTTGGGTGTTTACCTGCAGGTTCTCCTTTCTTCTACATCTTCCTCACCAGAGACGGGCAGAAAAGCAGGTAGTTTGGGAATACACTGAAGTCCGAGACACTACAGGAACTGGGCAGTCTCTGGTGACTGCTAATCTTCTCTGCTACGCGGGCCTCCCTAGCATTAATTCCCTTGACCTCCCTTTGACTTCTCCCTTTCTGTTTCAGTTCCCTCCTCCCTTATGGGACATAGCGGATACAAAATGCTGCCTGCATCAGTACTAATTCCTAAGTGGATTTCTGCTAATGTGAAGTACTGCCATAACACTGGACTACACAGTGCAAAAAGCTTTTAAGCCTTGTATTTAGATTCAGTGGTATCAGATCACATGAGCTGCTCTTGCAAGCCATTTCAAAAGGACAGAAACTATTTAAGAACAGGCAATCTCATACATTTATGGTGGGAAGCTCATGGGAACAGCTGTACATGTGAGATTTCAGCTGCATCCATACCTAAACAGGAGAATGGGCCCCTTGCAATTTTTATCTGCTTCAGATACAAAATCATGTTAACAGTTTTAAACCCAGAGATTAAATTCCTAAACTCTTCTGCAATATTGGCTTTAATATTGGCACAATTCTAGTTCCAACCAATGCCTTGTCAGTCCTTTGAAGGAATTCAAATTCTAGTTAAAAGGACAGTTTCAAAAGTAAGAAACCTATATTATTAACATTACAGAACACCAAAACTGATTAAATTAGAACTAAAAGCAGCATAGAGATGTGTGACAAACAATGTGATCAATACACAGAGCAAGCAACAAAAAAGTGTTAATTGCCAGAAACCACTTGCAGAGAAAAAAAATCTACATAATCCAGGTATAGGAATAGTCTGAGGAGTGAGTATCCCAAATAAATACTCTGTGCAATGAGCTCTTTGGGATGGTTGCTATATTGACACCTTCTAACACAGACTACAGGACTGATTTCCAGAATAAGTAGGTGTTGAGGATGTATTAAACATGGTATTTAGTCAGGAAGGTGACCAGTGTTCTGTTGAAAGATTTATGATGATCAGCAATGTATGCTTGAGTGCTAGGACTAAGATAAAGGAAACAAAATACAGTAACAACTATTATAGTGATGTTCCTCCAAGGGTCTCACTCTAATCTTGTTGGCTTCCCCCGTCTATATTTCCAGAGAGGGAGCACTAAGTAAGTGACATTACACTGTGAGGTGATGAAGCTGGGAACAGAATTTGAATCTTGAGTCTTTTTAATTCTTCAGCCTGTCCAAAGCCTCCTTATGTGGCTAATTGGGATTTTTTTTTTTTTTTACACACTTTGGCTACCTTGCACTCTGGCTTGCACCAGGGCAAGACCACTGCATTCAGTGATGCTACCCAAATGTAACCAAGGACAGACCATTTATCTTTTTCTGGAAGAATAACAGGTCTAATATTGTGGGTGTGCTCTTGGACTGCAAGCTTCCCTTTTATTGGCCACTGCAGTTTGAAGGACACCACACCTGCCTTCTGCCTTCAAACTCCTTTTGAGTCTTCTAAGTGGATTTCTATATGCTCTTTGTTTTAGGTCTATATTGTCTTGTTTCTAATATAGCTACACAAACTGCTACACTGCGCTTACCTAGCGATGCTGTTGCAACCTATGCATAAGTGTGTTCAGTACTGACCTGCTTTTCAAGTCCCTCTAAAATGTTTTGGCTAGCATTCATAGAATAGTAACTCTTGCCTGGTGCATACAGCCAGGAAATCTATTAGGCAATTTTGAAGATTCGGGTATTTAAACTGAAAAATCTCTTAAATGTCCCCTGTTTTTCTGTGTATGCCCTTTCCTGTATTTCTTTTCTAGGTAGTTATCTGTCTCAGGTAGAACGCCAGCTTGCAATTCTCTTAGGCATCATTAAGCGTTGGAGCTAGACTGGGCCATGTCATAAGCAGAATGATAAATAATTTGTTTCAAAACAAGAACTTATTCTTGGCTTAACAATTTATTTTGTCTAAAATGAAGAATATGGTCCCCTGAAAACACTACTGTAATCTTTATCCCTCCCAGACACACAGCATATTACCAGCTTGTCTGAGAAAGAAATAGTTGGCTGTTTTTTTGATGATAATAATGTTTTCCCTAAGAGTTCTCATTTAAGAGGTTGGTAATTAATTACTACCACATATTGTTCTGACTTTAGTGCTACATTAATATTGTTATACTTATGCTTTTGGTATTATGTCAGTTAATGCTTCTGGTGTTTGTCAAGATATGCAGGTGCTTGAAGCAGCAGAATTCAAAATGAAAAACGTTATTATTTATCACACACAAACTACACTCTGGATAATGTTCCTTTAAAAGAGGTAATTCATCATGTTTCTCATTAGAGTGCAATTTGCTACATTTGGTACTGCCATTAAGTTATATATTACAGTAGGAGCACAGTATTCCATTGAGAACTGGTCCTTTGGCTAGAGTCCAAAGCAATGTTAGAACGGTAACAGGTTCAATTGGCTTTACAATTTACTACCCTGTAATTTCACCTGGACAAGCTTGTTTCCTAATTTTGAAGTGCCACAACTCTTCAGTGCTCTGAATGGCACTAATTCATTTTGTTGTGTATTGAAAACAGATACGTACCTGGTTTGACAACACCAGATCCAGGAGGACATTCTGTGTGTTTTAAACAAAATTCTAGGTCGAGATATCTCCCTTCAATGCATTCACAGATGCGGTTCTGTGTGCTGTTGCATTCTTGCTTAACATACTGTAGCTCTTTGCATACCACACTGCAGTACTGGCATTCATCATTGCTGTTCCAGTCCTCGGAGTAGTACTGATCTGGACATGGTGAGCATTCAGTTTTCCTTGTAGCTGTACAGTACTGTTTTACATATGTTCCAGGAGGGCACAGGTCACACATCAGTTGATGAGATGTAGCTGGATCATAATGGAGGTACTTTGGGGGAGAGGTTTCCTGGGTGGCCCATTTAATTGAAATATCCAAGAACTAGCAAGAGGAAAATAAAATATCGGTCTCTTTAGTCCTACAAGGCAGCACAATCACAGAAAAGCCTACAATTTCACTTATTTGATTAGGCACCTTATGTCTATCTCTTTAGTGCCACTGTGGTGAGACACATGCTATACAGGTTTCCTTCGCCAACCATGGTTTTGCCAACCACGATTTTGAGTATCCATCCTTAATATTCTATATACCATTTTGGCTACCACAGTATACAGTTTTGAGTAACCACAGTTTTCTGTGGCTGCAAATCAGCCCGCCACCTGCCATTTTTCTCATAAGCCTTTTGTCTTGCCAACCACAGTTTTGCCAAACATGGGAACTTTCAGGAACCTAATCCCAGTGGTTGGCGAGGGAAACCTGTAGTAATATATAAGATCCTAGCCAACTTCCCAACTCTTGCATACCTGTATTATCATAGTAAATTATTTAAAAAGAATCCACCATTCCACGCTGAAACTACATTAAAATGTTCTGGGACCAACAAAATCCAGACACAATACAGGCAATTCAATAACAAGATTTGATGTTTTATCACTCTGCTTCCCTGGGTCCATTCATTACCTAATTTACAGTCTCATCCTGCAAATGCTTACTTGCTTAAGTAGCTGTGTGCAGGACAGGGCTTGTAGTTTGTGAGCTTTGTGGGAAGGGGGCTGTGGGTACCAATTCTTCTCTCTCTTATATCACTGGAACTTCAGTGGACAAGGAACCTGCCCCCTGCTTCCCTAGCTGAAGAGCTGATGCCCTGATTTACTGGAATTATTCCTGATACACGTTATTATGGGAGGAAAATCAGACCTTCCAGAAATGGTAAATGTCTTATTGTACAACTGAACCACCTTCATTATGCTCAGATTTAAAAAAAATGGCTTGCAGCATTCCTGCGGGCACTTTCAGAGGACAAATCCTTACAATGTATAATTTTATTGCCAATAAAACAAATAGAACAGCATGGTTTTGTTTTTACAAAGTGCCTTGGTTTAATCCAGCACTGAAATCTAGGAGCTCCAAAGACAGTATGCAGCAGCTACTTCCCATCAAACAGGCATGCTGTGCAGTACTTTGAGATAGATGTGAGGAATGCTGCAGCTAACAAATTGCAAGGAGGAAGTAATCACACAAAGCTGGAATGGGCTACAACACTAAGGTTAATGCTTTCTGTCACAGAAGTTTGGCTTTACAGGTTATCCAAAGTGCAAGAGCAAGAGCAACCATAACATTACAAATACTATGCTGGTACATTGGTTCGACACTTGGGAGAGGCACAAGACTGACCTAATGTATAGTCAGATCAGCTTCCTGCAGGCGCTTATGTTTTTCTTGTGGGTCTCAGCAAGTACTGATCTGGGATGACCCTGCTCAGCTTGCGAGATGCCTGGGGTGTATTATCATTTGGGCATCCAGTTACAAATGTTGTTTTGCAGTTTCTCTGATGCTTTATAAACAAAGTGAGCTCCTCGTTTACTCCACTGTATGTTGTGCTGTGGCACACAAGGTCAGTGGGTGGAAACGTGGCCTTGGGATCTGTAATTCAGCTCTGGCCAAATGTTATGCATTCTGTTAGCTGCTTCTATTTCACATCTTGTTGGTTTTATAAAATATTTGGTTCAGATATTTTCTCAGGTATTAAAGGCTACACAAGCAAAACTCACGTTGATACTAGTTTTGAATTTGTGAAAGAGCGCAAGCGAGCTGTGGACACCTCACCACCACTTAAAATTTAGGCTTCAACACAGATATCACATTGGAATAGCTTTTAAGCCTTGTCCATGTTGCATTGGACAATGCTAGAAAGCACTGTCAGGAAAACAGCAGTGTCAGCTTGCTGCTGTTTTGCCTGTACCAGCTATTAGAAAACTGTAACATAGTCATTTCTGGTTCGCACCCATGAACCTCCCAAGGTCTCAGTCTCAGGTGTGCTTATTAGAACAGACGCACTGCAGTTTGAGAACACTTGGTACAAGTGTGATTTCATGGCGATACACTCAGCATGTTGCAATGTTTGCCCCAAATTACTGAACTCCTGGTAGGGATCAATAAGATTTCTCTGCCTCCCCTAAGAAATCCAGCCTTCAGTAGGAAAACTATGGGAGAAAAACACAGCTTTCATTGATTCATTCTTAGATTTTGAAGGCCAGCATTTTAGATTTCAAAGCCACATTAAATTTACTAGTCAGACATCCTACGTAACCTGCGCCACACTGTTTTATGATTCACTCCTGTACTGAACCCAGTAAGAAGTGCTTAACTAAAGCACATCTTCTAGAAAGGCAACCTTCATGTGAAGACTTCAAGAGATGGAGATTATAAAATTCCACCATCTTATCTATTTTGTTCTAATGCTTAATCACCCTCCCTGGTAAACAGTTAAGTCTTACTTCAAATTTTACTTTGTCTTGATTGTGCAGCTCTATTTCTCTTAAATATCTGGATCTGTTTCACAGCATTTATTTAACCAGAGGGTGAAGCACATTTTTGAAAAATGAATGGCTCTCCATGAATGGCTCTTGATGAACCATGGATATACAGCCTTGGTAAACCTCAGGCTATTACTCTAGCAATAAGGAAGTCCTGCTAATCCCATCAATCACTGATGCTAACAGGCAGGTTTCCCTTTAACATGTTTTTTGTAATTATTATTCAAAAGAGAAACCATTTAGGAAACATGAAACTCCCACTCATAAATTCCAAGACTTGCGTGGACATATTCTTTTGTAGTATGTTAGAACAACACCAGACTGCAATGTGAGGCACAGATATTGAACTACAGCCATAATCCACATGATTTAGATGTTTATGGAGCCCTGAGAGACTCAGGTAACTCTGCCCAAATGGGAAGCTGGCACTGGGTGAAAATTATTATGCAGTACAAGTGAAAATTACAGCTGCTCCCAAGTAAAGACTATGAAGTCTCTCTACTGTGCAACATATTTCAACCCTGCCACCAGACAAGACTTCTCTTACTGCAGCATTAGAATCCTATGTCTGTCTTGCCATTTACTATCTTGCTGCACAGGCAGGAACACATTTTCAGGTACTTTGTGCATCCAGATTTTTAATGGCATTTGGCAGCCAGAAGCTCCCACTGTGATATTCATATTGAATGAGAAGAGACGGATTTGGCCCACTGGCACTGCTGTCAGTTTCCATAGGAGATCACAGTGGAGACCTATTAGAAATGATGTTGTAGGAGGGGTCCATAGTTTAAAAGAGCTCAGATCCCATAATCAGAGTCAGATGGTATAGAAGTTGGTGGGGAAGAAGAGGCCACCAGGTGAAATTTTAAAACAATTCCAGCTTTGTTCCAAATGGAGCTAGTTCAGATTTTAGCTAAATTTAAATGTAAAAGGTACCAAGGTGGGTAAATATATTAACCCCCCCCCAAAACTTATAGTAAGCATAGATGCACATTGATTCTGCTGAACAGAACCTGTAATATTTTAAATTAAGATATAAAATAGAAATAAAAATAGCAGAAAAACAGACCATTCACCCCAGGTGTTTTGTTTCTTTCTTTTTTTTTAAAGGAAGACTATCACCACTATCTTCTTTCATTCTCAGAAAGATATGATGTCTAGATGTAATAAGGTGCAATCAATCATTGATGGAGCTGTATTTATGTAGCATCACAGTATTCTATTTTTAAAGTAATTATTTTGAAAGATATTAAGCCAACTCTGCAGCCATAAATGGTATTATCTGGAAAACTATTAAAGTTACTATCACTTAATTATGAACAGTTCTACGCTATTTATTACAGGTTTTATATAGAATCTGATTCCCAGGGTAATTTACAAAAATACTGAAAATACACAAAAAAGGCCAAGATGAAAGCAGACAAATGTACTCCAAAATACCAAAAAATCGACCATTTTCGATTAAAGATAAAAAACATACTACACATCCAAGACATTCTGGTTATGGCTGTGTAAATTGGAGGCCTAATTTTAGTCTCCTAAATCCACATTCAATCAGCTAAATAGAAGTGTCTTATTTTTCAGAAATGTTATAGTAATATCAGCATATAGTCCTTGCCCTAAAGAGTTTACAGGCATTGTTTCTGCTTAATGTTGGTTTATTCCTAGCTAGATATGCAGGGTGATTTATATATAGTACAATCCACTCATCCAGATAATAGTATTCAAGCAAAAGGCCTTTTCCTAGAAGTGGGTTGAAATATATTAAACAGTCTCTGCCTTATAACGCCCCCTTCTACATGTGTTACATATATCACACGATTATCAGATTAAATGCAAAATTGATTTAGACTGGCTACACATGCAAATGAGCTGTCATACTATTAAAAGGTCCAGCCAGCTATAGAGTTAGAGCTGGAAAATGTGTAGTAATTTCATAGCTGGTTTCTATCCAGATTTAATTTGCACATGTAGCACAGCTATGCCTTCGTGGCTGGAAGACCCGTCAGCACATGGGAGCACCATGAGTTATGGTGGGTAGAATCCCATCAGCCGACAGGACTCCCATTGCAGCAGTGACCCACATGCTGCTGCAGATGGAAGTCCTGTCAGCTGATGGGACTCCAATCCATGGTGGCTCATGAGATGCTGCTAAGGACGGGAGTTTTGTTAGCCGACAGGACTCACATCTGTGCAGCAGAAGCCAGTGTAGGGGAAGCCTGGGATCAAGATACTGGGCTCCCCAGTGCTGGCGATAAGGTATGATAGGAGCTGGTGCTGGATACCACAATCATGCCTCTTGCCATACACATGTGCCATGGCAGGAGGCGTGATTGTGTGGATCATGCACTAGATCTTATCACGCCTTTACCTGAGTCTCCAGAAGAGCTTTTAAGAAATAGCCCTGTTACACTAAATAAAAACATAACCTATATATTGAATTAGCTGTATTGATGATCTAGGACTGCAAATGATGGAAAGAAAAAGGTGTAGCTTCACTCAATGAGCTAGGCTTATTCATGATAACTGAAGATGCAATCTTTCATCTGAACTCTAAAGTTACATTTGATGGCTTCTTTTTTTTTGAAGAACAAGAAAAGGTGTTGCTCTGAAAACGCTCAAAGGTTAATGGATAGAAGAACTGGCTTGCTGACTTCATTCACACAGTTAGAGAAAAGATTGGAAGTTCAACGAAATTTTATTTTAAGCAATGACAATTTATTCTGTTGTGAACAATACCAAGCAATACCAAAGCTGAAAAGTTTTGGAAGAGTGTTGTAAGGGAAAACAGATCTTTAGTATATTTTTTTACAGTTGGATATTAGCCTTTTAAAATGTTCCATAGTCTATTCCACAACATATGAAGGGTCAAATTATAGACTATTAAATTGCTGTGATGATATTGGCTTCAATATGGCAAAACTGAATGCAGAATTCAGCCAAGATCATACTATCTTTTGCCATTTTACCACTAAATGTATATCTCAGTCTGAAGGAAAAAATGGTCTGGTTTCAAATTATGGAAGTAATGGTCCGATTGTAATGAACAGATACTTAATTGATTCTTTAATCTCTGAGAAACTGCAGTTGGGTCTACCACAAGATATGCCCATGTCATACACTCAACAGTTGTCTGGGATACTGTAAGTAATTGCTGCTCCAGTTTGAATTCTTTATTTTTTGGAAGGGTGAAGAGAAGGGGCTCTTAGGATAATCAGGGAAACTGAGGGCCTATCCGGGGAGTAGAGACTAAAAGAGCTTGGCCTGTTTAGCCTGGAAGAACAAGGCCTGTTCTCTGTAAATGCAACAGGGACACAATCACAACAGTGGGAAAAGAACAAGTTAAGTTAAAGGACTATGTTGACAAGAGAACAAATGAGGAAAAACTTACTATGAATAAACATAAGCTGGAAAACAGAAGAATCATTCTCACCCTCACAGGAAAGAGGGTCTGGAACAGCCTTCAGTAGCAGTGGTTGGAGTAAAAAAAATGACTTAGTATTAAGACAGATCTTGACACATTTATGAACAGGATTATGTGATTGCCTGCAACAGCTGATGTTTGGACTCTGTGACCAAGAAAGTCCTTCTGGTGGTATACCCCTATGTTTCTATGTGTAGTTACTTCTGGATCACAGGACTGAAGTATTAGGTCAGGAGAAGAAATAAATTAGAGGCAACACTGACCTACTCTGTATGATTGAATAAGAAAGTTATGATGATTGCTATTTAGTGCTTCTACCAGACAGGCTTTGAAAACCATTACTGCAGAGAAACATAAGAGACAAAATATTGGAGAAGTTCCTGACAAGTATTGCTGTTGGCTTCTTGGGTATCATAAAATAGTAGGGTTGGAAAGGACCTCAGGAAGTCATCAAATCGCACCCCATGTCGAAGGCAGGATCATCCTTGACTAAACCATCAAGCATCTGTCTAGCTTTGTCTTAAAAGCATTCAAGGACAGAAACTTCACAACCTCTCTGCGTAGCCTGTTCCAGTGCTTAACCACCTCATAGTGAGAAAGTTCCTCCTAATAGCCAACCTGTGCTCCAATCCTCCATCCTCTGCTTCAGTTTGAAACCATTCCCAAGTCCTCTTGTCATAGCCCTTGTTTTTCAGACCAAGGAGTTCTGGGAAAGGCTCTTCACCAGATGCATTTGCTACTTCTTAATTACCATCCAGCAGACCCCTGGAAAATGGTCCACCCAGTTTGCAGAAGCTTATTTGCCTACCTTGTCCTTCTCTCTCTGAAGGTGGTGGAAATACTCCTGCTGGCCTAAATAGTAAGGGAGTGAAAAACTAAGGCCAAAAACTGGACCAACATTTACTTCACATCAAATTAGCCCACTGCCAGAAGCCAGAGGAAGGCATTCTTCTAGAACAGCGTTAGGTTTATGTGGGGTTCATTACTTAACCTCCTGCGTATAGTTTAGCAGATCATTCAAAGCAAGTCATACAAGATTAAAAAGCAGTCCGTTGACTGTCACTCAGCATGGATATTATTTACAGCAACATTTTTTCCACATACACTTTACATCACCATGCACAAAGTAGTCAGAGGAGTTGCCAAATGCAACAAAGAGCATTTCTACAGTTCTCTCTCTTCAAGCCTTTATTTTTCTTTCAAAAGCATCTTCTAATGTGATCATATTACTTTATTTCAGACCTTGGGCATGAAAAGTAGCACACGCCCTTTCCTTTCATCTTTATATGTAAGACAAATAGCTGCTTGCTTGTTTCTGTTAAATTAGAACGAACTGTATGACAAAACACATAAAACAAAAATCCTTCAAGCATCATTCCCTTAAATCATTGCTTTGTGGAAGTAAAGAAAGTGGTTTTTCAGAGTACGAAAATATTATTATATGTCTTGGCTTTGTGGCTTCAGTTGGAAGACCAGAGGAGAACGTTTAATTTACTGAAAGAGATAAATTTGTCTCTGCTTTGAATTTCAAGTCCATCCTCAGGCATATTTTCCTGCTCAATAAATAATTATTCTCACTTTGTCAAAACTGCTGCCACTGTGTGTAATGAACTCAAAGTAAAATCTCACAACTCTACTTCATTCTTTTACAGAAAATATTTTGATGAAGCCAAAACAGAAGGCCAACTGATGCCACCCAATCCAAAGCAGATTCCCAGCTAAAATGAATAGGTAGGTCGTGCTTCTAAACTAATGGTATAATATGACTACCAGCAGACACCAAAGTTAAATCTTCACCTATTTTACTACTAAATCCTACCAAATCCAAAGATTTTATTAGGACTATTTACCTTAGGTAAGGTAAACAGGGCTTGAATTCCTAGGGGAAAATCTTCCTCTTGAACTCATTTCAAAATTAGCTCATGTCTCCAGCATGAATACCAACAGACCTTGACAATTTTATCCCCCCTACTATAACTGCATATGCTGCTTTTATTTATAGGCGTGTCTAATCCTTTTCAAATCTTGCTAAGCTTTTTATCCACAAAATATCATACAATAGCAACTCCTAAGGTTTCATTCTACATTGCGTAAAAATGTTTTACGCAGCCACTTTAAATGTACCTCACAGCCTCACCCCCCACTCCCATGCACATATTACAGTTATTCTCAAAGTAAAAAAAATGCTAATTCCCACTGGATTCTAATCTTATAATCTGGGATACCTTTAGCTCTGGAAGCAGACAAAGAACACTTAACATCTCTTTCCATCTGCATTATAAAGCAACATCAGTTACTTCACTTAACACTGACATTACAGATGTGTCATAACTCTAGTGTTAAAAAGCCTGAAGTGTCTCAATTACTGCTATGCTTGCTTTTGAATGGCAACTACTTCCTTCGGAACTGTTCCTCGGTATTTTAAGTAACATCATCTCCAAAGAAATCGATGACAACTGAAGGCAGAAGTCAATTCAGAGTATCAACTTCTAAGTGGGTGATGGTTAAAGAAGTGCAGAACTGTACACATCTAACAGTCTGCAAAAATGTTTCTGGTTTCTTTCCTTTTGGCTTGCACCCTTTCTGTTTCAGGGTGTTTGGACTAACCCCCCCAAAAAGAAACTCACCTGAAATCATGGTGTTTGGCTTGTATTGGGATTGAACCCAAGCAGGAGTATAGTACTTTCTACACAACTGTGTGATTCAATGCAAGTTCAGCACAAACTCTGAAAACCTTTTGGAAAACCAAGATCAAGTATCAGCTCTTCAATAAAAGCTAAACCCAACCAATTTTCACTTGAAAAGGAGGATGAAGAGAAAGGGAAAAAAGTTAACTAACTAACCAAATATCTCTGGAAAAGTCTATCCTGTTTGCAATGTAAGTATTAATCTCAAGAATACTACCCACCTTACAGCAACATCAAGATTTCTCGGATAACCTAAACCTGACCTGTCCCAGGTACCTTCTGAATAGGGTTATTAATAATGTATAAGCTGTCTGAAAGCATAGTGTAAACAACACCAAATACAGACATGGTCACTGCCAGTTAGTAGTAATCCTATTCATATGCAGCATAGAAACTAAATTATAAATTAAAAGAAATATAAACGGGAAAGCATCAAAGTTGCTACAGTGGATGACAATAATGCATCTAGTTTAAGTTACAATGATCTCTCCCTAGTGTTTTTCTGGTACCTTCAGTGTTTTATTTTTAACAAATAAACAAACATACAGACAAACAAATTTAGGGGAAAAAAAAACTTAAACCCTGGATGGCTGCAAAACTATTACTGCCTACACACAAGAGACCAGATGTGCACGCCAGGAAATGGATGTCACAAGCATTTGTAGATCCAAAATAGAGAGGTCAACCTTAGGGGACGGCCTAGGTTAGGAGGCTAGTAGCAGGGCACAGTCTTCCAGGTCATGGCCACTTGTTCACATTCAGTCCTACCCTTTAGTGATTGATGGTCTATTTGCTGGCAATACTAGTCTAGCAGCGACAAAACCACATGCACATACATGCACACATCCTACCACAACCAGCTCCTGCCGCTCCTTCTGTTCACATTTCTAAAGAGATCTTAGAAGCACCCACACCAAGACCTGGCATCACTGAACATGCATATTTAAAAAAACCCCAAACTGTGAATCTCATTACAGAGGTACTTGGTTTGCTGTCCTAACTTTCTGGGGCCTTTCAACAGCACAAATAGGAAGAGTAAAATATTAGGTTCACCACCCCTAATAGAGACAGGGCTAAATGAAGCTTATGTTTCATTTTACAGTAAACTATTATTTTATAAAATATACTAGTTTATTACTTTCACAATCTACTGAGCATGTGCTACATGAAAATGGTTCATATAACACCACTCCATGACCAACACGAATAGGATGTCAATTTGGTAATGAATTATTGCTGACATCCCAAAATTGACTTCCTGTGTTTTTACACAAAAATGGCACAAAACCATAAGTCCCAATTCTCAAACTTCCCAAACCAATTCCTAAACCTTTTCTTATTGCGTCCCCCTTTCCAGATTTACCAGCTTCCCACATACCCCTACTAGCATACATTTTATATTTAACCCCTTAAATGCCAATTATTATTATAATGAAAATTAAATCTGCCATTGCACGATTTCTCCCGCGTACCCCCAGAGATGTCTTGTGTACCCCCCGGGGCACGTGTGCCACTGTCTGGGACCCCTACCATAAGTGAAATGGTAAAGCTTTAGACTTACATTTCAATTGCCCGGCCACAACCTAATATTTCCTCTTAGTTCTGTGCCATTAAATTACCTGGGTTTATTTTAAAAAAAAAACCCTTTGAGGAAACTCTATGGAAACTAATACCATAATTACTCATGAGAACCTGGAAGTTTTGTGATTCAGTGGATATAGGAAGAGCTTTCAGAATCAATCTAACTCACTTCAAACTGCCTTAGAGATCACCAGGACATTAATGCCACCCACTTGCTAAGGGAGTCTAGAAAAAAAAATGGTACACACAAACATTATAGTCAAATTTGAATGTTACTTCCTTGTTAATTTAAAAAAAAGAACCTAGATAATATAAATGGATAGTACAAGTCTGTAAAAAGAATAAAAACTGAGTTTAACTCCTATGAAGCTAAACACATTAAACACCATTTCCAATGATGTTTTAGCGCTAAGACTTCTAGAGGTCCAATTACATCTGAGGACTAAGACTTCTAGAGGTGATTTTTTTGTTTTGTTTTAAAGAAAACTAAAATGAACAGTCACCTATTAGAAGAGGGGTGTGCAAGAAACTGGGTGACACAAGCTTTCCCAGTGGTTGACACACAACCTACTCCTGGAAGTTACTAATTCATCAGATGCTTCCTGAGTTTCAGTGCTCAGAAGAAGGACTTGAAAAATCTCATTTGTGTTCAGGGTACAGCATCCAGGTTGTAGCTGTATTAGTCTAGAGGAAAAGGCAAGCAGGACTGGTAGTAGAGCTGATCTCTTTTCTTCGACCAACAAGATTTTTGCAAAAAACCCTTCTTTAATTGCAAGCAAGTTATTAATTTTAAAAAACTGCAAAAAATGAATAGCTTCCTTGCAATTAAAGAATATTTTCCCCCCAAAATCGTGTTGGTCGAAGAAAAGAGATCAGCTCTACTACCAGTCCTGCTTGCATTTGTGTTCGCAGCATTTTTCTCAGAACCTGCCAGGACCTGGAGCTACAGACCTGTCATCATAACTAACTAACCCCGTCTGCTGGGAGTAAGCGAAGATGGAGCTAAGGCAAGAGCGCCCCGCACTTTCTGGAGCGCATTTCCTGCGGGTGTCCCTTGTGGCCCCACAGCCGTGAGGCTGGCCCCACAACACAGGGCCAGGGAGCAGGGGGTGGCGACCCCTGCCTCGAGTTCACGCCCGGCCACCAAAGCCCGCGGGACCCCGTGTCCTGGGCCCCCAGCCCTCGCCTCGCCTCGCCTCGCCTCGGCCTGCCTTACCACAAGCGCGCAGCACAGGACGCGGTTCATGGCGGTTGGGGCGGGAGCGCTCCGGCGCGGGACGCGAGCAGCCCGCTGCATCCCGGCGCCGCGCCGCCCGCCTCTATATATAGCCGGCGGCAACAGGAAGCCCGGCAGCGCGGGTCGCTCCTACCAAACTTTCCTCTCTCTCTCTCTCTTTTTTTTTTTAAGGAACCTGTGAAAGGCGATGACTTCACGCGACCGCAGGCTGGAAACACGCGAGGGCGGGTCCGTGTCCCGGCGGGGGGGCGGCCCCGCACCTGCCCCGCACCCACAGGGCCCTCGGCGGGGGGAGCGGACCTGCCTGAACTGGGAGGCCAGGCGGGGTCAGGCCCGGGGAGGAAAGGAGCCGCTGCAGCCCCCTGCTCTGGGCAGGACACTGGCGGGGCCTGCACTCCCGGGGACATGGCGCCCCCGCCGGGGCTAGCTCCCGGAGATGCTGAGAGTCACCCCGGAGATCAATGACAGGCCACTCACTCAAATACAAATTAAATGCTGAATCTGATGTACGCAGCAGGCCAGCGGGCATGGCTGGGGGGGCATGGCGATCGGGGCGTGAAGGCGAGGAGCGGGAAGCTCTTACAGGTGGCCGCGGCGGGGGCTGGCAAACACTGACCGGCAATCAGCGACTGCCCACAGCGGCCAGCAGCGATCAGGGACCACCAGCAGATGCTGCCGGCGGTGCTGGTGGCGAGGGGCTGGGGGAGGTGAGTGGCGAGCACCCTCAGCTGCCACCGGCAGTGTCAGCAATGCTTTTTGGCCGGGGGTGCACCACAAACCTCAGGGAGTGCATGTGCTCCCACGTATGTGTCACCAATGCCAGCGGGTTTTTAAAATGTCATAGTAATATGCGTTTGCCTTACTGATGTAAAGTCATTAATGTCATTGCATCGTGTGATGAAGCGGCCAGGAAGAGATTCAAACAGAGTTGGCAACCCTATAGGAAGACTCTGGGGAACATCGCCCCAGCCCCACAGATCTAAATGAGAGGAGTGGGGCGGCCTGTTCCTATCGCAGCCACTCCCCGGGCAGCCCCCAACATGGATCCATGGGCCCTGCCACACGTTCAAATGGGTGCGGGATAGAAACCAGCTGCAGAGTCGTTGCATGTTTTCAAGCACTAACTTTGTAGCTGGTTGGCTCCTTTTGTAGCTGGACAGTCATTTTTATGGCATGGTGATGAGTTCACATATTGGGCCTGTCTACATTTATTGCGCCGTTCACCTGTGAATAATATATGTAACGTGTGGCAGGGGTCTGAGTTTCACTGCTGGCTTCTCCCTGTGTAGGGCCAGAGCTAACTTGACTTTAAATTACTGCAGCTTTCTGAGTTTCATAGTTTCATAGTTGTTAGGTGCTGGAAGGGACCTTACAGATCATCAGGTTCATTTGGGCACTTGGGCAGGAAAGACTGCTGGGATCAGATGACCCCAGCAAGATGGGCATCAAGATGTTTTTTGAAGATCACCAAGGTGATTGACCTCTGACCTTCTGCCCCCCCCCCCTTTGGCTCGGAGTGTTACAGCGTTTCCCCTTCTTGATTTGACTCACAACACTGCAGGGGTGACTGGAACTGGGAAGGAAAAAGCTTATGTGTCTGACAGGTGCTCCAGTGAGAGGGTCCATTTCAGTCTGGTAATGGAGGTGACCCTGAAAAGCAAAGTGAAGAAAGTATATCTTCATCCTTTGCCCACATGCAACTAATCAGGATAACTAGCAAACCTCCTGACAAATTGATATTAAGGCAAAAGATAAAGATTCTGTATTAAGCACTTCAGCATCCCATATACAGTATAAGCACTGAGGAACATGAACTAAGGAGAGTTCATTTGCAAGTGCCTGAGTTTTAAATCTCTGGGTTTATCTTGTGAATTGTGTTTGAACATCTAATGGTGCTAACATTGTGTGGCACCCCTGAAAGGATCTCAAGGCACCCTAGGATGTCATGGCACCGTGGCTGAGAATCACTGGACTAGATCATTGAGTTTTGAGGACTTAGGTAAAGCAAAACTTTCAGGGTGTCCCACCTTCCTGAAAGGGAACAGAAACCCAAAATACGACAGCACCCATATGTGTTGAAGGTGTGTGAAGTTTACCTCTGCCAACTGGGAAAGACTGGGATGTAAAGTACTGAACTCCCATTCAGCTTTATTATTGATAGTATAAACCTCTAATACGAGAAGAATAGAACGGTGTAATTGGAATTCAGTGTAAGAGCATCTTCGTGCTTTACATGGCTGAATGAAAACTTACTGAAGGAAGTCTTCCCATTTATTTCAGTGGGCTGTGGATCAGACTCTCTATTCCCATCACTAGCTGCCAACCAGGAATACTCAGGCCCTATCCCCACACAGAAAGCACAACAAAGCTTGTAGAAGCTAAGGCAAGCATGCAATCCATCTGCCTACACAGTCAGATGGATTGCAGATTGGCTGAAGGGTCGTACTCAGAGGGTGGTGGTGGATGGGTCATATTCGACCTGGGGAGAAGTGGGCAGCGGAGTCCCCCAGGGCTCAGTCCTTGGGCCCACGCTGTTCAATCTTTTTATCAGTGATTTGGACAACGGGGTGAAAAGCAACCTGTTTAAATTCGCTGATGATACCAAAATTTGGGGTGAGGTGAGCACACTAGTACGGAAGGAAAGTCTGCAGCAAGACCTGGATAGATTGCAGGGGTGGGCTAACAAAAACAGGATGCGGTTCAACACTGACAAGTGCAGGGTGCTGCACTTGGGCAGTAGTAACCAGCAGCACACATATAAGATGGGAAACTCCTTGAGAGCAAGGAGGCAGAAAGGGATCTTGGAGTCATTATTGACTCCAAGATGAACATGGGCTGACAATGCGAGGTCACGGTTGGCACAGCTAATCGGACCTTATCGTGCATCCACAGGTGCATCTCTAGCAGGCCAAGGAGGTGATCCTCCCCCTCTACATGACACTGGTCAGGCCACAGCTGGAGTACTGTGTCCAGTTCTGTGCGCCCCACTTCAGGAGGGATGTGGACAACACTGAAAGGGTCCAGAGGAGGGCCACCCGCATGATCCGGGGACAACAGGGCAGACCCTACAATGAGAGACTGTGGGACCTGAACCTGTTCAGCCTTCACAAGAGAAGGCTGAGGGGGGACCTGGTGACTGTCTATAAACTCACTAGGGGGGACCAGAAGGGTTTGGGAGAGACCTTGTTTCCCTTCGCTCCCCCTGGCATAACAAGGAATAATGGCCACAAGTTGTTGGAGAGGAGGTTTAGATTAGACATCTGTAAGAACTTCTTCACAGTCAGGGCAGCTAGGATCTGAAACCAACTTCCAAGGGAAGTGGTGCTGGCTCCTACCCTGGGGGTCTTTAAGAAGATGCTTGATGCCTACCTGGCTGGAGTCATTTGAGTCCAGTTTTTCTCCTGCCCAGGCAGGGGGTCGGACTTGAAGATCTACAAGGTCCCTTTCGACCCGACTTCTATGATTCTATGATTCTATGATTATTATAGCTTAGAAGGCATATACCAGCAGTTTATTATTCAGCGCCTATCAGGGCAGAGATCAAAGTGTCTTTCACAATGGAAGGCACTAACACAAAGTTTAAAAAAACATTTAAAAAAACTGTTCATCTTCAAGTGTGGTTATGGTCAGGAAAATGACTGTATCAAACTGGCATCCTCCTCAACAGATCTGCTCCCTGTGTGTCTGTGCGGTGTCAAATGTGCTGATTTTAGTGAAAAAATACTTTATTACTTCTTATTCCCAGTAGCACTGAAAAGGTATCACAGCTCTAAGAAAGAGATCTGGGTTCTCTTTGAGACGACTCATCCTAAACAAAATTGTTAACCAAGTTCCACATGCAAAGCCAAAGTATGCCTAATTTAGCGAGGACAATACGTTTTGACAGGTGCAAAGCAGGCAACATTTTGCTTATGGATTTTAATAGGTGATAATACCTGAACCTGAAAGTTTCAAATATCTCAAGGCAAATCTGTGGAGATGCCAGTTAGGTGGGACGAAGTATTTGTACTTCTATGCCAAGCATGTTTGATTTTGAAATCCTGAGTAGGCAATAAATATAGGATCCCACTCTTGAAAGCAGAACCACACTTTAGCAAGGTTTAAACTGCAGTTAAAATGTTTTCCCAGCTCCCTGCAAGCCTCCCCACTTTGCCTTTGGGAATTAGTTAGGTTGTGCTTTGCAAGGCAAAGAATCACAGGACAAGGTAGCAAACCCTGTAATAAAGACTTGGCCACTGCTTTCAGCATTGTTCAACAGAAACATGTAACTACACACCATAGCAGGGCAGGAAGACTTATACATTTATTTGTAAAAGCAAGCTACCTGTTCTTCCTTAACACAGTTTGCGAAGTGGTAAAATGTGCTTTTACATCAAGATTTCCTCTTTTTACCATAGTTTAACATTGTCAACACTTAAATAAAGAAAGCTAATTGTTTTTACTAGAAAGATCACTGGATTGTATTTTTTTAAAAAAGTAATACAAGCCAGTTATTTACTCCATACAGGAGCAAAAAAATGTTAGTTGCAAATGTTAAATCAATACATAAAACTTCTATATTTCAGGGTAAAGAGTGATCTTAGTTATGCAGGTTGAAATTTTTTAAATACAGCACATCTTTTGCAATATAATTAAGTGTTTTGGGTGGAATAGCAGTTTATTTATTGGTTTAGTAGTAGTCATTTTCTGACTCCAATATTTGTCTTTCCTTAGTTCTCATTCTCAGTATTTGTGTTACTGTCTTGGATGTTAAGATTGTTATAAATCTATTTTTTTCCTGTGCATCATTATAGTAACTAGGTCTATAAATGGGTCTGCTCTTTAAGCCTGTCTGCTACCTGGAAAAACTCACAAGTCCGGACCAATGACTCGATGCTAGCAGGTGACTGAAAGCTGGATAGCTGAGTCATCCCAATATATCAATTAGATATGTGTTGAGCTCAGTCAACAAAAAGTGGGAAGATTCTGGCTTCTGGCAGTTACTATTCACCACATGTTACTTTTAAAGAACACTAAGAGCTTCCTCATTAACAGATTTATGTCACATTATGGGGAGGGAAGATCATAATAAAATAAATCACCACTGAAAGCAAGAGAAACTGAGAAAAAGGCAATTTGGCATTCTGCTAAGAGTAAGTCACTACAACAGCCCCTAAAAATGAGCTATTCTATTAAAGCTATAATAGGTGATAATCTGAAATGTATCAGAAAACTCTGAAAACAGAATATTGAAGAAACAGCAGCCCGTTAGATCAGGAGAAAAGGTAACAGGACACATAACATGCAACGCATTTCAGGTTATGCCACTGAAGTAGAGCAACCACAAAAATAAAGCTCCACTTGTAAAACTTGGTATCTCAGTCTGACTCTGTACCTCTCCAGTGTATCTCAGGAGTAAGGGCCAAGGGAATTATTTTCATCCATGCATAAGTATACAGAAAAACAAGAAGCGGTACCTTCATAATCATTAGTACCATGATCAAAACTGAAGTCTTGCTGTAAGACAAAACTAAGGTTGAAGTGAATTGGTAAACTAAGTGGGTCTACTTGTTTCAACTGTGTAGTGGGGTTGGTGTGTGGGGTCAGTCCATCGGTGTGATCCCACATACCCAAATCTGGCCAGCACCAGCCCAATGCTCTGTGCTCAGATTTGAACACAATGTGGCCCTGTATGCCAGCCCAATCTAGTGCACAGGGCCATGTTATCCAGCCCATGGGGCTCCCATGGATTCAGAAATTTTGCAACAGAGCAGCAGCAACAAATGCTGCCACTGCTCCCTTATCACCATGTTTCTGGACCTGTGGGCATCCCCACGAGCTGGATGACATGGCTCCGTGGGCTGGATCTGGCCCATGGACTAGAGGTTGAGCCTGCTATGAACTATCAGACAAAGCAAAGAAGAGGTTTGTCCTATCAAAGCAGAGTTTGATTTGAGACTAGAGGATTTGAAGATTGAGTTGCAGGAACTGAAAGACATGGTCACATGCTTTGGATTTGATATGCAAAATTTTCAGCCACTGACAGTAAAATACCGCTGTGACAGGATGGCTGGTGCGTCTGTCCCTGTAAGAAGGCAACCTGAGAGGCAGCTTGCAGGGGTCAAGGGGTGCTGATTACGGGTTCACCTGACCAAAAGAAGGCCAGACTTGGGCCATGTAAGCCCAGAGCCGGAGCCGGTCAGGTAGTCCAGCCAGGAAATCAGGAGCTCCTGGCAGGAGAGCAGCAGGGCTTTTGAACTGACAGTGGAACTAGAAGGAAGCAACTCTGCAGGCCTGGGAACAAGGGAGAGTTACTGGGGGCAGAGAATGGCTAGTTTATGCCAATAAAGACCAGTAAAGTGGTCTTTAATTTATGTTAAACCCAGTGAGGGTTTGGCTGTCTGCCAGAGGGCTGAAATGTTTTTAAGTTACACTGGTGGTTTAGTCCCAAGCCCTGCTGTGGGAAGGCTCAAGGCCTACCCAGAGAGCTGGTAGCCCAGAGACGGGCTAAGAGCAGGACCAGAGGGTCCATGAGCCCAGTGGAAAGGGGGCTATAGCCAGGGACTGCTAGGGCTGGGGTGCCAGGTGACCCCAAGTGGCCAGAAGCAGGGCCAGGGCCCAAGAGGGGCCAAAGGTCCAGGAGGGGCCACTGCCATAAACCAAGTCCAGGGGGCCTATCAGATCATGGAGCCTGGAGGTCTCAACTGGCCTGAGATGGGGTCAAGGCTCAGGAAGGGCCAAAGGCCCAAGAGGGACCACAGCTGGGGACTGTCAGAGCTGGGGAGCCTGGAGATCTCAACTGGCTCAGGATCAGGGCTAGGGCCCAGGAGGACCCAAATGGCCAACAGGGACCACTACCAGAAACTGATAGGACCAGGGATCCACAGGGAGGCTGGAGCCTAGAAGCCAAGTCTGATACCATGGGCCTGGGCTAAAAGGCACAGCAAGAGCACAGGAGGAGGCTGATAAGGCCAAGACCCATACAAAGTGAAGTATGATACAGTAACACCTGTGAGGCATGGAGCCTGGTGTAGGGGAGGGCAAAGCCACACAGTGAGCCCCTAAAGCTACAGGTGTGCTGGAAAAACAGGCCGAGAGGTCCTATTAAGTTTGAAGTCTCAATTGAGACAAATAGGGTCTGGGAAGGACCCGGTGGTGACTTGCACAGGACTAAGGCTCACTCCAGGGCACATGGGCATCCTCTCTTACCTAATCTTTCACAAAACCAAGGTGTGGGAGGCCTAGCAATCAAGGGAGGGCTACAGTAGTGACTGACCCAGGCAGGAACCTCATGGCTACCGGTCATGGCCACCCCTGGGACTTGAACCTGCTATAAAACTGACTTCTCTTAAAGTCTCAAAGTGAAGAAAGCCATTAATTTTGTTTATGAGTGCTGACAGACATGCAACTGCCCACTGTAACTCATGGCACTTCACAGAAAGCACCATGAGTTACAGTGTTCCCTTGATCCAAGAGATATTTGCTATTGGGTCTGGGGGGTTGGGAGATTGAGCTCCAGTTTGGAGTGGCTATGTGTCTGCAGCTGCTCTCCCCTAGCCCTGCCCCTTCCCCTGTCCCTGCCCCTTCCCCTTCCCCTTCCCAGCTCTGGTGCTGTCTTTAGAATGGAAGAGGGGGAAGGGAGTGGAGGGAGCTTGGTTTAGGGTTTCCCCAACCTGCATCCACCCGCCCCACCCGCCAGCGCAGGCTGGGGAAACCCCAGACAGAACTCTCTCCACTCCCCCTCCCATTCTGAAGACAGCACTGGGGGTGGGCCTGAGTGGTTTCAGCCCAGCCCTGCTCCCAGTACGTACTGACAGATGTTAATGGAGGTGTTCTGCTTCAGAGCACCTTCATCTGAACCCTCATGTAATGAAGGTTTGGACTGTCGCGCAATCCGGCATTTCTAAAGCACTCTGCAGCCAAACACTTCTGTCAGTGCATGGCTATAGAGCACTTCAGGGGGCTCATCATGCAACAAACCATCACTTTGGTCAACACCCCATGTGGGGAAGTTACTGCAAGAATCTCTGCCTCAACCTACTCTTTTCTAATTCCCCTGTGGACACACTTCACTGGGAGTGTAATGAAAGCTTACTCTGTTCACAGTGAAGGTACTTATCTAACCAACCTTGTGAGTTTTCTGGAGTGGAATAAGCTACTTCTCAATCTTTGTAGTGGAATAAGCTACTTATTGCACACTAACACCAAGGTCCTATTTTACCTTTAAGTCTTCCCCACTGTCGGGACAGAAAATTTCCATCTTGCCTCAGACTTCTGGCCAATCCAGAACAGCTCTCCCATTCTCTCCATGGGAAGCCTAGAGTGCCACCCGAGACTGATCCGATTGTAACCTGCAGAAATGCACAACTCTCCCACTCTGACAACTGACAACCGACAACCTTATGTGACTATAGAGGTAACCCTAATCTGCCAGGGATACATGCAGACTCAGATCCTATACTGTCTTTAAAATGTCTAAGTGGCATGCGTGCAGCTAGTAAATGTTTAAGTCACAAAACACAATCCTGGACCACCCTGCACAAGCAGGCCAAAACAGAGCATGTAAGAATTCCAGATGTCTTAGCTTTGTCGCTGTCCCCACTGTTTAATGCCTTAGATGCCTAAAAGCTGCCTAAGGGCTACTTTTATGTAGAAAAGAACGTGGGACTAACAGCATTCACATGGCAGTTATTATGGCACTGTTACTGCACTGTAAATTCACAGCAGCTGCCTTGTGTAGACAAGCCCTTAGGTTTGTACATCGTACTCTCACTGTGGTATCTGAACATCACAGCACACTCTGCTACAGGAGAGCTTTAGCAGTTGTAAGTAGGAATTAAAAATATCTGAGGAATGTCTGATTCCCAGGGAGTGAAAGAATTGGGAAATAAGACTAGGTTTAGAAATCGTAGGATACTGGGAACATCAGAGGAATAGTTTTAGAGAAAAGTGCTCTTTTATGTAATCATTCCTGGACCAATGTTCATGACCTTGCTTTACCTCCTAAACTATTCTGTTTTGGAGTGGGTAGGAGTCTTCCTGCAATGATTCACAGGGACTGCATCCACTCAGACAAGTAATTTCTGGTGGAAAATCCATTTAAGCACTAAAACCAAGCATCTGATAAGCTTGGAGTTTGCCATTGCCAGAAACAATTCCAGTAACTTTTCAAGTTACTGTCTACAGTACATAAAATGCGGTGCTCTGTTTTTCTTTCATTTATTGAAAGCTAAGAAAACTGCAACTGAAGCAAGACAAGTTGTAGCCAGTTAGTCTTTCTGGCTAGCAAGCTTTTTATTTTACTTTTCTGTTCTTTGGCTTGTGACTCTGGAACACAGATCAATGGTTAAGGAGTAACTCAAGATCAGCTGCAATTCCTTTCCTGATTCCAGTTTGGCTCCGCTTGGGTGATATTGATATCTTTTATTTGATCAACCGAGTAGTTGGAAAAAAGTTCTTGTCAAGCTTTTGGGTGCAATCACCCTTCTTCAGGCATGGGGAGTCTCTGCTGTTCTGAGACCCCAAGAAATGAGAGAAGCTGAAAGTGCTTTGTTCACTCCATTAGACAAGTCAAGTGTGAATCTCACATCTCAGTGGAGAAAGTATCCATTCAAAATAGGAGCTGGGTTACTTCCTCACTGTTGCTGTCTTTAGAATGGAAGAGGGGGAAGGACACAGGCAATTATTGCAGTCTTCTACTAGTGGTGAGGAATATTTCATCTCCCCTCCCATGAGGAAGACAATCAGTTTGTTATTATGAGAGTTGTCTTCATTGGAGCTAAGTGCTGTATCTTGTCTGTTGTTTATACCAGCAGAACATTATGGGTCAATGATGATCTTTGAATGCTGAAGTTGCTGAGTCTGCTCATTGGTTAGGAGGTAGGTGGGGTGCCACCAGGAGACGCTCTCTGTACAGGGATTTTATAAAGCTTACTGAAAAGTTGTGACAAAGTAATCTATGTTACTGCCCAGATGCTTCAGGGAGCCAGCTGTTATAAAAATAATACGCACTTTTATGATTTCTTCCAGCTGAGTATCTCAATAAGCTTCACATCATGGCTATCTGGTAGGTAGGTAATATTTTCTCTCCAACAGTTACACACACACACACTCACACTCCTTCCTTTTTAGCACTTACTCCCAAAATCAGTTTCAGAGTTCTCCATTTCTACTGTGTCACTTTGAAGCTTCTCATCTTCACCTTCACGTGTTTCAGATCTTTACCCATTTTTACCTATCCTTTCATCTTTTCATGTTGAACTCGTTTCCTCTGCTCTGCCACTGATGCTATCCTTGATTGTCTGCATCCCATACAACCATTTTGTGCACTCACCCACACCTCTCTCAAACATGTGACAGCCCTCTTGAACTCATGTACAAGACCACTGACCCCCTTCCTCCATCAGATCTCTCCTTAACAACAGCAACATCTTCTTTGCTGCCTACAGGAGCAGCTAAACTGAGGGACAGGCAGAAATAGATTACAAATCATGCCTAATTTTTTAAAACACGTGTCGTGTATACATAGACATTGGATCTACCTGTCTGCATTCCCATCCCTCACATCATACATGGGTTTTTTACTCTGGAAGGTCCATGAGACAGACCCAAGCCTAAAGGGTCTCAGCTGTGACTAAGGCATATGGCGCAACCAGTATAACAATAAATAAAATAACAGGCATTTGCAAAAATTCTTTCACTTTTAGGGTCAAATTCTCCTCTGCCACCCAGGAAAACTGCACTGGTGTAAGCAAAGACATGAGGACTTTTGTGAAGAACATAAAAGGGAATATGTAGTTCACATGGATATAGCTATATTCATCTGAGAAGCATGCCATGTCTGTTGCAGGGAGAGCACACATTTGTGTCGTAAATGTTACAAGGACTTTTAAACACTTTTGCCTCCAGCCAAACTTCAGGCATAAGAAAGCTTTTGTCCTTTTGTTGGCAGACTAGGTTAAAAAAAAAAAAAAGATTCAGGAAAAAAGGTGGAAAGCATTTTTAACTGCTCATGAGACACATTCCAGGAGCTAGTTGATCTGTATAGTTGTTAGATACTAAAATACATTTTTTTGTTCCCTGTGACAAGATTTTTCTTCTTGTTTACTCCATCACAACCTTGCAAAGTATGTTTTACTTCCTTCATTGTGCAAATACAGTGGGCTGCATTGTACCATGCATGTCAGCCAGGAACAGAACAATTGGGTTTCCATGGAATTATCATTTATATTATATGTTGCTCTTATCTTATTGTACTAAGGATAATTACTAATCCTGTTTTTTTCCTGTTAAATGCTGACAGTGAGTTGAATTCAGCTTTGCTATAAACAGATATAACTCTCAATTTCTCTCTTATTTTTACTCTCTTACAATATACAAGCTGCCGGCAAAATTTTGGCCCCACTGAAATCATTGCAGAACTTCCACTGACTTCAGCAGGATCAGTCTTTCACTGGGTATTTTTAAACTGGTTGTCTGCAGTTGACTGCTCAGGTAAACACATCATTTTGTTGACTTTAATTGATATAAAACAGCTTACATCACACCTGAATTTGTTCAATGAATTCAACATATATTACAGCATTCAAAGGCATTTAAAGCCTATTCCCCATCCTCCTGATGTGAATAGGAATCAGATGGCATTCCCATGCTGTTTCAGTTGTGTTTGTACACATGTGTACTGAGACATAATAATAAATTCTAAGACTCAGTTTAAACCAGCTTATTTTTAATGGTAGAGTCCTCCCCTAGTCCCTCTTGCTCACTCTTTCTTCCTTAAAGAGAACCTGATGCACTTTTCTACTTTGGTTGGATCTATTAGGATCTAATAGCTGGACTGCCTGCCTGGATGAGCAATACAGCTCTGCATCTCTCACGTATACTTCTGGAAGCTGCCACAAATCCATTGACTCTATAGGAAAGATCTTATCATTCTGAGCCAAATTATGGAAAAAACTCACAGGTCAAGGTGGTGAGTGATGCAATAAACTTCTCTAGGGAAACACCAAGTTAAAGGATTCTCCCTAAAGACTACCCCTGCCTCTGTCCCTGGATTTTTGTGGTAGCTGCAATGGGGAGTTTAGGGAGGAATCAAACCAAAGCATCTGCAGATGACCCTGTAAGCTTCAGCTTTCAGGAAATTCTGCCCTCCTTGTCCCAATCATGATGAAGTTGATTTCAGCCCAAAAATGTGGAGATGATAAAATGCAGCAATATGTGAGGAATGTAAGAAAAATAATGGGGAGGGTTGAGGGATGAAAACTTCATCATATGGGCAAAGACAAAGCAAGTAAGGAAAGACTTTTTTTTTTCCAGATTCCAAGCGAAGATTACAAACAAGAAAGAATGAAAATAAGATACCCGTTCAGATGAAGAACTCAGCGGTTCCTCTTTAAATTGTTTACTCAGAGTATGGAAGGAAAGCTAAAAGCGAGCTAGTTTGTTTGAGAACTTCTCTCCAAATGTAAAGAAAAAAGACCTTTTCTCTCCCTGTCTCCACTTTCTCTTTTCATATTGCTACGCAAAATCTTAAGGCAAAATGTCAGTGAAAAACGAGGACCACGTGGAACCGTACAGAAACTTCTGACCCATTTTCGCTGAGCATTCTTTTAAATAATTTTGATCTGCATTCAGAGCAGTTTGTGGAGGAACAAAACAGTGACTGTGAAACAGCAGGCAAGAATGCAGAGTGCATGCTAATGCATAAAAATAGCTTCCCTGAAGCTCTTTAAGCCTGAACAAGCCTTCTACAACTCCATTTCCTGTAGAGCTTGCCTCATGGAAAAATCCTTTGGAATTTAATAAAACATATTTTATAGAGTTTTTAGAATGTTGGAATTTCATAGAGAATTACATCCTTGCCCAAGAACTGTTTTAAAAAATGTGCAGAAAAATTATCACTAGTAAATACCACAGGCTTTTCTCCAGAAGGCTATTCAATTTCTATTGAAGTTCATTAGATTCTTCCTATTTTTTTAGTAAGTGTTTCCACAATAGGAGATTCAGAGCTTGTCTGTACAGTGGTAGCGTGTCCTGGCACCAGAGGGTGTGAACATACTCAACCCCTTTGAGTTTGCTGGCATGCTGGAAGTTTGCCAGGTGACTACATTTGTCCCCAGTGCTCTTTCTCACGATCACTGGAGATGGAGGGCAAAAGAGCAGGTGCTGTGGACGAGAATGGGAGAGGCTGCAGTACTGTACAGACAAGCCTTCACATGGCAAGCTGACTTCAGGATAAAACTTAATACTCTTATGATTTTCTTCCTGTACTCAAACAGCAGCAATATATATTCAGTCTAAATGACATTTAACGCTGCAAACAGATAGCATAGGATATTTAGGACTGTTTGTCAGACCCTGTTTTTCAAGCTGGTAAGGGACCAAAGTGCTTTGCTTTAAGGTCATCAGCATGCAAGGAAGCAGAACTTTGCATTGCTTTTACAAGATTCCCTCCACCTGTGCAGAATAATGTTCCAGTCGTTTGGCTTCCAGGGTTTTGGAGGCCTGAGTTTGAATCCTTGCTCTGGCACTGATTACTTGCATGATCCTGCCAATGCACTAAGGCAGGGGATGACAACATTTTCCTGGCAGGAATGACCCAGCTCGAGTGGAAGACAGGCTGGCACTAGGACCTGACTGTTGCCACTTCTGGCTTCTCCCCAGTTATGTCTGCCACCCAGCCACAGTGTGACATGGTCAAAGTGTCCAGCCAGGATGAGGAGCAGTGTGGTGTGGTGTGGGCAAAGCTTCACACCACTGAATGCTGCCGAATCCCCTCTTTGGGGGTCAGATGTGGCCCATAGGCCATAAGTTACCAACCCATGCTATAAGGGTAAGATTTAAGTTGCCTCACATGAGACTTAGTGGGCGCGTCTACACAAGACACTTAATGCGCAGAAGACTAATTCTATTGCACACTAGCATATGGGCAAAACTCATGCTAATGCATTAATGTGCTGTAGAATAAATCTACTGTGTGTTAATGTCACCAAAAAACTGTTCATCTGTGCTAATGCGCAATAGCACCAATTACAGCACATTAATACATGTGTAGACGCGTCCAATGGAATTTAGGTGTGAGTACAAAAGAACAATCTTACAAGCAGCTGACTCCTTTCCTCAATAGGGCCCCCATCTTGCTGTTCATCCTTCACAAGCGAAGATGACCATATCCAGCAGGGGGCTGGAGGGGGAAGAAGAGAGAAAGGAAGTGAGAAAGAAAAAGGAAGGGAGAAAAGAGAAAGGGAGAAAGAGAGGAAAAAGAAGAAAGAAGAAAGAGAGAGGAGGGGGGTGGAGGCTAGGTTGCATGGGTATGCAGACATGTAACTTATAAGCCCAATCTTTGCCCTGAACAATCTGCTGCAGCAGGGGCAGGATAGTGATGAGGACTGGACATGAGGGGTCCCCTCTAGGCCCCACCATAAAGCAGTCATCACACCCCAGGCTTGTCTAGAGTCCCAGAGATCTTCTATCTGGCAGCCCTTTATTCCACTGGGCTCATCTGAGCCCCTGGCTTCAGCATCAGATCTAATCAGGGGCTAACCCCAGTAGGCCCACAAACTCCAACGTCCCTGCAGCAACCGCTGGCCCTGCTTCTCAGTGATGCCTTGTGAGAGAAACCACATATTACTTTGAGGAAAATCATCTTGCCTTGGAGGCAGAAAAATGACAGAAATGGAAGGAAAGGGAACAAGACTGAGAAATCTGCAATTTGACTCTCCCTCTAACCCTCCCTGTGGCATGTGCCGGACAGTCTGTGGCTCTAGGATCAGTCTTCTTAGGCATCAACGAACTCATCTACAACCCTTTACTTGACCCATGGGAGTGATCATCCTCAACCGTGAGGGATCACCAGTGATGAGGTCCAGATCTCAAGTTGTGAATCCCAGTTGCACTTACATGCCTACCCCAAGGCTGTGTAAAGCTTTTCTCTAGCACTCCCTCTTGGCTGGCTCCAGCTCCGTCTTGCTCAGCTTGCCAGCTGTCATAAACTGCAGTGGGCACTTAACGCTCCTCATTGAAGGCATATGGAGCTCTGGTGCTTAACATGAAATTGCCAGTTCAACACCCAGAAACTGCTGCCTAATTTTTAGGCATGGGGATACTTAGCATCACCATGCTTAAGTCTTCTTATGGATCTCACCGTAACTTTCTTTGTGCTTCTGTTCTCCCTCCTGTCAGTCTTAGAAATTAATGGCAGTTACTATACACATCAAAGCTTTGAGGGCCTGGGCCACAGACTCTCAGTGCCTCAGTTGCCTATCTGATAACTGCTACCAACATGGGAGCCAGAGAAGTACATAAAGGGCTGAAAATTGGTGCTGAGAGGTTTTGGCACTCAATGAATTGATTGTAACAGCCAAAAAGACGTATTCAAAACTACCATCTTGATTAAAGGGTATATTTTATTTCACTTCATTGTGCTTCTTGGTATTTTGCTTTGAAGCTTACTTAAAAAAATATACTCTCCTCTGAATACATCAAGTGCCTGTTAAATGAGTCAATATCCATGGCTTGCCACAGACTACCCAGGAAGCAGAAAACAGGCCAGGAAACCTTAGGTAGTTAGGCCAAGATCTATGGTGCCTGAATAAAGGGCTATAAAAGCTACAAGATACATATACTACATTTCCAGGGCAAAAATGATTTACCATTTTGACGCAAATTGTGAACAAGAACTCAATCTGCAGGCTGAAGGAACGAGAATGACTATTGCCAGTCCCCAAGTTTTCAAAAAAATATGAGATGGACTCCCATATATCTTCATTGGTGTAAACTCATGATGTTTTTTAAAGTATCCATTTTTGTTTGTTATCTGCCGTGCTGTTGTTGGAGCTATTTGGGTCTTGTTTCAAGCTAGACACTTGCTTTCTTAAAAATTAAAGCTGAGATGCTAAAGTTTTCATATGACTAGTATTCCTGAGTCTTTTAAGAAAAATTCCAGGTTATGTAAGAGCTGGCAACACTGGGAAAACCACCTTGAGACTATGCTGTTTTAAACTGCACATGTAACTTTTTGGCCTAGATGTTAACAAGGAGTTTGATTTGTGCGGGTATCCTGGCCTTACCTGCACCAAGATGGGCCATCTCAGCTTAGGCAGACCTTTGCCTTTGCCTTTTGACCCCTGAGGTAAGCGTAACCTCATCTGTATGTGCAGCTGTATGATTTGCATTCTTTTGCCTGCTTCTTTTTCTTTACTCCCTTTTTATTTCCTTTCCCCAAATAGCTAAATATAATAATGGGCTCTGTTACTGAAAAGCACTACAGTTAAAAGTAATTCCACATGACGAGACTGTAGCCAGCATGAAGAAAAGTAGCTAAAGAGAAATCTGCTATACTGGAAGGAAGGTCTGACACTGGGTGCTAACCAGGGCCACACGTCAGAGCAGAAATCCTGCCAGCACCCTCACAAATACATATCTGGGAGGCACCTGCCATGTGGCATTGAGGGGAAAACTGCAGCGAAGAGCCAGCAGAAACAGAAGCAGCCAGAGCAGAAGCCTCTGCAGTTTTGCCTGGGCTTTCTCACCCTTGTACCAACTGACTGGTTGCTCCAACCCTCTTCCTTCACAGGGCATGTCTATTAGGACAGTGCAAAGCTTCGGTCCCTAATTGAATTTGGTGGAGATCTGGCCCGATTTAGTGGCCAAATCTCTAAATCCAAATCAAATCAGGAGACCCTTTAATCTCTCTGAATCGAATTGGAACCCTCTGAATCGATTCGGAGAGATTCGGCTATTTGGAGATAGACACAGCTTTAAATGTTCTTTCTCCAAATGAGCATCAAATCTTCAGATTCGGATTTGGCCGAATCAAATGGGGGACAGTGATCTGAATCACTGTCCCTGATTCGGGCTGAATCCGAATCTGAATTGCCCGCTCCGCACACCTCTAACGTCTATGCCACTCCACTAGGGCTGTAGGGAGCACTGCAATAAGATGTTGTCCCTGTGCCACATGTACTACCTGAAATACCTTGCTGCATTGGGACCTAAGTGCTAAGTGTTCTCACTCATCTGTTGAAACCAGCAGGAAAAAAAACCCTTATTAAAATCCAGTCAAAAATGGCAATCAAAGCCCTCTCAAAGGGTAGGCTAAGGTAAAGTCTTCTACTTTATTTCTACCAAAACAAAAGACACGTACACTCATCTTGGCAAAATTTACTTGGTATCAGACATGGTTTTTTGTACTGCAAGTTACAGGAAATTAAATAATGCTCCACATTTTTCTTTCTGTTGGTGACAAAAGGAACACATTCCAAGCTGGCAAACTCTGACACCTTGTAAGGGCCTCAAAACTGCAAGCAGGAAATTAATATTTTCCCAGTAATAATGGCTCTATAATTAAAAACAGTAACTCGACAATAAAACAGAGGGTTGACGGAAGAATCAATTATTTCAAATAGTCCTTCATACCAAAATGCATATTAAAAATCAAGCAAATGTGCAATAATAAACGTGTTTCTGATCAAGCTTATTTTGCTTGGTTATTTCCAGACTCTCACAGGAGAGTTCTGTAATTTTTTTTTCTAAAATTCAGTCTACATATTACATCCCATCCATTTGGTACTGCCTGACTTGCGCATGCTTTGCTTCCATTTCTATTTTCCCCACAATCTTGTGAAACCACAATTTGTCCCCATTCCTAGATTTACAGTAAAAAATATGCCATTTTAGGCACGTCAGAATGACTGTAATATGCGTAGGGAATAAGAGACAAACAGGAATTTCCCAACAAAAAGATGAAAAAAAATAAACTACCAAAATATGATTTAATAACAAATCTACCAGGGGTGGAGTTGAGTCACCACCTCACGTGGTAAAGAAAGGACAGTTCAGTGCCCCTGACATTTAGTCCTTTTTTTTCCTCTAAGGCTGCTAATAAAGATGCTAATAACACTTGCCAGAACAAACTGGACTGAACACATGCAGATTCATTTGACTTTTGACATTAACCATCAGGCTAAAAACTGGATTTATAGGTAACATGGGTTGGATTTTGAAGCAACATCTTCAAAGTGAAAAGTTCTATAGCTTATCTCTTATATCACTGAGTATTCAGCCCTTCAGTTCAGTTTGTATTAATAAACAATAATGTGTTTATTTGACTGTATTTTGTTCAATAGATTCATAAGTCTTTAAGGCTAGAAAGAATCACTAGATTCATAAATTATTGAGCCAGAAGGAATTCCTTTGATCAAAGCCTGTCCTCCTCCATAGCACAGGCCAAATGCCATCCCTGGATTAAATTCTGTTTGAGCCAGAACACAGTATTTTAAAAAAACCATCACATTTTAATTCAAAAAGCGCCATCAGAACCACTGGTGAAATGTTGATTAATTACCCTCATGGTTAAAAACTTCTGGCTTAGTTCTAGTCTGAATCATTTAGCTTCAACTCATTTCTGAATTTCCTACATAACCGAGGCCAGAACAATTCACTCTGCTTCCACAGTACTAAACCCCAAAAATTGTGTTTGGCCAACACACAAGTTCCAGAAAGGCATCCGTTCTTGATATATGAAGACTTTAAAAGATGAAGAAACCACCTTTTTCCCTGACAGTTTGTTCCAGTAGTTAATCACTATGACCATTAGCAACATACATCTTCGTTTCTGGGCAGCTATGGAGATATATACTGTACCTTTACATTTAAGCCATGCAGGTGGTTCCTTTTGATGTCATTCTAGCAGCTGAAAGCCCAGTTCAGCACCTACTTAAGTGGAGAGAAAGACTTCCACTGATTGCTGTGGGCACTGGATCAGCCCCAGAGTATATATAACGCATTTTGAAAAATCTCTGTGGTTTATGTGATGAACAGTAGAGAAAATGTCTGTTAATTTCCTAACAGAAAGAATATATGCATGACAGATAGAATGCTGCCCTCTTATGGCTCTGTAAATGAGCGTGTTTTCGTACGTGACAGAAATTAATAACAAGAAAATTAGGCCAGATGATGCTGATCTAACATATCTTGGCATGTATATTGCACAGACTGCCAAACATTTAATAGGCCTAATTGTCGTCATAGCTGCTGGTAGCATAACACTAATGAAAGATCCTATTAAGGAGCTCAAACAGGAGTGCGTTAAGTGATGATACACGGCCTACAGGCCATTTGAGTCAAGCTGAAGATCACTGCTGTTTGGAAGGTTTTATAAGTTGGGGGTGGCTGGAGTGTGGTCCATTTCTGACCCTATTTCTAACAGGTGAAATTCCCCCCACACCCCAAGCCAAAATAGTGGCTTTCTACCCAGCATCTGTTGTTCAGATAAATTCACTGCTGGGCTGAAGTTCCAGGTCAAACTCTGGGTTGGGGAAGCTCTGTGATAGAAGTAGAGAGACTGAATTGCATGCCACCCGGGACCAATGGAAAGAGAGGTTTTGAGGAGGGTGGAAGCCACTTCCATCTAGCTCAGAAATATGCCCTGGGGTACAGCATAGCCCTGTCACATCCACTACCCAAACCTAACAGACAGGACAGTAGCTTCTTTCTGTCTAGAACCATTATTCCTATATTGTTAGCCACCCTGTCTAGCAATGAATAATTTTTGTGACCTTTGCACTCCTCTCTGTGCTGGTTTCTTCTGAGGCACTGCTTGGCAGCCTGCCTTTGCTATCCACCTCTGCAGAATGACAAAATTTCCCCAAAATGAAGAGTTTGGCTTACACTCTTTACCAGAGGTTACTTTAACCAAAAAGCAGATATTGGGTTGAACAGGGGTGGACAACCTGTAGCATGTGTGGCACAAGTGGCATGAGGAGCCTCTGTATGTAGTATACAGCAAACTGAAGAGGGATTAGGGAGCACAGCAGCAGATAGAGCAGGGCAGCAGATGAGCTAAAGAGCACAGGGCAAGGAGCAGAAAGGAAAACAGCAAATCCATCTGGAGAACGGGATCAGAGTGGCACTCAGAGAGGGTGCAGGGCTTATGTTGTGGTACCTGCCAAAAAAGGTTGCCCCCACACTGGGGTAGAAAGTCTGTCAAGACAAGTATAGTAACAACAGTATTTTTTCTATATTGTTAGATGGCATGGCTCCACTTTGAAAATCTTTGTCTTGCTGTCTTTTTGTTTAATTAAAGACAACACTGTGAAATGCTGGGGTCTTGATTTGGCAAGTACTTCCTATGGCAGGGGTGGGCAATTATTTTGGGTGGAGGGCCGCTTTTGGCAAGCCATTGAGGGCCACATGATAGGCAGTCAGGGGCAGATAAATGCTAATTTTCTAAATTTTTAGGGGCCCTGTGGACCAGATAGAATGGCCTGGTGGGTCGCATCCAGCCCCTGGGCCGCATTTTACCCACCCCTGTCCCATGGGGTGTTGATTGTTACCATGAATCATTCCCTTTTGTTGCATGACTGGCTGTATGATCAAAGGGTCAGAATAAAACTTTTCTAGGCAGGGTAAGGGAACTGTTTGTTCCTGACAATTCATTATTTCACCCCCTCTGCAAAGTACAGGAACAAAGGTAGCACCTTGGCCATGTCCCCACACATAGGCATGTGCATTTTGTGGCGTCACAGACCTCTTTGTGGCACCACAAACGGCAAGTGTGGAACATTAAATTGTGCCCTGTGCTGCAAATTTGCACGTGGGGGCAAAATGTGCTACTGGGATTTCCCAGTAGCAAAAAAACCCAAACAAACAAAAAAAATCACTGGAAAAATAAGCAGAATGGCACACACTACAATAGCATGCACTGGAATAAACGGAGGATTTGTCCAACAGGGAGATGCATTTATTCTTGGGGGATTTAAGGCAGCTCTGTAAAAGCTAATCTAACTGGCTGGTAGTCTACTTTCTTTGCATAAGGGAATTCAACATGAAACATGACTTGAAAGGGAAAGCCTGTGTGTAGTATTGTCCCTGGAAAAGAATTTTGCATTGAATCCAAGAGCCCTTTATTTTTGTAAGAAAAAACTGGGTATATTACAGTATGAGCTCAGACTGGGAACTTAGTCATGTCCCACATGCTGCCGGGTTCCTCATGTATGAAAAACCATGAAAGAAACCACATCAAGATGCTTAGACCAAAGGGCTTCAAAAAAACATTACCCACATTTATCTGTCACTTACTTACTAGAAACAACTAAATTCTGCCTTGGTTAACTGCTAAAATATGTCTTGTTGGAAAAAAGATTGAATACAATGACTAGATTGAATACAATTGAAAGATTCATAGATTTTTTAAGGCCAGAAGAAACCATTAAATCACCCAGTCTGGTCTCTTGCATAACAGAACATAAGCACATCTTCCAAAAAAGCATTCATTTGAAGACTTCAAGAGATGGAGAATCTTCCTCACCCTTTAGGAGTATGTCACACTGTTAATCACTCTCACTGGTAAAAAAATAAGGCTCATTTCTCATATGAACTTGTCTGGCTTTACCATTAGCTATTGGTTCTTTTGATTTGCCTTTATGGCTTTGTGGACAGGACATTTCCATTAATTTTATAAAATTGGGCAGGGCCAATGGCTGTTGCTATGAGGCAATGAAATCTTAGCTTCTTTTTTATAAAATGGTGTTTCTTTGCTCATAGTTGTGGGTTTAGTTCAATCAGAAACATGCAAACTTTTGGAGCAGGTAAACTCATGAAACAATTGTACTAACAGAAGAACTGCTCAGCACTCCAAACACATTGTTTCTGATGTGACTAATCCATTTTTTAAAAAGTCTACCCTATAACCAAAACTGTACCAAACATCCAACCAAAATCATATTAGACACATAATGTGAATCTAATTAATACTCATCATGCTTAAAATATATTAGGAGCAGGCTAGAGACCAGACCATAACTGTCACAATTTGTTCCCTGGGTCCTCACTGGCTCCAGATAAAAAAGTATTTGGCCATCTCCTTGACGAGAAAGGTCATTCTACCTTAACTTAGGTCCAGCTTCACTTGGTGATCCATTGCATGAATGAAGGGTTAAGGATCCACCCATTCCTTGTCTCTGCCTCCTCTCTTCACAGTGTCCTGAAATAAGCTCAATCTATTAAGTAATTTTCCCTCTCCAGAGCCCTGTGCCACATACGAGTCTTCACTAAGCCAAAATGTAGACATTATCACCTAAACAAGAATCCTAGTATTGTCTCCTAAAGCCATGGCATCAGATACAATGCGGGTAAGAAAGCTGAATGGGAAAAACAACATAAATACCTGCTGTCTTCCTGCTCAGCAAGCTCATGCCTTACACTCCTTTAATCCTCGTCAAAAGACTTTTATGGACTAGGTGACTGGCAACATTGCCAGTAAAGTGTATAGACACATTTCAGTAGGATGCTAACTTTGCAGCCTTTCCATAGCTCTTTAAATACGAATATTGAGTTTTTTACTGGCAGCCATTACAGTATGAAAAATCAACTTGTCTAGTGTGACTGCTTTGAGCAGGGCGTTGGACTAAATGACCTCCTGAGGTCCCTTCGAACCCTAGTTTTCTATGATGCTATGACTGGCTGTTTTTGGCCAGTCAGCCTGACCTCTCGCTAATTAGAGAGGACCGCACACAGGAATAATGCAGCCCATTTTGATTATACAATAACCATTTGGATCAAGTAAGATGAAAATGACTCTATGCTATTCACTCTCAGTTTAATAAAGGCTAGATCCTCATGACAGATGACTCTGAGCTTCAATGCCCCGAGGTCAACCTACTGTACCTTAGGTACTGATTTCTGTGGGCATCCAGCAAGCTCTTCCAGACCAATGGAAACTGAGGCTGCATTGCATCTCCCAGTAAGAATTTTTGACCTCACAGGATCAACTCTTTAGACTCCTCTGGCCATAACTAAGAGGAAGTTTTCATGACAAAAGACCCACATGTGAACTGAAGGAGTTTCTGAGGAGAGGGACACCTGAAAAAATTACCACAAAGAAAAGGGAGCAAGGTTTTAAGCAATATTTTGCGGTGGCTGCTTCATGTGTTTAGTCTTGCCTTATGGAACGATGGCTGAACTCCATTAGTTTTGCTTCAGGATACTATTAACAGTGCACATGGGCACGTGCTGTGGATCACCTGTGGATCACTCCCAGTATGGTGCCCACCCATCCCTAATTGAGTGGGACAGTCCCACAATGAGAACCTCAAGTCCTGGTCCCAGGCTGCATGACTCTGGAACATCATTATCCCAGATTCGCGGTGTCTGCAGGAATTGGGAAGCAGCAAGTTTCCCCTTGCAGCGTTCCAGGCTGCTGAGGTAGGCTGTCACTGATGCTTGCATGGGCAGGATCAGAGGTGGGCAAAAGAGAAGGCTGAGGGGGGATCTTGTGGCCTGTTATAAACTGGTTAGGGGGGATCAGCAGGCGCTGGGGGAGTCCCTGTTCCCCCGAGCGCCGCAAGGAGTGACCAGGAACAATGGTCACAAGCTGGCGGAGGGAAGGTTTAAGCTGGACATCAGGAGGCGCTACTTCATGGTCAGGGCAGCTGGAGTCTGGAACCAGCTTCCAAGTGAGGTGGTGCAGGCTCCCACCCTGGGGGTTTTTAAGAGGAGGTTGGATGACCACCTTA
>NW_017728992.1:180756117-180757923 GCF_001723915.1 Gavialis gangeticus
TCCTGCCATGGCAGGGGGGCGGACTAGATGATCTGCTCAGGTCCCTTCCGACCCTAGAAACTATGAAACTATGTCCTCTTTCATTAGTACACGTGTCTGAGACAAGTCTGGTTTTCTTTGGTTTGGCTTACCTCCCCCCAGAATCCATGCCTCTACAACTATTCCCATTACAGCAGACAGACATGGGCAAAAAATCATTTTAATTTCACCAAAGCATTTATTTTATTGTTAATAACCAAAGTAATGCAGGAACACAGTGCCCACTCCCAGATTTCCTAGAGAAACAACAGCATTAACAGCTAAAAACCCATCACCCATCATAAGCTCTTCTTCCCCACCAGTGCCCTCTCTGTCTCACCCTCCCCTTCATCCCTAAAGCATAGTGGCACTCTCCTTGGCCTGCTAGAGTAGGGATGCCTCTCACTAGCAGACACAGTGGCTGTCACTGAGGTTGTTGCTATGCGGGTGCTGATCACGGATAGAAGTCTCTATGACGATCAGCTCATGGACAGAGGCATGTATGGTAGATGTTGCACGGGTGGTCCTTGGGGGGGGACAGCTCATGAACAGGGGCCAGGTTCACGTGTCTAAAGAGCTCCTCTCTGAACATGCCCTCCATCGCCAGCTCTCTGTGATATCCTGACGACACGGTCTGGCCAAGTCAAGGAATTCCCTTGTGCTGGAGATTATGTCCAGATGAGCTGCCACCTCTCGTTCTTCAACCTTTTGATACACCTCCTGGAGTTCATTCCATCATTCATCTGCAGAATGTAATTGCAATTCCAAGGCTGCCACCAAAGCCCCATCATGCTTTCTCTTGACCATTGCTGCCTGCAGCGGTGTACACATATTTGCTTAGCTCCAGCCCATGCTGGTGTCCGCGCTTCAGGAGCACGTCCCTGCCTTCCAGCAGATGCAGTAGTTGGTAACAAGAATGGGAGGAAAAAAAGTGTTCATGGTCAAAGATCTCATCCCCACTCCCTGTAGTGGATGGACTATTGGTGATCTCACCAAGCAGCATCCCTGCTAATTGGTGAATTAATGTACCCACTCACAAAGGATGATTACGCAGGAACCCAGATGTCTCCCCAGTCCACTTAGGAGTTCATTGTACATCTCTCAGCAGCACAAATTCCTGCTGCTAAACAAATTAACACTCCCCCCGTAAGCAATTTTAAGAGAGGGCACAGCATGTCCACCCCCATCTAATTAAAACATTGCACAGTCTCAAGCAGCTGACGTATTTGTCACTTATAAAATTAATGCCCTCCCTCCTACCTTGCCGTGCTTGGCCTTGGTGCAAAAGCAGGGCTTGACTCACGTACTCTCTAGTCACCTGAACCAGTCTAATGCCCCTTCCCCTTAATTTACAAGTCCCCAGGTGTGGATCCTCGGATGTCTCTGGCACTGACACCGATTTTGGGTCTCTGAAATTTCTGGCACGTCCCACAGTTCTGGGGACAGTGACATTGTGGAATCTGATGCATCCTCCTCCACTGGGTTATGCAGGCAAGGCATCAGGGAGAGTGGGGCCATAGACTAGACAACTTAATTTCAGCTGTCCCTGTCCTCCAGCTGCTGCGAGCACTTGCCTACCACCTCCCACCTCCGACTGGTTGCCTGAAGGCTGCACAGTGCATATTGCATTGCCCTCTGCAGTGGCAGGACAGTCTCTGGACTTTTGCAGGTTAGGTGACGCTGTGGCCTCCTGCACTGCTGTCATCCTGAAGGATCGGAGGCAAGTGTCGCCTATGTCCTTCGTGAGAATGCAGGACAGCTGCTTACAGAAGGGAGTTATTGTGTGTC
>NW_017728992.1:180762923-180765141 GCF_001723915.1 Gavialis gangeticus
GTTAGGGGACGCTGTGGCCTCCTGCACTGCTGTCATCCTGAAGGATCGGAGGCAAGTGTCGCCTATGTCCTTCGTGAGAATGCAGGACAGCTGCTTACAGAAGGGAGTTATTGTGTGTCCTGCCCCTGAAGGAGAATTCTGGTCCTTGGCTCGATGGAAAGCACATTTCAGTGCCTTTATTTTGCTGTAGCACTGTGCCCAGTCCTGGTTGTGGCCGCTCACCTTCATTTCCCAGGCAATGGCCACATAGACTGGCTTATTTAACTGATTTTGCAGCTGCTCCAGAACCTTTTGTTTCTCCCTAAAATCAGTCAACTCTGCCAGATCTTCCTGGGCCCAGTTGGGGCCATGGTTTAGGGATGTATCTTGCTACTGCTCCAAGCCCAGCAGACATGACTTGTTCTTCGGTGCCTCCTTTGAGTATATTTTTGGGGCCAAAAGAGTCACTGAGAGAGGGGTCACTATGCTCTGACCAGAGTTGCCAGCTGCTTTCTGCCCCTGGCTGAGAGCAATTATATAGACATGTGTATGGAACCTTTTCATGCACATCTGAGTTTCCATATATGCATACCTATACAGGTGTGAACCGTGTCCCAGGATCGGCACTCACAGAAATCTGCTCATGTGACCTGTGATATCCACAGCCTGCTCCAAATTGCCCCCCAGACCCCGCATTGCCCAGGAGCATAGTTGTTAATGGCTCGCTGCCATACACACCCAAAATACTTTGCTAGGCAGCTTGCAACGCAGCTTGAATGGACTGCCTCTGCCCCTTCAAGCCCACACCCCCTCCTCTCCCTGGCAACACAGTCTGACCTATCAATCATTCAACTATGTTTGTCGGGGGTCTATTTGGTCTGAGGGGTGGAAAATTTGGGGTTTGTCCATTCAATCTTCTGCTCAGCATCTGCCTTTTTTCCACTGAGTGCTTGATGGATTTCAGTGGGTAATCCACAAAAAACCTAAAACCCTGAGTTTAGAGGAGGGGGTGGTTACAGGAACCTGGGGCATGTAGGAATTGAAATGTAAAGAGCAGGGCAGTTACTGCTGTTAATGCTAATGTCCCTATTCAACAACCATTAATTTGGGGTTGGGTCATTTCAGTATTTTGCTCAACGCCTGTCTTTTTTCTGCTGAGTGCATGTCACTGAAAACTGGAGTATAGGGAGATTTTGGACATTTGTGATTGAGATGTTACGTGGTGGTTCTGGTGCCTCGATGTCTGGCATAGCTCTTGATGTGTTAATGGGACCTATTCAAAAAGAGCATGGGGATCTCACCCTCATTTCATCCCCAGCTTCTGCTAGATTGGGGGTATTTGCTGGGGTGATACTTCATGGCAGGTTTATTCATTGTTCTGCTAAGCACTATTATCTGCAGCCTTGGGCAGATAATGGGTTTCTAGGGTCACTGGACACCCTAAGTTTTTGGAGGATCTCTGCACTTGATAATACAGAGATACTGCTCCTGAATGCAATGCAGGCTATGATGCACCTTCTACAAAGGTGCCAACCCAAGGTAGCAGCTACTCAGGCCTTGCTATACTAGTCAACAGGCTATGAGCTGGAGTTGCAGAACTGAGAGGAAGCTGTGGATCTTGAGGCTGGCAGGGTTCTGTAGATCAACCAACAGAGCAATGATTGCAAGATCTGAGCCCATGTGAGCAGCTCTGACTTGTTGGGAGTGCATCATACTGTTGACAGATTCATGATGGCCATGGCCACCCTCTTCTCTGGTGTGATGAGGTGATGCTAATTGCTCATGACCATCCATCCTGGAGGTCATAGGTCCAGAGCAGAGAACTGGTCTTTGAGCAGTGGCACACAGCAGAGGCAGTGAGGAAGTGCGTGGCCAGAAAAATGAGGACCTCTTGAGTCCAGTCCTTGTTGCTCTCCTGCCCCTGCTGCAGCAGATTGTTCAGGACAAAGATTGGGCTTATAAGTCACCTGCGTACCCATGCGACCTAGCCTCCACTCTCTTTCCTCTCTCTTCTTTCTCCTTTTTCCTCTTTCTCCCTTTCTCTTTTCTCCATCCCTTTTTCTTTCCTGCTTCCTTTCTCTTTGCTTTCCACCCTGCCCGCCCTGGCTGGATGTGGTCTTCTATGCTCGCGAAGGACGAGGAGGAATATACTGCTGTGTGTGGTCTTTCTGATATTGTGTGTATAATAAAGCTGAAGTGGATCAACTACCTTCTCTAAAACTCTGCCACAGCATGTTTA
>NW_017728992.1:180770141-180773486 GCF_001723915.1 Gavialis gangeticus
CTCCATCCCTTTTTCTTTCCTGCTTCCTTTCTCTTTGCTTTCCACCCTGCCCGCCCTGGCTGGATGTGGTCTTCTATGCTCGCGAAGGACGAGGAGGAATATACTGCTGTGTGTGGTCTTTCTGATATTGTGTGTATAATAAAGCTGAAGTGGATCAACTACCTTCTCTAAAACTCTGCCACAGCATGTTTATTGCTAATTCCCGAAGATTACAGCAGCCCCTGGAACTCCCTAGGTGGCCCGATGTTGCACACTGCTGGAAAACAAATAAACAATATTAATTGTTTTCTTTGGCAATGGTGTCCAAGAACCACAGTGTGACTGCACTGGATGGCATTGCAAGTTGCCAGCCAACAGATGTGTCACTAACAAAACAGTGTTGACAGAGGAGCAGCAACTGAGACAACTTACTTCTGGCTTTCTGCATTCAATACGGACATTTCAGAAGTAGTGTAATGAGTGTTAAGGCAAGAAAGGATGGAGTTGGAGAAGATCTAATGATATTTGATTTAAGGAGCTGGAAGCATGGCCTATAATGAAAATATTAACCAGGACTTCCTGCACTTACCACTTAGGGCACAACCTGACACCAGTTCAAATGTATTAAATAGTGGAATCGTAACAGTCAACAAATACCTTTTTCATTACTTGGGCAAAGCTCTGACTGACAGTGAATGCTAATTAAAGGCAGCATTTGGATCCTCAGGATTATTACTTTCTTTTATTTTAACGGGATATTTCCATTACCTGGGGATCTGTTTCTTTATTTTGAGAAATAAATAAGTCTGTTTGTTGTGCTTTACTGCAGTTTAACAAGTGTTTTTTCAAAGGCAACCTCAGATATGAATTCTCGCTTTCCCAATTTTCTCCTTAATATTTCCTTACTGGAAAAGCGTTGGTGGTGCCTTGGACTGAGATTTATTTATGCTTGTGCTTTTTTCCAGTATACTAGCAAAATAGCAAATTTCTAAAGTGCCTTTCATAATTATATTCCAGAGACAATGACTTATGTGTGAGATCATTGCACACACCCAGGCCTTTTCACTTTGAGGCTCTTTATGGAAGTTATAATACAGACATCTGTTTTGCAGAATGCACTGATTCCAAAATCTGAAGGTTATGATAGTTCATGCTCTGGTTTGCATTCTGCATGCATTTTCTAAGACCTTTATATACAGCAGGGAAAGGATGCATTGGGCTAAGGGGAATATTGACCTGACTTTTTGATGATAGAAAATGAAACTTGACAGCTGTGGATATTTATGTAGCTACCTGAGAACTGTGAATATGGATTTTGGTATTGACTTTCCATTCCATTTTATTAAAAACAAAGTCACTGAGCTGCATAAGCCATTAATGACTGTGACCTAAGGTACATGTAAAACCCTAAACATAAAAATATTATGTATTAGATAAAAAATGCACCATTTCAGCAACAGAGTTGATTAAATAATTCACAGCATATAATTTACTCAACAAAATAATGTTGAAGTTCAGAGCATTACATCATATCCCATGTATGAACCTATTCTGGGGAAAGGCTTAATCAGAATGTCTCTTAAAAAATTTAAGCCCAATCATATTCAATAGTTGCTGAATGGGACAGTATATCTTCTTAAAGCAAATAGCATCAGCCACTTGCATAGCGCTTAGGCCTTTTTTTTTGTTTTTTGTCTCACGTTTATTCTGTCCATTTACTTGTATAACAGCTGTCATCTTTTCTTTAGCTCTGTTTTGAGGGGCATAAACTTTTTGGGGGCAGGGTGAAAAATATATTCAGAAAATGAGGGCCCTTTTCTGCTTCTGAATTTCCTGAACATGGCATTCAATTGTTAATTAATGTGTTCTTAGTTTTTACTTGTTTTTTTTACTATAAAATATAATGAAGCAATTCTTCTGTTGGTTAGAACTTGGAAAGAGCACAACAGTTTAGAATATTTTTAACATTGTGAATTCCTATTTGAAATGTCTGTCAGGTTTATCTTGTGAATCATGTCTGCACACGTAACAGTGCTAGCATTGTGTGGGACCCCTGCACCTTTGAAAAGATTACTAAGTATCCCAGGATGCCACAGCACCTGGGCTGGGAATCATGGAACTACTGTTTTGAGTGTTTGTTATGTTTTCCACATAATGGTGGCAATTTTGGCTCTATTGATGGCCGTGGGACTGCAGCTATTTATTTTAGCAAGGCTGGCATTTCACCCAGTATGCCTTGCACACTACAGCTAAGTACAGACATTCAAAAAGCCTGAGGTGGAATCAATCAAACCTACACCATCCCTGATCGGCTGCTGGGCATGGGCAAGCATGCCCTCACCCTCTGCCACGTCACAATGGACCCTGCCCCGCGCCCAGCCCTAGACTTCCAGCACCAGTGGTAGCGGCTAGTAGGACATGCCTGGCAGCCTGGGAGGCTCGTGCCATGTGGCGGAGAAAGGGGATCTCTCTGGCCTCCTGCCGCTGGCTGCTGCTCATGCCAGAACCAGGAGCTTGATCCTTCTCTTGGCAGAGCTCCTCCTTTCCCCACTGCACAGTGTGAGACCCCTGGGCTGCCAGATACATCCTACCACTGATTGCCTGTGGTGCCAGAGTTCTGAGGGATGCAATCCTCCCTTTTGAGCAGCGCCCCCGCCACTACCACCAGCCAGGATGCCAGGGTCACACTGCAGCCACCACAAACCATCTTTCCTCCCAGTAGTAACTGAGTATGTTTAAGGCATTCTACCAGTAAAATGTAAATGCAGTTTGTCCACAAATACGCAGATGAATTCATATCACTTCCTACTTTCTAACATATGAACACATCACACAAGATAGAACTGAATGTAAGTGTTAGAATAGAATCATAGAAGCATAGAAAATTAGGGTGAGAAGGGACATCAGGAGGTCATCTAGTCCAAATCCCCTGCTCAAGGCAGGACCACACTGAACTAGATCATCCCATCCAAAGATTTGTCTAGCCGGGTCTTAAAAATCTCCAAGGATGGAGCTTCGACCACCTCTCCAGGTAACCTGTTCCAGTGTTTTTCTACACTCCTAGTGAAAAGGTTCTTCCGAATATCCAACCTGAACTTCCCTTGCTGCAACTTGAGACCATTGCTCCTTTTACTGTCATCTGTCACCACTGAGAACAGTCCAGCTCCGTCCTCTTTCAAACCCTGCTTCAGGTAGTTGAAGGCTGCTATTAAATCTCCTCTCAGTCTCCTCATCTCCAGATTAAATAAGATCAGTTCCCTCAGTCTTCCCTCCTAAGTCATGTCCCCCAACCCCCTAAACATTTTTGTTGCTCTCCACTGGACCCTTTTCAATTTGTCCATATCCTTTCTGTAGTGGGGGGCCCAA
>NW_017728992.1:180773957-180777222 GCF_001723915.1 Gavialis gangeticus
CCTGGGGCACTCCACTTGATACCAGCTGCCAACTAGACAAAGAGCCATTGATTACTACTCTCTGAGTCCAATGCTCCAGCCAGGTTTCTAGCCACCTTACAGCCCATTCATCTAGCCCATACTTCCTTAGCTTGCCTGTGAAAATTTTGTGGGAGACCATATCAAACACTTACTAAAATCCAGGTATACCATATCCACTTGTCTCCCCACATCCACAGAGCAGGTAACCTCATCATAGAAGGCAATCAGGTTGGTTAGGCATGACTTGCCCTTGGTGAATCCATGCTGACTGTTCCTAATCACCTTCTTCTCCTCCAAGTGCTTAGAAACGGATTCATTGCAGACCTACTCCATGATTTTCCAGGGACTCAGGTAAGGCTGACTGGTCTGTAGTTCCCTGGATCCTCCTTTTTCCCTTTCTTAAATATGGGCATTATGCATGCCCTTTTCCAATCATCTGGGACCTCTCCTGATCGCCATGAGTTTCAAAGTTGATGGCCAATGGCTCTGCAATCTCATAAGCCAACTCCTTCAGCATCTTCGGGTTCATTCTGTGTAGTGTCTGACCCCATGGACTTGTATATGTCCTGCTTTTCTAAACAATCCCTAACCTGTTCTTTTGCTACTATTGGCTGCTCACCTCCTCACCAAATTGTGCTGCTCGGTGCAACAGTCTGGGGACTCATTTTGCCTGTGAAGCCTGAGACAAAAAAAGCATTTAGCACTCCAGCCTTTTCTGCATCCTCTGTCACAAGGTTGACTTCCCCATTTGGTAAGGGACCCACACTTCCCCTGATTCTCTTGCTACCAACATACTTGTAGAAACCTGTCTTGTTATCCTTCATGTCCCTTGCTTTATCTCCCCTGCGACTCCAATTGCATGTTGGACTTCCTGATTTTATCCCTGCATGTCAAAGCAAGGCTCTTATACTTCTCCCCATTTATTTGTCCAAGTTTCCACTTCTTATAAGCTTTCTTTTTGTGACTTTGGGAACTCTTCAGTAAACTGCTAAGCCAAGCTGGTCTTCTTCCATACTTGCTAGTCTTCCTACGCATCGGGAAGTTTTGTTCCTGTACTCTCAGTAAAGCTTCATTAAAATATAGCCAGCTCTCCTGGATTATTCATTATGAATCAGTTATAATATATTCATTATGAATCAGTTATCTTTTTTTCCACTCACAGCTGGCTGAAGGCAGGAACTGGAGAGAGGAACTTTGCTGACTCCCCACCTCTCCCATGCTGCCCACCTGTGGCAGACAGCTGACCACAGGCAAGGGCTCTGTTGCTTGGCTCTAAGAGAGATGCAGGAGGAGGTTAGCGGGGGCTTGCAAAAGCATCTGGGATGCCAGCAGACAGCAATCTAACTTGAATTGATAGATCTGGTACAGATGTTCAATGCACTGGTCTAACCTATATTGATTAAGTCTGAGTGCACATCAATCCGGGACTATCTTACACTAGCTTCCACCATTTTTAAACCATCTCTGTGTGCAGAACCTTTGTTCTATTATGGGTATAGACCAGTTTCTGATCAATTATACCCATAAAAGTGTAATGTCTGTACCTGGCCTGTGTGATTGTAAAGGGAGGCAAGGGGGACTTCAAGACAACCTGGAGGAACAGGAGCATGAAATACTTACCTTTGGTGCAGGAGAAAGCCACCCTGGTGAGAAGAACCAGCTCTGAAGGTTTGGGAGCACATGCTCCTTCCAGATTGGTGGCAAGAGCATTGGTGTGAACATGGAGAAGGGCAAAGAAAGGGGGAGTGGTGGCAGACGAGAGTAACTGGAATCGGAAGTGGCTGGAACAGAAGATAGGGGAGAGGGGACCGAGCTCCGGGAAGAGAGTGGCTAGGAAAGTCCTGGCCATGGGAAAGAGATAGCCTGCTGGGGAGCAGACTGACAGAGCAGATAAGGCAAGACAGAAGCTGGATACAGTGGAGAGACCACAAAGGGGGAAGCGGTCATTTGCATTGGGTCTGTGAGTCTTAAAGGAGCCCTGTCCTTTGGAGCCCAGTCTGTTTTCTTTATTTTTTTCCTTTTGCTTGGTTTGGGGTTTGTTTCTTTTTTCAGAAGAAGGGTGAATTGATTTGAATTTCATTTCTGTTGAGACCCAGATCAAACTGATATAAATGGATTAAGAAATTCCTGAGGGGAAAGCTGATTTTTGTGGTCGTCTTTATTTTGACTTTATTGGGACTGATTTCAATTAAATTCTATTCTATTTAGCAGAAGTGAACGACAATTTACAGGCTTTATGGAAAACAGGATGTGGCAAGAGTGGGGTGTGAGGGGAGGAGGAGCCTTATGAATTGAGATTGGCCCAGGTGAGCAAGGAGGGTTATTGTTCAGCCTGCATCCATCTCCTGGTAAACATCAATCAACATCAAGGCATGGCAGAAAAAAACTGGGCATCCCAAGCCAGGTAATCGTAAAATACTCTTAACCTCCTCACAGCTCATCCCAGTAAGGCTTCAGGCCATCAGGGACTGCAACCATATATCATCCCCTCATGACAGTGATTAATCACTTCAAGTGAGATGATACTATTTCTGCTTGCTTCATTCCCAAACCTATAGGGAGCTCCTGAGATGGTTTTTTGAAAGTCTCCATCGTGAATCCATCATGATGCGTTTGCAACACTTTTCTATTCCACTGCCATTTTTATTAAACTTTTGCTTGAACAAATGGGCAATCAAATTGAGCACTGCTGGATCATCTTCAGTCTTATTGTCTTGCTTACAGGTGCTTATTATGGCACAGCCAGTGGTTTCACATGCTTCCTTTGACTTTCCAGTCCAGGGCTTCTCCTCTACCAAGCTCTCTCTTTGTGCTTCCTGCTGATGCAGTGGCTATAGGATGAGGACTCAGGAGATCTGGGCTTTACTGGATATTCACTCCCTATTTGGCTTTGGATTGAGGTGTTAAGTGAGTTTTTTTTTTTGTTTGCGATTGTCAACACAGCAACTAAATGAGATAAGAGTAAGAAACGTATCCAGTTCCTTACTGGGCAAGGAAAGGTCACTTGGTTGGTTGGGTTTGGGCAAGGGATTAATGTAGATAAAACATGTATTATCTTAAACAATATTATTTAATACTTTTAATTCTTCAAATGTATTTTTTTAAGAAAACACTTACATACACACATACATACACAATGAATATGTAACACAAAATCTCCATTGTTAAAACAGAAAGCCTTCTGAATAAAAATGAAGTGAGGAAAGTATGTGTGTTTAGTGAAGGATGTACTGTGTTCCCTTTG
>NW_017728992.1:180782222-180786894 GCF_001723915.1 Gavialis gangeticus
GAATAAAAATGAAGTGAGGAAAGTATGTGTGTTTAGTGAAGGATGTACTGTGTTCCCTTTGGCCACGTTTACATGAGATGTAGTCGTTACTGCGCAGTCATTTAGTACTTGTATAAATGACTGCGAAGTAACACAAGGTACTGCACAGTAGCAGCAATGAATGGCTTTTTTGTGACACTACTGCCCAGTAGGCCGAGACTACTGCTCAGTAGCACTGCATCACAGTTTCTGTCATGCAACCGCGTGCAGTCAGCGTCTCATGTATACACAGCCTTTTCCCCTTAAAGGAAGCAGCACAGAGGATAATCTGTGCAGCACTGAGATGTTGTGGTGTCTTGGTTTTGTTTAAGACATCTTGAAAAGCCAATAATATGGAGACCAGTGTAAAGAAGTTTATACCATTTGACTGTTGGAACATTTATTTCTTCAACAATTTAGCTGGCAAATACAGAAGTCTCTTTTTTAATGACCCTGTCAGACCAGAAGTCAGAAGGGAGTTGTCTTCAGGAGAAGCACACGTATAATATACATTTGTAAGGTCCTAATCTGTTTATTGAAATCTATGGAAAGCTTCACTCACTCACTCCAATGGACTGTGGGCTCTAAGAGCCCTGCAAATAGGTTTTTTAACATTTCATCAACTAATACAATTATTCACTCATGCAGTGAATGTTCCTTATATCATGTCATATATATAATTACTTCTTAAATGAATCTCCTGATAGTACTGTACTCTACATAATCAAGACAAAATTCTTTACTGGGTAGAACAGTATTGCAATAAAAAGATTCACAGAGCTTTAAATGGAACATAATTATGCTTAAACCTGTAAAATTCATTTTTCTTTTCTCCTGATAAGATGTTTCTATTTCCTTGTAGGGAGTATTTACTAAAGGCTTTGTGGAAGCTTGGAGACCACCTACAAGACTATTTTACGTGGGTTAATTTAAAACTAGCCACAGCACTAAGTTGTCACGAAACATCTATGACTATAAACAAACAAAATGCATGAATGTATTGTTCATGAAGGATCTTTCTCATTTTGTGCCATGTTATTACTGGGAAAATCCTTCATGCTATTTACAGTCACAACTCATCAATATTACTTTATGCCAACAGAACTCTTTCTGTGTGATTTAGCTGGCACATTTTCCTTTACGTTCTTAACTAATATCATAGGACCCTGGCAAAGCTATTCTACTTAACTGGTTTCATCTGACTAGAACCAGCTAGAACCCAGTCTTGAAGCCACTGAGTTGGTAGGAGATGCTGGATCTAATGTGAAAACAAAGACTTTTTTGTTCCCAAAGAAGAATGAATGTTGCCAGTCTGCCATTCCTCTGCTTTTGCAATCAGTTTTTCTGTTTTTACTTTTGTTCTTGCTTGGTGTTCTGAGGTCAGCAATGACAATATACTGAATATTTCTGAGAACAGTTTTACTTTTGTAATGACATCAAAGTCAATGAAGCTAAGAGGAGCCAGTTCAACATACTGAAGAATCAGCCCCTTTGGCAGAACAAATGGTGAGCATTTTCAACCTTTGAAGATTGTTAGAAATAATTTAGAAAGGGACTGGAAGAACCATTAAGACAAGACAGCGAATGAATTGAGTGCTCACTGATGATTGACTAGATGAGCTAATTAAGCACTTCTATCTCCTATGTTAGTAGATGAGTGAATTCCTAAATTTGTTCTCTCAAGCTGCTTCTGCATTCTTTTTTAGCATTGTGCTGACCAGCAGGTTGAATCAAATTTATACACCTAAGCAGCAATAAAATTAACAAGTATATTACACCAGACTCCTCATTTCACTAGCCCTGCCAACAAACCAATGATGACAATTACTTGAACAAAGAACCTACCCTACTTCTGTTATTCAGCTGCAATAACTAGCCATTTAATTTGATTTTGCTTTATTGATTCCACATAAAGTCTGCACCAATATCTTCTTATTTATACTGGTAATCTTTTAATTACCTATAACAATAAATGTTTTATTGCTAGACCCGGGGTTGTTTCAAAGACAGGATCCCTTGGGATCCAATTCATACTCTGCTTGGAACCTGGGCAATAAAAATATGATATGCTCTTAATTCTACTTTTGGTGATACATAAACAACAAAAATCACCCAGTATGGCATCTAGAGCATGTTCAGCTTGTTGTTCATTCAGGGAAAGTAAGGTATGCAGACTCTAGTGAAGACGACACCTGCTTCCCAAGTTTAAGCCTGAAGTAAGCTTTTATGTTTTCATGAGCGTGCTTTTATTTTCTTTCAGGATATTACAGTTTTTGAAAGCTAGGTGGTGCAGAGAGTCCAGTGATAGTTTCCTTTTAGCAGCTAGTAAGAGAGAAGTCTTAATCCATCACAACAGAATCCCACTAAATACAAAGGGGCTCAGTATTTGCATAGCTGTCGATATACCGTACCTGGACCTCCAGCTCACAGCTAGTGACATAGGAGGACTCCAGGAACCACTTAAGTCATCTGAGTCAGAGGCAAGTGGGACTGGAGTGAGTGCAGCCTATGGGCAGGCCTCCTGAGCAAATGTGTTTCTCCCAAACCAGCGAACATAGCATCTGCCTAACTCCTGGAAACTGTGGAATGGATTGTGTACTACACTGTAACCCAGGAGCAAGCTCCAACAAATAGGAATGGCCTGCTGCTACAGTACAGTAAGCCTCCCTTCGTGTCTTGCTTAGAGTCTGTATTCTTCTAGCCACAGGAGAGTTCAGCAGATCATTCACTCTCTTGCTAGCCGTCACAATCTTTTTGCATAAACAGTATCAGGTCAATTACTGGTATCCAATGACCAACATTTTAAATATAAAGACCAGATGGCTATTCCCTCTCTTTTTATGGGATTTTCCAGGATTGTCTCTGCTATATTTAGCATTTATGTGTTATGAGTCAGAGTGTCCACCTGTGGTCTCCATAAACAGATTTCGTAAATAGTGTTGACTGATGTGACTCAAAAAATAAAATAAAAAAAAAGTCCAATTCTGTTTTCCAGTTTTAGCATGAATTCAAACAGTGTTCACGGTTCCAAGAACTCTGTGGGTTTGGGGCTTTGGGTCAGTGGGCGTGTAGTACTGGAAAAGGCACACTTCATTCTGACTGCCCGTTCCGGTGGGAGTAATGCTGCCAAAAAATGACTTTATTTTAGAAGACAGTGAGCCCCTTTTCACAGGGCTTTTAAAGTCTGTTTAATATGCAGCATAATGGCAAGGCCCAAGTGTACATACTTTGTTTTGTTTAACTCCTTGCTTGCAGATTGTCATAGCAAAGAGTTGGATTTTGCGTCACGAAAATGCACATACAGATCTCAGGTCAAACAATTTAACCTGTTTTACAAGTCACTTAGAATCCCATTGAGTTTAGCTAAAACTTAGGCTCCTAAAAAAGGCTATGCAAGAGTACGGTATATATTTTGACTTCAGAGTCAAAATGACTATCTGCACATGTTATTCCTTTCAATCTACCCTTGCTCACATAAAAGTGGTCAGCCTTCAAAGTAACACTGGAGTTGCTTTATCTGCCACGGTGCTTCACTCACTCATTTGGGGGCACATCTTTTAATTCTTTGGTCAGCCAGAAGGTGAACCTCTCTATGGATATTTCCCTAGTGAACTCTGTATGAACTTTTCTTTCTTCCTGGCTACAAGAGGAGAAATCATGACAAAGCAAGGTACAAACAGAAATTACATTGGCCCCTTGAAAGCACTCTAAAGTTGTGCCCAAACAGAAGAGTGATCCAACTGAGCAGCAAATTAACTGTCATTGTATGAGGGCTCAAATGAAGGGCCGTGTCTGGACAAAATGAGAGGCGTGTGCACACTACACTTTAAAGAGGGCTAAATGCTTTTGCACCGCTTTAACTGTGTCTGTTTGTGCGCTTCGGCGGCATATTGGGCATTAATTCCAGCCGCTGTAGGAAATTCGGTAGTGTAATGCACCTCAAATGACTTCGAGGAGTTTTAGTTTGCTGCCCCTTCAGCCACAGAGCCTGACAGCAGCCCGGGAAAGCAGCTCTGCCCAAGAAAAGTGGTGAGCCTGATCTTTTTTCCCTCCTCTTCTGGAGCCTGCCTGCCTGGTGCTTCCCTCCGCAGCTGCAGTGCCCCCCAGGACTGCCGGAGCCAGATGCCTGTGAGCAGTTGCCATCTGGGGAAGGCCGCAGCTGCTGTGGAGGGAAGCACCAGCCCCCGCCTGCAGCCCAGGCATCGCTCCACCTGCTGGCAGCTTGCCCTCCCCTCCCCTCCCCTGCCCTCCCCTCCAGAGAGGCAGGTAAATCAGCGGGGTGTGTGCATGACATGGGGGTTTAATCAGCCCTAAATTGAAGCGGTGTTTTTTAAAACCCACCGCTTCAATTTAGGGCCCCTGTTTCACCTACACACATGCAAGATGCTCCAAAGTGAAGCATCTTCAGTAATTTGTTTGCTACGGCTGAAGCACCTAGGCCAAGGGTTAGTGAGGAACTAGTTAGGGAACTTCTGGAGGGACTGGATGTATTCAAATCAGCTGGTCTGGACAATCTCCACCCTAGAGTACTGAGGGAATTGGCTGAGGTCATTGAGGGACCCCTGGCACAGCTTTACGAGCACTCATGGAAGAGGGCCAACGTGGTTCCCATCTTCAAAAAGGGGAAGAAGGAGGACCCGGGAAACTATAAGCC
>NW_017728992.1:180786905-180791609 GCF_001723915.1 Gavialis gangeticus
GATCTGCTCAGGTCCCTTCCGACCCCCAAAACTATGAAACAATGAAGCAGCCCAGCCCCAGCTGCTATCTCTGGATGGGAGGGGGAGAAGACCAGGGGGAGGTCTGTTCTGGGATTTTCTCAGCCCCACTGGAGTGGGGAGGAGGCAGGTGGATTGGAGCCCCCATCTTGGGGAAGCTGCAATCTACCTGCTACCCTCCCCCCCACTCCAGCAGGGCTGAGAAAACCCCAGAATGGACCTCCCTCCTCTGCCTTCTCCCCCCTTCTATCCCCAGACAGCAGTGGAGCTGCGAGAGAGAGAAGCTGCACAGATGCAGTCTCTCTTCCTAGATCAGCTCCAAATTGGAGCTGATCCTCCACCCTCCTGGTCCAATAGCTAACATTTTTTGTGTTGGGACGGGCAGTCTAACTCATGGTGCTTTCTATGAATCTCCATGAGATAGACCAGGAAGCTGCACTTTTGTCTGCATGTGCAGTGGAGAACGTCTGTCTGCATCTGCAGTGACACTTCTGGCAAGCTAGCCAGTGTAGATGATCAACTGATGAGTTGTGATAACTTCAGTTTACTATACCCTCCAGTGAGTAGCAACTTAAAATCACCATACAGACACTTTGGATTTTCAGTATGAAGTGGATGCAAGTTGGGGCAGAATAGGACTGTATAGCATATAATTTAAGACAACTCTGTAATACAGACAAGCTCTAGTTCACTTCTGTTGACACCTGGAGTAGAGTTAAGGTTTCAGAGGGTTTCTTTTGACAGCCCCTGTTCTCTTGCAAAACAAGTCCTTTAATGCCATAAATGTAAAAGCAACCCTTATTAGAGTTCTCCAATTATGAATATGGCTAGCAAAAACAGAATAGCACAATATATATTTTTATGATCCAAGAAGAAAAATCAGTATTACAACTTAGAATCTCTACATCTTAAAGTCCTAAGAATTTCTAACAAGTGGCTAGCCTGATCGGGAGATCGTACCCACGTTTGGAGTCTAAGTTCTAAGAGGCATTGGACCTTCATGACATCTGCAGACAGAAACCTCAGCAAAGTATGGAACATATCTCTGAGTACTGAGCCCCTTTTTACCCCCTTCCTCAAACAAAAGATTACAATATTGCTTGATGAAAACTTTGACAAATGGGTGTCAACCTGTTGGTTGAACTAGAACACACCAACCTGTAATCAAGATTTGCTGTCCTAAAACCAGTTAGTCTTTTCAGCAAGTTTCTCTCACATATCACTCAGTTCCTTTTACATGACTTCCCTTAGCTTCACTTACGCTAACATGGCCTAATTTAAAAGTTAACACTGCTAAAAGCCTACTAAAGCTACTGTAATGTAAGCTACAAGGATTCTACGTCGATACAAAGCTCTACAATTCTAAGCATCCTAAGTTATTTTAGCAATTTTTAAAATTGCACTTCTTGACTTCAGACTTCAGTTCCACCTTCTCCCCTTTTAATCTCTGCAAAAAAAAGTCAGCAAATAGATAGCTGCTGTATAGCTGCAAATTATAATTTGCACTGGAAAACAATAAACAATGAAAAATAAAAATGGAAATAAGAGAAGGAGATATATTTGCTGAGTGCACAGAGTTTTGATTAACAATAATGAACACTTGTGCAAAAATTAGAGGAAGCCACCTGAAATAGCTTCATACTTCAGCTGGCTCCATCTGAAGTATCCCTGAAAATGCCCACAAAACTTGTTTGACCTGTGGGTTAGTGACAGACTCAAAACTAGTCCCATATGTATCAAAAACTCCATTAAGTCTCCCACACCTTTAGAGACTGGTCTTAATTGTAAGCAAAAACAATTGTTTGGATTTTTTTATACTGAAATGATACAGAATTTACTTTTTGCATGGGATGTTTTTTGAAACCAGAGCCTGACGCTCTTGAAGGAGATTTACATTACCATTTTGGATTCATTTGAACCTGGAACTCAAGGAGTGCAAAACCACATAGATCAGAACAAAATGAACAAACAAGAAGCCAGATAAGTAGTTTTTTTATGAATCTGGGCCAACTGAAACTATCAAACTTCTTATGGATCAATTAGGACCTGGTTCTGCAAAGTACCAAGAGCTTCTTGTAAAGTGCCCTGCACCCTGAACTCTTTGAAGTCAGTGGAAACAAGTGAGGAGGTACTCAGCAGTTACCAAGATCAGATTTTTAATGAATCAGTAGGGAGAGCATTTTTGTGATAGGCTTTGATTAGCAGAAACTCCAAGCAGCCTCCTTCAAGCAGTGAGATTAATAAAATCCCCAAGGAACAAGCATTTCTCAACATCTTAATGAATGCAGAACAAGCAGCTGAGCTAGCGACCAACACAAAACATGTTAATCTGTAATTATACAGCGGCATCTGATAGCAAGGCCATAGCAAAGGCTCTAACACACTTATAACTAGACATGAAAGTCTACTTACAGCTTTATTTGGGGTACAGTTTCTCAGGCTTAGAATGCTTTTAGAAACAATATTTAATTAATTAGCTTTTATTTAATAAATCTTTGTAGTGTTAAGGATAAAAATTAAATCTTAGATTAGCAGAATGAACGCTGTTTGTCTTTTTGCAAACCTAACAAGCTTTGTTTTTTAAAATGAAATTGCAATGCTTATTATTTTATAATTGCAACCTAGCATTGTCTTATTTTAAAAAATAACTTGCAGGGGTGGAAAGGTGAATCCTTGCTCATTCTTTACAATAGCACTTGCTGAGAGCTCCTGCTGTAGACACACAGGGCTACCAATTTATTGGTAACGTTAGAACAAAACATTAAAATGAAAATATAGCAATTGGCCTAAGCAAAGAAGATCTGTGTGTGCCTTTTCTGTAGTGTAAGAGATGGAACCTCCTGCACATTGCACTTTGTGATCCTTAATGCGTATGACTGTGTTGCAAGACTTTATTTTTATTGATTGGCTTAGCAGAAGCCTCAGAAGATTTACAGATTTATTATTTTTAGTTTGATAACACAGCCTCCATCCGAGGCCTGGCACTTCCCAAACACAAAAGGTGGCACAGTCCTTTTTTCAAAAAAATATCCATGCTAAAAAAGGCCTAACATACAGGAATCACTTCATCAGCCACTGAAATGCAGCCAGACACCTCTGGCATCATGCAGAGCCAGCCACCTCTAGAAACATAGCAGCTATTATAACAGCGCCAGCAACACTACACAGGCTGAGGAAGGAAGAATAGCAGAAAGCAGCTTGGCCAATTAAAGCAACAAGAGAATTTAGCTAATAATTATCCGGATTGTAAAATGGCAAAGAGTGCAGGACAAAATGCCATTACTCTTGCGAAATGTGCGCTCTGAACTTCTGTGACTCAAGAGGGGTTTGGACTCTGCACTTCAGGATCAGGCTTTACCTGGGAGACGGATCCCCTAGCAGCAGAGAGAGTATTATTTCACTACTGACTCAAAGTAATGAGTGACATCTTCTGAATCACCAACCCCACTTCCTGTGGCACTTTATTTTTCCTTCCAGGATTTCCATAGTTGCCTGATATCACTTAGGTTAAGAGATCCTACCTAAATATATCTAATACTTTGGTCCAGATTCATCACTGGTACAACACAGTTGGCTGCAGTAGATGTAAAACAGGGATGAAACTAACCCGTTCTATTTACTCTGATCCAAATAAAGTAAGCAATTGTAGAGCTAATTTTAAAAAGTTTGTTTTTGTTCAAGTGATGCCTCGCCAGTTACTACCACAGTCATTTGAGGGCCAGTCAGTATTTCCACTACAATTTCATTTTGCAAGGGTTTATCATTCTGACGTAAAATGGGCTTAGGACAGAAAAGTGCTATATAAAGTCTCAGCTCAGGAGCATATTCTTTATACCAGATTATTTTGGGGAGAAATAAAAAAAGCCAAAACTTGTCATATGGAAAAGGAGTTAAGCCCTGATCCTACAAAGGACTCCTAGGTGCTTAAATTTAAGCACATGAGCATGTCCATTTAACTCTGACAGAATTAACATTAAGCCTGACCAAGGCCTCTGTGGCAAACAGAAGTAGAAATAAATTCTGCCTCAAAAAACCTCATGCAATAATATATACAGACAGAGTACATTTGCATATCAGTCCTACAAATGCAGTGGGTGTAGTAGCCTTGTTAAAGAAGTTAAGACTAATTTCTCAACTATCTTTTAATACTTTGCACTCTTACAAATAAAACTATTTATTTGAAAATGTTGAGATGTTTCCTGAACCTCATTCCAATGAAACTATTAATCCTCCTGTGCAAGGCATGCCTTTGTCCTTTGGTTACAATCAAAAGCAATCTTGGCTTGTGTCATGATTTTCAGTGGTGCTGAGTGCCCACAGTCCTGGTTCAGTTCAGTTATGTGAGCTGTAGACATACAGTGACTCTGAAGTCAAGCACTTAAACAGCTGGTATTGGGACTGTTCCCTGCCTTTTTGATGAGATGGGTTTTATGATGTAATAGGTTATCTACATTTTGGTTGTATTTATTTTACCTGTCTTTCAGGGGCATAGGGATAGAGCGAAGTACAGAGCAGTGAAGCAAGCATTGGCTTGTTACTTGTGACTCTGCTGAAACTAAATTCATACTTAATAATCCAGTGCTCTAACAGCAGAAAAATCTGTCTCAAACATGTTTAACTTCAATAACATCTTATTTTGTCATCTCTCCCCACCCAAAGCCATAGAAATTGCAGTTACAAGGCACA
>NW_017728992.1:180796609-180811909 GCF_001723915.1 Gavialis gangeticus
GTACAGAGCAGTGAAGCAAGCATTGGCTTGTTACTTGTGACTCTGCTGAAACTAAATTCATACTTAATAATCCAGTGCTCTAACAGCAGAAAAATCTGTCTCAAACATGTTTAACTTCAATAACATCTTATTTTGTCATCTCTCCCCACCCAAAGCCATAGAAATTGCAGTTACAAGGCACAACGATCCAGATAAAAACAGATTTAGAATAAACCCTGACATTATTATCTTTTGATACTTAAAGCTAGATACTCTTACTGTACATAATATACTGTAAGCTACAGGAAAATGTTCGTACTCATCAAGATAAATGTCTCATGTAATAGTTTAAGTATTGATCTCTAGACCAATACAGTCCTGCACATTGTCAGCGTCTCAGGGTATAGCCATGCAAGCAATTTACTGGGGGAAGCACAGGGAGACCTTACTGCCTCAGATGCTTATTGTATGCACCTTCTAACCCGGGGTGGGCAATTATTTTGGGTGGAGGGCCGCTTGCTGAGTTTTGGCAAGCCATCAAGGGCCACATGACAGGCAGCCAGGGGCAGATAATTATTAATTTTCTACATTTTTTAGGGGCCCAGCGGGCCGGATAGAATGGCCTGGCAGGCCGCATCCAGCCCACCCCTGGTCTAACCTGTGGTGAGTCAAAGCTAAGCCATGTCAGTGCAGCCCCTCAATGACAAAGGGTAAATTACTGCAGTTTAGCTCAATGGCATACGAGCAGTGTCCATGGAGCAGCTGATGCACAGTAAAGCCCCAAGTCCTTTTATTCAATGGCAAACTGTTCAGCTGTCTATACCCTCTGAGACTGTAGAGCTTTTTGGTATCTGTCTGTAGATGGGGAAATAAGGGTACTTCATTCTATTTGAGATTTCTTCTATTTGAAGATAAAACCAACTACGGGACAGAGGGCAAAGCAGGTATCTATTATGGTTTTGTTGAAGCTTCCCTGTTAGGAGCATATTACTTGTAACATGTAAATATAAGAAAAAAGAAAGCTTGCATGAAAATAGAGGGAAAGAATGATGGGAAATGGAAGGGACACCAATGAAGGAAAAGGGATGATCTACAGACATCTTGAACCTATTTGTCAATGTTTGTGTCTCCTAATTAGATTCTCGGCTGCAGATACCACAAACCCACATCAACTATTCAAAGAAACTGCCTAACAACAACAAGTCTGATGAGCCGCATGCCAGTGGATATTGTGGACATCAAAGTGAGGGGTTTTTGATAGGAAAGAATATCAACACTTTATTATTTCATCTCCTACTTTACTGAGCTGTAAGTCCCAATAAACAATGTCAGTTATATTTAAAATAAAGATCTCCCTTTCAGTAACATCCATAAAAAATACATTCTGGCATTTGTCTTTTCTCTGTGTGGTCCATTTTTCCACAGCAATATCTAGGCTAAGAACACCCAGTGGCTATTAATCCCATAAAAACTTCAGAAAACTGTAATTACCCACTCAGATGGTTTTAATATTTACTTCCAGAGTGGAATAGAAAGAACATGATATAGACAGGTCTGATCATTCAAGTTCTCTGGAATGGAACATCTACATCTGTGTTGCATTTTGGTCTCACTGAATAGAGCATTTTAAGGTTTCAGTTATTACCACAAAACTTTTACATAACATGGCAGAGCTAGTACATAGTGTGATATATTGAAACCTACCAGGACTACAGAACAATAAGAAAAAAATGTCTATTTCTCAAATTCAGGGCTGTTATGGAAAGTGTACATAGTTTCATAGTTGTTGGGGTCAGAAGGGACCTCAATAGATCATTGAGTCCGAGCCCTTGCCCTGGGCAGGAAAGAGCGCTGGGGTCAGATGACCCCAGCCAGGTGCACCTCTAGCCTCCTCTTGAAGACCCCCAAGGCAGGGGAGAGCACCACCTCCCTTGGAAGCCCATTCCAGATTCTGGCAACCCTCACCATGAAGAAATTCTTCCTGATGTCCAGCCTAAATCTGCTCTCCATCAGTTTGTGGCTGTTGTTCCTGGTTATTCCAAGGGGTGCCCTGGTAAAGAGAGCATGCTCCTATTTCCCCCCCTTGATGAATTTGTAAACAGCCACAAGATCACCTCACAGCCTTCTCTTGCAGAGGCTGAAGAGATCCAGGTCCCTCAATCTCTCCTCATAGGGCCTTACCTGCGGGCTCCTAACCAGATGAGTGGCCCTGCTCTGGACCCTCTCAAGGTTATCCACATCCTTTTTGAAGTGTGGTGGCCAAAACTGGATGCAGTACTCCAACTGCAGTCTGACCAATGTTGCATAGAAGGGAAGTATCACCTCTCTGGACCTGTTCGTGATGCAACTGCTAATGCATGATAGAGTTTGGCTTTACTGATTACTTTGTCGCATTGACAGCTCATATTGATCTTGGAGTCAACTATGACTCTGAGATCCCTTTCTGCCACTGTGCTGCTGAGAAGGTCATCCCCTAGCCTAAAGGTGTGTTGGTGATTCTCTCCCCCTAGATGCAGCACTCCGCATGTGTCTTTATTGAACTGCATGCTATCCTTTTCTGCCCACTTTTCCAACCTGTTCACATCTGCCTGGATTTGATCCCCTCCCACTAGTGTTTACTTGACCCCGTAATTTCATGTCATCCACGAATTTGTACAGAGTGCTCTCCATGCCCTCATCCAAGTTGCTGATGAAGACACTGAAGTGCACAGGTCCAAGCACCAAGCCTTGGAGGACCCCATTGCCCACATCTTTCCAGGTCGATACTGACCCATCCACCATCCCCTTTCTGGGCATGACCCTTAAGCCACTTTTCCACCCACCTGACTGTATAATCATCTATGTCACAGCTGCTCAGTTTGTTTCTGAGAATAGGATGAGATACTGTAACGAAGGCCTTCTTAAAATCCAAGTAGATAACATCTACCTTGACTCCTGCACCTAAACATTTTGTGACCTGGTTATAAAAAGAAACAAGGTTAGTCAGGCAGGATCTACCTGCTGGGAACCAATGCTGGTTGCCCTTCAGCATTATTTTTCCTGCTGGACTCCCACAAATGTGATCCTTAATAATTTTTTCAAAGGTTTTCCCAAGGGTAGAGGTGAGATCCTTCCTCCCCTTGAAAATAAAGATCACATTGGCCCTTTTCCTGTCCTCTGGGACCTGTCCTGAGCACCACGAGCACTCAAACAGCTGTGCCAATGGATCTGCTATGACACTGGACAATTCCTTCTGCACCCCTGGATGAAGATCATCTGGGCCTGCTGACTTAAGCATATTCAGCTCCTTCAAGTGTCCCTTTACTTGGTTGGTGCTGACTGCTGGTGGGCTGGTGTTCCTCCTGCGCCTATCTATAATGCAATTGGGAGATTTGTCTTGATGCATGTTCAGGAATACAGAGGTAAAAAACTCACTGAAGAGTTCAGCCTTGTCCCTCCTATCTGTCACCAATTGACCTATCCTGTCCTGTAGGGATCCTATGTTACCCTGCACCTTCTTTTTGCTCCCTATATACCTGAAGAAGGACTTTTTGCTGTCTTTAATTTTTGTCGCCAGCCTGAGTTCTAATGCTGCTTTGGCCTTCCTGATTCCCTGCAAGTGCGAGCCAAGGAGGCATACTCCTCCTTGGCAGCTACCCCTGCTTCCACAGCCTGTATGCCTCTTTCTTTGCCCTTAGGCTTTCCTGGATTTCCCTGTTCAACCAAGAGGGTTTCTTGGCCCCTTTTTGTGTGCAATGGGATTGTCTCCTTCTGTGCCTGGAGGATTGCTCCCTTGAGGAACGACCACCCTTCCTGTACTCCCATCTCAACAATGCTCTTGATCTTCAATGCCTCACTAACTAATCTCCTGAGCACACTAAAGTTAGCCTTTCTGAAGTCTAGCACTTCTGCCCTGGTGATTACTTTTCCCACCCTACACTAGACAGTGAATTCAATCAATTGATGGTCACTATCCCCTAGGTTACCTTGTATTTGCAGATCCCCCACCAGGTCATCCCCTGTAGCTAGCACCAAGTCCAGCAAGGCATTTCCCTTAGTGGGACCATATACTGCATTAGGTGGAGGTCCTGTATGCAGGTTAAGAACCTACATGAGCGATTAGTTCTGGCTGACTGCTCCTCCCAGCAGATCTCAGGGTCGTTTAGGTCACCCATGACAACCATTTCCCTTGACTGTACAGCCTCTGAGAGCTGCCTGGAGAATTCTAGGTCTAGCTCATCCTCCTGGTAGTGCGGGGTCTACTACAGACCACCACACCAAGTCCCTTTCCCCACAACCTCCTTCTATTCTAACCCACATTACCTCCATTTGCCCCTCCTCTGATCCAGTCTTGATTATAGAAGATGTGTATTGCTCCTTAACATACACAAGTTTGTTTTAATAACTAACTACTGTCCAGCAACATTTAATTTTCAGCAGGCTTTGATCTCTGCCTTAACTCTTAAAACCCTTATCTAGAACAGTTTTAGGGCTCTCCTATTTCAGATGAGAAGTTAGAAGTACTGAAAGAAATAAGAGAATTAAGTGGCAAATAATTCTGAACAGACAGATTCAAGAAAGTCATAAGTTTTTCCTAGTCAGTTTTTAAATAGTAAAGGATATATAGGTTGAATAAATAATTCACTATAAATTACTAAAACTGCTCCAGTGACAGGCCTTTCAGGACTCTGTCTGTCAAATAGAACGACAAAGTGTTCTGGGCAGGACTCTGCACGTCTCTGCATACATGGGACATGATCACAGTTGACTTAATTTTTTTTTGCTGAGAGAGAGAGAGAGAGAGAAGATATATAGATACAAGGGCTGGAAGACTGTCATATTGAAAAAGTCATCAAAACTCTTACTGAAAACTGTTATACACAACAAAAAATTTGCACTCACTAATATCACCATAAATAGGAACTGAGTACCCAAAGTAGTCATAAGTGTCATAAGGACTTCAAGCCAACCTGTCATGCACAACTTCTTCTTAGTGATGTCAATAGAAGAACAGAGTATAGAACTGATGAAGAATTCCAGAGAAATTCTGGCACACTTGTTTACTGTGTTTAATCAGACCATCTGGATCTTCAAGTTGCCTCTTCCCTCAGGCAAAGCTTGGTGCTCTGAAGGGAGACAGGAGAGCATGCAAAAGGGAATTCTTGCAAGTGGTAGCAAGTCAACTAAGATCTTCAGAGGTAGCTCTCCAAGAAAGAAAAGAGACATCCCAATAGCCATTCAATTATTATGCAGTATATGTAATACTATCCACAATGTGTGTGTGTGTGCACGCACAAATTATTAAATAAAGTGAAAAAAATCTTACTGCATCTAAGACTGCATATAGAACAAACTGCCAATGGGCCGTGTTGGGTTCAGCTCTGCTGTTCATATTTAAGGCTTGGCCTATCACCTATCTTGCAGGGTTTGCTTAGGAAAAAGAAAATGAAATCAGAGGGTTCCTGTTTCCTGGGGTCATGCAATGCCCTAAACAGGGTGGGTAGGAAAGTGGGTTGATGGAGCTTTCTTCCTCATCACATATACCTGCATGCTTCACTCTATAAATAGAACAGTGGATGTACAGAGGATACACACCTGCAGTCCCCAGGGGGGATTATTATACCTGACAGCACTATCCCTGCAGCAGGAAGCTACCCCAGTTTGTAAACCCCTTAGAGTAGGGAGGGTATCCATTCTTATCTTTGGCCTAAGCCTCCTCTGGGGTTGACTAAGAAAGCCATCTTGTAGTGTTTCAGAATCAAGTCTGCCTAGCTGGCCACTCTACTTCCTAGCTGCCTTACGCTGCTGAAGTGATTAGAGGCATAGGAGGCAAGAATTATATGAAAAGGCTGAAAGAACTAGAGTTATTTAGTCTGGAGAAGTGAAGACAGAGGGGACATTTGGTAATATTCTCAAATACCTGAAGGTGATTACAGAGAGGATAGATATGGTCTTTTTTCTGTGGCTGTAGAGGACAGGACTAGGGGCAATGGCATCAAGCTGCAGCAGGGGAAATTTAGGTTGGAGATTAGGAGGAACTTTCTGACTCTGAGTGATCAAGCATTGGAACAGGTTACCTAAAGAAATGTATTTGTCCATGGACTCATCCCAGAAATACAGCAGCTTGGGCTGAAGCAAAAACCAGAACTCACCAGAGGCTGCCCAAATGAGCACTCCATTGAGCACAAATAACCCTTAAAAATATGCCCTTGTTATTGCTAAGTAAAGTTTCCAAAGCAGCTGTCAAAATAGTATCTCAGCATATTTAGGCAGAAGATGTTGTCAAGCAACATAATATATTTCTGGTTACAAAGGTAGGGATTTGTTTTACAGTGATATCTTCTTAGGTCTCCAATCACATTTAACCAAATGCTTTTGTTATGAACAACAGGAACACTGTACCTAAAAGCTTTTACAGAGAAAGGGTCAGTTCCAGTGAAACACTGCTGATGCAGAAAACTGTCATATCTGTTCAATCCATTACACTGATCAACAGCAGTTCAGGAAGGGCCTTGTCTTAACGATTATACGCTATCCTTTAATCTTTTGTGATGATGTAGTATACAAAATATTTTAAAGAAAAGATTCTGAGGCAAAAGGAGAAGGGCTTAGGGGGGTATATAACCAAAACAAAATATTTCAATGAGAACTTTGGAGCAATTAGGCACTGTAGAAATGTATAGGAAGGGGCAACCTTTGCCATTTAAGGCTGCCTGGGGAGTGGGGAAGGAGGTGGGAGGGGGTGTTTTAATTAGAGCAGTTCCCAGAGAGCCGCTTTAATTAAAATGCTACGGCATCATGTGTATTAAGCCCCCATGCATTTAAAAATGGCTGCAGAATGCTTTAACTAAATTTGATGAGCTTTAGTTAAAGCCCCTCCGCGGACATTTTGAAATGCACAGGGGCTTAATACATGTGATGCTGTGGTGTTGCCAGAGCATTCGAATTAGAATGCGGAGCAGACGCAATTAATTGGGTCTGCTCCAACATGTTCTAATTAGAATGTCTTGGAGTATGTGTATAGGCAGCCTAATGCATGTTTATGTTCATAAACAGTTAACATGAAGGGCATGACTTAGACTTGCCAGAGTAATACAGGAAGATAATGACAAAGCCAAGAAGGTATCACAGGTCTTCTGAGTCCAAGCACAGAGCCTGTCCTAAAATAAAAGATTTCTATTAAGCTTGGGCTAAGTTTTGATTTTTAAACTCTTAATAAGATGTTTACAGTATCATTGTTTTCTTGGTGGGGAAGATGCTTCCCATTTTTTAAGACGTCGATCAATTTCTTAGATTTGACTTCTGCGCTTGGATGCACAGGAAAGGATAATGTGTTCCTCATTATCGTTAAAGTTTACAAAGAACATTTTAATTTATAAGACTTTGGTTTACTTTTTAAAAAAGTAATTGATACACCAGAATGAATTAACTGATCCACTCATTTTTTAACTCTATTAATTGTTTGATGGTGCTAATTCCTCCAGATGGCTTGATTGCACAAGAGCTTTTTTGATAAACTACTATATACAATATAATATTGAGGCTGCACAGCCAGTACTCAGAAGTTAGGAAATACCAGGTTTACAGTTGCCCAGACGTCCTGCATTCTGAAATTTTGTGTGTTTATCCTCTGTACTGAATAAAGTAGGATGATGGCACAAGGCTGCAGTATTATGAATGCTGGGCAACTGCAAATTCAGTGGTTCTTAACTTCTGAGTTCTTGGCTTTTGTTACCTAAACAAGCCCTGAATTGAAGGTGGAACTTTGAAAAATATTAATTGGTCACAGTTATTATGGATTATATTGTAATGCTCATGTAAAATTAGGTGGAATTAATGTTTTCCACACAACCATAAAGCTGTCTTTTCTTAACTTTTAAGTGCTTTACCTTGCTACTTAAAAAATATGAATCCTTTTTTAATATAATTCTGGACTTTATTTTTTCAAGGGAAAAGATAAAAATAAATTCTATGTTTATTGGTAACTGTATCAAACCCTGACCTTTCGTAAAACAGAAATTTAGAGGCCTGTTAGTCTGTTCTTCAAACCACTAACCAGAGACGCACTAGATTAACATTAAGTACCAGCAGGAGAAATCATTTACTGTGTGGATGGCTGGATGGGTGGTGTGAGGGATTCTACCCCGGTAAGATGTTCAGCCCCTACCAACCTCTCCACTCAGCAATGGCTACTGCTGTAGTGGTAGCCTGGATGTCGGCATGTTGGTATTCAGTTATTGTGGCGATAGTCTGCCAATGTGTCCCTAAGAAATGCTAAAGGGAAATTGTTATTTCCTGGAAAAAAGGAGCAAACTGTAGTGGAAAAAAGAAAGGCCACTAATTATGCCAACGGATTCCCCTCTCAGCCAATATGGAGGGCCTACTGCAAACAAGGTGGCATTCAAGCTTTTTAAAAAGACGTTACTTTTATAATGAAGGTTATCAAGCAGCCTCAATATATAGGCATACTGCCTGTTTCCTATATGTGTTTGAGAATCCTTGAGATAGATAGGAGGATTTCATTTCTTTCCCTCCTTCCCATTCAATCAGTATTACAATATTAGGATGGATGAGATGGAGAGCTCACTAGTGGTTTTGTTAATGTTGATATAAAAGTATTTCTGCACTGAGCTTCAGTTGAAAAGGACATGAGCTCTGATCTGACCTATCTAAATGAATGAGAATACTAAATGTACAATGCAAATAAATAAGTATAATGCCATGACTATTCCAGGAAAAAGACTGTCATCATAATAGCACATGCTCTCTCCAGGAGCTTTGATGTCTGGGAAGAAAATTCCTTGCAAAACAATTATTTTTCTTACTTGGTTCATCTTTGGGGATTGCCAGACCCAGGTCTTTATTGCCTCAACAGAACACCGCAAAATTGAGACATGGAGGAGAAGTGCTCTTTCACGTGACTCTGTGAAAGATTTGGATTTTCCAAATGGCAGTTTACAGTTACATGTTTATTCCTTTCCAGGCAGTCAGCAGTGCAAAAATAATAGCAGAGAAAAACAGAGGTTACGCTAATAGTTCCCAAGTGACTATCAAGAACATGCAGTTCCTGTCTCTCATGCAGATGACGGCAGATTTTCTTACGAAGCTGAAGAAAGAGGCAGTTCGGTTTTAAGGATCACTTGGAAGACACATTTGTAACTTTCGTATTTAGAAACAAAGATATATCAGAAAGATTTTCTGCAAATAATTCTTTGAATTATTGGCAATTTTTATCATATCATCCAGAATGCACCTTCTAAAAGAGGTTATAAGGAATCTGCCCCCTAATCATAGACTATGAGTTGAAAATCCCTTTAAGAAAGCAGCTGCTTAAATAATGGCTTTCTTTCTCACAAGATAGAATTTCAGGCTCTCAGCCCCTCAACCATGCTACCTGGACCAGCCATGCACCAACACCTAGAACATTTTCCTTTCTGTTATATAGAGTTCCTTTCTGTAAGTGACCACTTTAAAATGTAACCAAATCCATACAATTTGATGTGACTTTAACTAACTACCACTCAAGCTAAACAATTATTGGTTGTGTTCTCCATACTCAAGTGTATGGGGCTATAATCTTGCTGAAACAATGGGCAGGGACCAACTATATCTGCTTCCTTGTTTGGAATATTGATAACACATAAATGTTGCATGTAATATTTAATATTAGTGATTTAATATTAAAAATAACCACTACCCTTTATGATTTCTCCCCGAGCATCTAGACATGCTTTTATGTTTTACATCAGTCTCAAGAGCTTCTAAACTAAACTTAACTCAGATTGATGAGCCATGTCAGAAGGAAAGCCCTCACGGGCACAAAATCTTATTGCCTGGCAAAACTGCTGAACAGCCTTCATCAGAAACAATTTCAGATGGTTCTCAAAATCTCTACTGCATTATTTTCTGTTTGAATTTAGGCTTATACCTACACAAAAAATGAAAAATTATCTTCAATGCTTAACATTTTCAAAGCCTGCTACAACCTTAACTAACTTCATGCCAGCTCTGAAATTCATTAGTAAATATCGTTCCCATTACGCAGCTGGAAAAATGATCCTTCAGGGAAGAATCCCATAAAATTTTAAAAGATATTAAACCATATTTTCTTAGAAATGGAAGACAGTTTGATAGTTGTTGTTTTTAAAAAGTCTATAGAAATAATTAAAGTAGTATACCAATTTAACAGTGCTTTTGCATCAATCCATAGAAATGTATAGGAAGAAGATAATATTCTATTACCAGTGGTAAAAGTTATTGTTTTTTTTAATTAAATGAAATACAATTTTATCATAAGGGGAAACTTAAAGACTATACCTTATAATGGGCTAGGCACCTAGAATTAGTTACATTTAGGCATTTGGCCCCTAGACAGGAGACAAGAGCCCAAACACTAGGATTCCTAGACAGTGCAGCAAGCTGGGTGACTCAGAAAGGTGATCCAAATTACCAGTGTGTGAAGCCACCTAGAACAAGCCCATAGGAAATGCTCAGGCTCCTTGGGCATATCTACACAAGATGTTTACTGTGGAGTTGTCTAATTAGCTCTGCAGTAAATGTGTCAGCGTCTACGTGTGCAGCCCGCTTAAGCCACAGTAAACCAATAAAAGCTGCCATAGGTTAGTACTCATAAACACAAGTTGCAGTGATGTTATTTAGTGTGCTGCAATGTGCATGTAGATGGTGACGGGGCAGCCTGGGGCATGAAGGTGCTTCAGTGGAGGCACTGGAGCATGGTCTGATGTTTCTATGGGAAATCCATGAAGTTGTTTCTCTTTTAAATGGTGAGTAAACTGACACTGCTTAGTTTATACCAATGGGAATGATGTACTTTCCTGACAAGAGGGTGATACGACTTCCATAGTTATGTCAAGCCTAAGAGAAAGATTGCCTGGGATTGTAGTTTTGTTTGTGATTTTTTGGGCCTAGCTCAACACTGAGTTATGCCAATTTGTATCATTCCATTGAAATGAGCACAGTTAAGTGGCAAAATAGGTCCTATATATGTAATATACCTATAAACCATATTATAATGTGTATGATATATGTGTTATGTGTATTGTGTGTGTGTGTGTGTGTACACACATGTGCATGCACACACATCCTACTTTTTAACGATTGTTCATCAACACTTAGAATACCTAATTATAGAGTCAAGCTTGTGTAATAGCTCTATTAAAGCCAGGGAAGGATGCCTCTGGCCCAGAGAACTTGAGGCCATTGTCACTCCTGTGCCGTCTTTATAAGCTTTACAAACGCCTTATTTTCAATCGCCTCTCACCCCATATTGAACAACATATAATACAAGAACAAGCCAGATTCAGACCAGGCAAGTTCTGTGGTAACCAAATACACCCAGCATATAGCAGATGGATTCAAGAAAGGGATGATAACAGGTGCTGTGCTTGTAGACTTGGTGGCAGTATATGACAGTGAACCACTGAAACCTGCTTACCAAAATCTATGATATGATGCATAGCTACCACCTAGGGCCACTCATCTGATCTCTTTTGGAGAACAGACATTTTTACGTAGAAGTGTGCAAGAAACAGAGCCACTGGAGGTGACAACAAAATGGCCTTCCACAGAGCAGTGTGTTAGCACCAATCCTTTTTAACATATATACCAATGAAAAACCTATACAAAGTGATATGAGAAGCTTCATATATGCTGATGATCTGTGCATCATGTTGCAAGAGAAAGGCATTGCTGTTCGGGGCGCGAGCCAGGTTGTGGCTATAGCCCCGGTGGGTTCTATCCCCTGATGTTAGTTTGTGAGGGGGAGAGGTAGACTCGTAACGGTTCCAGACCATTTTATTTTGATCTCTTACTTACGCACCACTGGTGTAGATGTGGCTGCGCAGGCAGTTACACTTGGATCCGTCCCGGTTCGAATAAGGGACGAACGAACGAAAAACAAAACGATGGATCCGAGAATGAGAACGGAATGAACGAGTATGATCGAGTGCACAGATGATTGCCTGATGGTCCCAGAGGCAGGAGAAGCTGTGGGAAGCTGGCCAGGCCTACCCACTGAGCAGTGAATGCTCTGGCTTCTCCCCCCTGCGCGGTGAATTCTCTCTCCTCGTCTCTCCCCTGTGAAACCTTAACTTTTTATAGGCCAGATCACAAGCACAATTTCAAGCAGGGTTTTTCACAGGGGACGGGGTTTTCCCAGCACATGGCCAGGGGCCATGTAGCAAACCAAACAGGGGCTTTCCAGATTGTGAGGAGAGTGCTTGACAGCATCTGTTGCTAAGCAGAGCTGGCAGAGCCCAGCTGGAGCATGACAATTGCCACTGTTGAGAACAGATTGACATATGCACTGAGCAACCTTTCAGATTATTACAATAAGAACCAGCTTCATGTCAATCCAGCCAAGAGGCAGGTCACAACCTTTCACCTATGCCATAGAGAAGCCAAGCAAAATTAAACATCACCTGGGATGGAATCCCACTGACTAATCACCCAAACCCTGTGTATTTGGGGGTTACATTGGACTGAACACTTACCTTCAAATCACATGTATAGAAGACAAAAGGGAAGATCAGCACCTGCAACAACATACTTGGAAAGTTGGTCACCCCAAAGTAGGGAGCGAACCCAGGTACATTATAAACCATTGCTATTGCCTTGTGTTACTCCATTGCAGAGTATGCATGTCCAGTATGGGAATGATCAGTTTATGCCAAGAAACTAGACCCGGTTCTAAATGACAGCTGTTGTGAAGTAAGAGGATGTCTAAAGCCAACACCAAAGGATTACCTATACTTACTGGCTAGCGCTGCACCACCTGATATCAGAAAAATGGTAGAAAGCCAAAAAGAAATATCATGGCAGATGGAAGACTCCATGCATCCACTCTATGGTCACACAGGAGTAACCAAACAGCTTAAAGCATGAAAGAGTTTTGTGACCAGTGTTGCACCCTTGGACATGATGGCTGACCAGGTGTGATTGAGTTTCTAGAAGGAAAGATTACGTGCAACCAGTTACTCTGAAATGGACCTGGAACCCCAGAAGGACTTTCCTAGTGGGGCTGACACAGACTGGTCAACATGGCAATCCCTGAAACACCTGCACATGCAAACTGGAAGATCAAAAACAAACATGATCAAATGGGGGCTACTCTAGTGACACCAATACATGCAGTGAAGTGCAGATGATGGAGCACCTACACATTTGCTGACTCCTTGGTGAGACCTGTACAAAGGAGGACCTCACTGCAGCAATGGAAAGAGCTATCGCTTGTTCACAATTCTGGAAAAAAAACATCTAGTTCATGACAAGGACATGAGAAGAAGGTATCTATATATTTAAATGCCCCTCCACGCCTCCAGGTATATGGTTCTCAAGAAGCTTTTTCCAAAGCTTGTTGAAGACAATGGGAGTCTTTCCACTGACTTCGTTACGTTTTGGATCCTATCCAAAATACAATTCAGGTACCTATCAACACTTTCTTGATCTTACTCTCTCCTATTAGACTAAGCCAAAAGATAAAAAAGCAGCAACAGAAATCTCTCTTTAGTTAATCTAATACATATTACTGCAATGTCATCTCCCTGTATATGTTGGAAAGTCAGAACAGAGGACTAGAATAAAGATACGGCCCAGTGCAACAACCCCCAAACTTTGGGAAAAAAATCAGATACAAATTCATAGATCAGACTGGATCATTTCAGTCATCAGTCTGACTCTCAGCATAATCCAGGTCATCAGATTTGACTAGGCGAATCCTTGTATTGAGTTCCACACCTGTGGATGAAATAAGGCATCTCTTCTAGAAAATGTTCAAATCCTGATTTAAAAAAAAAAAAAAAATGTACCATGGTCATTGGTAGGCTGTTCCAATAATTAATTATCCTCATTGTTAAAACATCACATCACACTCAGAGTCCGAATTTGTCTGGTTTTACTTCCAGCCACTAGAACTTGTTACACCTTTTCCTACTGTATTAAAGATTTCTCCATCATTAAATGTTCACTCTTTACGTAGATACTCATACAATGGGATCAAATCTTCTACCCTTAAAATAAGCAGATTAGGTTCCCAGTGTCTTTCACAACAAGGCATGCTTTCCAATCCTCTAATTATCCTTTTGGCTGTTCTCTGAACTATTCCCACATCATTATCAACATCCTTCCTGAACTGTTGACACCAGCACTGGACACTGTAATTCAGGCCAGTACCAAATACAAGGGTATTATAAGAACCTCCTCCAGTCCTCATTGAGATTCTGCTGTTTATAGAACACAGACTTTTTGGTCAAAGCGTCATAATCATGTTCAGTTGATTATCCACCTTAAGTCTTTTTCAGAGTCACGGCTTCCCAGGATAGAATGCCCCTCATTAAGTATGACCAATGTTCTTTGTCCTCAATGTATTTTGTCATATTATGCTATTGCTTGGTAATCTGGATGCAAACCTGTATCAGTGACTATATTCTTTGTTACTAACCAACCCTCCAACTTTTACTGATAAATTTGGATCAGTAATAGTTTTATGTTTTCTTCTAGATCTCTGCAGGCAAATGGGGACAGAAAACAGGGCAGGTTTGCAAGCAGTTTGCTGGGAGCAAGACGGGGAAGAAGAAGGGGAAGAGGAGGAAGAAGAGAAGCCAGGCACCAGATCCTGCTCCTGGAAGGTAAGTGACCCAGGGCTGTCTGCATGTTTGACTTGCTAAGTGTTTGTTTGGTGGGTTGTGTGTTTGGGTGCGTGCACTGAACAGCTGGGAGTGCTGTTAGCTGAGTGATTGCTGGGTGACTGCTGCCTGTATCTGACAAAAGCCTTAACGAAGTGGGGGAGCCAGTCCAGGCTCAGGAGGATATAAAAGGAGACTCCTCAAGTAACCAGGGAGTGAACAAACAGGTCGGTTTCCAAGCAGTTAACTGGCCAATTTGCCCCCCAATTCCCCCCACACTTTGAAGGGGAACCTTTAAGGTAAGTTCTTTCTTTAATTAAATGCAACTAACCTGCATATATTGAATGAATGTAGCCAAAACTCACCAGTTAATGTAATACAGAAGCCTCTTGTTTAACTGGAATCCAGAACTTGGGGAAGTTTGCTAGGGAGTTGCCCAGAAATTCTCTTTTTTACCTTCCTTCACTGTAAGCTTGGTGAGAAGATGCAGGTTAGCAGGGAAAAAGGAACCTTTCAGGACCAAGGAGAAGTGAACAGGGAGATGCAGAGGGGTTTGGAAATGATAAGGGAAATCAAACACTTCAAATATCAAGATCATTTCTGGGCGGTGTTTTGGGAAAGGAGACCATATTAGGATCTAGTCAAAAAGAGTTTTTTCATTGACCTCAGTGGTCTCAGAAGTTTAGCTCTGCTTGGTTGT
>NW_017728992.1:180816909-180818597 GCF_001723915.1 Gavialis gangeticus
AATTTGCTAGGGAAGGCCTGCTTGGAGAGAGGGGCAGGAAGAGAGACAGAGGATTTAAGAGAGATGGGTGGAGGATGTTGCAATGCCAGAGCCACTGCCGCTGGCACTGCTAGCTCTTCCTCTGCTTGCACTTGTGACGTGTCTATCTAGACAGGACTGCTCACTGTCAAGGCTCCCACCCAGGTCCTGGTTTGGTGCTGTGGAGACTGTGATTTGCAGGTTCCTTACAGTGACAGCCAGATGGGGGAGTGCCTGTGATGTGATGTGTCTTTTGATGGTGTCCTTCAGGGAGCAGGCAAGAGAGCTACAGGAGGAGGTGGTTGGGGAGGCTCTGTCACATCCTCCACCATGAGGACTTCATCAATTCAGTGCTGGAAAAGGTCTGCAGATGAAGGACTGCTAGACGCAGTGCTAGACAAGGAAGAGGACACCAACTCCCAAGAAGATGGAAGTTGAAAGCTTGTGATCTCTGGAAGCAAGCGGAAGTCTTCATCTCCAGCTGCAATTGTTTTCCTGGAGAACAGATATGGACCCCTTGCAATAGAGGAGGAAGAGCACGTTCTGTCAGTGGAAACAGTCAGGCCAGGCATCCCCAAGGTTGGGAGTATTGAGACCACCGCCACCAAGAGGGAGCAATGGGTAGTGGTGGTTGGAGACTCCTTTCTTCATGGGATGGAAGCATCCATCTGCCAGCCTGACCTGTTGTCTTGGGATGTCTACTGCTTGCCCAGAGCCCAGATCCAAGATGTCACTGAAGGATTATTGAGACTCATCTGGCCTTCTGACTACTACCCCATGCTGCTCATCTATGTGGGCACCAGTGATACTTCCAGGGGTAACCTGAGCAGATCAAAAGTGATTACAGAGCTATAAGTGCAAAGGTGAAGAGGACAGGGGCTCAGGTGGTGTTCTCCTTGATCCTTCCAGTCAAGGGGAAGAGCCTGGGCAGGAGTGGACACATCCTGAAAATCAATGCATGGCTGCACAGATACTGTCACCAGCAGTGCTTTGCCTTCTTTGACCACAGGATATTGTTCAAATAAGAAGGACTGCTAGGAACAGACAGGATCCAGATGATGAAGAGAGGGAAGAGCATCTTCTCAGACAGGCTTGCTAACCTAGCGAGGTTCACCAGGGGATGGAGTCCAAAGCTCCAAGGTAAGTGAGGAAGCCGGTGACCTGGAGGAAGCAGAAGCAGGAGGGGGCAACAGGGGAGGCCTTCTCATTCTTCCTGAGAAAGTAGGGCAATTGGCAAGTCACCTCAGGTGCCTATACATGAATGCACGGACCCTGGGAAACAAGCAGGAAGAATTGGAAGTCATAGAATCATAGAATCATAGAAGTAGAGTCGGAAGGGACCTTGTAGATCTTCAAGTCCGATCCCCCACCTGGGCGGGAGAAAAGACTGGACTCAAATGAGTCCAGCCAGGTAGGCATCAAGCCTCTTCTTAAAGATCCCCAGGGTAGGAGCCAGCATCACTTCCCTAGCAAGCTGGTTCCAGCTCCTAGCCGCCCTAACTGTGAAGTAGTTCTTGCTGATGTCTAATCTAAATCTACTCTCTAATAATTTGTGTCCATTGTTCCTTGTCATGCCAGGGGGCACTAGGGGAAACAGTGTCTCCCCTAAACCCTTCTGGTCCCCCCTAGTGAGTTTATAGACAGTCACCAGGTCCCCCCTCAGCCTTCTC
>NW_017728992.1:180819112-180846906 GCF_001723915.1 Gavialis gangeticus
CTCAACTTGTTGAAGTTGGCCCTCCTAAAGTCTAGGGCTACTGTCTTGCTGCAGGCTCTTGACACCCTGCGCTGGATGGTGAATTCCAGCAAGCGATGATCGCTATCGCCTAGGTGGTCAAGAACCTGGAAGCCCCTTACCAGGTCATCACCTGTGGTCAGGACCAGGTCCAACAGGGCATTTCCTCTGGTGGGACTGTGCACCTCCTGGATTAAGTCCTTGTACAGTCATGGAACTATGATCTGATTCAAATAACAGCGACTTGGTGGGAACTCACATGACTTGGACTACTGTCATGGATGGGTACAAACTGTTCAGGAAGCACAGGCAGGGGAGAAGAGAAGAAGTTGTACTTTATGTAAAAGAGCTGTACGATTGCTCAGAGCTCCAGTATGAAATTGGAAATAGGCCTGTTGAAAGTCTCTGGCTTAGGGTCAGAGGGGAGAGCAACAAGGATGATGTTGTGGTGAGTGTCTCCTGTAGACCAACAGATCTGGAGAATGAGGATTTCTTTGAACAGCTAGTGGAAGTTTCCCAATCACAGGCCTTGGTACTCATGGGGATCTTCAATCACCCAGATATCTGCTAGGAGGCCAATACAGCAGTGCATAGGCAATCCAGGAAGTTTTTGGAAAGTGGGGACAACTGTCTGGTGCAAGTGTTGCAGAGGCCAACTAAGGCCATGATTGTTTTGACCTGATGCTCACAAGCAGGGAAGAATTGGTAGGGAATGTAGTAGTGGATGGAAACTTGAGCAGCAGCCATCACAAGATGAGTGAGTTCAGGATCCTGAAGGAAGGAAGGAAGGCAGAGCACAGACCCCGGACTTCAGAAAAGCAGACTTGAACTTACTCAGGGAACTGATGGGCAGGATCCTCGGGGAAGCCAGTCACAGAGGGAAAGGAGTGCAGGACAGCTGGTTGTACTTTAAAGAAACCTTACTGAGGGCTCAGGAACAGATCATCCCAATGTGCAGGAAGACTAGCAAGTATGACAGAAGACCAGCTTTCCTTAGCAGGGAATTCTTCAAGTAACTAAAACACAAAAAGGAAGTTTACAAGTGGAAACTTGGATAAGCGACTAGGGAGAAATATGAGAGGGATGAAATCAAGAAGGCCAAAGCACAAGTGGAGTTGCATGGACATGAAGGATAACAAGAAGGATTTCTAGAAGTACGTCAACAACAACAGGAAAATCAGGTAAAGTGTGGGTCCCTTACTGCATGGGGGAGGCAATCTAGCAATAGATGAGGAGGAAAAGGCTTAAGAACTTAAATTCTTTTTTTACCTCCGTGTTCACAGGCAAGGTCAGTACCCAGACAACTGCAAATGGCAGCACAGTTTGGGGAGAAGGCAAGTAGTCGACAGTGGCAAAAAAAGGTTAGGGTCTAGTTAGAAAATCTGGATGTGTACAAGTCCAAGGGGCTAGATGCAATGCACCTGAAGGCGCTGAGGGAGTTGGCTGGTGTGATTGCCGAGCTGCTGGCCATTCTCTTGGAAAAATCCTGGTGATTGGGAGAGGTCCCGGATGATTGGAAAACATCAAAGATAGTGCCCATTTTTAAGAAAGGGAAGAAGGAGGATCTGGGGAACTACAGATTAGTCAGCTGCAAGTCAGTCCCTGGAAAAATCATGGAGCAAATCCTCAAGGAATCCATTTCTAAGCCCTTGGGGGAGAAGAAGGTGACTAGGAGCAGTCAGCATGGATTCACCAAGGGCAAGTCATGCCTAACCAACCTGCTTGGCTTCTATGATGAGATGACTGCTCCGTGGATGTGGGGAGAGTAGTGGAAGTGATATAGCTTGACTTTAGCAAGGTTTTTCATACAGTGTACCACAATATTCTCACAAGGAAATACCAATTGGATGAGTGGACTGTAAGGTGGATTCAAAATGAGCTGGATCATTGGGATCAAAAGGTAGCAATATAATGGCTCCATGTCCAGTTGGCCGCCAGTATCAGGTGGAGTGCAAGGCTTTGTCGAGCCAGGTCTTAAAAATCACCAAGAATGGAGAGTCCACAACCTCTCTGGGTAGCTTGTTCCAATGCTTTACTACTTTCCTAATGAGAACGTTTTTTCCTAATATCTAACCTAAACTTTCCTTGCTGCAACTTGAGACCATTTCTCCTTGTTTTGTTATCTGCCACCAGTAAGAACAGTCTAGCTCCATCCTCTTCGCAACCACCCTTCAGGTAGTTGAAGGCTGCTATTAAATCCCCACTTAGTTGTCTCTTCTGTAGACTAAATAAGCCCAGTTCCTTCAGTCTTTCCTCATAAGTCACGTGCCCCAGCCCCCTCACCATTTTACTGCCCTCTGCTGGACTCTCTCCAGTTTGTTCACATCTTTTCTGTAGTGGGTGGCCCAAAACAGTACACAGGACTCCAGATGTGGCCTCACCAGTGCTGAATAGAGGGGAAGAATCACTTCCACTTGATCCACTGGCAATGCTCCTACCAATGCAGCCCGGTATGTCATTAGCCTTCTTCACAACAATGGCAGACTTCTGGGTCATATTCAGTTTATTTTTCACTGCAACCCCCCAGATCCTTTTCTGCAGAACTGCTTCTTAGCCAGTCGGTCCCCAGCCTGTACCAGTGCATGGGATTGTTCCATCCTAAGTGCAGGATTTTGCACTTCTCCTTATTGAACCTCATGAGATTCCTTTTGGTCCAGTCAGGCTGGACTTGGCCCAAGCTCTCTGCTCCAGCCAAGCAGGGAGGCATGCTCTAGTGCCCCTCCAGCATCTGGCCTGACCCACTGCAGGCATGTATCTACATTTCTGGAAACAAAAGGGAATGTCTCTTCACTTGTTTATTGGTTCAATCTTTGCAATTTAGACCCATGAAGATTGAAGACTGAATTGATTCAGCCTCAGGCTTTTTGACCATCTGCCAAGAAGAAAAGACCGAGGAAGGATTTAAGAGGATGAAATGAGGCTGTTTTCAGTGGTGGCAAATGACAGAACAAGGAGCAATGTTCTCAAGTTGCAGCAAGGGAAGTTTAGGTTAGATACTAGGAAAAACTCTCTCACAAGGAGGGTAGTAAAGCAGTGGAGCAACATACGCAGCAACATTGTGGAATTTCCATCCTTGGAGATTTTAGGACCTGGCTAGACAAAGCTGTGCCTGGGATGCTGTAGTTGGGGATGGCCCTGTTTTGAGCAGGGGGTTGGATAGATGACTTCCTGAGGTCCCTTCCCACCCTACTTTTCTTTGATTCTATAATTCTGTGATTGTATGAATATCCAGACAGGCATCATGATTCCCAGAAGGGATGCAGAATACAAGGCACTTAAATGACTGATCAAATTACTAGAAAACATCCTGGAGAGAACAATAGTGCTTTGAGTATTTGATGAATGGACCTTTAATTTGATTGAAGTTGCAGCATCATTGGAATTGGTTAGCAGCCAGCTCCTCCTAGATCTTGAAGTCAGTGCCCATTTTCTTGAGGTATGCCTTCAATGCGTCCGTGTAGTGCTTCCTCTGGCAAGATTTCATAGACACTAGGGGCTGGAAGGGACCTTGTGACATCATCAAGTCCAGCCCCCTTGCCATAGGCAGGGAGTCCACTGGTGTCAAATGATCCCAACAAGATAAGCATCCAAACATTTTTTGAATGAGTCCAGAGTAGGGGCTTGCACCACCTCTGAGGGGAATCTGTTCCAGACCCTGGATACTTTAACTGTAAAGAAGTTTTTCCTTATGTGCAGTCTAAATCGGCCTTCCAGATGTTTGTGGCTGTTAGACCTTGTTATCCTTTGGGGGGCCCTGGTGAACAACTGTTCTCCCAGATCCTAGTGCACACCCCATATATACTTACAGGCTGCCACCAAGTCGCCCCCTGAGCCTTCTCTACTCCAGGCTGAAGAGTCCCATGTCCCTCAGCCTCTCCTTGTCAGGCTTGCTCTCTTGGCCTTTGATCATGAGGGTGGCTCTCCTTTGGACTTTCTCAAGTTTATCCATGTCCCTTCTGAAGTGGGGGGTCCAAAACTGGATGCAGTACTCCAGCTGCGGCCTCACTAAGGCTGAGCAAAGAGGGAGGATGACATCCTTCGTTTTGCTTTAGATGTATCAGTGGATTCATGCCAGGTTTGCCTTACTGGCTACAACATTGCATTGGTGGCTCAATGTTCATCTTGTGGTCAATCAAGGCCCCCCATGTTGCTTTCAGTCATGGTGCTAGCGAACGTAGCACTGCTGAGCCTATAAGTATGATGCTGGTTTTTCCTCCCAGCGTGGAGCACCCTGCACTTCTCTACGTTGAATGCCATCAGGTTTTGGTCCACTCACTTTGTGAGTCTGTCTAGATCTCAGGCTGCCTGGCTCTTGAGATGACAATAGTAGGTCACCAATGTTTCACTTAAAGGAGTGTGGGGGTGATGACTGTGTTGTTGACCTGTCTTGATGTCTTTCCAGAAATCAATAAATATATGCCAAAGCAATTTCCCAAAGGAAGTGATAGCACAGCAGTTCCTGTGCTGGATCTCTTCATCCACCATTGCCAGGACTCCATTAAAACCATACGTGTTTGGTCATATTTCTCCACTTACAGTTACATTTTAAGGACTATTAAGTGGGGGTTGTGTCACTAACATGTGCTTGTCCTGTTTTCACCATACCTGAACACATACTTGAGGTATGACAGAGCATTGAGGTGCTTGGACACTTTGGTAATTAGGTCATCCAGACCAGGCTGTAATATAGCTCTGCCCCTTCTTGGAGAGAGATCCTCTACAAATAATATCCGACAGAATAACGGTAACTAATACAATGGCTTCCATCTCTCACTTTCTCTTCCTTACAGCATCTCTCAGTAAAACTCAAAATACTAATGCAGAAAATTCTTCCTCTTCAGGGGTTCAGCTTAATCTTTTTAGTTGCTCTTAATTTAGTCTCTCTTAATCTTGTTAGTCTCTCTCTGATTATTTTCCATTCTTCTACAGACCCACCAGGCTTGCCTCCATTTCAAGACCCCTCCACAGGAGTCAACACCACTCCTGAGGTTTGCCCACCATTCTCCTGCCTGGCTTCTATCCAGGTCATTACATAGGCAGAGGACTCTGTAACTTCCTTGTGCATCTCCACAATCCCAGTTCTTCCACCACTTATGCCCTCCTTGAGCTGAGTCACACTGTAGGTGTAACAAAACGGTGCTAACACACTTCTCAGAATCTCTCTCAGTCACTGCCTAGCACAGTGCTATGTCAAGGAAGAAACTAGAATTATATAGAAATCAATGTGTCATCATGGTGTCACCAAATGCCTTATGGCAGGGGTATTAAATTCACCATTCTTCACAGGCAGGATCTGTACCATGGGACCCCTTGTGGGCTGGATCTGGATGTGGCAGCACTAGTGGGACAAGCAACAGTGGCCCAGAGGTTAACACAGCTGTTGCTACCCTCTACTGTTGTCACGTGTCCCCAACAGGGCTGCACACTCTGCCCCTGAATTCCTGGCCCCTCTAAGAGTCTTGGCTACTTCAGACATGGAAAATAAGTAAAACCAGTGCTTTACTTTAAACTCAGCACACTTCTGCACCGAGCCCAGCGCATGCCTAGAAGAAGCAGAGTGTTAGTTGCACGTGGTTTTCCCAAAGTCCGTAGAGATTTAGCATTTTAGTGGGGCTTTTTTGGAGCTTTATCATATAGCTGATTGAATCAGCTTTAGCTAAAAGTACAAAAAAGCCCTGCTGAAGTGGCCGATCTATACAGATGCTGTGGAGCTGGGTGGAGTAATGCGCTGCTGCTTCCAGTAAAGTGTGTCTTTTTTCCCGCCACGTCTGTCAGTACCCCTTGAAGGCCAAATTATATGACTATGCTGACCAGATCTAATCTGTGGGCTACATTATAGGAATCTAAATATATTAGAATGACACTGTTACCTTTGTCAATCAAAATGTATCATCTCATCTACCATACAATCCCAGAGTTGGAAAACAGCCTTGAGGGTCATCTAGTTCAATGTCCTGCACTCTGTGCAAGGCAAAAAATAAGAAAAATGTCAATATCTGGATCTAAACACTTTAATTCAGTCTCCTCTTTACTAAAAAGCAAAAGATGTATGAAATGGAAACCAGCACAGCTGCTGAGGACAGTCAGACACCATCTCAGCAGCCTCACTACACTAAAGACTTAGTGGCAACAGCAAGGTCACCAGTGTAAAACAGCTGTGGAGTTTGTCAAGAGCACTATATGCTGTATTGAGCAAAAAACTTTGCACTTCAGGGTGATTTTCCAAAGGAAAGAAACTAAGAGAAAAGGGCACAGTATGGTAAGGCAAAACATTAACCATAACAACACCTTTTGATTTATTTAGAAGCTTTTTTTTGGAGAAAATCTCTCTATGAAGGAAAAAAAAGATTTTTAGCTGTAAAAGAGAGAGAAAGGTTTTCTTATGGTAGAGGCCTGACATGTTCTCTTTCCATGATAATGTGTTTGACCAAAATTTCAGTACTCGAGGCTTAAACTGCACTCCCTGAAATCCTCCTCCTTTTTTATTAATCTTGAAATGACTTGCAGAAATTTCCCAGCAACTAGTTTGCAGTAAAGTATAAAGGCAGTATCCCTGCCCTGAAAGGCTTACAGCAAATACCATCTGTGACTTCAGTCCTGCAAAATAATCCATGCAAAATTCCATGCACCTGAATAGATTCAGGCCTATGCACTAGTAATTAACTTGCCATCTTATTGTTTCCTCCTTTCCGTCTTGTTTGTTATCTTTCCTTCTTATGCCAAGTTGCTGTGTACTGTTGGAGTGTATTCGCAAGCCATCTGTATTTCATGCAGAGTAGCTGATGAGGACTGTTTTGGTTTCTTTCAGGATGAAAGGTGAGGTCTCTAGTCCATAAACGGAATATCTTAATTACATCATGGTACCTTACATGTTATCTACAACTGGCTCTTAAATTATCGATCAAAAGTTTATCAGTATTCACAGTGACACAGCACAAGGTCTAAATGCCCAAAGCTGAAGCTAGACAAGTTCAATTAGAAAAAAGGCACATATTTTTCCCAAGAGAATAATCAACCATTGGAACAATTTACTTATGGGCCTAGTGGATTCTCCATCACCTAAAATCATTTAATAAAGGTTCAATGTTTTTTTCATACCCCCTCCCTTCCTACCCTTCCCCCACCAAAAAACCAACAGCTAAAAAAATAGATCAGGAAAGACTTCCAGGTTTTATGCACAAATCCCTTGGTGATGTTGTAGGTCCTACATTACTTTGGAAGTGTGCTCTTTATATTTTTTTTAACTCTATGACTCTAAGACTAGATGACTAAAGTTCATGCTTTAAAAGCTATGAATACTATATTTCCAAGTCATCTATTTTGGCCATATGTATCAGTAGAAATAACTAGTTGGAGATGGTAATGTTTTATTGAAAGCAGGGAATTACTATCTGGGGTGAAGTTTGTTTCTAAACAGCCTGCTGTATTCTTTGGATGTCTGTATTTTTTGGAAACATCCAAGTTGTTCTTTGTGACACAGTATTTGCTGAAAGTTTACAGTAGATTGACTCATGCAGCTTTATATTGTGCTCCATTTAAAATACTATTTTTTTGGTTAAGCGGTAGCTGTTTTAGTGGTTACCTTTTGGTTTGATGGTTTGTTTTTACAGGGCAGAGAAAGTTTACCCAAATTACAAGCAGCTGCCAGTCTTGCCGGAGGAAAAAAATGTCATCTCGACATTGATTTCTTTTGGGAATGAATCATGCAACCATATAACTTCTAGCAAGGTCCTCTGTCTAGATTCATGATCTTTTGTTTCTGTTAATACAAGTTTGTCACTTGAAACAATGTGTGATGTCTGGTCTTAAGTGTATTTATAGCTTACCTCATGTTTACTAACAGTTCAGCCCTATGTGTCACTCATGCCTGGCATATGCATCATACATATTTCCATTTCAGTATAGAAACCTATAATTTCATTTTATATTTTATCCATATGCATCATTTTTGTGGCTGTACTTTATTCTTAATGGGGCATTATAAAAATGCCTGCTTAATGATGGAAACCATAATGTGTACCAAATATAGAATAGTAATGGATACTGTAAACTACAGTTTTTAATGTGTATTTATGGTTTAGATCATTGACTGTCTGCACAAGAGTTTTAAAGCAATTCATCAGCTTGGTTTTTTTTAAAGCATGACATTCCTTAAGAGATTTCCCTTTAGCTCAGCTAATCCCAAGAAAATCAAAAAGCCAAATTCTTATTACCACAAATGGAAATTCTAAGTAATGAATAGCATTTAATAGATTTCTTAGGGGCAGATCTGGCTGTCTTGCATGACTTACTCAAGTAGATATCCTCCTGTAAGGGCTGCAGAATCACGCCAGCAGCGAATTCAAAGTAACAGCTGTTTCTAATCTGTTTTTAATTCTTTGCCATAGAGTAATAGATAGATAACGTCTTCTCATTTTTCCTTTTTTATTGGATTATTCTTCATTTCCTCACTTTGTGGGTTTTTGGGTTTTTTGCTGTTAAGTGCAAGGTGCTGTACAGATATATTTGAAGGTACTTTGGACTCACAATGGTAGTTTATACTTTCAGTCACTAAAGCTCATCATTTGCCCCTTATTTCTTAGGTCTCCAACATCTGAATCAATCGTCACTGCCCCCAGTGCCACAAAACAGACACACGTGGCCATCCCCATGAATGCACCCATGGTTCTGACATCAGCAGGAATCTGCTCAGTGTGGTACTGAGGGCACACAGACAACTACACATGGAGAAAGACTTGAGGTTACTTACTCATTTCACTGCAATGGGTCCTCCATAAAAAGGAACACATATATCTGTGAATTGCTTTTGGTGCTAATGGACATTTATTCATTTCCAGATGGGTAAACTAATGGAATATAAAGAAATTGTTATCACAGAGGAGACCGATTCTAGCAGAGAAGCTGGAACTGAACAGGATTCAGCAGGATGCCAATCTAAATTCATCTTCAGTGTTCATGTGTACCCTAGTGAAATTGGCTTACCACTTTTGTGAGCAGGCACCATGCCATCCTACCACATGAGTATTAGAGTGGGTAGCCAAGCAATCATGCACATGCAGTGACTGCGGGCAATGAGGGCAAGCTTCCAAGCCCAGGAATGTGGACACCACTGCATGTCTTGAACCTCTGCACATATTTGGTAGTTAATGGGCTGTGTCAAAAGCACAGAGCTGGATTCACTTCAAAGAGCTGACAGACTGCCTTCACCACTGTGCAAGGCAAGCTTTTGTATCTGAGGGACAAGGACACATGTTACACAAGAACAGAAGAGGAGAAGGGCAATCAGAGAAGTTAAAGTGATGCTTAAGTTTTTTGGGTTGTATTACAAGTATCTTGGCATCATCCTTTTCCTAGTTCATTTGCATTTAAGAGGAAAACGTTCCAGGTATGTGATGGTGCACTAGGTATGCTTTTTACTGAACAAACCATAATATGTAGGGAAGTGGTTAATATTAGAAATTGCCTGTCAGCAAGAAAATTTCAGATACAAATTTAGGTTTCATCTATGCAGCTCATCCCTACCACTGATTACCAGGGATCCTGGTTTGTTCTGATTTTAAAAATTCCCAATTTTTTATTAAAAAAAGGAACCCCAAATCCACATTTTTCCGTGATTAAAACAAAACATCACTGTGTGTGTATGTGAAAAATGTGGATTTGGGGTTACCTTTTTTTTAACCAAAAGTTGGGGATTTTTTAAAAATCAGAGCAAACCAGGATACCTGTGGATTACTATGCAGATGATAAAACTTCTCTAGCAAATTAAAATTATATTTCCTACATACCACATGCATCTCATCCCCAAAAATCAGCCCCCCCAAATTAGGATGGATGTTTCAAACAGGGAACATCTACACATTCATTAATGTGCATTAGTTACCAAGCATTTAATTTAGTACTTGCTTAATGAAGTACTAACTAAATGCGCAGTAACTTGTGCTACTGTGTAGTAGCGCTGACGCACAAGTTTTTAGTGATGCTTACTGAGCAGTAGCCTAATACTATTGCACAGTAGTGCTTTAGCATGGTTTTTTCCTGGCATGCTAATGTGCAGTGTTATTAGGCCACTGCACATTAAGCATCTCGTATAGATGCACCCACAGAGAAACTAATTTTCTGCTCATAATAAAGGTACCCCCACTTAAGAGGTCCCAGAAGACTGGAAGAGGGCCAATGTTGTGTCCATCTTTAAGAAGGGGAGGATGGAGGACCCAGGGAACTACAGGCCAAATCAGCCTAACCTCAATCCCAGGAAAAATCCTCAAAAAATTTCAAGGAGTCCATATACAATAAGCTAGTAGAAGGCAAAATTTGGAAAGACAGCCAGATTGGTTTTGTCATGGGTAGGTCATGTCTGACTGAACTAATCTCCTTCTACACCCAGGTTACTAACCACCTGAATAAGGGAGATGAGGTTGACATTATTTACTTGGACTTTAGGAAGACCTTTGACTTGGTGTCCCATGAGGCTTTCAAAGTAAAACTAGGGGACTATGGGCTTAACAATTTAACAGTCAGATGGGTGGGAAACTGGTTGTGGGGTCAGACCCAGACAGTACTAGTAGACAGATCTGTGTCGACCTGGCAGGAGGTAGCCAGTGGGTCCCCCAGGTTTTGGTACTTGGACCAGTGCTTTTCAACATCTTCATCAATGATCTGGATGTAGGGTTGAAAAGCACACTGGCAAACTTTGCTGATGACACTAAGCTGTGGGGAAGTGTGGCCACATATCAGGGTAGGCTGATGATGCAGGCAGACATAGATTAGTTAGATGGGCAGACCAGAACCAGATGCTATTCAACACTGAGAAGTATAAAGTGCTCCATCTGGGGAGGAAAAACCCGCAACAAATTTAGAGGCTCAGCAGTGCTATGCTAGCTAGCACCATGTCTGAAAAGGACCTGGGGGTTATAATTGACCATAAAATAAATATGAGCCACCAGTGTGATACTACAGTTAGCAGTGCAAACAATACACTGGCATGCATCAACCGATGTATCTCAAGCAAAACTAAGGAAGTTATTTTCCCGCTCTACTCAGCATTGTTGAGGCCACAGCTGGAGAACTGTGTCCAGTTCTGGGTGCCACATTTCAAGAAGGATGTGGAAAAGCTTGAGAGAGTCCGGAGAAGAGCCACTTGTATGATTAGAAGCCTGAAGAGCAAGCCATATGAGGAAAAGCTGATAGATATGCAACTGTTCAGCCTAGAAAAGACTTCAGGGGAAATTGTTGGCAGCTTACAAATATATCAGGGGCTAGGGGAACAACTATTTACCAAAGTGCACCGGGGGAAACCAGGAACAATGGTCAAACTCCTAGAAGTTTTGAGACTGGATATGAGGAAAAACTTCTTTACGGTTCATGTGACCAGACTTTGGAATAGACTCCCAGCAGGCTAGTGTAGGCACCTACTCTGGAGATCTTCAAAAGCAGACTGGATGCACACCTTGCTGTGGTTATGTGACCCCAGCAGTCTTTCCTGCCTAGAGCAGAGGGGCTGGACCCATTGATACCACAAGGTCCCTTCCAGCCCTAACCTTATGTGTAAATCTGTGAATTCCTGCTTCAAAACCAATAGCCTAGCAGCAACAGTAGCATTTATATTCAGGCAGCTGAAGGAGTCAGTTGTCTTAATGAGTCAGTGTTCTTCACTCCATAGGTATTAACAATCATCTCTTCCTTTTAATTGCCTATCTTTTCCATTAATCAAACCAGTCTTTCTTCTGGCAATGTTGCTGTCTGCTAGCTGCTTCTGGTCCCTTCTTCTATTTCAGAGCTTTGCAGAGTTTCCAGCTCTTTTCAAAATCATAGATCTATCCACAGAGCCTGGTTTTTAGCAAGAGCTAGGTTTTCAACTTTTAATTAAGCAGGAAGGGAGAGTGAGGGAGCTGAAGATTAGGTTCTGTTCCTATTCTGTGCAGCCGAACTCTGGACAAGCCTTTTATCTTCATTTTGCCTTCCCCAAAATAAGTTGGCATGTGATGTCAGAAAATATGGTATTCCTAGATTAGAAAAAAACCTGCTAAGTTTGCAGTGCTTTGTATCAGGCACATTGGGCCTTCTGCCCTATAAGAAGTGCACACTTATAATGGAAATTCCTAGGACTGTGCAATTTATTGGCCTTGGAACTGAAGTGTGTGGTCCAGATTAGTAAAACATTGTGTTTGGAACCCAAACAGGAAACATTTGGAGAACTTAAGATGCTATATAACATTTTACTGACACTGGCTCTCTCTGAACCTGATTTAATGTTGCTTCTAAATATATGCATTCCACTGCACTGCATTGTAAATCTCCAATTATTAAAAGAAAGCCAAAGGCAAAATCTGGTGATGGGAAATGCTGCTCTGACTTATGATCATTTCATTTATACCCTGAACTAAATCTAGGAGGCCAGAGAACAAATTAATGATCGAGCAAATAATTTAATTGTGTCTTTGTTTTTAAACAAAAGGAGGAAAAGAGCATGAGATTTAGGGTTTCTTAGCTTAGGATAATATACTGAAACCACTAGCTATTTTGTTCACACTGGCACTTTCCTGTGTTAGAGTAATGGCTGTGTGGTTTTATGATCTTCACCTGGAAGTTTATCCCTGATAGGAGTAGCCAAGTGATGTCCAGAGAGGATGCGAACTAGTATCAGAAACAAGGACATCACTGCAACCCCCACTTTGTATTACACTGTATCGTTCATGGATCTATTAAGTTACTGCAGATGAATGCCATGCAGACAACAAAAGCAAATGGCTACACAAATCATAGAAACACACGTGAAGCTAAGACAAGAACTACTAGTTTTGCAACTCCAAAATTACAGGCCTCTTATTTTAGTCAAATGGAAAACAACTTTACTATCATGATGATTGGTACCAAATAGAGTTGGACAGGAGACATTTCTCCCTTCCCACAATCATTCTGTTATTTTAGGAAATCATCCCATTTGGTACAGGGCAAACCAGGACTTTTTGAAGTGTGCTGCTCCATACTGGTATAGACAAAGAACCCCCACAACAGCAAGAGGAGAGTGTAAGAGGGGATGTGGGCGCACGGTTTCTCTTCTCTTACCAAATCTCCATTGTGGTGCTAAGAAACTAGCAAGTGCCCAGAAAGAGCTTTTGTACCAATGAACGGGTATTTTCTAAAGAAAAAAAACACTTACCAAAAAATTTGCAGGAGCAAATCTAGAGGGGATGGAGCTGGAGTGGGGCAGGAGCAGCTCTGGAGCTTCCCCCACCCTCACGTCAGCCAGGGACTGCATCAGCTGCAGGTGGGGCAGGGGGAGAATGGGAAGGGAATGGAGGGGAAGGGAGTAGATGTGCTGCTGAGCACGGAGACAGAGAGGGTGCTGAGGAGGTGGGGGAGAATCTTACCTGCTTTGGGACTTAAGTAGAATCTCTGGCTGCTGTTCTCATGGTGTGGTCTGCCCGCTCTGGCGTGGGGAAAAAGCTGGGAGCTGGGGTGCAGCACCCTTGAAGCACCAATCACTGCTCCTGCACCCGCCTTTACAAAATCCTGAAGCCACCCATGCCTCCATGCCACATGCTCATAACATATAAATCAACGTCAGCACTGTATTGCAGAGCATTCCTCAGCTTCTACAGTGCCGTGTCGCCAGAAAGCAGAGAGGCCTTCAGTTAGAAAAGGAGTAGGCTAGGGGTTCATGGAACTAGATTAGCTACAAGTCTATGTCCAAACGTATTTTGCAATAAGACTTGCTGTGCCCTAAATTATGCAGACAAGGACAAGGATGATGAGACTGCTATTAGACCAAGGTCAAGAACTTTGAGAACTAGCTAGCAAGTATGTACATTTGGTTGGAAAGGATAAGAAAAAAGACAGACAACACAGAACTGAGATTTCCAGGGGCAGGAGAAAAGGCTAGACTCAGGCCGAGATCTTCTGGCTAGTGGAGCTATCTCCTTTGCAACTGGTTACGTTATCATTCTTCAACATAAATGAGATTCAAGCAGGTAGGAGGTATACATTCAGGTTGACCCAAAGGCCTGGTTTCTCCTTTCCCAAAAATATGGCCCTTCAAGGCTTTTAATCTGTTAAAAAGCGTAGAACTTTAATGTAATTCTGTGGAGGATTCTGCTGAGTAATTTATGCAGAGCTCGCTTCCTCACTCCTATAAAACCAAACCAGGCTGGTCTAGTCAAAGAGTGAGAGAGGACACTTAAAGGGCAGTAGATCAGTGCCATTTAAGCTTGAAGCAGTGCATTTTAGTCACTTCCCGGCTATAAATGTTTGTCACATACCCTGAAATTCCTTTTTGTTGATTGTACACTTTGTTTAGAGATAAGCTTCCAAAGGGAGGCCTTTTAATGGGGGGTGGGAGGGAAGCTGTGATTCTGGCCTGGATTTTACTTGAACCCCTATCTCTATAGCCTAAAATGCCTCTGTAACCTCTGGAATGTTCAGACTCCAGATGTGGATCCAAACTTCTGTGACTCAGGCTCACCATTAGGTTTCTTGAAGGGGAAAAAAGAATTTAAAGAAATAAAAAAGGGACGGGCAAGAGGAGAAATTAAAAATTTCAAGCATATATATCCCAAGTCTTTCAAATGTAAACAGCTAACTGTGTGCCAGGAATCAGAGCACTCAGTTTTCTGAAGAAGATACATTTCCCAGAAGAAATTACATAAATATTTATGAAAATGAAACAGGAAATATTTTCCCAGGGTAGGACACTGTTCAGTTCTACATCAGGTCAGCAAAAGACAGAGTTTATTTTGTAAGTCTTCCACTGAAACTGAATCATTGCCCTGTTGTTTGCTAAATTGATTCTGACACTGGATTAAGCTGCACTTAAGCCAACACATTCACAAAGCACTTACAATATTCCACCTTATGTTATATTTGTAACAGAACTTTGAATTCCTTACTTTTTCCCCTGCAAAACAGTGATGAGACAAGTTAGTCTCAGTCCTTTCATGAAGTCTCATGATGATACAACTTCCAGCCAGAATACTTTCTTAGGAAAAGTGAAAGTTTCCAGGGGCCGGTTGCTAGATCAAGAACAGGTATGAAGATAAACTGGAGGGACCTTGGATGCATTTTCTGGGAGATCTCAGTAAGCATCATAAGGACCTGTTGACTCATATCTTGTACAAAAGTGGATTCTAATTAGGAAGAGTCTTATCTTCATTCTACACACTGAAATAGCTAACAAATGTAGGTTTGATCTTGCAAATCCTGGCATAGGAACACAAGGCTGCAATGCACCCATGCAAGTGTGAACAGAGGCTACACAAAGCTGAGACACAGCCAAACAACAAACCAAATGGACTGCCAAAAATCCAGAGAAGCCAGAATTGAGGTCTGGCCACCATGCTATTTATCCATCCTGAATATAATGAAGTAAGCATCAGATGGAGCTCAAGAAAGCTTTTGCATCTCTGATTCAGTTAGTCTGTATGGTGCATCTCCACCCTGCCTTCTGCCCCCCTGAATATAATGTTGGGAGAACCATAGGGCAATAGATGGTCTTACAAGTTCTGTTTAGATTACTGCATTGGTATAGTAAGGTTTTGGAAAAATCATTGTCATTAGTTGTGATGAGGTTCTTCCTGGAAACTATTTGCAGATACGTGTAGTGTCTGGTCACTGACCCAACCTTTCTGACTGGATTAACAATTGTTCTTCATAGGCTATATTCACACAAAGCAAATATCACATAGTGCCTTCAAAGATGGCAGTGTTTTCGTACCTTCTGCTCCATCCCTTGAGTCTCAGTTCAGACCTTCTGTCTAATCAGTTCCAAGTGCTGTCAGTACTGGAACTGCCTCAATACCACTGATGTACACAGACAGCAGGCTGAAATGTCAAGGGTAGTGCTGATCTCAGATACCATAGCAATAGAGAGAGAGACTGGGAAAGACAAGTATTTGCCTTCTAACACCCCCAGATCCCAACAGCTGTCCAGTACAACATGGCCCAAATAAAGGGAAACTCTTTAGTAACAAAGTTTGGGATAGAGCTGCTGCCAAAGTATCCTGAGCTTTCCTCACTAAGTCTTCCTGTGGTAACAGGCAGAATATTAACCTTGAGCCCAACCACAGCATGTGGAACCCTGCTAATTGGCGATGCTGGCTCTAATATCTGCCTACCTCTTGGCAATCAGCAATAACTTATGCAGGATGTTGTCTGTACTTTATATAGCATACTGGCATTTGAGGGTTAATCCCTCAGGGACATTTAGGTAAAGATTACATGTAAACTACTAAATGCTTAGACTCTAAACAGGTAGCATGCTGTAATGCACATACACCGACTGGAAGCACCCAGAACCTTTTCTGGCTCTCTTTTTTCAGGGTTTTCTTGTAGAACGCTCGTGCCCTGGGAGATGCTTGTTTTATCTCTTTTATGCTTGGCCAAGGCTGGTCGGGTTTTTTTTTTTTATTATCCCTGAGCCTGATTTGATGAGAATTAAAATGCACAACAGGCTACACGCCTCATTAAATCTCAGACAGTGAAAGAACTGGTTGGGAATTTTTCAGTGAAACTTTTCAAAATACTGATTCATCAAACCCCAAACTTTGCATGGTAACCACCGCTTTTGATGAAATTTCTGTTGAAGATTTTTTTTTTCTTCTCAGTTCCAGGACAGAAATTGTGACTGAAATCACAGAAGGCCACAAGACACCAAACAGCTGGGTAGGTAGGGGACTCAACTGGGAGAGGAAGATTCCAGTGCAAAACTCCACTTTGAAGCATGGATTTAAGCCTGGGTTGCTCATATCCCAGGTAAATACTCTAACCACCAGACTCCTGGCTGTCTTGGGTTTTCCCCTGCTCCCTGGCTTTTTATGAAAAGCTTTGCAAGGTCTTGGTTTCATCCCAATTCAGAACAGGAGGGTGACTGAAATCTCCAAAAGTTTTGCTGTATGAGACAAGTATTTCCTGCCTTCCTTTAGTAAGCAACCAAACTAGCTAAGCCAGTGTTTTCCTGACTCGCTCATCCTTCTGCTATTTATTGCTGATGATCATCAAACAATTGTTAGAAGATTTATTGGGCTTGCTGGAGAGATCATATCATTTGGCAATGTTTCCCAACATGCTTCCTCCCCATCCCTCCACTGAACTAACTATGCCAGGTTCCCACTCCCACACCATCCATTCTGTCTCTTATGCTGGCCTTATGATTGCAAAATGGAAAGTGAAGTGAGGGAAACGATACATAAAACCGATTTAGAAGTCACAGGCACAATTCCCAATTCAAACCACATGGGGCTGAGTTTATTCTTGGTGTAACTCCATCTGGCCCTAGTCCCAGCTCTCATTATTCCTCTGTCCCTCACCAGTTATGGTGTAGTTGTTTTCATGTCCATGTACTGTTTGCTTTATACATGCCTCATATTTGTCTCATTGCATGCTCTGTGAGGGCAGACACCAGACCTATTTCTGAAGATGCCGTGTGTATTATAATTAAGAAAAAGAGACTCTTTTGGAAGTGTGGCAACTAGTGACAAGAGTAGGGGTAAATTTCTACTTCCCTTGAAAGCAATGGAAGCTTTGTTATTTTACTATAATACGGACAAGATTTCACCCAGGCACATAGTGAGACTTGAGATCACCAGGGTTTCAGGCATTAAAGAGAAGGTATCTGATGTAACCCCACACCCTTGAATGGGTGCTGTTATCTTATCCATCTGTTAGAAAGCTGAAAGGCCATACAATTTATTGACTGAAATAATGAGGAAAATATCAAAAAAGCTGGTATGTATGTTATGTGGGGGAAATCTACTTTTGCTGAGGCTAGACAACCAAATCCACACCTAAAGGAAAAAAAGTCATCAATGGGAAACAAAGGACTGGAAGGGGCCTTATGAGCTATCAAGCCCAACCCCCTGTGTCCTCAGACAATCATTTATCCATGAAATCCCCAAAATCACCACTTCAAACCCTCATCCAACTACAATGCACAAAACTGGACACAAGAATACCTTAAACATGCTATAGGTACAAGAGCACTGCCAGTGCCCTTCCACCAAAATGGCTGGGAAACAGCTGGGTAATATATACTGTATTTTGAGAGTGCTTGACCTATTCTTGGGCAAAGAACAAGGGTCTTTTTTGGTGATATCTTTTATTGGACCAACTCTATAGTTGCATAATAGGGCTGTGCAAAACAGCAGCATTCTGCTTTGACACCCGTTTGGACAGAACAGTATTTTGATTAGAGTTTTGTTTTGATTCGAAAACACTCTTCTGTTCCGATTTGTCAAAACGGTTTTGCTGTTTTGATGCTGTTTCGATGTCTTGATCGGGATGAGGAAGGGAACTCAGCCCAGCTGAGTTGAGTTCCCCTCCTCAGTGCTAGGATCAGGCTGGGGAAGGGAAATTCAGACCACCTGAGTTCCCCTCCCCAGTGCTAGGATCAGACTGAATTCCCTTCCCCAGCCCAATCGCAGCACTGGGGAGGATTCAGCCGGGCTTTTTTGAAACTTGAAACGTTTCAAAACATTTTGACTGCCCTCCTTTCACTGAGGCTGTTTTGAAGCCCTTTGTTTCATTTCGAGTTTGTTGCTTCAAGCTCAAAATGAGTAGAAACAGTGTCGAAACGAAACAGCTGGTGAAATTTTGCACAGTCCTAGTGCATAATATGTTAGATTAGCTTTCAGACAGAAAGTGCCCTTCTCCAGGTCTGGACAGACCTGAAGAAGGGCACTAAAATCTTGTAGACTCTAGCCAATAACAGCACTGAGTCACATCAGTTCTACTACACAGCAGTTTACATGTCTGACCTCCAAGCTTTAGCTGCAGACCCACAAACTCAAATGAAGCTTCTGAGCCTGCCCCACACAAATCAAATGCAGCTTTGACTGTCAACCTACTCAGCAGAATGAGCTTGAAGCCTGAGGAGCCCCACCGCCTCCAGAAGTTGCCTCTCCTAGCTGGTACAGGGATACAGAAGTGTGGGAAGTTTGCATGGCTGCCTTTGGGTCTTCTGCGGCTTCAGCCCTCAACACTGCCCTTCTCATTATCTACCAAAAAAGAGGGTACAGAGCAACCACTATGGCAGCCTGAGGACCACTGTAACAGCTGCAGTCTGTGGGTTAACCACAGGCTGCTGGTTCAGGGACCCAGTGGTCACACCTTCTTTCATCCTTTCCTCTCAGACCCACTGTATTGAACTAGCAGTGAACGTGCCTGTATAGATTACCAGAGGTGCAATAGCTTATTCTAGGTGTCCCTCCCACACAGCAGAGCCGCAAATTATGCCTTTGTTTTGTGGGAGCCTTACTTACCTCCAGAAGAAGGATTCTTATATAATCGTCTCCTTTATCTGTGAAAAAGAATCTAAGTTCATTTCCTTAGCTAACAACCTGACACAAGCCATGTGTAATTAATTGGCATTCCCTTGGATACAAAATCAAAGTCTTTGTCATATGAATAAGTGGAATCCGGTGTTTCTCTACTATGTTAAGTAAACACAAAGAGGAAAAATCTAAACGAGATAGCCCCATATACTGAAGACATTTCCTCTGGCTAGTGCACCTAAATATCTCACAGCTAAGAGATAAATTGGAATAAACAGCTGTCGCCTTTAAATAAATACTCTGGACAATGTATGATCTGCTTTTCTCCACTTTATTTAGCTGCTCTCCAGTGCAAACTCCCAAGTCTTTGCTCTGCCTCAGTTAGCAGAGCATTTATTTTAGAATCAACTGTATTTGTTAAGGCTGTAACAACGAAAGGCATTTCCTGAGAAACTGCAAGGATGATCAGCATGAAGGAACAACAGCTGCGGAAGTATGGGACCATAGTAATGCTCTTCATTTTCCAAGTTCAGATCTTTGGGCTTGATGTTGACAATCGACCTACTACAGAAGTCTGCTCGACACACACAATTTTACCTGGACCAAAAGGTGAGGAATATAAGCTTGCTAATACTAAGGCCAGAGCTAGTCAGATTTGTTTTATTTTAAATAGGGACATAATGGGACTAGGGTATGCACAGGATATACATTTCTGCTGAGCTGGAGAGGGAAGATCTAGTATTGAAGATGGAACAAAGACCTGACAAGTGAAATTTTGGGGAGGAAAAGGTGCTGTGCTGAGAAGAGACGGTTGTATGATTTTATAAAGTTCCTATTACAATCTGCCACACATTTATACATGGTATAGGTCTCTTGCACAGTTTTTTCCAGCTACGTTAGACCTCTCCTGTTCATTTTCTGTGTTCTGTTTGCATTAGGTTGCAAGATAGCTCTCATTCAGATGATATACAAAAATATTTCAGCTTCACTTAAAAGTGAGCATTAACCCAGAGACAACTGATGGTTCATTTACACTTATGGAGAGATCAGAGTACATTAATCCCAAATGGAAACTGTGCTCCCTGTGACCCCTCCAACGGCTCCTGTTGACCTCAGAAATAACCTGTCCACTGATTTCAGTGGGAACTAGTTTGGGTCTTCAGTGTATAGTTCTTTCATCTTCCAAATGTTTTGCAAATATCTAAGACCAAATTCTCTGCATTAACTTACATTCCATACATTAACTTGCAACTAAAGTCAGAGAAACTGCCTGAGGTACAAATCAGCCAGGAACTTGATCCACAACACAGAAATATATCTTTCAGTGACAGCTCTGAAATATTTATTCCAGGCAAGGGCTACTACAGCCCAAATTCTTGCTTCCTTATTAGTAATTCATTAATTTATCCATAGGCTACAGAATTGGAAAAAATGTGACTGATTTAAATTTTAAATAGAAAAGAAATTATCAACCCCAAAACCTTGCCACAGACTCATTTGTTTTTATGATGGATTATTCAAATGCACATTGCTTAAAGTTCCATTTTTAATCAGCAAATTAATTTCTTCAAGATTGTGGTCCAAGTGTTTAACTTTTGTTGCTGCAAAACCTACACAGGGAAATGCAATATCACCTGAGGTTGTGCAAGGAGTTTGTTTAGTTAGTATTTGCATAATGGAAGTTTAAATGCTTAGAGAAAATTTGGACAAAAATTATCTGTTGCACTTAAAGTGTTACTGAGCTAGCAAGACGGCCTAGTGAGAACATGAAAAGAATTAGTTTGAGTTCTAACTATTTTTTTCAGAACTAGCAATGACTGGGAATACAGAAAAGGAGCATGTCACAGTGCTATTATGACCCAAGACAAATTAAGCATGGTAATGGCATATTGTATGCATAATTATGGTCATTCCCTGTTGCCTTTTGGCCAGAACAATGGTATGATGACACCAGGGAAGAGTGGAAGAACTGAATGGATCTTTAGCATGCCCTCAGAATTAGATTACTGTTTTAAAAGGGATGACAGCCAAAGACAGCTATGGAGCTCCATAGAGATCACGCTAAATCAAGTGATCATCTGACAACAGTCTGCAGTTTATGTGATGGAAGTCTATGGCCTCATTCCAGGTTCTTGTGGACAACAGTCTGTATCAGAAGAATTACATCTGACTGCAAGTAGCATAGCAACCATAGTTGCAGTTCAACTGGGAAGGGAAAGATTTAATATGGGCCTGGTGCCTGAATCATTTTAATTATCTGTAAAACAGCTGAGGTATACTGACCACAATGATTTGCAGTACTGCCCTTACAGTACTTGGTCTGTGACTAGAACACTCTAAACACCAGCACATTGTATGTGCCACCTGGCACTAAATCCACTGACAAAACTTTACTGCTGTATTCCTAATCATAGTGTCTCAAACAAAGATTTCTGTTACTTTTATCACCCCTGTGCCTCCTAGCCCTGGCTTCAGATAGAGTCATCTCTCCAGCCTGTTTCATCCCTCTACATCTACCAATAGGAAGCATCATGATATAATTTATTTTGCTGGGAGATAATGCAGTACACTGGACAACTGCAATAATTTTGTGAGCTGTGCAGCTATGCCTCTCTTCTGCCATAATGTACCTGGGAGAAGGAGGTCATAAAATGATTGTGGGTGCACTAAATACCTCAGAATTTATGGTCCTACATTACTTGCACTACCTTGCAAGATTATATCACATCACCTAAAAGTTCATATTTCCTACACTGGCTACCAAAAACTTAAGCATCCCCCGCATGTTCAGAGTTAAGAAACAAAAAAAAAAAAATCACAAGGAATTGGTCATTTCTTTTGCTCAAGATCTCTAACCGTGAGAACTCCCCCTAGTCCCCCCCCATCTGAATGTGCTCTTTTTACATGCATAAGATACCTGAAAGTAATTAACTAGATGGTAGACATGGGAATTAATTAGCAGGTAGTATTGGATGATCATTGGCTTGATGTCTAGTTGGCAGCTAGAATGAAGTTGAGTGTCTTAGGGCCGTGGTTGTCACTCGGGGGTACGCGTACCCATAGGGGTACTTAAAAAGATTGTAGGGAGTACGGGGGGGCTACCCCCCGTGCACATGCCAGCAGAGGCCCAGGGGGCATGTGCCCCCCCCCCGATCTGTGCATGGGACGGAGGCAGCTGCCACTGTGCACTGGGCTTTGCACACTGGTGCAGCAGCGCAACACCATGCCTACTGCCACTAGGCTGCCGCACCTCCCAGTGGTGCGATGCAAGTGTTCCCAGGGCAGCTGCAGCAGCACGCAAAGCCCCGTGCGTAGTGGCAGCCACCTCCACGCTGCGCACAGATTGGGGAGCACATGCCCCCCTGGGTGTCCACCAGGGTGTGCACAGCAGCAGCCCCCCCTGCACACCTGGATGAGCCACCTGGGCTCCAACTGTCCCACTACCCAGCCCGCCAGGGCCACATTCACCCCAGCCCCTGCCCCGTCTGTGCCCCACTCTCTCCCTCACTGCGGGGGCCTCGATCTGCCCCCACCCCGACAATCCTTTCCCCTCCCCCGAAGACTTACCTGCTGTCTGTGGGGACTTACCAGCACCCCCAAATAATTTTAATATAAAGAAGTATGTAAGCTGAAACTCTGAGACAGAAGGGGTACACTTGTTAAAAAAGAAATCCCCTGTCCTAGGGGATGGTCCTGGGGCTGGTTTTGTTCAATATCTTCATCAACAACCTGGAAGACGGGATGGAGTGCACTCTCAGCAAGTCTGGAGATGACACCAAGCTGCGGGGAGTAGTAGTTATACTGGAGGGTAGGGTTAGGATTCAAAGAGACTGAGGCGAATAGGAGGATTAGACCAAAAGAAGTGTCACGAGGTTCAATAAGGACAAGTGCAAAGCCCTGAACTTAGGATGGAACAATCCCATGCACTGGTACAGGCTGAGGACCAAATGGCTAAGCATTGGCTCTGCAGAAAAGGACCTGGGATTTACACTGGACAATAAGCTGAATGAGCCAACAGTGTGCCATTATTGCCAAGATAATGGGCTGCAATAGTAGAAGCATTGCCAGCAGATCAAGGGAAGTAATTCTTCCCCTCTAATCGGCATTGGTGAGGCCACATCTGGAGTACTGTGTCCAGTTTTGGGCCCCCCACTATAAAAAGGATGTGGATAAATTGGAGAGAGTCCCCTGGAGGGCTGCAAAAATGGTTAGGATGCCAGGGCACATGACGTATGAGTAGAGACCGAGAGAACTGGGCTTATTTAGTCTGGAGAAAAGACGACTGAGCAGGGATTTAGTAGCAGCCTTCAACTACCTGAATGGTAGTTACAAAGACCTAAACTGTTCTCAGTGGTGGCAGATGACAGAACAAGGAACTTAAGGTGCAGCAAGGGAGGTTTAGGTTAAATATTAGGAAAAACTAATCACAAGAAGGGTAGTAGAGCATTGGAACAAGCAAACCAGAGAGGTGGTGGAAGCTCCATCCTTGGAGGTTTTTAAGACCCAGCTAGACAAAACTTTGGCTGAGAAGATCTAGTTGGGGATGGTCCTGCTTTGAGCAGGGGGTTGGACTAAGTAATCTCCTGAGGTCCCTTTCAATCCTAGTTTTCTATGATTCTTTAATTCTGTGATTCCATGAATACCCAGAAAGGCATCAGAATTCCCAGAAGAGGGGATGCAGAATACAAGGTATTTAAATGACAGATCCAAGCACTAGAAAATATCCTGGAGAGAACAATACTGCTTTCTGTCTTCAGCACCTATTTTCTATGATAAACCCTAGAAACTGGGATGTATTAAAAAAAAATTAAGAACAGGAATTGTTAAGAGATGATAAAGTCTGACCTCTAGTGGTCACATGTAATGTATGATTTATACTGACTGCTCCAGCCTCTGCTCATGCAGTCCTATTGTACTGTTGCTATACATAAATTTTTTTTTGAAGGTTTGACATCTATTCATGATCTAAAATAGATTATAACAAAAATCATCAAAAGCAGAGAAAGCTCACTCACTTTCCAGTTTCCTAACCCAAATTAAGTCCAGATTTGCAAAAGAGTTCAAATCATTTGAACATAGGATAATATTATTGCCAACTTGTTGTACTTTTGTAAGAGAGAGTTTGAGGAAATAGTCAGACAGACACTATAGAAATTAAATGTAGAATTCTGTAATACTTGGTGTTAATCTACAGATTTTCATCAAGCAACATGACATATATAGTAAGTTAAATTTAAAAGAGAATGATATCATTATAGCCTCACTATTTAAGTTTTGTATTTAAGGCCAAAATTGCAAAGAATATTGACCTACATATTAAAAGATTGTTGATGCCCAATTTGAGAGACAGTTCTGTAAAAATTTTATATTTATCTAGTGCTTTTCATTACAGGATCTCTAAAAACTTAACTATTTACCACTGATTAACCAGAGCAGTGAAGGCCAAATTCTGTACCTCACCAATTTTCCTGGTACAAAGATCAGAATCTGGAGAATTCAAATGGACGTATCAAGAACAAACAGAGAGAGTTAGGAGCAGAAATAAAACCAGAACTTTTGACTTTTAACCCCTTGCTATAACTGTGGGGAGGAGGCTGATTTTTCAGAAGTGTATAACACTGCCGATTCTGTTGATTTCATTTGGATGTGTAGGTGCTCAGCATTTCAGAAGGTCTGATATTTGATTATATTTGCTCTACAATGTCCCGATCCAACTCCCATTAAGTCCAGGAACGTGGACTTCAAAGGGACCTGTTGGGCCCAACTTGAAAGACTGGTGAGGAATGAAGTCTGAGGAAGAGAACTGGGTGTTTCTCAGTAGCAGCCTATGCAAAGAGGTCCCTTTATTATTTTTCCAATAAATGCTGCTTCTAAACTCTGTGACACTGGCTGGTGTGTCAAAGCAGCGTTTATTGTGGTCTCCAAGTACTGCTGTCTATCTTTTAGCCTTAATTGTGCTTATACAATTCTGCTTCTGGAAAATATCAAAACTGTCAGCATCCAGAACTGTCGCTGTCCACATTTCCTTTTGAAAATATACAATGCCTTACCACATCCTATAGGCTGTTCTAGCCCAGAACCAACTTTCCTTACTAGCACTTCACATTTTTTATCTAAACAACCCTTTCATTTCAAAACCTAATTTCATTTCTTTTTTTCTGCCATATATGGCCTATAGCATATATGCTAATATCAAATACACATACACGTTATGAGAATCAAGTCAAGGAAGTTATACCTGTATAAATTAGAAGACTAAAATCTAAATAATTTGTGTTTTATTAAATAAATAAAGGCAACAGACAGAGGCCCAGATTATCAGATGATGTGGAGCCAACATACTTCCCTCAAAGTCTACATTAGTCAAAAATCTGACCTATGAATTGTCATGGAAATCGAGAGTGATTCTACCAGTAGATGTATGCCAGCATAACACTGGTGCAAATCAAAGATCAAACATAAAAAATCCAAAGTTATTGACAATTCTTTACCGCATGTTGAGAGTCTAACAATTTATAATGAGAAGAGAGAAAATACAAGGTTTTCCCACACTGAGTTTCCCACTGTCATAGGAGGAGAAACAATTAGACTAAACATTGTGGGTTTCTATCAGTGTACAACCCGCTGATAAAGTGGAAAGAAAAACATTCACATTTGGTATCTGGTTTTGTATTTCTCCAGTGGATAATTCTGACTCTCAGGGCTTGTTTGCCCCATGGTGGGTAGAATGTCCCAACTGGGACATACCCAACAATACCCTGTTCACCCACTTTTGCAGACATGCTCAACACCTGGAAGTGCGCCAGAGGGGCCACTTCAAGGCATCCTTCCTCGGCCACTCTAAAGATATGCTCTCCAGCATGCTTCTGTGCAGTACATAGGAATGCCCTGGAGCAGCCCATCCTTACTGGTGTACTTTGGAGCATGGCTGTGGGAGCAGGCAGGCAGGACATGCTCAGAAGCATCCTGGGTGGGACACTGCTGCTACAAAGACAAACTCTCAGTCTCCAGCTGGTATAACATGATCATCCTCACCTGTCCACTCTGAACCTGAGAGCGCACATTTCCCAACTCTTGCATCTTAGAATCCATAAGTAACTTGAAGGGGAGGCTTTGGTACAGGCACCCTAGACTGGCAACCTACTTTCAAATCCACATAACCCCTGGACAGCCTTGGAAACCTCTTATAACATGGCAGGTAAAAGAGCAACTAGCTCATCAAAAGCTTTTGTCACATAATATTCAACAAACCTCATGCACTTCTGTACAGCTCACACTGTGGTGAATCCAGGCCATGTCTTGACAACCAGGTTCTTTTTTAGATCCAGAAAGCCCCACTGTAGTGTCGCAACGTAGGCAAGCTCCACCATCCCCTCCTTCAAAAAGCGGCACTTGGAAGATTTGATGTTCAATCCATAGCAGGGCAGCTGGGTGACTGCCACATCTAGGTGTTTCAGGTGCTCCTCATACATCCAAATTAACAATATCATATTATTTTTGAGGACATTTTAAAGAAGTTACGGTCACTAGGCAAAGTCCTCCTGAGCTGTTGAAGTGATCTGAGAACACTGCAAAACCATAACATAAATGTGAATTTGTAGAATCCCATGGATGAGATAATAGTTTATTCATAGTCCTCTAGAGCTGTCAGATTGTCAGCTTCCATGAATCAGGTTAATAGTGGAGACCAAAGAAGTGGATTCATTGACAGCCAGTACTTCTGTATGCAAAGGAAGTAGATTAACAAGTTTATGTATAACTCTGCTGAGTTTTTAGTAAGTTTAAAAAGAACCATCATTTCCTGTTTTTCTTCTTGAAGAGGGCAATGGCAGTTACCAAGGGTTTTGTACTTAATCATATCTTTTTTCTACACCTCATCAAGTTGCCTATTGAATTATACAAGTGGGTATGACTTCTCAAATTAGGCTGTGGTCAGTGACAATCAGGTGCTAGATACAAGTAGCACAGCCCAAAATCAGCCAGATGTTTCAAAAAGTGACCATTTATTATTGATGTTTTGCAAGGCAATGGGACATTTGTGGCATCTGGGCTCTCAGCACCATCTACCACAGCTGTTCAGTCTAGTTGGGCAATGCATGTAGTGCAGTCTATAAACTGCAGTGTAATGCTGCAGGTAGATTAGTTAGCCCTGCTGAGAGGCAGAATTAATTATCCTGGATGTAGTGCAACTTGAACAAGCCTATGCTGCTTTTCATTTGGAAAGCAGCATTAGAACCACTTTCATGTGGTGCTGAGAGGTACAGATAATTAATCTGGACATGTCAACATGCAGACAGCTGCCTCCCAACTCAGCTGCAATACAGATGTGCTCCTGTGACACCAGCCAGCACTGCATTCTCTCAAAAGACACAGCAGAATGCTTTTGGTGTCAAACTGGGACTATTTTTTTCTTCCAAATTCAACACAAAATTCCTGTTTCTGGGAGTTCTCTGGGATAAAGCCCAACACAGGCATCTCCCAGAAAATGCAGGACAGTTGGTCACTTTAACTGGG
>NW_017728992.1:180851906-180852316 GCF_001723915.1 Gavialis gangeticus
GGGACATTTGTGGCATCTGGGCTCTCAGCACCATCTACCACAGCTGTTCAGTCTAGTTGGGCAATGCATGTAGTGCAGTCTATAAACTGCAGTGTAATGCTGCAGGTAGATTAGTTAGCCCTGCTGAGAGGCAGAATTAATTATCCTGGATGTAGTGCAACTTGAACAAGCCTATGCTGCTTTTCATTTGGAAAGCAGCATTAGAACCACTTTCATGTGGTGCTGAGAGGTACAGATAATTAATCTGGACATGTCAACATGCAGACAGCTGCCTCCCAACTCAGCTGCAATACAGATGTGCTCCTGTGACACCAGCCAGCACTGCATTCTCTCAAAAGACACAGCAGAATGCTTTTGGTGTCAAACTGGGACTTTTTTTTTTTTCTTAAGGAAAGGTTCAACTTTGCACA
>NW_017728992.1:180857316-180863581 GCF_001723915.1 Gavialis gangeticus
TGCTCCTGTGACACCAGCCAGCACTGCATTCTCTCAAAAGACACAGCAGAATGCTTTTGGTGTCAAACTGGGACTATTTTTTTCTTCCAAATTCAACACAAAATTCCTGTTTCTGGGAGTTCTCTGGGATAAAGCCCAACACAGGCATCTCCCAGAAAATGCAGGACAGTTGGTCACTTTAACTGGGCAAATCCTGGTTAGGCACTAGATTGGACAACAGAAGCCTCATCCTTTCAAAGGATTGAAAGACTGTCTTTCCAGTCAACTGGCCATGTCGGCACTTTCTGTAGAGCAACTTCTCCCACCAGGCTCAGCAGGACTCAACTTTCTGATGTTCCAGTGCATATTACATTTAGGACCAGTATACCATAAAGCCAATCTGGCCAACCTCAGTAAGTCATGGGCCCCCATGCAGTGTGCCAGATTCATTAAAACATGGCAGCTGCATGTGGAAAGGCCTGTTGTGGAGACTACAGCTGGGAGGATTCCTGCCAAAACTCCCCAAATCCTGTTTGTGGCACCATGGAGGACGGCAGTGGCTGCTGTGGGAGAGAAATAGAAGGCAGGTTGGAATCAGCAGGACAATACAAAGGTGATGTAGCAGCCATAGGAACTGGATACCACGTCTTCTGTGAGAAAATAAACACACAATTCCTGTTAGGGTTCCATTCCCACATTCATGAGATACCCTCGCTCAACACTACGATTCAGGCACCTATCAATAGCTATTTCACTCCAAAACTCACTCAGTTCACTAAGATGCAAGCCAGCTGTAAGAAGAGATGCAACCAGGATACGGAAACAACCAAAGATTAACTAAGTTCCTATCAGTAATACAAAAAGCCATTTTATTTAGCGTTCCTCCTACTCCGGCACTATCCCCTTAAAGATTCCAATGACTACTAGCATTCAGGCAACTTCTTAGGACTTTCTGGACTTGCTCCCTGTCAGTTGCAATTAGAGGTGTTCTGATGACCCTTAAATGTCATTGATTGCTCATGGCTTTTACTCCCCTGTCTTACAGAACTGCAAACAGGAAAGGTTGAGCAACTTGTGCATGTCCATTTCAATAGTCTGATCTTTTAAGTTAGTGATGTGCAGCAAGTAGATCAATTGGATAGAATCCTAGAAAGGTATCTAAAATACAACCAGGTTTCTGCTGAAGGCAACTACCCACACATGGGGTGGACAGGGGACACCATTAGTTAATCTGGTCCCTCTGTACTTTAAAGACAATCTGAGAGTTGGGATAAAATTGAACCTGCCCCATAGCACCTTGTCCACCTCTGAACAATACCAGTTCAGAATGTGGGCTGTAGGCCACGCTCCTTGGGGCAATGGCTTTCAGTGAAGTCACAGCTCCACAGATTTTAGCAGAGCTGACATTTTATCCCTACTCTTATTTTTCAGTACAGCAATGTGCACATGTAGGGTGTTGTGCAAAGAAGAGCAGTAAAAATATGCTAGTTCCCATTCAAAATTCAGATTCAGGAGTAGGATCTAGGTCCACCTCTGATGTGAACCAAAGTATTATGAATGTACATACTGAAATATATTGATCTGATGCTATTAAGGGGGATGGCCTAGGCACATAAAACTGAGATGAACTGACTTGTTCATTTAATTAAAAATCCTTCCTACCTGGTTGCAATTTAGTAAGAAGCCACAAGAGGACAGCACGATCCAAGCCTTCATACTCCACTTCAAAAATTTGAGTCCCAAGCAAGAGGAGAAGGAGGAAGCACTACATTTATCATCATGCAGCACTTCTTAAATGTTATTATTAGGGTGTTTGAAGTTATACCTAACTGAAGAAAGGGTGCAATTGATTGAATGTTTGTATTTTCTTCAGTCTTTACTTCCCAGTAGTCCATCTGTTAATGGTTTGGAAGATGATTGGTATTCACTCTGCTCACAAAGGTGGGCCAGTATCATTATATATATTTTCCAGGTGGGAAAATTGAGGCACAGTTTAGTGAACCGACTTATCCCCAAGTCACATCAGAGATAGCAATAGAAATCCCCTCCTCTAATCTGCAGCTATGCGCTGGCCCCAGCTAAACCACTGACACCCTGATACCTGGCTGATAGCTACTCTGACACAAAAGGAACGATTGCAGCACTTAAATCTCACTGTAGCAAGTGGGACAGGAGGAAAGTAGCTGCAGGAAGTAATCACAGTGGGCACGTCTATACGTGCCCCTACAGCGCTGTTGTTACTGTGCCATCATTTAGTACTTCCTTAGGAGGTACCAAATGACGGCACAGTTACAGCTGGTGGCACACACTTATTTTTAGCTGCTACACTGCCATAGCAACAGGCTATAGCGAAGGAGCACATCACTTTGGTGATGTACCTGCAGCATCATGGTTTGAGCCCACTGATTCTACATTACCATAATGCATTACTACAGTGACATTGCATCTCATGTAGACGTGCCCAGCTTTGGATAGTGATGTACCTGTTTTTTTCTGGGGTAATGTCTCCAAGGTTGACAGTATTGTCCAGTGATGGTACAAAACATCCTTTTTGCTCAAAGACTCCCTGCCAACTCTCTCCTGACTTTTGTTGTTGTTGGTTCTTTCTTAATGGGAAGCAGACAGCTTGATCTGGATTTATAAAGGGCTCACCTCCCCTCAGAAATACACACACACACACACATTTTCTCTCTAACTCCTGACCGACGCTCAACCTTTTCTCCTTCTCCTTTTAAGCTAATGAGCACCCCCTGGTCTGGCTACCAGGGTGAGTCAGTCATGGCTCTGTCCTTCCATACAGGATCCCAAGGCTTGATGATCTGTCATAATTTGTCTCAACATATCACCAGTTTCATTCACTGATTTCAAACCCTGTCTCCTATCAAGAATGAAGAAAGCACAGATTTAATTTTTCTTTGAGCAACATCAAGCCTAACTCAGAAACAAATTAAATAAGAGCTTTCAGTTCATTTCATGTTTTCGTTTAGACAAGGTGACACCTCAACCCACTTGTATTATGGACCTTGGTACCAAGAACAAGTCAATTTTACCCTCCCTAAAACCTTGTTGACTGCTGAGGTGTTCGTTCTTTTGTTGCTCAAGGATGTTATAATTTGGCACAAGTCTGAGACTTGGCTTCAGTGTCTGCCTCTGCCATAGACTTCCTGTGTGATGTTAGGCAGATTATTTAATCATCCTGTAATTAAGTTTCCCCATCTGTGAAAGGCAACAATATTTCCTTTCTGTCACCACTGGTCTGTCTCGCTTGCTGAGGTGGCGGGAGAAGCGGAGCTAATTTTAGTGAGTGCCCTCCTGCCACTCAGCCTCTGCTCCCCACCAGCTCCCTGCTATCAGAGCAGAGGTACATGGAGATTGTGGGCTGGAGAGCCAGAATCCTGGCTTCAGTGGTCTTCTGGCTACAGGAAGCAGTGCCCAAATTACCAAGAGGACAGCACCCCTACGGTGCCAGAGGGGCAGGGCCCCAAGAGTGCCCCAAGTGCTGAGAGCCCCAGTACTCTGGCACTGCTGGTGCTACAACTCCTTGCACCCCGGGTCGGAGGAGGGAGGTAAAAGTGGCCAAGTTACTGGGAGAACATGGTGGGGGAAGACAGCCGCACTGTGGAGGACCAACCACCTGCATGGACATAAAGTGGAACAAAAAGGTACAAAGTAATACCTGCTCCCTCCATGGAAGTGTACATCAGTACAGTAGTTTTTAAAAAAACATTTTACTGTATTTTTAAAGCTTTTTGCAAAGTTCCAAATATTAGGTCTGTCTGCACCCTGAGCTTTTCTTCCTCAGGAACAGATTTACATGCATTATCCTGAGTGAAATAGAGCATGATACTTTATTTGAACTTTTTGAAGGGGATGAAGGAGAGAAAGGAGATCGGGGAGAAATGGGAAAACCTGGAAAAGTAGGACCAAAAGGACCAAAGGGTATGTATAATTATTTTAACATTTTTGCTATATCAATATTGAGGTCTAGAACAATACACCAATTACTAGTATTGGCAATAATTATGTATCTTAGTACATCAATGCAAGATCTCACAATATTTTTAGGCATTATTAATTTAAACCTAACATCATCCCCAAAAGTTAGGTATGGATACTAGTGTTACGTGATACATTACATGCATGCACGGGATTGGCTGAAAATAGTCATGTGACAAGTCAAATGTTTATTGCTTATCTAAGTAATCTTCTCACCTAAGATGTGGACCACTGTTAGCTACTCAGGTCATGTCTGCAAGCCTAAATCTATATCATTTCCTCAAGTCAAGTATACCCTAAAGTGGACCTATAGTTTACAGAGTTACTTCTTTAGGCCAAGCAGTTATGACATTCAGTGGAAGGCCATGTCTTTTTTTAGAAGGCATTCAAGGACTATGCGACTTGCCTCTATTCAGGAAGACTTTGTTGTTATTTAAATATCTGCAGAAAGAAATTTAGCAGAAGGAAAATAGGTAGATGATGCACTGCAGTACTCAGTGGGAACCTTGTTTGAATATTAAAGTTACCAAGTTAAAAAGTTAAGATCACGTTAAATCACTTGTAATGCTGAGACTGAAAAGGACAGAGCGCCAACTCACTGGAAACTGACACAGGGACTTTCAAAGCAAAATATACAAGCTGCTACACTGTGAGCTAAAAAGGAAAAAATTCTGCAAGGCAGCAGAGGGAGGGACTAGGGGATTGTAAGAGACCCATATATACTCAATGGCTGGGGCTGAAAGGAGAACCTATAAACACACACATTGGGCACGTCTACATGTGCCATTAGGGGACATCAATAACCTTTGGAGCTTATTGCTCCTGTTTCTTGCTCCCAGGAACGCATCTGCATGTGTGCCCAGACCACAGCACACTGAGATGGATTGCAGCAGCTCTAGCTGGAAGGGGGCCCCAGGAGGTAAGCCTGCCAGCCTGGGGCTGGTCTGCTGAGGCTCAATGTGCTGCAGAGGGGATGGCTGGGGCACAAGGGTGCTTCAGTGCAAGGCTAGCTAGCAGGCAGCCCCAGTACTGAAGCACCCTTGTGTCCCAGCCAACTGGTCAGCATCTACATGTGCACTGCTGCGTACAAAAGTACTCCACAGCAGGGTAATACTTACATTAGTTTTGTGCACCCTAGTAGGAGCACACATGTAGACACTGAGGTGTTTACTGTGCAGTTAGTCAACTGAACAGTAAATGCCTCATGTAGATGCACCCACTTACACTTGCTACCAGTTACAACTGAACTTGCATATCTTAACAAAAGAACAGATCAATCAAACAGTTAAGCTGTGTCCCAAATATAAATAAAATCATCCATATTCTCTTCATTGCATTCGTCTTAGGAAACAAAGGAGTAGTGGGAGATGTTGGTGATCAAGGAATGATTGGGAAAATCGGTCCGATTGGTGGAAAGGGTAAGTTCTGCCCTTTGTGTCAAAGCAGGTGTGTATCAAGGGCCTGTGTATGATTTTAAGAGTTACAGCTATTGGGTGAAATTATTCACATTTAAGTAATGCCTATGATTTATGTTTTCCAAACACAACTAGTATAGTTGGCTATTATGATATAATCTGAGGTGTATGCTCTAGGACCCATTTGGAACACACTGGACTTGTTTGGCTCGGACACTTTCCTAGCTGAGCAAAGCAAACTGCTCTGTTTTAGATTACATGACGAAAAACACAAAGGGAGAAACCTGAGGCTCATTAAAGATAACAGCTAAACATTGGCTGCTTGAAGACGTTAAAAAAAAACCAAACAAACCAAAAAACCTGCTTAGCAAAAGCAGCAGCACGTTACTTCACCCGGCTCTGCAACATCTGTATAGATCAGGTGCTTCAGCAGGGCTTTTTGGTACTTTTAACTAAAACTGATTCAATCAGCTATTAGATAAAATTACCAAAAATGCCGTGCAAAGCACCTGATCTATACAGATGTTGGGTGAGCTGTATCCAACTAACATTCTCTCTCTTCGGGGCATGCACTGGGCTCAGCATGGGAGCATGCTGAATTTAAAGTAATGCACCGTTTTAGTTTTTAATGCCTGCAATCAGCTAGTATCAACTCCAGTACAGCATCCCACATTTTTGCCCATATGCTTTCAAAGCAAAAGAACAAGAGTTACTATTTTGCCATGTATTTTTGATGCATAGATTCATAGATGTAGGGTTGGAAGGGACCTAAATAAAGCATCAAGTCCGACCCCCTGCCATGGGCAGGAGAGAATACTGCGCTCATTTGACCCCACCCAGGTTTCATAGTTTCTAGGGTCGGAAGGGACCTGAGC
>NW_017728992.1:180863620-180884149 GCF_001723915.1 Gavialis gangeticus
TTCTGGCCACCCTGACTGTGAAGTAGTGCCTCCTGATATCTGGTCTAGATCTACCCTCTAACAACTTATGGCCGTTATTCCTTGTTGCTCCGGGAGGTGCTTGGGTAAACAGGGTCTCTCCCATTCCCCGCTGGTCCCCCCTGGTCCCCCCTGGTAAGTTTGTAGATGGCCACCAGGTCCCCTCTCAGCCTTCTCTTGTCAAAATGAACAGGTTCATTTCCCGTAGCCTCTTGTCATAGGGCCTGCCCTGCTCTGATGGTTGGATCATGTGAGTGGCCCTCCTCTGGACCCTCTGGATGCTGGCCACATCTGTCCTGAAGTGCAGTGCCTAGAACTGGACTCAGTACTCCAACTGTGGCCTGACCAGTGTTGCATAGAGGGGGAGGATCACCTCCTCGGACCTGCTTCTGTGGATGCATGACAAGGTGTGGTTGGCCTTACTGACTGCATCCTCATATTGGCGGCCCATGTTCATTTTGGAATTGATAATGACTCCAAGATCTATTTCTACCTCTGTGCTTTTGAGAAGGGAGTTCCCCAGCCTATAGATATGCCGCTGGTTCTTACTGCCCAAGTGCAGTACCCTGCACTTGTCAGTATTGAATCCCATCCTATTCTCATTCGTCCACCCCTGTAACCTGTCCAGGTCCAGCTATATCCTGTCCCTCCCTTCTAGCATGCCCACCTCGCGCCAAAACTTGGTGTCGTCAGTGAATTTGAACAGGGTGCTTTTCACCCCCTTGTCCAAGTTTCTAATAAAGAGATTAAACAGTGTGGGCCCAAGGACCACGTGCTGGGGGACCCCACTGCCCACATCCCTCCAGGTCGAATATGACCCGTCCACCATCACTGTCTGGGTGCGGCCCCTCAGGCAATTCCGATCCATCTGACCGTGTAGGCATCAATGCCACAGTCACCTAGATTTTTAATGAGAATGGGGTGGGAGACAGTGTCAAAGGCCTTCCTGAAGTCCAGAAAGACTACATCCACCGTGACACCTGTGTCCAATGATTATGTGACCTGATTGTAGAAGGCAATCAGGTTGGTCTGACGCAACCTGCCCCTAATAAACCCATGCTGGTTGCCCCTGAGCATCCTCCCCTGTGCCAGTCCTTCCCAGATGTGCTCCTGGATAATCATCTCAAAGAACTTCCCCAGGATCAAAGTAAGACTAATGGGCCTTAAGACTAATAAGTAAGATTAATGCCACAGAGTTGCAACTACCTTGATGTGCGGGTCATGGATAAGCTTCCTGAAAAAGATTAGGGGCGCAGACAAAAGTTCAGTTCCCCGCTGTAACTCAGAACACTTTTTAGGAAGCATTCTGAATTACAACAATCCCCTGGACCAAACAGAAGTTCACTTCTGGTTCCAGGGGAAGGGAAATCTAGCTGCTGGCTGGGAGGGTGCAGTTGTTTTTTCTTAGTAATGACCCCTCCTCCTTCCCAGCCTGTCCCTATTTCAAAATAGGAAGGGGAAAGGGACCAGAGGGAGCTTTTTCTAGGGAGTCCCCAGCCAGTCCCTTTCCCCCCTCCCATTCTGAAGTGACAGGCAGTGCAGACAGAAGTTACAGAAGATGCTGTTTTGAAACATCTTCATCTGACTCCTCATGCAATGAATGTTCAGATTTTCACCTGATCAGCCACTCTTGAAGCTGTCTGCAGCCGTGCACTTGTGTTTGGTCATGACTATAGGCTGCTTTTTGTGGCCAGATTGGGCAAAAATTGTCATTTCTGTCTGCACCCTAGATGTGACAGTGATTTCAAAAGTAATGTTCTGAGACCAAGTAATTAGACTGAGAGCCATTTGATTCCTTGCATATCAAGACTACAACAGCACATGCCCAGTCATTCTGAGGAGTAAATGGCTTAATAGCCTCAGAAAAGGCCTTCTGAAATAGCTTAGTAGAGGTCTATGGGAGAGAGAATATTCATTTGGCCACAAAAGTGCAGAAATTATAAACACAAACTTGCAAATTACTGTACAAATACATCAACCATTCACACACTGTTAAAGCGAATGTTCTTTGGTTTACAGCCCACTTAACCGGAAGAGAAAAAGAACAGCATTTAGAAGTATTACAATACAATGGAAATTTGATACAGCATATGACTGACTGATACACTTCGAGGTTTAATTTTGACTCTGACTTGTAACATAAGTAAAGTACAATTAATGTGTACTCAGTACTGGGTTACTGTGCAGATCCTATGCATTAGCACTGTTTGTATTTGGTATAAAATGAAAAACTCCTTGAACGATTATTTAAATAATGTGAAAGAAAAATGGACTTTGCAACTAAAAAAAAAAGAACTCCAAAGGGTCAACTGGGGATTTCCCTACCATACGGCAAATGACTGGTTAGACTAAAGTAAAGAAAGCCTATGCTTCTATGGCTGGGAATGAGAGAGGTGAAGTAGCCTTTTCAAGAACAGCCCTTGAAACGAATGGGAGTTGGCACCCCATTAGATAGGCACCTATCTAGATTTTTAGAGTCCTAAAGAGGAGTAAAAATCTGACTTCAGGCCTCTAAGTGTGACCTGTGTTAAGAATTCTGATTTTTGTATTTATATCTTATGGTCTGAATAGATTTCTTTCCCACCTAACACTGTATATATTATTTAAGGCTTCCAGATATCCAGAAACAGGGCAGGTCCTATGAGGATAGGCTACGGGATCTGAACCTGTTCAGCCTCCACAAGAGGAGGCTGAGAGGGGATCTGGTGGCTATCTATAAACTGGCCAAGGGAGACCAGCAGGCAATGGGAGAGTCCCTATTCCTTCCCCGAGCACTACCAGGAGTGACAAGGAACAATGGCCATAAGGTGACAAAGAGCAGATTCAGGCTAGATATCAGGAGGCGCTACTTCACAGTCAGGGCAGCTAGGATCTGGAACCAACTTCCAAGGGAAGTGGTGCTCGCTTCTACCCTGGGGGTCTTTAAGAGGAAGCTAGATAGACACCTTGCCGGGGTCGTTTGACCCCAGTACTCTTTCCTGCCTGTGGCAGGGGGTTGGACTTGATGATCTGCTCAGGTCCCTTCTGACCCTACCAATTATGAAACAAATGTCCTTCAGCTCCTTAGGACTGAGTTTTGACTAGCTATATAACTCTTGTAGAGTATACTGAATTATAATACTGAGAAGGAGTTTTTGGCAACCTAGGTTATAAATGGAAAAGGTCATTCTGCAAAATGGCAAGCTGGCTCTGCTGGCAAAGTATCTCAATATTTACAACCATATTTGCCAAAGCAGACATATCTTTAATACAGTTCCCTATTTCATTAAGGAACAGAAAAGCAATAGCTAACTATCTTTAGGAGAGTGACTATTCATTTGGGGGGAATCTCAACTTTTTAAGGGATTAGTTTGTGATACTTTTAAAAGGGCTGGCTTTGATGAACATCAATCCTTGGACAGTGCCCCTCTCCCTCCTGCCCCCTTATGACAGATCAAATTAGGTCCCCAAGAATTGTAGCACCCAAACTCACTGGTCACTTTTGAAAACCATGCTCAATGTCTATTAGCGCTTTTCCTCACATAAAAAAAAAAAAAATCAATGGGATTACTCTGAATTTGTGTTGGAGTAACCAAGAGTGTTTTTGCCACCCTATAATTTTAGCTTGTATTTAGATACATTAATATTTCTTGGTGTCCGATTCAAGGCCTTCCATCTTCTCTTCAGCTTTTATGTTACTGTACAAGAATATTAAAATGCTTAAAAATTTTTTCCAAAATGTTAGTCTCCATGTGAAATGAAATAACTAGTAAATTCCTTGCTTACATCTTGGGGGAAAAAAGAAAAATTATATGAAGGGTAAAAAAGATGTCAAAATCATAGTAGCATACAGACCACAAGGAAAACTGACTTTAGTTCAGAGATGAAACAAATTTTTAATTAACAGGGGAGAGAAGTAAATTCTCATGCAGTTTTCAGATTCAAATAAATATTGGCAAGTTTGAAAGAAAGCTATTCCCTCAAGTATTTATAGTACTCTATCCACTACGGAGGTACCTAATTTTTGGATCATTTTCAAAATAAGAGGAAAAAAAAAATCAAAAGAAAAAAAAAATTTAAAAAATAGCATGTTTCCATGGGTTTTATCTGAAGTGAAGTAAATTTAATCTCAGCTAGAGCTATTATTCGCCAGATGCATGCTCTGTGTAAACTCACTACTAAGTTCTATCCTGTGTCTTAAAACAACATGGTGTAGTCAAATACATAGTCAAGTATGGGCTCAACCTTGCAAGGCAGTGACAGAATTCAAGGCCTGCTAATATGATTGAAGTCATCTAGCATCTCACATTTATGTTGTATACAGATCAGTATGGGTGTATCTACACATGCATTAATGCATCTTTTCTAATGCACAGTAAATTTAGTACCTCCAGTGTTAGGTACTAACCAATTAGGCTGCACTAATGCACAGCAGTGCAGTTGCTTGATTTTTTAATGCTACCCAATGTGCAGTAGACTATTTTACTGCACATTAGCATAATGTTACGGTTTTTATGTGATGTTATAATGTGCAGTAAATAGTCTACTGTGCCTTAAAGCTCATATGTAGACATGCTCTGTGTAGCTCACATTTAGAGATAGTGGTAGCAGGCACTAGCCACCCAAAAGAAGCCAGAGCTACCAATGAGTCATCTATTAAAGTTTCTCTGCATTTTTTCCCCACCTAAGCTAGTCAGGGATTGTTTGATTTGGCACATCTGCTAGTACAACACACCAAGGACCTTCTATCAAAAACACACTGCTAATACATCACTAAATAGTTTTCAAACAGGCTTTTTTTTTTTTTTCAAACATGGTCTCCAGAGTTGGTTCTTTTCTGAGATCTGAAAATACATTTTCTGTTCTGTTCAGGTGAGAAAGGAGTCAAAGGTTTAACTGGGACATTTGGAAAAAAGGGGAAAGCAGGTACAGTATGTTTGTTACTACTAGAAGACCCAAGCTGCACCTTTCTGCTGAGGATGGTTGAATCTGCTACTGTGCTTAGTTTTACGAGCACCTTAAAATGCTGAGTTGCACAAGGCTTTTGAGAGTGTGGATGGATGAATATTATTATATGGATGATCAGTGGAATGGGAAGTGTATCTTAAAGGAGACTGAAAGAGCTAAACTTGTTTAGCCAACCAAATGAAGGCTGACAGGGGATAGGATTGCTCTTGATAAGAATGTCAGAGGAACAAGCACTAGGGAGGGAAAAAGAACTATAGAAGCTAAAAAAAAATGTTGCCACAAGAATAGATGGATGTAAGTTAGCCATGAAAAAACTATAGCCTAGAAATTAGACGGATTCTAACCATCAGAGGTATAAAGATCTTTTTTTCTGGAGTAGCAGGAGCAAGAAACACAATTACTCATAAAATGGAGCTTGTTCAGTTTATGGAAGGAACTGTCTGCAGTAGTAGGAAGCTGGACTCAGTGACCCAGAAGGTCCAATGTTCCTAAATACTTTTCATCCTTAAATCATGTTTCACTAGCCAGCCTTATTTTTTTAAATAGATTTCTTAAACTAGGCCACTGTGGTTCTTGTAAGACAGTAACCTCTACCCTCTTCTTTCGGAAAGGAATATGGGAATAAAGCAAACCACACAGCAACAAAGATGTTACGTTTTACCAGCCCAAACATCACTAATCCTTCAACAGTTTTGATATGTTGTTACTAATTTTAGATAATATTGATTACTTCTACTGCACCATAGCTTCATGGGGCCTTTTACTGACACAGTCATTGCCCTGAGGAGTTTCCAGTATATGGACTCTGTGACTTCTTCTGTGTCCCTCGATGGAGAAGAGCATCTGCCAGCAAAGGGGATCATTCCATTTTTGTAGCATGCTCATCTCTTTCCCTGACCTAATGGAAGTTTTCTGCTCCTTGAGGGCTTCAATCCCATGCCTGTGCTAAGACATAGCCAGCTCCTTTGGGGAAGCTGATAGTAATAGTGGACCCCACAAATGGGTTAACTTGCCCTGCTTTCATCTCTGCCACAAGTATTCTGGAAATAGCCATGATGTAGGAAGCCTTGCAGTAGGATACGGGAATGGATGGGAGGGGAAGAGATGTGGACAATTAAGTGTCCTACTTTGTAGATATGGAGAACAGAAAGAAAACCCTGACCATGGAAAAAATATTTTTCAAAACTAAGGATATTTAAAAGAGGGGAAAAATCTAAGCCAAAACACATATAAAAAGTTAATATGGGACTGTAACAAAGCACAAATGTGCTCCTATTGAGATAAACAGGCGTGTTGTCATAAGTGAAAGCAGCATCAGGGGTAAAAATGCTAACTTCCAGCAAATAATCAGTAGGTTTTCTAGAGGGCCTGAGTGTGGATTGGCAGGTCAAGAATTATTGAACCCCACACACCAGCCTTCTCAGCTGATGCATCCAATGTCCCTCTCTTGATTCAGGCACGGTCTGTGACTGTGGGAGGTACCGCAAAGTTGTTGGGCAACTGGATATTAACGTTGCTCGACTGAAGACATCCATGAAATTTGTAAAAAACGGTAAGCTCTGTCATCTGTTTTATACAGTTCATTTGGTTCCTGCCAGGTTTTATTGTTACTGTTCTGTCTTGGTGACACCTACAAAAAGAGGACCCTACTGTGCTACACACTGTAGAAACATGCGACAAAGAGAGACTGGGCATGTCTACACTGCCGTATGGTGACGCTGTTACAATGCCATGCTAAAAGGAAATACTAAAGCACAGGGCAGTACAGGCAGGTACTGTGCTGTGCATGCCACACATGGGTAGATTTTGTTGCTACATTGCCACAGTGGCACACTATAACCAGGGAGCGCAGCACTACGGTGACATGGCTGGCAATTACATGTAGACACATGACCGCTATACTGTGGTAGTGCACTGAACAGTGATGTAGTGTGTTGCTATGTCACCATAGCGCAACGTGTATATGCGCCCACTGTCTCAAAGAACTTACACAGACTACAGATGAGCAGTGGATTAAAGAAAAATCCGAAAAAACTAGATGCCGCACAAGGATAAACAATGAGTTGATAGCAGTCACCACAAACAGCACTAGCCGTGGCACAGCAACTGCGTGACCCCTAGGGAGTCTTTGTAATTAACGTAAAGATTAAGAAGTGAGTTGAGGTAAGACAATGAGGTGGCTTTGCAGACCTCTACCCAACCATAAGGGGCATCGTTTGAAAAAGCACAAAGTTGTCTGCTGTAATTTTAATTTCTTAAAAAAAAAAAATACATATTATATAATTAAAGGTTTTAGGTCATTCTCCACTTTCTCCCTAATGTATTCTCTTGCATCTCTGCAGCCAGTTGAAAGAGCACTATATCATATCCATTTTCACTATACAAGGAACAAATTTGTGCCAATCTGCTGCTCAGGGCATAAAGGTACAGGAGAACACAAAAAGCTTCCTACCCCTTCAATAGCCACATGCTACTGTAATCCCGGTGTTCCCCTGAGTGCAGGTATGGTACTTATTGCCACTGAGCCAGCCAACAGCCTAAAGGGGCTTCAGGCACAGTAGTGAGTGAGGAGTGAAGATCTTGGAGCTTCCCTTGGACCCTTCGAAACATGCAGTGAGGAACATGCTGCACCCACTGGAAAGGTACAACAACACCTGCTCCTTCATGGGAAAGGAGAGAAACTCAGTCATGTCCAATATATAGGACATAGCTGTATCCTACTTACTTGCCTCCACACCACAATGGAGTACCAGACAGCAATGTCCTACATCAGTTGTGAATGTGCCAAGTCCCAAAGCAGAGCCTCTCCACTACAAGGCAGTCCTGTGACAAGGTATTCAAGCCAGCTTTATAGGTGTGAGCTCTGGAACTGGGAGCAGCACGGCAGCTCAGCAGAGCGAATTACCTTGGAGGCAGTGTTATGGAACTGCAGCCCTACTGTTTCCAGCTCTGGAGCAAGCATGCGCAGGTAACTGCACAGCACTGCCTGGCACCATGCAGACATGTCCCAAGAGGCCTGCTTACCAGAGCTACTGAGCACCTAGAGCCCCTCTGTCGTTAGTGGATACTGAGCAGCTCTGAAAACCAGGCCAAATTTAAATGCTTAACTGAGTTTGAGAATTCTGGTCTCTAGTTACACAGGGAGGACTCTAATATTGTTAACAGCCTAACAGGTTCTTTTCCTGGAGCACCACCCTGAAATCTATATGAAATCAGGGTTTGAAGGTCTCTGCTGAGTTGTGCATTTTTGTTCATCCATCTAAGACCTGACCTGACAACTTCTGCTTCAGAAAAGGCCCAAAACCAAACTATCAAGGGGGGTAGTCAGAACTGGGGATTCAGCAGTCTTTCTTATTAACATCATTCTCCATTTCACCCCTCACTATTGCAATAAACTCAACTCTAAGACTCCCTTTTCCCAGCTCTATTTGATTATTTCCTGTCATCACGCTTTTTAAAAGGGGAGAGACTTGCAGAAAGACCATTGAAAAAAAATGTTTGTTTTTTCTTCCTATAGTAATTGCAGGAATCAGGGAAACAGATGAGAAATTCTATTACATCGTGAAGGAAGAGAAGAGCTACAGGGAAGCACTGACCCACTGCAGGATCAGAGGGGGAATGCTGGCTATGCCAAGAGATGACGCAACCAATGCAGTCATAGCAGACTATATCTCCAAGAGCGGCCTTTTCCGAGTGTTCATAGGGGTGAACGATATGGAGAAGGAAGGACACTTTGTGTATGCGGACAACACCCCACTGCAAAACTACAGCAACTGGAAGGAAGGGGAGCCAAGGGACACGTCTGGGCACGAGGACTGTGTGGAGATGCTCAGCACTGGGGAATGGAATGACTCCGAGTGTCACCTCACTATCTACTTCATCTGTGAATTCCTCAAGAAGAGGAAGTAAGAGCCTTTGCCAGGCAACCTCTGTATATAAAATAACCCTTCCTTATTTACCCACTATAGATGGATCTCTGTGCAGGGCAAAGAGTGTAAATCAGGAGTAACTACAATGAAATCAAGGGAGTTACACTGGGGCATGTGGAATCAGAACTGGGCCTGCAGCAGGCATCTGGTTTTGCCACACAGCAAGAAATTTTTGGTTGGGATTTAGAGATCTTGGGCTGAATTAGGAGCAACTTCAATGGATGGAGCTGCAGCATGCCAATCATGGACAATAGTTGGTATAACGAGTAATCAAAACACTTCAGACTCCACTGGGGGTAGGGACTTGGATTGTATTTGTGAGGGGGGCACAGCAACAATACTTCAGGGGCTGCATCTATGCCACAACAGTTCAATACTTTCTGCAACTTTAGACGATACAGAATAACTTGACATCTCTTTTCTTAAAAGCTGCCAAACCCCCCTCCTGTGCTACTCCCCGGTGACTAGAAGTTATTCTGTGGTTACATAAAGCTCCATCTACCCCCGGTCCTTTGTGCCAAGCTGAGAACTCCTGAATGCAATGGTGTGCAGCCTCTCTTCAAGCTCTGCCGTGGTGGAATTTGGCAAGGGAAAGATCACATCTAACAGGAAGAAATGTAAACAGAAACATATGGAGGAAAGGAGGCTGTAAACAGGCGCATTGCAACATTATTTGTACCCATATATACATTGTTGAATTAGCTACTGATTCTAGGAGCAAAAGATTCACCCATCTATCTGCTTCACCGATAGTCAATGACATTAAATTCTCTACTGCCAATATGATCTCACATGCCTTTTTGCAGAAACATAATTAACAGTCTGGTAGCAGCTGTTACACGGTGAGGGCTCAGGGGCAGAAGCTACGGGGCATCTCCTCATGTGGTTCCACTGACTGTCAGGATGACTTATATTTTCCTTGCTGCCCTTGTTCATGTATGCTTTCCTGTCAATCCCTGGCTATCTACTATTCCAGTATTCTACTTTAGCATGTGCTTAAAAGGCCAGATTTTGATACCCTTGGTAATGCCTTGCTTCCTCCATCCTGCTGAGTCTATCCCATGCAGGGAAGCCTGTCAAGACCATCTGGATATCGGGCAGATTTTCACTCAAGGTCCAATACAAAGCAAAGGACAGAACATGAGCTACTAGAGGCCTGGTGACCCAGGCACTCCTCACAATCAGCCTCTCCCCTGACTCTACCTTGTTCCAGGGATAACAACTCCTGGTGTAGTCCAGCAGAAAATTAACTACTACCTGCTCTCTCACACTAGCTTGGCTATCCTGAGCAAGGAACGTATGGCTCTGCTCATGTCTATTGCTCTCCTACCAGCTCTGGGGGAAAATGAGCAAGTAACATAGCTCAGGGCTGTCCAACCGGTGGCCTGTGGGCTGTGTGCAGGCCATGAGCAGCTAACATGTGGCCTGCAGACTGTGATGGCTGCCTCTCCTACTGCCATGTGGTGGAGTCAGGGCCCAGTGGTCTTGTGTAGCATGCACAGCTGAGGGACCATGTGACACTACTGTAGCTCAGACAGTGCGGGGTATCTGAGAGAGTTTGGGTGCTGAACACAGATGCTCCATACAGCCCTTGACACTCCAAAGTTGAACAGCCCTGGCCTAGCTTAATAGTGTGACATGACAAGATGCATAGAGGCATACTTCCTTGCACATACCTACAGCCAGTCACAGTCTAGCCCTTGGGATCAATGGTAAATCAGAGAAAAATCAGAGAGGCAAAGCTCATTTCTTAAGAAAGTTGTCTCTGTACAAGCCAAAGGCTAGCATCTCACATGTTTGATGGAATTTTACTTGGTGGTATATGCTGGCATTGTAGTACCCCTGAAGTTCAGTCTAACCCATCAGCAGGAGCACAGACAGCTTGATTTTATCCCTTTGCTTCTTGCCCAACACTTGCAGCCCCTTCTCTGCTAGGTAAGCAACAGGATGCTGGAGCTGCCATACTCACTGGCTCTCCTGTTGGGCCTGGGAGAGTAGCTCTTTAACATGGAGTGGAAGCTCATGAACAGAGCACCACAGTATCTTGGCATACTTCCAGCTATTGTCAAAGACATCTGATTTATGCCATCTGGGTTTAATGACTGGGACTGTTCGTACCTATGCCAGAAAAGGAGGCATGCCCCATGCTGTCACCAAGTTATTTTCTTGATGCAGAGGGCTGGGGGAAAGCAGGGAAGAAAATGATTTGGAGGATAGAACTGCAATGCTTGCAAGACTGGGCTTTGTACAGCAGTTTGCTGTGCTGCTCTCAAACACAGCAATCAGTAATATCTGTCAAAATGGGAACTCCAAGGAAAACACTGGAAAGATACAACAACTGCTCTCTGGTTAGCAATAAATTAAAACAATCCAGTAACCCATGCTCAAAACCTTTGGGAGAAAAAAGAAACAATAGAAGAGTTGCTTTGTGGGTCTCTGCGCACTTTGAGGAAGGAAGCATCATTTGCTGGTATTGCTTTCTACCTCTCCAAATATTGTCAAATCCATCATTCTCCTCTTCTCCAAAAGCTGCAACCTTTTCTTTTCTCTGAGAAGGGAAACATGACTGTGGAGGCAGGCTGTTCTATATCACATTCTGATTAAGGCTCTGGGGCTATATCCCAGACTTGGGCACTGCCACCCAGTGGAGGAGTTCTCAATCCCATGGACTGCAGGGATCCAGGAGATCTACTGCGTGGGGAGCTCTAGGCAGCTAAGAGCAGGAACCACAGAAGGCAGCAAGTTGAACAGGCAGCTGCCTAAGCTGGCTACTAGGATACCTGGAGAAGTGGATTCTCAGCTGTTAGCATTCTCCTACATTTCTCATGGAAAAAACCCCCACAAACAAACCAGAAAGTGAATCCCTACTCAATTGCACCCAGTAGCCCAACGGTTTGAGCACTCACCTGGGCAGTAGGAGGCCCATTTTCAAATCCAAATCTGCCTGATTTGGTGCAGGACCTCAAGCTTGATTCTCCCACAGCTGAGGCAAGTGTTTTAGCTATGAGGCTATAGGACATAAATGCTCATACCAGGCAGCCCCTCTCTAGTACCCTCTCCCCAACAAAAATGACATACCTGGCTATGATGTAGAAGAAACAAGCTCCAGGGACACTTGGACACTTGGAGTGATGGTGGAGGGGTCATTTTCAACCTGGAGGGATGTGGGCAGTGGGGTTCCCCAGGGCTCAGTCCTTAGGCCCCCACTGTTCAATATCTTCATCGGTGACTTGGATGAGGGGGCTGAGAAGCACCCTGTTCAAGTTTGCAGATGACACTAAGATGTCAGGAGAAGTGAGTACACTAGAAGAGAGGGACAGGGTACAACTAGATCTGGACAGGTTACAGAGGTGGATGGATGAGAATAGGATGGGTTTCAATATGGATAAGTGCAAGGTACTGCACCTGGGGAGGAAAAACCAGCAGCATACCTACAGGCTGGGGAACTCCCTTCTTGTCAGCAGTGGCAGAAAAGGATCTTGGAGTCGCTATTGATTCCAAGATGAACTTTGCTCGCCAGCGTGGGGATGCGGTCAGGAAGGCTAACTGTATCTGGTCATGCATCTATAGAAGCATCACGAGCAGGACCAAGGAGGAGATCCTCCACCTCTATGCGACATTTGTCAGGCCACAGTTGGAATACTGCGTCCAGTTCTGGACGCCGCACTTCAGGAGGGATGTGGATAGCATAGAGAGGGTCCAGAGGAGCGCCACTCACATGATCAGAGGGCAGCAGGGTAGGCCCCATGAGGAGAGACTATGGGACCTGAACCTGTTCAGCCTCTACAAGACAAGGCCGAGAGGGGATCTGGTGGCCACCTACGAACTTGCCAAGGGGGACCAGCTGGCAATGGGAGAGTCCCTATAACTCCCAGTAGTGCTCGGGGGAACAAGGAATAACAGCCATAAGCTGACAGAGTAGGTTCAGGCTAGACATCAGGAGGCGCTACTTCACAGTCAGGGTGGCTAGGAGCTGGAACCAACATCCTAGGGAAGTGGTGTTGGTCCCTACCCTGTGGGTCTTCAGAAGGAGGCTAGACAATCCCCTAGCCGGGGTCATTTGATCCCAGCATTCTTTCCTGCCCATGGCAGGGGGTTGGACTTGATGACCTGCTTAGGTCCCTTCAGACCCTACCCTACCAGCTAACTATGTTCCTCTTCCACCTTGTTTGAACCTCTGAGAAAACACTGATTCAAAAGATGGTGGCTCATCCTCCTCCTTAAGGCTAAGATGATGAAATGTTACACAAAGTCGGGGCTGTCCCACTATGGCCCATGAGGGGCTAAGTTGCAGCCCCTGGCCTTCTACTTGCCTGCTATTCCTCCTATTGCTCTGGCTGCAATAGCTGCCAGAGTCCATGGGCTCTCCCTCCCTCCTCCAGCTTCTGCTTTCTGTGCCTGCCCCAGCAGGTGAGCAGGGGGTGAGACAGTGCAGTGCCCGGTGCGGAGAGGCGACTTGAGCATAGGTCACATGGTACAACAGGGGGTTGTCAGAACTGCATTCAGCCCTGGGGCCTGTTGCCCCCTCCTTCCCCCACCACAGTGTGGTCTCTGGTGGTGCAGACCTGGGGCATGAAACCCCTGGCCACTTATAAGTTGGACAGCCCTGCAAAAAGCAGACATGTTAACAGTTTTCAGGGACTCAAACAAGGTAGAACAGAATTGGACTCTAAATCCATACAGGGGCCTAATAGGATCTGGTCCCTAGTATGAGCACCCCACTGGGGCATGGATGTGAAAACGGAGAGCTGACTGGCAGCACGAGGACTTAGGCAGGTTTGCCCAACCCTGTTAGGTACTTAGCTATAAGTTAGGCAAAAACCAGTGAACACCAAAATGCTAGACTTGGACACCTAGGGGCTTCTTTGGATGCCCAAGTCCCTTGGTAGACTCTTTGTTTCCAATTTCTTATAGATAAGCAACAGTACTATAATGATATCAGAAGAGACTGGCAGTTTCAAAAAAAAAAAAATGAAAAAGAAAATGGTGGAACTGAGACAATTAGTGCAGTTCTAGTATTGATGGAACTCCTAAACTGTTTGTTTTCATCTCTAAGATATGGATGATTTCAAAGGTATTTCCTGTCCACTTAGGTAATATCCTCTTAGGATCACTAGTACAACTGCTGATCTCTCTAGCACCAGAAGTAACTATCTGCACACCCCTGGCAGGTTTACACATTGTTTAAAAAACTAATTTTATCAAAAACATCATAGATAAGTTTATGCTGTTGGGCCCACCTTCCCTTTAACAGGTCAGTCATTCAACTCAGACAGGTAATAAAATCACCCCACTTTCTTCCGATTCTTGTGGTCTTTCCAGCCACATTCAGTAGTTGCATGATTTGGCAACTATAGCAATAAAGTGCATTTATGGGTCTTGTCACAGGATGGGGTCCTGCAGGATGGACGTGATCTCCCTAAGGCCCCCTTACCATGCTAAGTTGGCCCAATGGGCACCCTCTATTCTTGGCCACCACATCTTTGATTGAATGATTGATAGGGAGGCTGCCTTTCAGTTCTCTTGGACACGGTCTTGATGGGCTCTCTGGACCCCGTGGGTTTCCGGACCCCTGGTGGGTTCTGCTCCAAGATAGACGTCACAACGGGTGTTTTGGGGCACCCTAGCCTTATGGGCTATGCATGGCTCCAACCTCCCCTTTACCATGCCACAAGCCTCACAGATGTACTGACATTGTTTGGTCTGGGCCTTGTTGCAATTTGGCCCCCTTGTCCTCCCTGGGCTCTCCACAGCCCTGTCTTGCTCAGCACCCTCTCTGGCACCTAGGGTCTGCACACCCCCAAACGCCATGCCCTCCCTGGCACCTGGGGTACATGCACTTCCGTGGGCCCCCTATGAGGCCTCCTCCATCCCCTAATAGCCTCACCCAAACCACCGGTGTTATACAATAATAAACAAAACACAAGCCCCTGGACTGTAACATAAAATCAAGCTGCCCAGCTATAACGTCATTCAAAACCTACCGGGAACACTCCCTCCCACAACAGTAGCAGGAGCTACTCGTGCAGTCGGGCCTCTCCCCTTTGCTTACTCTAGGAGAACTCCTTCCCCCTTGGCTGCTGGCAGGTAACTGCCTTCTTAGCCCCAGCCCTCCGGTTTATATATGAACCAGGCCCTGCCCCTACCAGTCAGCTGACCACTGGCAGGTGTGGGCTACTAGCTTATTCTGTCTGCTCTGGTAACCAGCAGCTGGGGCTTCCAACTCACTGCTAGGGCTCTTCCCCTAGCAGTTTCAGCTCTGTACAGGACCTTAGTGCCCTGCAACAGGCCTTGCAAACAAAAAACTAAGCAAGTCTCTGCCTCTGTTTAATATATGATCTTGAAAGGAACACAAACGATGTAGCTGGTAGTAATCAATCAAATGACACACATATTAAACCAACCAACTTGGATATACCTACAGCAATGAAAATAGTGCATGTTGCAATGAGGGGGAGGGGTCATGTTACTGTTGCTTTGGAAGTCATTATTCTAAATATTCTGGCTTATAGGTGATTAAATGTGCAGATGTGCATTGCCATTAATTTAAAGCTTTTGGGTTTTGCATTTATATCATATTTTGAGCATTGAAGAACTTTCTAAAAAGAAGGAACAAGTGGAAGCAAATAAGACCTTTAATCCAAGCTGCATTAATGCTTGTGTGGGAAGCAAAAACAACCAAAGTATTTGCAGTGTCTGCCTATTTAATTACAGCATGCTGGGTGCTTGGCTCCACACTCATCCCACTCCACCCCTCTTTTGTTCTACAACAGTTTCCCCATGCTGATGTTTCAACATACAGAGGCAACCTTTCACTCAAATTTTCAGGAGATGGGCGCGGTCCATAATTTGTATGGTCTTGTACAGAGAAGGGCTGCAACACCAAAGGAAATGAGGAAAATGATCTAAAGAGGAATGCTAAGGAGACTGGGGGTGTGTGAGAGCATGCACAGGCTCTGACTAACACACTTAAACACGTGCTTATAGTTAAGCATCTGCCTTCCTCCCACTGAAGTTATGTACTTCACTGCTTTCATGAACAGTGAACTTAAGCAATCTTTCTGTACAGGGACTATTTTTTGGTCTTATTACCTCAGATGTAGAATAACTGGATGTGATTTAACATACATGAAAGATAAATGACTGAAAAATTTTAGCAGTCATGGATCCTGCTTCCCACCACTCTATACTTTAAAGGCATGTTATCTTATTTACACTTCACCAGTGAATTCCCCCTAATTGCCCATTTCCCAATTTCATGGAAACTTTATATTGTTATTACAAGTAATTGTTTAGTTAGAGCCCCAATGGTATACAACCATGGTTTACAACACACAATTCATACAGGGTGATGAACCCAAATTGTTATCACCTGGATTGGGGAGATGTAAATCAAACAATTACAAGGATAAGGCAAGAGGGTAGAAGTGATTAGAGTTCATAGATTTCATAAACATTAGGGCTAGAAGAGACCTTGGAAGATCATCCAGTCCAGCCCCCTTCCCCAGGGGCAGGAAGTCAGCTGGGGTCAAAGGAGCCCAGCAAGATAAATGTCCAAATGTCTCTTAAAGGAGTCCAGAGTAGGTGCTTGTACCACTTTTGGCAGCAGTCTGTTTCAGGCCTTGGGGGCTTGGACAGTAAAGAATTTCTTCCTTATGTCCAGCCTGAAACAGTCTTGGAGGAGTTTATGACCATTTGACCTTGTCATCCTGGCGTTCCCCCAGATCCTGATGTTACACCCCTTATATACTTGTAGGTAGCCACAAGGTTCCCCCTGAGCCTGCACTTTTCCAGGCTGAGGAGTCCCATGGCTCTCACTCAGCCTGTCTGTTTTCAGAGGTCTGTTTTCCTGACCTCTGATCATGCATGTGGCTCTTCTCTGGACTCTCTCAAGCTTCTCCATGTCCTTTTTGAATTATGGAGCCCAGAACTGGATGCAGCACTCTAGCTGCAGCCTCACCAAGGCCAAGTACAGCAGGAGGATGACATCCTGGGATTTGCTAGAGAAGCATCTATGGATGCAAGCCAGAGTTTTCCTTGCTTTACCAGCTGCAACATCAGATTGGTGGCTCAGATGCATCTTGTGGTCAATCATGACCCCCCAGGTCCCTTTTGGCCATGGTGCTAGCGAGCGTAGCACTGCCGAGCCTACAAGCATGCTGTCCATTTTTCTTCCCAAGGTGGAGTATCTTGCATTTTTCAGTGTTGAAAGACATCAGGTTTTCATCCACTCATTTTCTGAGCCTGTCAAGGTCAGCCTGGATCATCATCCTGTCCTCGGGTGAGGACGCTTTGCCCCAAAGTTCGGTGTCATTGGTGAACTTAGCCAGTCAGCTTCTGACACCAATGTCCACATCATTAATGAAGATGTTAAAGAGTATAGGCCTAAGGACAGAGCCTTGGGGGACCCCACTGGTCACGGCACACCACAGTGATTGACTTCCGTTGACTACCACTCTCCGGGTCCGACCTTGGAGGCAATTCCCCAGCCATCGGACTGTGATGTACCCAAGACTGCAGATGGACAGTTTTTCTATGAGATGATCATGGGATACCAGATCGAAAGCTTTTTAAAAATCAAGATATATGATGTCAACCTCTTCTCCCTTGTCCAGGTGATATGTCCCCTTGTCATAAAAGGAGATGAGATTGGTCTGGCAAGATCTATCTGCAACAAAACCATGCTGGCTATCCCGCAGGATAGGGTTAGGGTCATTAAGAATAATAAATTAAGAAAAAAAAGCAAAGGGGAGGGAAGAATTTGGATGTGGAGTTAGATGTGGAGGTAGCTCAGCAGGCAGAAGAGGGCAGATTTTCTGGTTATGGCCAGCGAGTCAGCTTTCACACATTGGTCCTTCTCTTGAAGATAAGCTGTGGCCATCCAACTAGCAGCTCATGGGCAGTTCATGTATGCTCACCAGGGCTCTCACCTTGTCACTGCACCCCTCACCACTCCTACTGAAACAGCAGCTGGAGTCTCCAGGCTCCCACACCCTCACCTGACTGCTGCTTCCTGCCTTCACCCTAGGGAGCAGGGCAGTGTGGCGCCATGGTGAGGTGAGGGTGAGGACAGGGCCACATGCATAGGGAACTGGCTGCAAAGGGCTGTGGGAGGGTAGGAACCTCATGGCTGTGTATTGCAGGGGGAGCGATTGTGTCTGTGTGGCACAGCAGTGGTGGGGAGAGGGTCTTCACAGCATACCTAGGGCACTCCCCCCAGTGCATGTGCTCCCTGGGGGCTTAGAAGTTGAACAGCCCTGCCATCGGCTGAGGAAAGTGCCAAACCTAGATTATGAAAAGCTCCAACTCTGTTCCTCAGGTAGCTTTCTACAATCAGAGCAAAGCTCAGCTACGAGAGATACAGCTTCTCCAGGGCTTCATACAAGACTGGAATGAACTCCTGCTAGAACTGAGGCCCATCACCAGTCTCTCCACCTTTTCCTTCAGGAGAAGATACACTTCAGTGTGCCTTCAACAGAAGCACACAGCAGTATGCCCATTAAACACATACAAGCAACCTAAAAGATGGCATTGCATGTAATTCTGGTGAGAGCATAAGTGCAAGAATGAACTGCCTGTGACAGAGGTGAGCGAGGTTGCTCAGCGCACTATTGGAAGGCATTCAAATACTAGACAAAGCAGCTGGTTTGAGAATTTAAATAGAACAGAAAGGAATGCAAATAAAGGCCTGGAGGCAGGAGAGCTGGAAAAGGCAACTGAGGAGGAGAAATGGAACAGAATGCAAAGCTGGGGAGGGAGCTTTGAGAAGAGAGGCGGAGGTGTCATTCAGAGCCTTAAAGGTGAAAATTAGAGTTTGGAAAGGGAAGGAAGGGTAAAGAAACCAATGAATGGATTTAAGAAATGGCATGGCAGAATGAAGCAATCAGGAAAGGACAATGATTTTAGCCAAAGCAACTGAAGGTTTGTTATTGCTGAAAAATGGATGTGACTTCACATCAAAGCACCTGTTCATAATACAGTTCCTGAAAAAGCTGAACTGCACGGCTGCAGTGATCCTGAATCTTTTTCTTGGCATGGGATGGAAACACCTGATTAGTGGGAAGAATTCCTGACTGCTCCGCCACCATGACTATCTGGAGTTTTGCTGTTTCCCTTCAATACAGCAGTCCTCATACTGCCACTGTCTAATGAATTGAGAGCAAGTATCTCTGTGTTTTCAATGAAATTTTATCCTTGTCAGGCTAAGAGACTTTTTACTACTACATTTTAAAACAAAATGAAAAAAAAAACAATTTTATACGGCATCAGGTGTCACAAATGTGTGCAGAGCTGACGGTCAGCAATGTAAACTTCCCCGTACTGTTTGACCAGTTAGAGGTCTAGGCGGGAACAGTAATCACCATCACCTGACAGGAATGTAACCTTGGCTAACTCTGCACCAACCATTTTAACCTGGACAGGGTCCAAGACGAAATTCAGTTCCTTACCAACACTTTCATTTCCTGTTCAACCCCCTTTGCACTGCGCTGGTAGCAACAGCTGCCTAGGGAGTTATTTAACTTATGGGGCCTGTTTTAAATGCTTCCCAGTTGGCACCTACAACTGGCTAATGCCCCCTACAACCAAAGATGCTCCCTGTCCTAGGAGGAACTGACCCCCTGACTTCCTGACTTAGGAGTACCCCTTTTATCAGTGCCTAAATCCATTCCCTGTTCCTCAGTGCAACTAAGTAGTCCTCTTCATAGACAGTGGGGCACCCAACCCCTAATCCAAGCTGTGGCCCTTGCATGGATACATGCCCTGGCTAAAGACATATATACAGTCTGGGAAGGGAGCCAGGCACCAAGTCACATGACTAGGGTTCTCAACAAATCAGGGATTACTCTGACTTCTCTGGTCAGAAGAGACTCGGAGGAAGCTGGAAAAGCCTGCTGGAGACTCAACCTTGCTTTGTGCGAAGTGGAAGATTATCTTGTTTTAGGGAGAAGCTAGGAGCTGGAACCTGACCAAATTACAGCACAGCCCCAAGAAGAAAGGTCTATTTTCACCCTGCCTGAAGGGAGAAACCCAAGCCAACACCTAAGGCTAGCAAAGTCTTGAAGGTCCATCCTAGAGTCCAGGCTAGTAGATGCAGAAGCACTGGAAAGCAAATGAAGTAAGTCTGGGTTTGAGGTATGGGGTACACAGGCCAGTTGTTTAAGGTTCTCAGTGTAGGGAACCCAAAGCAGCGGGTAGGTGTAAGTTCCCTTTATGTTACTGATCTGGTAGAGCAAAGCAACTCCTGCTACAAGAGAAAAAAAAAGGCAGGGGGGACGGGGAACTAAACAGAGGGTGGGAAGCTGAGCTCAGCAGAAATAGGGATGAAGACTATTGTGTGCCTAGTATGGGTCCAAAAAGGAAGGTTTACATTCTCCTTTAGGCTTTGACTTTCTCTGAAAAGTGATTAAACTGCAGGGGTAAATTACATTAGCTGAGGTCATTGCGGGACCCCTGGCACAGCTTTATGAGCACTCGTGGTGCTCTGGTGTGGTGCCAGAGGACTGGAAGAGGGCCAACGTGGTTCCCATCTTCAAAAAAGGGAGGAAGGAGGACCCGGGAAACTATAGGCCAGCTAGTCTTACCTCGATCGTTGGAGAGCTTTTTGAGAGAATTATCCTGGCACGTCCACGAGGGG
>NW_017728992.1:180884626-180888458 GCF_001723915.1 Gavialis gangeticus
TACGGGACCTGAACTTGTTCAGCCTCTACAAGAGAAGGCTGAGGGGGGATCTAGTGGCCATTTACAAACTAGTCAGGGGGGACCAGCAGGCACTGGGGGAGTCCCTGTTCCCCCGAGTGCTACCAGGAGTGACTAGAAATAGCGGTCACAAGCTGGCAGAGGGTAGATACAAGTTAGACACCAGGAAGCGCTACTTCATGGTCAGGGCGGCCAGGATCTGGAACCAACTTCCAAGTGAAGTGGTGCTGGCTTCTACCCTGGGGGTCTGTAAGACAAGGCTAGACAAACACCTTGCTGGGGTTGTTTGACCCCAGTACTCTTTCCTGCCATGGTAGGGAGTCAGACTTGATGATCTGCTCAGGTCCCTTCCAACCCTACTAACTATGAAACTATGAAACATAAGGCACTGAATTCTGCTCAGGAGACAAACTAAGGCAGGCTGACTTCAGTGCTTTGCCCTGCTACTCAGGGGTAGATGCCAGACCTGAGCCCTGCTGCCCTTTGAAAGTAAGTAGGCAAGTCCTTTAACGTTAGTGCTCACATGTAATAATATTCCTCATCCTCATTCTCCACTTCTTATTCACTTTGAACCTGAGACATCAGAGCTAGCTAAAAGTTTTCAATAGGTAAGCCTTCTTTGAAAAAAAATGGATTTCCAACAAAAAAACCCATGTTTTCTGACAAAAAATATTCATGAAGAATTTTGTGGAGAAAAGTCATGCTCTGCAGATGCAAATGTGTTGTGTATAGACTTGTAAATGATTTTATATTGTGGCTTTGGAGGTTTCTATGTACTATTTTAAACCCAGAGGTGTAATCATCACAAGTATTTATTGTATATTGACAGATAAAACACTGGAGCAATGAATACTATATCTTAACTGCAGTACTAGTCTCTCTAGCACTCCACTTTGAAGCTGTTTATAAAGTATTTAAAGAGCCAAGAGGTAAGTTCATTGCTGTTATGCAGCAGACTCTATGTATGATTCCTTATTATTCCCACTCATTTGCTTCAGACACACATATTCTAAGCTCTGTGGATCAAATATCTCACATTCATAGTCAGGAATTTAAGCACCATTAGATCATCTAGTCTAACCTCTATGCATCAATACCTTTCAAGGAAGCTACCCCTATATTGAGCCCAATAACTTTTGTTTATCCCTCTCTTGAATCAAGACTGCATGCCTTTAGCCAATCTCCCACTTCCTTTGGTAGTTCTAATCACTTTCACTTAAATTGTCTGTAATATTAGGAAGAACTACTTCACTGTTTAGGAAGAACTACTTCTTCTTAAATAGGCTTCCCAGAGAGGTGGTGCTCTCACCTTCCCTGGAAATCTTCAAGAGGAGACTGGATAGGCACCTGGCTGGGGTCTTACGACCCCTCCCACCCCCAGTGCTCATTCATGCCCATGGCAGGGGATTGGACTCGATGATCTGTCTAGGTCCCTTCAGACTCATTGATTCTATGATTAGTAATGCGAATTTGACTGATTTCAGCTTTCATCATGCCTTTCTTCTTTAAATTAAATCAGCCTTTGGTACAGGGGTGGGCAAAATGCGGCCCGTGGGCCAGATGCGGCCTACCAGGCCATTCTATCTGGCCCGCGGGACTCCTAAAAAAATCTAGAAAATGAATATTTATCTGCCCCAGCTGCCTGTCATGCGGCCCTCAATGGCTTGCCAAAACTCAGTAAGTGTCCCTCCACCTGAATTAATTGCCTGCCCCTGCTTTAGTACCCCATTTTTCTCCCTGAGTACTTTGTATTTGTACTTGGTAATTTCCCCCACTAACTCTTGAATTACTTTTGTATCTTTTCTCCAGGCCCTCTCAATGTCCTTTTAAAAATGTGAACATGAAGATTTTATCCCATATATGGTAATCTTGCCAATGCCATATACAAAGTTAAAGTCTGCCAGACACCTTCTCACTACTTGTGTTGATATACCCAAGCCCTTTCTGCTTCAGCATCGCACAAAATCTGCTTTTCCACATGACCAGTAAGTCTTCTTAAGAGTCGCTGCTTTCCATTAAACTACATTTTATTTAATTGGTCCCCTTTCACTAAGTAATCTAAACTATTCAGTGCAATTGTACTGCCATTTTTAGCTATCCCTTTACTCTAAGTGTCATCCACTAATTTTATCAACAGTGAATTTGGCCTGTCACTGTTGAAAATGTTGCATAGTAGTAAATTGAACAGCAGAATCTAGCTTTGTTTGGACAGACATAAACTGACTGAACTAAATAGCTTTATGGTAAGTTATATAAATAACCATATTAATTTCTCTTGTCAGGTGGAGAATATAATTATAGATAGAAAACTATAAACACTTACTGATTTGTTGTTAGTATTTGACATCTTCAGAGTACCACGTAACATTACTGTATAAGTATTAACCATAGGATAATACACTATTTATTCATAAGATCATAAAAATACTTTTAGCTATTTTGTATATTTTTATAGACTCTCTCTCAGTCTCAACTGGAAACACCCCTGCTCAGTGATCAATACCATTGATAATGTCTTAAAATCTCATACGTGAGGGGCAAGGATTTTTGTGGATGCTGTCTTTTATTAGGCCAACATCATGGTTGGGATAAAGTTAGACAAGCTTTCAAATGCAAAGCATGCTTCCTCAGGTCACCTTATGTAAGGCATGTAGGTCACCTGAAGAAGAATGCTTTTCATGCAAAAGCTTGTCTAACTTTATCCCAAACATGCAACTGGTTCCAGTAAAAGACATCACCCACAAAAATCCTTGCTTCTTGCATAATTCCTGAACTATCAAGGCTACTGTATCACTCCCAACACTAATAAAATATATTAGACAGTTTTCCATCCATTTAATCTGTACTCTATTAATAGTGTTTAGTGCCATTTCTTTTTAAATAAACAGAGTATGTGGCACTAAGTCAAGTGCCTTACATTAGTTTTTTTGCAATACTGCTTGTAAAGAATGGCTTGGTTACACATTAACCAAATTTGTAATCTCAAAGAATGAAATCAGGTCTGTTTGATAAGACCTATTTTCCATAAAACCCTGTTGACTGGCATTAATTATATTTTTCATCTTAAATTCTTTAATAAATGAATAATGCATCAACTTTCCCATAATTTTGCGAGGGGCTTATGACAGGCTAACCAACCCATAGTTAACTGGGTTATCCCATATGATCTTTTTAAATGCAGCCATGATACATGCATGCTTTCAGCTTTCTGGAATTTCCCAGAAACATTCCAAGATTTATTAAAAAATCATCCACAGGTAAAAATCTTCTCAGCTAACACCCTTTTAGACATCTTAGGTAAAAACAATCTGGGCCTACTTGACTTTAAAAAAATAGTTAATCACTAGCAGCTATCCAAAACTGCCCTCCATTAATAATAAAATATAATTATTATACCTTCCTTCTGTCCTAAGAGTGTACCTTCCTTAATACAAATCAGAACTACCTTAAGGAACACACTACCTTTTCTACCTCATCACTAACAATAGTACCAACTCTACCTAGCAGTGGGTCTACATCATTACAAGAATCCCTTCTATTTCAAATATACTCTAGTTCCTTACTATCTTTAGCTTTTCAAGCCATGGATACTTTCCCGACATCTTTAGCTTCTTTTCTATTGTTCTTTTCCCCATTTTGTACCTTATATTTTATACCCATTGATCTCTGTTAATCTCGTTTTCCATTTCTAGTTGCTTCCTCCACTTCACCACTGAACCTGAGTAAGATTTTAACCAAAGTTATATCCTGGTCACTTTAACAAACTTCCAATTTTCATTCATGATTTATCTCTCTAATTTTTCATAGTTTCATA
>NW_017728992.1:180888469-180888885 GCF_001723915.1 Gavialis gangeticus
AGACTTCAGTGCTTCTCCAACTATCTTCCTTAGCTCATTGAAGTTCGCACTCCTAAAACCTAGGGCCACCACCTGACCCTAATATAAAATAATTTTATATTATTTACTTCCTTACAATAATATAAAAATTAGTCAGAATTTCTCAGTTTCAGGAAATTAAACCTTTTGAAGCTTTGAGTTATAGATTTCATAGAAATTAGGGCTGGAAGGGACCTTGATAGATCATCAAGTCCAGCCCCCAACCCGAAGGGCAGGAAGTCAGCTGGGGTCATAGGATCCCAGCAAGATAAGTATCCAATTTGCTCTTGAAGGTGTTCAGTGTAGGTGCTTGAACCACCTCTGATGGCAGGCCGTTCCAGACCTTGGGGGCTCGGACAGGAAAGAAATTCTTCCTTATGTCCAGCCTGAAACAGTCT
>NW_017728992.1:180889462-180891547 GCF_001723915.1 Gavialis gangeticus
AGGTGATCAGCTTGGGGTCGCTGTCACCCAGCTTCCCATCAATCACTAGGTCACCAATTAGGTCATCCCGAGTAGCCAGTACCAGGTCGAGCACCGCTTTACCTCTCATTGGCCCGTAGACTTCTTGGGCCAGGTAGAGGTCATCCACGCATGATAGGAAGCTTTGCGACCGCTTGGATTTTGCTGAGTGATCCTCCCGTGAGATGTCCGGGTAATTGAAGTCATCTATGACAACCATGGTCCTGGAGCATGTGGCCTCAGCCAGTTCCTGGGTGAACTCATGGTCAAGCTCTTGACTTTGGGTGGGAGGTCTGTAGTAGACTCCCACCGTTGTGTCCTCTGTGCCATGTTCCCCATGGAGTTTAACCCAGAGTGTCTCCAGTCATCCACCCTGGTCGCCAACATCAGCTTGCAGGAACGCATAGCTTTCCTTAACATAGAAAGCTACACCCCTGCCATTTTTATCTGCTCTATCTCTCCTGTACAAGGTATAGCCATCTATACCCATGGTCCAGTCATGGGTGGAGTCCCACCAGGTCTCCGTTATCCCCATGACACCGTAATTATATAGTAGTTATACTTATAACTAGCTGGGATGGTCTTCTGTTTGTCAACGTTGGCTGTAGTCAGTGTTCCTCAGCCACCAACTTCCAGTCAAGTGATTCAGTCATGTCCTATAGACCTTAGGCAAAAACTAAGAGATAGCAGTAACAATAAAATATTAGTAGATTTAGAAAAAATAAATCAGTTAATCATTTAAAATGGCCTCCTCTATTTGAGCCAGATGCCTTGCTATGCTCCTTGTTGGATCTTTAGGACTACAAGAAAGAATGTTTGGCTGTCCCGACTACCATAAGCACAATCTGGAAGATATGTTTTAGTCCAGGGGTACTTAACCTTCCAATCCTGCAGGCCAGATGAGTGGATCAGGGCCGGTCTGGACCTAGCTGTGGGGCAACCCCGCACACTGGCATGATCTAGTGAATACAACCATGTCATTTCCCCAGGGGTCCAGAAATCTGGTGGCAGGGGAGTGATGGCAGCATTATTTGCTGTGGCTCTCAAAGCTATAGAAATTAATGCTGCAAGAGCTCTCTGCTGCCATGTTTCCAGACCATGGGGAGTCCTGTGGGCTGGATGACACATCCTGACTGTGGACTAGAGGTTGAGTACCACTGTTTTAGCCAAACACAAGTTACTGTGCTCCAAACAGGCATAACTGGGTGAAAGTTATTAGTCTGATGTATAAGAAATCAAACTAATGGACTTAGTAGTCCATTCTTTCACTTTCAAGCTAGTAGGGAGTGGGCACAGTGGTGAAGATTACCTTAGTTTGGGACAACGGAGGGAGCCTTTTATTGCTTTAGTGAGTTCTGTTAGTTCATATTGTTGACCACGATAGCTCAAATCAGCTGAGATACACCATACAATGTTCAGTGAGGTCCCACATTTTATATAAAATTTCAAGATGGATTAGTTAAGGCCTAATGAGCAATTTTGCTCAAGATAAGGCAGTAAACATTGCTCAGGATTAAAAATTAGGCTTTTCCTGTTATGCACTAATTGGCTGAACCAAATGACTTCATGATGGATTATACAAATAGCTGTATTCATTTTGTATTGGGAGGGGTATGGGTAGAAAGGTATGAACTCAACTAGTAGTCATTAATAGAGGTGCACTGATATATCAGTCCATATTGTATCAGAACCGACAGAAGAAAAATTGACATTTTCAGCAATTGGCTTCTATGGCTGATGTGGCTTATAATGTCAGCGATAAATGCCACGTACATGTGCACAGCTCCAGCATGTACCCAGCCAGGAATGCAGCCCGGCAGCTTGGAGACCAGCATCCAGCCAGTAAGTCTGTGGGGGGGAAGAGGTGTGGAGGAGAGAAGGGTTGCTGGGGGGAGATTGAGGCCCCCATGGTGAGGGAGGGAGTGGGTTCAGGGCAGGGGCAGGAGATGACCAGCTGAGGCAGGGTGTAGGACAGAATTGTGTGCAGCTTGTCCAGACGGCATGGTGGGATGGGAGGGGTAGCAGCTCCCGCCACTGCGCACAACCCTCGGGGGGGGGGGGGGGGGG
>NW_017728992.1:180891733-180892469 GCF_001723915.1 Gavialis gangeticus
GCGGAGGTGTGAGGGCAGTGGCAGCACTGGGAGGAGGGAGCTACAGGGTAGCTACAGAAAACTTTGGGTGGCTGTAACTCACACCATAGCCTCCCCACCCAGCACCGCCACTACCTGCCCTGAGTGCAGTCCCGGCCCATCCCCCCTGCCAGAAAGAGGCTGACGTAGCCCCCAATCCCAAGTGTTTAGCAGGCAGTCTGCCCTCACTCTGTACACAGATCCAGGGGCACATGCCCCTTGTGCTTCCTCCAGGGCGCACACAGTGATGAGAGCTGTCCCCCCACCACCTGACAAGCCACTCATGGCTCCGTCCAGTGTCCCACCCCATGCCCCTGGCCCTGCTAAACTCCCTCTCTCACCATGGGCGCCTTGATCTGCACCACCCCATACCCCTTACCTTCTCCACTGCCCTTCCCCCACCACAGACTTACCGGTCGGATTTCATAGATTTCATAGACATTAGGGCTGGAAGGGACCTCAGAAGATCATTGAGTCCAGCCCCCTGCCCGAGGGGCAGGAAGTCAGCTGGGGTCATAAGATCCCAGCAAGATAAGTACCCAATTTGCTCTTGAAGGTGTTCAATGTAGGTGCTTTAACCACCTCTGATGGCAGGCTGTTCCAGACCTTGGGGGCTCGGACAGGAAAGAAATTCTTCCTTATGTCCAGCCTGAAACCGTCTTGCTGTAGTTTATAACCGTTTGACCTCATCATCCCTTGGGGCGCTCTGGCGAACAAA
>NW_017728992.1:180897469-180899243 GCF_001723915.1 Gavialis gangeticus
TTGTGGTCAATCATGACCCTCAAGTCTCTTTCTTCCATAGTGCTACCCAGCGTAGCACTGCCAAGCCTATAAGGATGTTGCAGGTTTTTCTTCCCAAGGTGGAGAACCTTGCATTTTTCGATGTTAAACCAAACTGTGCCTGGATGCTGCTCTCCAAGCTGCCGGGTTGCATATCAGCAATCAGATTGGTATTGGTTAATATGGCTGGTATTGGCCATCGGTATCTGCCAAAAATCTTTATTGGTGCACTCCTAGTCATTAACAATTCTCTCTTCTAAGTACTGTATAAAGATTCACTGCAGGTCAATATTCTGTAACTAAAACATGTCAATACTGTTCATTTTTTTCTTATATTATGTAATATATGCCAACTTTGCAGCACTTCATCTTCCTCCTGTAAACTCTGTTACCAAATGACACAGGTAATATTTAATAGGGCTGTATGAAATTTCACTGAGTGTTTCATTTCAAAGCTATTTCAACGCATTTCGAGCTCAAAACAGTGAAATCGAAACAAAGCAAAAAGCATCAAAACAGCTTCAAAACGAAATTAGGGCACTTGAAATGTTTCGAAAGTTTTAGAACTTTTCAACTTTTGAAACAGCCTGGTGGTGGGAGGCAGGGGAGAGCCAGGGCTGTGCTCCAAGTGGCTCTGCAGCCCCATGTAGCTCAGCCTGGTGGGGAGCACAGCCCTGACTCTCCCTACCTCCCGCTGCTTGGCTGCCCACCTCCCACCACTGGGCTGAGCTCTGAGTGGCTCCGCAGCCTCATGGAGCTCACCTTGGGGGCAGGAGGTGGGCAGAGCCAGTGCTGTGCTCTGCCTCCTGCCACTGGGCTGAGCTCCATAGGGCTATAGAGCCGCTCAGAGTACAGCCCAGCAGCTGGAGGCAGGCAGAGCCAGGGCTGCACTCCGCCCCGCACTGCCAGGCTGAGCTCCATGGAGCTGCACTGGATGTGTGCTGTGCCCAGTGCCAGTCCCAGGCAGCAGCGGCAACTTCCTGTTGTCCAGCATGCAGATCCAGGGGCTTGCACCCCCGGAGGGCTGTGGGGCTGTGCTGGACTCCTCCTGGGGGTGCGGGCCCCAGGATCTGTGCCTGGATGACAGGAGGCTGCTGCTGCTGCCTGGGGCCAGTGCCAGCATCTATCTTCCCCAGCGCTGGGTGTGGGCTGCGCCCAGCACCGGTCCCAGGCGGCAGCAGCAGCCTGTTTTCATCTAACACAGATCCGGAGGCCTGCACTCCTGGGAGGAGTCTAGCAGAGGCCCGCAGCCCTCCCGGGGGTGTGAGACCCTGGATCTGTGTGCCAGATGACAGGAGGCTGCCGGAAAATTTTGCTTTCAAGAATTTGAGGTGCAGTTTTCAAGAAACCTCTGCACCCATTTCCTTGAAACTTGGCAGGATTCATGCCCTCAGAAAGGGCTACCGTGCCTGCAACTTGCATCCAAACCAGGCAAGAAATAATAACATTTTAGGCATTTTCATGATTCCCCATTATAATTTAGGGGCGAAATGTTAAAACGAGTCAAAACAGCGAAACCGTTTCAATGAAACAAAACGGGACAGTGCTTTGAAACATAATGTGGTCCCCATCTTCAAGAAGGGGAAGAGGGAGGACCCGGGCAACTATAGGCCTGTCAGTCTTACCTCAATCCTGGGGAAACTCTTTGAGAAGATCATCAAGGAGCACATTTGTGATGGGCCGGCATCAGAAATGATGCTCAGGGGCAATCAGCATGGATTTATTAGGGGGAGATCATGTCAGACCAACCTGATTG
>NW_017728992.1:180899606-180908448 GCF_001723915.1 Gavialis gangeticus
GAGACGCTGTTTCCCCTAGCGCCCGCTGGCATAACAAGGAGTAATGGGCACAAGCTGATGGAGAGGAGGTATAGATTGGACATCCGCAAAAACTACTTCACGGTTAGGGCGGCTAGGAGCTGGAACCAACTTCCAAGGGAAGTGGTGCTGGCCCCTACCCTGGGGGTCTTTAAGAAGAGGCTGGATGCCTACCTGGCTGGACTCGTTTGAGTCCCGTTTCTCTTTTTGGGGTTTTTTTGTTGTTCTCCCGCCCTGGCGGGGGGTCGGGCTAGAAGATCTACTAGGTCCCTTCCGACCCTTAATCTATGAATCTATGAATCTATAATGAAATGAGAAAATGAAACACTGTCCCTTTGAAATGGCAAAATGGACATTGAAATGAAATGATGGTGTTTTGCACAGCCCTAATATTTAAGTACCTTAATGGGTGATGTCTCATAATTACAACTGTAAATGGCCCCTGTAATTACTGATGGGCCAGAAATGGAGTGACTAGTATGAAAATCTTGCTCTAAATACCTGCATATAAATTCTGGTGGCTGCTGTGAGCCCCCTCCTCCTGAAGGACTTCCTGTAAAGCATAGGAATTTTTCTCAGCATCAGACATTGGGTGTTAAACATGTTGATCAGTTAAACTTGTTTTGTATATTGCTGGCAAACATTTCCTGGTAGGAAATGGAAATCCATTTGTCCTACCCTCAGAACTACATTAGGGTTAGCCAGCCTTTGACTACATTTCTTAGAAATTTTAAAACATCATTATCAGCGTAAGGTGGGGAAGCATAGGCTGGGAGACAAGAGGACATGCAGCAAGCAAAGCAGCATATGTCAGGGAGCAGGAGCGAGGGCAAAGGGGACAGAAATGACACCTGCAAGACTGTTAAACTATACTGAGCACTTAAAAAAAGTCCTATACAAGTCAAGTGCTATTGTTTCCTTGCTGTGGGAGGGAAAATGATCAATGCAGTTTGAACAAGAGAGACATGTTCTTTGTCCAAAAGTGATCCACACACTGGAAAAATTTGGAGAGCTCTCATATAGCCACAGCTTAATCTGGCTACTCTTTTTTGTACTGTATGTAATATTTACGTCCCCCTAAGAAGACCGACTAGCAAGAATGCAGAGTAACTGGTTCAGGGTTTGCAAATGGAACAACAACAACAAAAACCCAAACCTGTTTGTTTTCTTTTGTATTAAAGGGTGCTCGATCAAATGTTCCCACTTACCGACTGCTCTGTGGCCAAGGAAGCCAGCAGAGAGAGAGAGAAAACATTGTGTCAGGCACCGAGGTTGAGTTTATGCTCAGTAACATCACAACAGCAAGACTTGGGGAAACATTTGCATAGCAAGGCTCAATTTTCATAGCAAGGCTCAGCATGTAAAGATTATATCTTTAACTGAATTTGTCATGCATTTTCCCTAGAGTTGAATTCTTTACACATTGGAGTAAAAGTGGGTTTGCCACAATACATGGACAGTTTTGCTATTTTTTTACTTATAATTAGTAGTAAGATAAAGGCATATTTTTTGCATATTATATTGACTTCAGATACCATTTCTGCATTTGGATAGCGGTCAATGGTTATTTTTGATGTATCTGCAGCTTGTCACCAATATAAGATAATGGTTTTCAAAATTCCTGAGCACCTGAATTCCCATTTGTGAGTTCTCAGTAACTTTGAAAAACTCAAGGTATTAGTTCTCATAAATCAGACGTTTGAGAAAATCTGCACAAGAAATAAAGAAAAGGTGTTATACTGTACATGATGTTCCACCTGCAAGGACCTGAATACAATAATTTTGACAATCAGAAGACACGCATACAACTGGTAGGCTCATTTCTTAAAGTTTCCAAGTTACAGAGCACAGAGACACGTCTATCTGGAGCCCCACACAGCAAGAGTTCTGGTCTACATTATATCCCTGGTATCTATGCTGTGATCATTTAGCCAGGATATAAATCACTGCAGAATTTGGCCCAGTTTTTCAAAAATCCAGACTTTACATTTCACTTTAATTGTGAAACCCATTATGGATTCCGTTCCCCCCCACCTTTATTTTTCTTTAAACAGAATCTGTGGAGACTAATCCCACAAACTCTGTGATTGCTCTATAAATGTATCCAGGAAGTAAAACAAAGGAAAGAAAAATAATTACTTAAACTGAATGGCAACCCTATCACAAGAACAAACTGGCACTAACTTGCTATTACAATGGAAATTAGAAGGTTTCTAATTGTCAGAGGAGTGAGGTTCTGGGACCGACCTTCATCTGAGTAGCGTGTGCAAAAAACCTAGTTTTAAAATGCAATGTGATGAGTTTAGAAAAGGAATCAAAGGACAGGGTTGCCTGCAATACCAGGGACTGTGACCCAAGAGGTGTCTTCCTGTCCTATATCCCTGACACCAGTGATGATAATGCTGACTATCATTTGTGCTGACTGCCATGTGTGTTGACTGCAGTCAATAGCTGTACTTTTTTTAATAAACTGAAACTTAGCAGGGACACCCAGAGAAAATTATGTTTTAGTTGAATTAGGGTTGTAGCTGTAATTATTGGTTAGTATCTTACAAAGAGATAAGCATCAGGTAATGCCTGAGTAATTACATACGCATGTTTTTATAATGTAATAAGTGCACCATGTGTTAACATCTGCACACTTGCTCCTTTAAGACCTCAAAGAGTGCCTGGCATGCATAAACTTCACCTTCCCATCATGCCTTCTGGAGCACTTTCATCATAAACTTGCTCAATCTCATTTTGCTACCTGATTATTCCTTGCTTCCTATTGGGTCTTTAGCTAGGTGCTTGCTCAATAAAACCAATACTCCAGGAAAGACAAATAAACAGCTGCTAAAAGAAAAATGGAGAGCAACTCCATATTAACACAGGCAGTTCATCCAAGCACTAGAGACAGTATTCTGACTAGTGACAAAAACCAGAGTAAATAAATGATGAGTGAAAATTAGTCTGTCAATATGTGACTGCTGACAAAATAATGAAGGTGCGTGCCTGTGGTGTGGCACCATACCAGTCAGCAGGAACTGGACTGCAGGCCACCTAACAGTGTTTTCATTTTTAGGCTTCTGCTTAAAATGGAAAACCACTGCTCAACATGGTCTTGCAGAGAAGGGGACAATGAAAGGAGAAATGGGCAGTGCTGCTGCAGCTGAGACCAGTACAGAAAGTGGTTATTCAAGGCTATTCAAGAAGTTATCACCCAAGCCTATACCATCCCCACCAATCCTGTCACCAGCCACCCTTCTCCTCACACTGCTTTCCTATCTATCAACACTCTGTTCTGAGCCATTCTGAAGGCTGGCTGTGCATCCAGGTGCTAGATTTCCCATTGTTCCCCAACGTGCATATGCAAGCTTACTCAGCTCCATTATCCAGGATCTACACCTCCTGTTCTATGCTGCTATTGTTACCTGGGACCGCTCCAGTTTGTATCTTCCAACCTTCAGGAAGCAAGTCATCACCTCCTAGGTCATGGAGCATACAGCCCACTGACCCCCTGCAACTTTCTCTTCCTGCCTCCAGTCAGCCTCTCTCCATCGTCCCTTCCCAGCCCCCAGCTAAGCCCTCACTTAGACCAGTTTTCCACCTTTGTGACTGCGTAAATATATATGTGGAGTTAACTCCGGATTTACACTAAAATAAATTAGTAGAGAATAAGGTCCTTTGACTGCAGTCTACCCACAGAACACTATAATACCACCAAGACTCAAAAATTAAATCATGTTAATTTCCACACCCTTATAAATGAATATCAGAATAGGTCAGAAACTAAATCCTGCTCTAGTCATATCAGCATAAATTCAGCACAGGGGGCAGGCTCTTTGGCCCCATTCTGGCACTTTGGCACCATTCTCGCAGCATAAAAATCCCACAGATCTGCTCTAATTAGACAGCAAGAACTCGCTTGATTGAAGAATGAGCCCAAGATGGTATACAGCAGGAGTGGGCAAAATACAGCCCATGGACCAGATCTGGCACCCCAACAGATCTGATCTGGTCTGGTCTGTGGGTGGACAGCTGTCAGCTTGCAGGATCTGGCCTGCAGGAGGCCAGCGGCTCCAACCACCCTGTGGTGCTGGGCAGGCATAGGGGACTGCTTCAGCCCAGCAGCATGAGGCCTCAGCTGTCGACCTGGGCTTGGTTTCCCCTGCAGGCTGGCAGATGGCAGTGTGAACTGCAAACCCCACAGGAAGATTCAGGAGCTCAGATGCAGAACCTGCAGTCGGGGTCCACAGCTGACTTGCCGCCCTTCCAGTGCGGTAGAAGCTCTCACCTGGAGCTCTCACCCCAAACCTGCCAGAGGCATCAGCTGTGGACCCAGGTAGGAGCTGCTGCAGCTCTAAGCAGGCAGCATCTCTCTTCTCTGCTCTGCTCTGTCTCTCTCCCCCTCCCCACTCTCCTCCCTCCAGAATCCAACCAAAGCTGAGGATGCCACCCTCCAGCCGTGGCAGCAGCTCCTACCTGGGTCCGCAGCTGAATGCCAGGACTCCTGGTGAAGTATAGTTTTGGCTGAGTTCTAGAGGGAGTGGAGGGGAAGGAGGGCAGGAGGGGGAGAAAGACAGAGAGAAGAGGAGAGACAGAGAGAGAAGAGAAGAGAGACAGATAGCAAGAGAGAAGAGACAGAGAGAGATCGAAGATGAAGAGAGAGATAGGACACACAGAGAGAGAAGAGAGAAAAGAGAAGAGAGCAAGAAGAGGAGTGAGAGAGAGAAGAGAGTGAGAGACAGACAGAGATGGATGTGGCCCTCCCCAAAACTCAGGTCCCCAAAACTCATTAAGTGGCCCTCCACCCAAAATAATTACCGACCCCAGTATAGCGGCAATATAGCCTTTTCACCGTTATCGCTCTCAGAGCCCCTAGCATAGGGGGCACATCTAGGGGAAGGGGCCACACCAGGACATAGCTACACTCCTGTAAGCCAACCAGAAATTACTATTTAGAGTAGCTATCAGCTATTTGAAGTTGTCCTGAAGATTGAACTGGCAACAGCCAGCCCCAGAAATGGTAGAACACAAAGATGGCTTGTAGCTCCCTGTCCCTTCACCCTCTCTCCCCAGGGCCTGTTCCAGGTGTAGTTCAGCTGGATCTGGGACACTGATTCCAACTGATTATTTTTGTTAAACTCAGAAAGTGCCAAGGTGCCAGAATGTAATCAAGCCATGTGTTTATTAAAATAAAGCTATCGAACTAGCTCTCAGAAAAATCTCAATATCCTGGTATCTGAATGCTGATTTATGATATCTGCTAGTTTAAACATGACATTGGTGTACTGTTACCAGTAGATTACTGAAAGAAAAGACTATGTGGAAGAAACTAGAAGACTTATTTCTAATCTTACTTCGTGCCTGTTTTATGCTAATTTGATTTCACTGACTTCACTGGAGCTACTCCAGTCATTATCAGAATCATAGTTGCAGGTACAAGACGTATGTGATATGAATCTAAGTTTAAACAAGGCAGTCTAGATTTGCTGAAACTGGCAGCTGGTTTTACATTTTTGCTATATTGATAATTACTGGATTAAGAAAAGCAAAAACAACAGTTCTGCAAGGCTAAAAAGAACACAAAGAGCTTTCCTGTTATTTTTCTACAGAAAGAGAAAGTAACTGGAGAAGAGTGTCCTTATACTTCCAAAAAAAAAACACATTGAACTCTGCTCTATTTATTTTAATCAAGCTGTGCGCACAAATCTGACTGTGAGCAAATATTGCCAGCATTTGACTCCTAGCGATGACCATGTGGGTGCCTACTTTAAAAAGAGAGAGAAATACAGATAATATGCCTCATTTCTGGGAGCCCAGTCCTTGGTGGTCTTTGTTTCATCCTGACACTGCAGGATGAAACAAAGAAATCAGAATAGCTATACATAGTCTCCAGTGGTCTTGGGAGAGTCCGATAATGTTTATAAAAGTTTTGTGAACATAAAATCGGATATATCATTGTTATTACTACCTGCAAATATCTTTAGCTGCAAATCAGGAAACCTTGTACCATGTCCAGATGATAAGGAAATATAATGCAGCTTTATGGCACACATAATATTACCTGTCATATCTCGTAATCATTGCATTCACAAGGGAGATATAAATGCTGTGCTGCTTTTGTCCAGCCCAGTAGGCATTGCATTGTTTCACAGTTAACATGGCAATATTTTGTGGTAAACACTTCAGGGAACTGAGAGGTCTGTGACAAGCTGTCTTTTCTATTAGGGTAGACCATAACAGAGGTGCCTAAAAGATGTGATATGTAATATGTTATGCCTTAAACTTTGCTATGGGCAATGCCACATGTCATAAAGGATTATAGTTTATCTTACGTTTTGCATAAGCCATTTCTGTTTATGTGGTTTGGATCAATGGATCAATATCCTTTCTAAACCTACAAAGCTTACAGTTCAGCATTAACTAGCTTCCTACAACACTTCCACAATTCTCTTCTTTTAGGCTCTCTCACAGCTTGGAAAGACTACAGCAGGCCGAAATGCAAATATTTCAAATATTTACAAATATTAAGTGAACTCTTCAACATAAACACCTGCTTAAGTCACTAAATCTAACTCATTAGCATCCTAACATTTAAAATGCTTAAAGGATTCAGACTTTTAAAACAGAACAAAAATCCATTACAATCTCCAAGCATGTAAACTGTCACAAAAAGACCATGTAAAACAGGCGGGCAATTATTTCCGGTGGAGGGCTGCTTATGAAGTTTTGGTGAACTGTCAAGGGCCTCATGGGTAGCCCCGCCCCTTTACAGCTGCCCCACCCCCAGTCAGACACCTGCTCTTGGCTGTGCCAACACACAAATTTTGCCTGGCACAAATCACACCAATGTACCAATACAGAACATGTTACTTATTCGTGACCAAACAGCTTTTTAGATATAGCTCTGCCTCTGGCATTCTCTCTTAAGCTGCAAGTATTGACAATATCTACTGGTATGACATTCCATTGGACCCGCTGGTACTTCCTCCTTCAGTCAAAGTTAGAGCAAAATAAAACTTGAAAGAAGGCAGTAAGCCAAACCCAAAGTTTCACAAGTGCCACTAATGACCCAAATTCATCAGGAGCTCTATAATAGTGTGAAACAGGTCTGCATCAAATTGTGAATTGTTTTTAATTTGAATCTCCTTTTTGCATTAGTGCTGAACATGTCTAAACTTGTTCAAAGCAATTTACCCTGTGGACAGTCCCTTTCTAATGAAATATTCCTGACATTTGACATTGGTGAAGGACAGGCACTAACAAGCCAGCCTAAGGCAGCTGGTTCTGATTGTCCCTCAGTTTTTGGCACCACAAACAATGGGCCTTCTGCACAGAAGCCGGTAGGGTGAACATCACTGGGTGAAAGGGAAAAGTCCCAGTACAACTCATGTTTAGCGACAGGGTCTAACAGAAGGTGTTGCCCTATAGTGGGTGGGGAAGGGCTAACATGCATCACAGGGAAGAAAAATATGCAGGAAAGGAGACTCCAAAATGGATTTGATCCAGCCTGAAAAATTGACAAACCACAGATTCAGAGAAAACGTGGTATTAGAGCAGTGGTCTCTCTCCAACCTTTTTATGGTGAAGATCACTTTTTGGAACTGAAGGTCACCCCAGGATCTACCATGCCCCACTGGCTGCCCCGCCCTCCCTGCCCTGCCCTGCCCCACTTCTCTCCACCCCCTGCCCCATGCTCCCCTGGACCGTGGAGTGTCCCAGATCCAGCTGGGCCAGGGCCTGATCCCCCTTCTGTGCTACAATTGCACTGAGTTGTGTCTGCCCGGCAGCCAGAGAAAGGTGGCATTGGGCCCCAGCCTGGCCGGGTCTGAAAGTCTCCGTGGTCTGGTAGTCGCTGGGGGGAGGAGGAGGGGGGGTGTTCCCGCCGCTGGGTACAGCCTGGCAAAAAACCCGGTGGCCCGTGCCCCCCGACCTGTGCTCAGGACAAGGCGGCTGCTGCTGTAGGCTGCCTGTTGCACCCCAAGCACAGGTGGGAAGGGCATGGGCTGCCAGGGCCTCCACCAAGCTGTGTCCGGCGGCGGGAGCGCCCCCCATGCACCCTTGGACGACCAGATCTTCCCAGATCCGGCTGGGTCAAGGCCGCCCCATGTGAGTCCCTGCTGCTGAGCTGAGCCGCGCCCACACGTGGCCAGCTGCAGCAGGACTTGAGGCACAGCGGCAGCAGCCTCTGCCACCTCTGCCCCCGCAGAGATGGGGAGGGAGCCCCAAGTGCCACTGGAGGAGCCTCCCTGGGCTCCAATGCTCCCACCACCTGGCCGGACTGGGGCCCCACTTACCTTCCCCTGCTCCTGGCTGGCCACACAGTCAGCCGCTCACCCTGGGGACCTCAGTCTGGCCCCCGCCCCTTCCCTCCCCTACAGATTGACCTGCTGGGGCTGGGGGCAGTGGGTATGCACAAGCGCACATGCCCAGCTTCAGCCGTCTTCAGGCGATGCTATACCCTGTGTGAAGCGCTCAAAGGCCACCAGGTAGCACAGTAAACACGGTCACCAAGGTGGGACAGGGTTTGAACTTGCCCACAGGGGCCCGTGTTGTCACTGCAGCGGCCCCCCTCGCTATAGGTCTGAGGCACCACGATTGAATTGCATAGATTTCATAATAATGCAGAAGGCCTGAACAGCAGCCTTCAAGTGCCTGGAGGGGGCTTGCGAAGAGGATGGAGCCGGGCTGTTGTCGGCAGCGGCCGAGGGCAGAGCGAGCAGCAGTGGGCTCCAGTTCCAGCGAGGGAGGCTGAGGTTGGAAACCCGTCTCAGGAGGAGGGTGGTGAAGCATGAGGGCGGGCTGCCCACGCAGGGTGCGGGATCGCCGTCCTTGCAGT
>NW_017728992.1:180908568-180918191 GCF_001723915.1 Gavialis gangeticus
AGCGGGATGTCGGCCCGCGGGGGCTCCATGCCGCCGCCCCCCAACCCCGCCGCCTACTTCCCGACGCCGCGGGTCACGTTGCCCTGTGGCCTCGACATCCTGCGCACCTACTCGGGGGCCTTCATCTGCCTCGAGATCGTGAGTGGGGACGGGGACGGGGACGGGGACGGGGGGGAGTCTGCCGCCGCGAGCGGCCCCCGCGCACGGGCCCCAGGGCTGGGGGGAAGGGGGCACGCGCGACCTCCCGGGGACACAGCGCGTGCAAACACACACACACACACACACACACACACCCCCTACGTGCGGGTGCACAAGCCCTTCTACCTGCGTGGTACACACACACCCTACGTGCGGGTGCACACGCCCTTCTACCTGCGTGGTACACACACACCCTACGTGCAGGTGCACACGCCCTTCTACCTGCGTGGTACACACACACACACACCCTACGTGCGGGTGCACACGCCCGTCTACCTGCGTGGTACACACACATACTCTCTCTCTCTCTCTCACTCTGCAGGCACCTTGCTGTGTACAAGTATGCACACCCTTCTACCTATGTGGTACACACCCCCCCCCCCACGTGTGTGTATGCAGGCATCTACAGACAAAGTACACAAACCCTTCTGTACACAAAGTATGCGCACCCTTCCACCTATGTGGTACACACACACTTCTACATACAAGATACATGTATCTACATACAAACTACACACACCCTTCTGTTTATAAAGTATGCGCACCCTTCTGCTTACATAGTTCACATGCACACACTTCTACATACAAAGTGCATGCACCCTTCTGTGTACAAAGTATGCGTGCCCTTCTACTTATGTCGTACACACACACGCACACACTTCTACCTACAAGATACAGGCACCTGCATACAAAGTACACGCACCCTGCTGTGTGCAAAGTATGCATGCCCTTCTACCTATGTGGTTCACCCACAGACCCCCCCCCCCACCACCACCTACAGACAACCTGCAGGAACCTACATGCGGAGTGCAAGCACCCTTCTGTACCCAAAGTATACACTCCCTTCTACCTACATGGTTCACACACACACACTTCTACATACAATCTGCAGGCACCTATATAGAAAGTGCACACACCTTTCTGTATATAAAGTATGCACACACCTCTACATACAATATGCACATGCACACTTCTATATACAAAGTACAGGCACCTATATACAAAGTACACACATTCTTCTGTGTAAAAAATATGTGCACACTTCTACCTACATGGTACACACACACGCACACCCCTTCTACATATGAAGTACAGGCACCTACATACAGAATACATGCACCCTTCTGTACATAGAACACACTGTTCTACCTATATGGTACACACGCACACACTGCTACATACAAAATGCAGGCACCTACATACAAAGTGCACACACCCTTCTGTATACAAAGTATGTGCACCCTTCTATCTGTGTGGTACAGATGCACACACTTCTACATACAAAATACAGCCACCTACATGTGGAGTACATACACCCTTCTTTACGAAGAACAAACTCTTCTACCTATATAGTACACATGCACACACTTCGACATACAAAATGCAGGCACCTACATATGAAGTGCATGCACCCTTCTACATACAAAGTATGCATGCCCTTCTATCTACATGGTACGCATGCACACACTTCTACATACAAAGTACGGGCACCCTTCTGCATATAAAGTACACACACCCACACACATGCTTCTACATACAAATACACACGTATGTGCATACATTTCCTCAGCTTTCTATCTGCATGCCCAACTTTACCTAAGTGCCCTCACTGAGCTCACTGGGACAGGTCAGGTCCTTGGAATTAAGCAGGAGCAGAAGGGTTTTCCACTTCGCAGCTGTGATTACTAATTGAGCATGAGAGCCTGGGGAAATGTAGGTTACAGGACTAGAATCTTACTTGCAGCTGCAGATTTGAGTACCGCTCTAACCACCAGAGAAGCCTTGTACATGCCTGACTTCCGCCCTGTGGGTTCTGTATGTGTGCGGTCCTCCATTCTCAGGCAAGTCAGAAATGACCCTGAGTTAACTGCTTGATGGTTTTGCCAACCGGTGTAATGCGAGTGCTGTGCCTTGCTTTAGTTCCACTGGACAGGTGCACTATCAGGGAAATCATTGTCAAAGTGGATGCTAAAATTAGTAACCGTGATGCCAGTCTCAGCAGTGGGATGCAGTGGAAAGACTATGTGGCTGTTACCCATGCAATACTTGTTTTCTGCAGAAAGGATTTGAGACTCCAGTGCCATGTTACTGTAGAAGAAAGTAGGTTTTCTCACAGCAGATGCATTATGAAAAGAAACTGTTGAAAGTAGCTTGAAGGCTGACAGACTAACCTGTGAAATTGTGAATTCAGGCTGCCAGTGCATCTTTACATCAGATATATTGGATTCATATATGCTGTGTTTTAATACCACAAAAGATTTACTTGTTCTTACTGGAAATTGAGCCAGGCCCAGATTAAAAAAGAAACTAAGCAGGCTTTCCACTGAAGTTCTTGCTATCTGGAAAAAAAGGAAAATTGCTTCCAGCTTCGTGCCTTGGGAGGTATATACTGGAAATGGCCACTCCAGTGGAAATGGCCTGAATTTGATCACTGTCATTATTACCCATTGTCTAAAATAAGGTCTTAACTGTTAAGTTGGATTAAGCTTTCCATCTTAAAAAGGATATAGGTTGTAGCCATGTTGATCTAAAGACATAGGAACACTTTCCAGTGGCAATGGTGATTTTAATGGGTATCTTTTGTTATAGTTGAAGACATGTTCATTGTGATCAATCAGTATGCTACAATGACATTTTGGAGGGCTGAATTCTGCTCTTTGTTACATAAGCTTAACTGCAAAGAACTTGGCCTATCTCTTCCTTTTACTTAGCCTTCCAGATCCAGTCTGCCTTAAAATATTTTACTTTTCATTTATTGCCTTTTATCCTTTTGTCCAAATGTCATGTACATAAAGGAAAATAATAAACTCAGTTAAAAATCAAAACAAAACAAAACCAGGATCTATTTTTATTTCATTACTATAACTGCCTATGGCTACATGGCATAAACTTCAGATTCAATCCTACTTGCGCCCTTGGCACACATGCTGGTGCCAACAAACCTTTTGATTCCTTCCTCCAGCATAAATGCTTTCTAACAGTGTTTTTAATAGTCCCTTTATTCCCTTCAAAATAAGACTTTGGGCAAAAAATACCTCAGAGACTTTGAAGCTTCTATTTTCAAGAGCCATTTAAACCCTTAGGTCCCATTCACTTTCAGTGGGTGCATCTGCATGCGTACTATTCCTGATGTGCATCGAATTTAGTACCTCCAATGTGAGGTATGAAACAAATGCGTATTAGGCTGCCGCAATGCGCAGTATTTAAGTGATGCTTGATGTACAGTAGCCTATTTTGCTGTGCATTAGTGTAATCGCATAGTTTTTTATGTGGCACTTTTTAATACAGTAAAATAGGCTGCTGTACATTAAAGTGCATGTGTAGATGTGTGTACTGAGACTATCTCCTCAATGTCTAGGTCATTTTGAGCCGTTCAGCTTGAAAAGGTAAAATTTTCTAAATTGCCCAAATTCCTGAAGTTACCTCCATGCGGATTTTTTCAATTTGAGTTGAGCTGTTAGGTCTCAGTCAAGAAAGGCTGGAGAACGTTTAGTTCAACCTTTGTTGTGTTCTTCCCCTCACAGCTATTTGGAGCACTAGTGTGGATTTTGGTAGCTGCCACCAGGGTTCCTCTGCCGCTACTGCAGGGATGGGTGATGTTTGTGTCTGTGACTGCTTGTTTCCTCTCCATCCTCTTCCTGTGCGTGTTCCTCTTCAGCTACACACACAGAATTGCTATTGACTGGAACCAGACGGTAAGATTTTTTACTCCTTTTTTTTTTTGTCTTAAGAATATGGAAACAGTGTTACAAAAGAGACTGACGATCTTCCTAACTTGAGGCCCACCGGTCAGTGGAGTGAGTCAAACTGGAAAAGTTGCAAGCTGATCAATAGAATGGAGCACCTGTCTTACAAGAGACAGAAAAACATGCTGGTTTAAATCTAGAAAAGCGAAGACTAAGAGGTGCTATGATTATGTTCCATAAGCAACAAGGGGGAAATACCAGGGAAGGAGACCAGGCTGAAGGTGAACATTACCGTAAGGATAATTGGGTATGAACTGGGTTTAGGTTGGAAGTTAAAAGAACTATGAACTTCCAGAACAGCCTTCCTATAGGACTAGTAAAGCAAAAGTTTCATGTAAAACAAAGGTGGCACTTGCTATGTTTATTAACAGCATTCTGTGATGTGGCTATCTGTAGTAGCAAGGGGTAGGAATCAGTGACCCAGGAACATCCTTCTAGTTCTCTGACCTTATAAGAGACTCCAGTTTATCTTGAAGTAGATGCTTAGGACCGTCTACTGCCATTCTGGACTCCTAGGCCTCCAATGGCCAGAATGGCTCTATGTGATGTGGCTCAGTTCTTCAGTAAAACTGAAGTCTGATCTTTTTAAATGACAAAGCCTATATTGATTATATATCTTCACATGCAGTGCTTAACCTTTAGTTAGAAAGCAAGATTACAATAAAGCTTTATATGTCTAATCAGCCTTCAGTCTGTACCTTCATATGAAAAAAGGAAAGCTATAACCTGCTCCATTTTATTTTGATTAAGTATGGGCAAACTGATAAGTATGTCTTCCATAATTTTTAATATATGTACTCCTGTGTTGTTTGTAGCCTTAAAAAATAATAGGTTCTAACAAGCTGTATATAACAAGCTGAATAGGAAGTTTCCAGTTGCCTACAGGTGAAACATACACTATGTTATATCATCGTGTTTTATAATATTGCAAAGTTTTAAGTGAGCAACAAGAGAAAGAGAAGATGCAAAAAGAACAAAAGTTCCTAAAAATGTATCATGTCATTGAAGTGCTGATGTGTCTGACTGTTCAACATCTTTATTTAATAGTCTTCCTTCTCCATAGCCCATTTTTCTACTGGTAAGCATGTTATGCTTAAGAAGATTTGTATGCTTAGATATATTTTTTAAATCCATTCTTGTGTATCCCATAATATCCAAGTCATTAGGTGGACAGTCCCTTGATTTGCAAGTATTTTAAATCAGAAGTTCGTAGAACATCTTAAGCTGGGTCTTTGAAGGGTTTATCAATTATCAGCAATACATTTGGATTCTCTCCAAAGACACTTTTGCTTTATAGCAGCAATGTTTCACTACAAGTACACATACAGAAGAGTATAACTTCAACTCTTCAGTAAAGCTAAAGCACAGACTATGTAAGAGTCTGCTAATTGCATCTGCTTTTATGTTTCATTCCCAAAATGTGAGTCACAATCCAAGGATTGCCGTTTGAGTGTTGAGGAAATTGTAAATTGAGGGTTGTTTGGTGGTGTTCGCACATAGATTAGGATTCAACAAAGCTCTTAAGACTGTGCATAATTTCAGTAAATGGGAGGTATAGTTGGTTTCAGTAGAATTATTCAGTTTAAAATTATGCACATACTTTCTAGCCTTGCTGGTTGGGGGCATAGTGCTTTCTTTACATACCCAAAATGCTATACAAATATTCATCTTGTAACAACAGGTTTTGGACAGGTGACACTGTACACTAGGAGAACCAGATTTACTTTAGTGTAAACAAATGTCATCTGTTTACCCCCATTCTGAAAGAGTTCTTTGCTCTATTCGAGCCAGTTAATACCCTAACTTTTTCTCCATCACTTATTGGGAAGCCACTGTCCAGGCTCTCGTTTAATAGTCAGGAATTGTGGCCCCTCTGGTATAAGAGGGCCTTATAGCAGGCCTATGATATTTGTCTGTGATTTTGTTAAAAATGACTCATAACTGCTCATATAAAGAGGACTGAACATTTTACCTCAACTATGCTGGCTGTAATCCAGCTTACTTTATTAATCACCAAAAAATAAATTATGCTACAGGTTGGCATACCATTTTAAGATCACCTTGTGTTTTGTAGCACACTGGATATGCATTTTCCAAACAAGATACTGTGACACATGCATTGCTCAGTTTTATTGTAAATGTCAATTTCTACAGATAAGTAAAGACATGTAACTGTAGAAATGCTGAATTTGCTTTTATGTTAGAAGAAAAACTGAAAACTATTTCTTTTTATTTCTACGCAGACAGCGTGTGATGAGCAGATTTACTGCTTCAGAAAATAATATATGCAACATAATTCACAATGATTAACTCTGGCAGTTTGACAAGTAACTCCAGAAAAACAGAAGTACAGATGTGTTGTTATATAGTATTAATAGTTGTAAGAAATAAAAAAGCCAAGTTTTACTTAAAAAATAAAAAAATGGTTTGAGCTTATTTAAACCCTTGGAAATTCCACTATCCCAGATGCAAATCTGTAGAATTTGAGGAGCCATGTTCTGCCAGCCTTTCACTGAGCAGTACTTTATTCCTTTGGCATCTCCTCTGAAACTATTCAGAGATGCTACTTATCCTGAGTCAGAAAGATGCGGATGTTGTGGAGGTGTATAGCTTTGAACTGTGCCAAGTAGTGTGCCAAAACCAGGCATTTTATACTGCTCTATACATGTAGGTTTTCACAGGTGTAAAGGTGTGAACTATCCTTTTATTTACAAACTGCACATACATGTGCATGCACACCCTTTTCATGAAGTTTAAAGGATTATAAAAGCAGTGGAACAGGAGGTACCAATCTACATTATTTAAAGCACATAAAGATTTGTCATTTTTTGATCACAGAAGTCACGGCCATACAAATGCTGCTTTTGATACCTAATTGCACTGTAACTGTTGCCAGGAAATTAAAGTGTTTAGCAGCTCGACGGAGGAAACAAGAAAGTTTGTTTCTTGAACATGCCTCTCCTGTATATACAGCCAGCACAGTGTTCCTCACTGAGCTGTATGTGCTCTTTCATGAGCTAAAGTACTAAAAGAATAGCCAATACAATTGAGCAAGACAGTTGTATGCTAGATGGGCAGCTCAGTGCAAGAATGGAACTCCTTAACTGGCTACAAATTTGTACAGCATCTTACATGACCCTGCAGCCAGATCTAGGATAATACATTTTTGTGTTAAAGCCTGACGGCTTCCAGGCAATACTTCAAGAGATAGTAACTCCCTAGTTCATTCTTACTACAACCATCTTGCCAGAACTGGGGCTTATGGACTCGCAGTCAAATTCAGTGATTCAGAAACTAAGACTATGGAAAGAGCAGCTTCTATGACAGAGTCTCAAATGATCACATTGTTAGAATGCTATTTCCTGGTCCGAGTGGAAGAGGAAACTGTAGCAACTACCTTTGTTGTAGCTTGTTGAAGCTGACTGTTGTGTGATTTTATTCAGATTTAGCCTCAGTCAGATATGGAATCACTGGCTGATAAACAATCTACATTGCAAAGCAGACTCATTTAATTAAACTAATGAAATAAAACTCACCGGGGGGGGGTGGAAATCTGTGTAGAAAACATTTCCCTAACTAGGACAATGCAGGACATGACCTTGATGTTACAGAGGTAGTACAATCAATATCAAACTGTTGATTTACTTCATGTTTTCATGCTTAGAGAAAGTTATGGTCCCTTGGTATACAGTTGGAAAGAAATAATGAATTAATTAGTCCCCTAGAGGTACTATTTCACTTGGCTACCACCTCCACACAAATGGCATACATATGTATACAGTTGTATATTAAATCATGAAACATAGCAAATATAGCAATGAAAACTATTTTGTTTCTAATGACATCATAAGGTATTTACGTAGATCCCCTGAAAGATATTCCTGCTAGCATGAATTTAGTAGGCTACAAATTACCAAAGGGATAAATATATTAGATAAACTTTACTGAAACTTTTTTTTAAAACTCTCTATCTGGAATGCCAGGCTGTCAACCTAAATCTAAGGAGGGACTTGGCCACATCGAGGCAGACTTGCATGTTTGCATCTGGAATCCTTAATTGTATGCCTAAGCCCCTTATTCAAATCATGGGAGGAATCAGTCTCTTCCCTAAACAGGTGTGAGCTAATAAGGGCTAGGTGTTAGCAGAGCATATCAGGGGTGTATCTAAAGTATCCTCCTTCTCCAGGCTTTAAGCACATATCGCTACTCAAATTTCAGAGCTTGGAGCCCTCATTCAGAAGAGGATAGCTATGCTCTTTCTTTCAAGTGTGCATGTGTGAGAGGTGCAGTAAAAGACAGCTTGAGCTGTCACCCAAGATACAGGAGATCAGCATTTAATTTTCCCCTCTGCAAGAGATTCAAATCCATATCTTCTACCTCTTACAATGTGTACTTCAACTACCTGGCTGTAGGGTTTTCTGGGTGGGGCATACTCTCCCTCCTTTTGAACCTGTTCAGCAGTGTAGAAAAATAAAGATTCATTGGGCCATTGAGAGAACACAAGAGAGAGCACAACACTGTAACCTAGTGGTTAGGTCATTCACCTGGGAAAAAGTCCTGGATTTATCTCCTTGCTAGAAGGATGCTCATGTATTTTACACGAGTCTCCTGTTGATATGCATAAATGTCCTTTAGACTTGTAGTCTGATGAGCAACCCAAAAAGTAGTAGATGTGGGTATGAATCTCCTCAAGCAGAGGAAGGACTTGTACAGGAGTCTCCTATATCCTGGATGAATGTCCCAACAACGTTGAACAGAAGGAAGTAGGAGGGCATGGCAGCAGCTTCAATCACGTTGCAAAAAAGGGGGCAGTCACCACTGCATTTGGTGCAGAACCCATTTGATTGGTAGGGATACTCTGAAAAAGCCTGACTCATCAGGAAGACAAAGGAGAAGAACACCTGCGTCTAGACTGCAGATAGGCATGAGCTAAGCACCAAGCCACTCAGCCATGTTAAAAGGGAGATATTTTGGCTATACACAGAGAGAGAATTTTAAGTACCTGGCAAAATTTTGTGTCAGAATCTTTGGTGCTGGTGGCATTGAAGTAGGAGCTGAGCAGGGGTTTTCAGCATTGCAATTTTGCACATGGGGCCCTAAGTTATGCCTAAATCCCTCTTCAGGAATTTAATACATGAATGAATTATATGTTGTGATGCACTTTTCTAGCACTAGGAAAATCAATATATTACCTACCATCTTTGTGTTAGGCATAGTTAATCTCAGAATAATTTTATTTAATTTATCTGAGTATTTCACTTTTTCCCCCCTGAAGTTAAATAAATTAGGTCAGTTACAGCACACTAATTTCATTACTTTCTTTTCAGGATTTCCTTTTCCATGGAGCTACTTTTGTCTTTTACTTTGGAGCCTTTTTATTACAAGCAGCAACAACATCTCTGCATAATTTCCCACGTAGATTCAACTCTACCCAGGAAAAGCTTTTGGATGAAAATGAATATAACATAAGCATAGCTGCCTCTGTGAGTATTCTAATATTATGAAAGCTTTCGTCTGTCTGTCTGTCCATAATGCTTTATTCGCGCTCTGTTTGGCTGACCAAAACAACCAATCAGAGTGCTCCAAGAGTGTTCAGACAGGAGACAGCGCAGCGGAGCACCAGCCTGTTTCCACCCGATTGGATGCGATGCGGAGTTAGGGCTGGACATGGGGGGACAC
>NW_017728992.1:180923191-180926955 GCF_001723915.1 Gavialis gangeticus
TTTAGATCCAGAGACATTATGAAAGGAATACTAGTTACTAGGATCAAGATTGAAGGCTCAAGTATCCCTTTTTCTCAGATCAGTATTGCCTTTTCTATAGGCCTGTTTCAATAGATTTAGCACACTGAGATGGTGGTCTAATTTTTGCACCTTCCGGAAGCATGTTCAGAGCATGTACATTTACTTAAAGTCACAAAAAACTTTAAATGCCTGTCCACAACATTAAAATACAGTGAAAAAAAGCTACTCATCCTATTTGGGTGGTAAGAAATATCCTCCTCCTATTTTGAATAAAGCAAACTGTTCCAGCATTCAGTCCATCCTCTCTGAAAGCTTAGGATAGAAGATAAGCTTTCAGTTTGAATTACCAGACTCCACTGGAACTAGGTAGAGTTGTGAATTTCAAAATCCAGAACACCTCCCAGTTGTATCTGATTCTAGCGTTTCCAGTATGATACATGGATAGAGATGGTAGCTCAAGTAACCACATTTTATACCAGGAAGGTGCTCCCTGAGTTTTATCTCAGACTCATTGAAATCCAATGCAGAACCCAAATCCCTGCTGTAATGTGCGGATGTATCACCTGAATGCACAGAAAGTTTTGCTTTCCCTCATTTTCTATCTCCCAGTCTTGCTGATCCATAGCAGCATGGTGGGCAGTCTTGTTAAGCTCCACATTGGGCTATGGGAAATATGCTCCAGTCTTGAGGATCCTCACAGACAGGCTGGGATGTAGGAATTGAAGCCTTTTTCTTATAGCTTCCTTTCTTGGGTCCAGCAACGAGGTACAATGGAGAAGGTCTAACTCCCAAATTAATCTTAAAAAAACTTCTTAATTAAATTGATGTTAAGATGGAATAAGTGATAAGTTTTGCTGCCATTAACCAAGAAAACCCTGAACTCAGGCTGCTGAATGCCTACTTTCAAGACAACTCCTGGTATAGACCATGAATCTCAACCAGGGAGGCAAGGTGGCTTTGTTAAAGCACCTATTTTAGGAAGATATCTGGCCTCAATTTAAAGAGTCCAAGTGCAGAAGCTTTATGACATTCCTCTACAACTTATTACAGTAGCAGAACCCTGTGCCCCCACATCCGTGAAATTTTCCCCCCATTTCCTTAAGAGGATGGCAAAATTGCTAATACAGTAATTTTAAAGATAAGCCTCCCCTTTGTTTGTTTGCTGCTGCAGACTCATTCATTTGGAATTAAACCTAAAACTTAATATACTAATAAAAAACAACAGCTCAATGACTATATTCACCTTTGAAAAGGGGAAACTTATGAACGGTGTAAACGTGTATTTAAAGCAGGGTTTTGCCAGAACCAGAGGGAGAGACTTATTCCATATTACAGAGGGCCACAAAATGTCATCTGAAGCCAACAAGTTTCAGAACAACAAGAGTGTAGGGGTTTTCAATGGGCAGGAGTTCATAAATCACCCTCCCTTACTTTATGGCTAATTATGGAACTCCCAAAGTCTCTCTGTAGTAATAAGCATTCAGAGTATGGAACAAAAGAAGAACACTGCAGTAATAGTTTTCTCACGAGCAACTCATTTTTTCTTCTTCTGTAGATTTTTGCCTTTGCGACGACTATTTGTTACGGTTGCAGCACAGCCCTTGCTTTAAGGAGATGGAAACTATAGCATTCGAGGAGGTTAATGGCACAGTGTTCCTGTTTGGTTCGTGTAATTGTGCGGAAGGTCAAATTAAATTCTACATATCTGTCAAACTATAATGGAATTCCTAAAAGACTTTTTTACATAACATTATTTTACAGCACCAAAATGCAAATAACCCAATTCCAGGAGAATTACTTTAATTGAGAATGAGTTACCATTTATTCCCTTTTTATTTTTTTTATTGTGTATTAAATTAGAAGCATTATTTTTCTCTCTGGGTGCATCTACACATGTGCTTTAATACAGATTAGCCTATTGTAATGTGCATTAAAGCATCACAGAAAACCTGTGCTCTTTAGCTAATCGCATTAAAATAGGCTACTGTGCCTTTCTCTAGTACCTCACAGTGGAGGTACTAAATTTAATGTGCATTACCTAAAGCAAATTAATGAACGTGTAGACACAGCCTCTGTATATATAGTATTACATAGATTAGAGATAGCCGCATCATTAGCAGACAATTGAGTTTTGGTGCTACTCTGTTAAGAGGAAGGAAGCAGAAACTGAACCAATGTACAGGCAGCTAAAAGGTACAACTTGTACAGCCTGTGGTCAATTACTAAATAACTGAAAGGATCAGAATCTAAACTGACTTTTGTGACATTGTTTTTAACATTTTTCATTAATATTTGGCTTAAAAGTTTTAAATATCCATCCAGGACAATCTTATAATACACTGCATAGCCGTATCAGGTAGCGATAATCTGATCTTTTAGTATTATTGTATTCCTTAGTAAATACATATTGTTTGATACTGTTGGTCAGTAGTATTGTCACAGACTTAGTTTCATCAAACCTATTTATACTGCAAAGCAAACAGTGCACTTGTGCTGTATATATTTGTATATGTGGAATGTTCTTGTTTAAATACAGGTATTTGCACTGTTTCACCTTGTTGGGGGTACAGTTTTAACTTTATAGTGCTGCATTTATTAATTATGTGACTTAAATGATTTGAATGGAGTATTAACACATGTTGATTATTGTCTGACCTCAATTCTTACAATGCTTTATTTGCTGCATCCTAAATTCCAGTGTTGGAAAGCAGGAATCAGCAACATATTGCCTGCGGGCTGGATCTGGCCTATGGAACTTGGCCTGTGCCTGGCAGCAAGGAGCTGCACTAGGGCTGGGCAGCTGGAAGCTGCACGTCAGTCACCTCCACTTCCTGTAGCCTCCCACTTCCTCCTGGCTGTGGTGTGGGCACAGCTTCTTACTGGTGGGGAGCTGTGCTGTAGCTTGAGAGGTGCAGGGCGGGTTGAGAACCAAAGCCAGGTTGGTCCAGCCTGCAGTTCGTTAAAGGTTGCTGGCTGCTGTTGCAAGGGAGTCTTTAGAGAGACAGGTCCTAACTTAAGGATCTACTAGGAATGGTCTTAATCAGGTTGTGATAGCCCAGTTATGTAGTGAAATGAAATATTTATAAATGCATTAAAATTAACTTAGCAAAAGTTTTTTGCATTATTTTACTCCCCGCCCCAACACCAGAGCCATTTGGCAGATAATGAGGTATTTCTGAAAGAACCTTTAGGAGCTTTAGTGCTTGTGAAAAGTGCCAAAAGTGAAAACTGAAGATACTTCATTGTTCCCAGAATAGTAACTAATTTCCCTATAGCTTGCCAATATGCCTTAAACATCTGCAGAGACCACCTCTAGTCAGGGAGAGGAGACTGCCTTCTTGTCTACTTGGTCTCAGCTTGCCAACAAGGTTGCCAGTTGTTGTGAAGATAGTGTTTGCTACATAGGCTCTCTTCAGAGATCCTTTTCTGAAGCATCTTAAACAGTAATTTTTCAGTTACAATTAACCCAAGCCAAATTCATACCAGTAACCTATACGTGAATGGCAGCCTTGTAAGTCCCCAAGCCATTCAAGCCCTTCCTGAATTCTTGTAATAAATCAATTTGGTACATTTTATTCTATGGAATTCTTGTCTTAGATCTTTGTACTCTGCCTAAATTTCCTACGTTTGTAATATAAGTTTGGATGCAACTAAAAGTTTTGTCTAGTACCATATGGTAAAAACAAATTCCTATACTTCATATTGTAAAATAAAACTTATACTAGAATGTATGGATGAAAGGG
>NW_017728992.1:180927010-180930498 GCF_001723915.1 Gavialis gangeticus
ATGTATGGATGAAAGGGGTTGCCTCCCCAGAATATAACAGTGACTTTCACTGAGCAGCATTAAAGTGATTTCATACAGTGTATTTGTTGGTAATCTGGTTATTAAACTAGTTTTTCCTATTGAAAAGTCAGACTTAAGATGAAAGGAAATATTCTAGACCTTCAACTAAACCAGTGCTCAACTTACTAAATGAATGCTGAGATTGCTTTAGAAGGTACTTGTGCAAAAGTATTTGTACCCACACAGTAAGTGGTAGAATATAGAGTGCAAAAGCAGAGGACAGTAGACTTCATATATGGCCATAAAGGGAAAGACCCACTTTACAAATGCTAGTTAGGTCCCTTAATACATTATGGGAGGGGGCTCAATTGCCAGAGTAATGGCTGGCTTGTAGAGAGCTAATCTCTCTCTACAATGAATACACTTAGTACAATGAGAGCACTAATCTAATATAGCATCCTAAAACTCAAAGGCAGGCAAAGACCAGAGTTGGAGGGGATGTTAGGCTCATGCCATTAAATGACTATGATTTTCCTAGCCAGGAATAAAGCACAGTTCTTCTCTTCCACTCCATCTTGAAAGATATTTAGTTAGACTCTGAGGAAGGTATAAGTATCTAAACGCTAAAATAGAAATACAATCACATTAATACAAAAAATGACTATTTTTTTTCTATGCACTCCCTAGTATATGAAGTATGAAAGCATAGAGAGGGTTCCAAAATGAGTATTCAATTGCCTTGTGGTATGGGAAGTCCCTATTTAAACTTAGGGTGAGAGGAAGATATAGCGCACAGTCCCCCATTATGTTTCTTATAGGTCACAAGAATTTGTCAATACAAATCATGAAGAAAACAAAGACCCTATATACAAAAAAATTTATGCTAGTTGTGACCATCATGAAGAGCATGGGGTAAGCCTCTCCAGAAAATGGAAAAGGCTTGGGAGGAAACACTGGGATATTAGTTTTAGCCACATTATGTATCAGTTGACAGTGCACTATTGGGAAGACAAGTCATATGCTAAAAAAGAAAAGGCCATTAAAGAGAAAGTTACAATGCAGTGGTATCTGGGATACCACACAATCAGTTTCTGTTCCAGATATAGAAAACAGCTAGGATACCTTGGATACCAACATTCAGTTGCTTCTGGTAACTATTCATTTCTAAAAGTAGCTTTTCTCTCAAAGGTACAGAAAGGAACAGTTTGTACATTATTGCTAAAGGGGGAAAAATACATTCTAGAAGCCTAAAACTTCATCAAATGAAGCAATAAAAAGATCAGCGTAGTGTTTTATTTAGTAAATAAATTTAAAAGATGCAAATATAGATATCAAGTGCACAATTTAAAGTGGCAAGTCTTTTCTTAAAGGAGGATTTCTATAGTACTTGTATGTGGTAGGTGCTTCACAGTTCTGGCTCCAAAGAAATTAGGTGCTCAAGTCTGAAACAAACTCAAAATCCTCAGCTCAGCCACCACTTAATCCTGAAGGTACTTAAACTGAAGGCATCTCTTTTTGACCTGAAAGTTCCCTAGGTACCTGGAGTTGTCCCTTCTTTTCATGACCAGGACCTCCTTGATTTGAGCAGATTGGCACTTAGCTCCCACATAAGCCCCAGTGGGATCCAGCAACTAGAAAAAGCAGTGCCAAAGTCCTCAGAGGGGCTCTATCCAGCATGTTGACTTAAGGCACACCTAACGTGCTCTGACAGTGCCAGATACAGTATAAAATGCAGCAGATGTGACTGCTTTCACTCAATACCAGACACCAGCAGGTGGCAAACCTGTTGCCTACCCACATCTACACTGTACTGCAGTGTTTAGATCAGTTGTCCAAAGGTGGCGGTCCTGGGTGCTATGTCCTCCTCAGGTTGAGGGGATTCTAAATACAACTCACTTTTTTCTGCCCAAATCATACTTGTAGAAGCCTACAAGAAAGGACTTCCAGCTCTAGAGTCCAAATGGAGGTGTCTACCTCTAGGCCAGAGTCAGGCACTGAAGTAAAAAATGCAACAGTGCTTGGTGTTTCCTATTTGCTAGCTCTATGGCTAGCCATTCAGCATGTAGATTTTTTGATTTACCCTTCTTAGGCACTTAGCTGTCTTTATGCACTGCATAGGCACCCAACTTATACATTGAGCACCTAACTTCTGGGGGCCAAGTGCCTAAAATTTAGGTTCTGAAGTGTCCAAGGTCTGTATTGATCTGCCCTTGGTAGCCTAAGCAATGGACAAAGCAGAGGAGGAAGATGGCAGTAGTGTACACCAGAAAAGGGAGTGGTGAGCAAGGACTGTGCAACAGGCTACATGTTTTATGGGGTCTTGTAGCAGCCTGCATGCTTTCAGGGGCTGCAGCCAGCTGCAGCAGGTAGGTGATGATTGCAGACTTACTACGAGTACTGGGCCACCTGTAGGAAATAATTAGCTGGCCCTTAGGAAGTTAAAGGCTCCTAGGGAACAATGCTAGGGTCAGTCAGGGAGAGACTGAGCTGCAAATGAGAGTAGTGAGAGGGACAAAGCTGATGGGGCAGTTCACAGAGGAACCTGAGGATCATGCCAGGAGTACCTCTTTCCCAGAAGACCATGAGCAAAGCAGAGAGACTGTAAGTGAGCTCTTCTTGTGGCTGAAGGGACCAGAGGGACGAGGGAGGGAGTGGGCAACTCATGGCAGAACAGTGCCTGAGGACTCTCTTTGGGTTTGGGAGAAGATCCCATGTGGCATAAATATTTGGTTTAGGGACTGAGTTGCTTAAGTTGACTCCTGCCAGGATGGAGTTTGCTTCAGGGGAATAAAGACATTAGGAAAAGAGGATAAGCAAACCTAAAAGACTGGGTGTTTGAGTGAGTAAATCCCTGAACCCACTACAGATGGGTATAGGTATTAGACATTTACTTGTTAGATTATTTAAACCATTAAGATCAATGGAAGTCAAGTTCCCCCATTCCTTCCCAAGACTCCCATGATTAGATCTAGATAATAGGGGTCCCCTCTCCCTCGTTCTCTATTTCCGTTGTGTAACCTGTCATACACAAGAGGATTTTCCACAGCCCTGCAGGAGCGAGGGGTCCAGTACTATGGAGGCCCTCACTATGGTCCTCATCAATGCACTGGAGGTGTGAGATACGAGGTCCTGGTTCTTGCAATGTGTTCCTGACAAGCTTATGAAGAAGTAACTTAAGATATTTTAAAAAATCTTTTGGGATATGCTGTTTTGCTTTGTGGGAAGAACAGTAATGGAGATATTCAAGATCTATGTCCTCTGAATCCTCGTCAATTAGTAAGGAGTCAGGGGAGGGGCACTCTGAAGTGCTTTGGGTTAGGGTACAAGGCAGTCAAGGGGAAAGGGACTTAACAGTGGGAGTCTACTACAGACCTCCCAACCAGGGAGAGGAGCTTGACCAGGAATTCTTGGGTCAGCTCACAGAGGTAGTGAAGGCTAAGGATGTAGTAGTCATGGGGGACCTGAACTTCCCGGACATCTGCTGGGAA
>NW_017728992.1:180931432-180940380 GCF_001723915.1 Gavialis gangeticus
GACCCCAGTACTCTTTCCTGCCATGGCAGGGGGTCGGGCTAGATGATCTGCTCAGGTCCCTTCCGACCCTAGAAACTATGAAACTATGAATCCAGCTTTGCTCAATTCTGAAAATTGGAACCAGGCAAAGAACACAATATTACAGCTACTTTAGCAACTATCGTCGTCTTTGGGGCCATTATCAGTTTCCCCAGAAGAGTCCATTCAGATCTTCTCTTGACTTGTCTCACACCTACATAAATTAGGCATAACTCCAATGAACTCAATGAAGTTGTGACAGGAGAATGAGAGCCACTCCTACAAGGCTATGTCCTTTATTGATGACTGCACAGTGACATTTGAAGGAAAGTGAAATAAAATGTTATTGCTAAGAAATCCTATTGTCAGCACCTTTCCTCCTGCTTCAGCAGGCACATAAAGAACTTGCACACCTATTCCACTTCCTCCAATTACAATATTTTTACACCATGCCTTTTAAGTTTTTAAGCCTTAAAAAACCCATAACCTATTACTGAGCTTGGCCTCCTCTCAACTGGCTTTTACAAATGCACTTGAAAAGCATATGCTTAAATAGTCTTTTCAGACCAGCTTTAACCCCCCTGGGCTCCCTGGTTTTTCTATACACCATGAAGTCCAGTTCTGAATCTCATTGTTATGCTATCTGTCCCTTTCCACATTGACTGGCCAAACTGGTGTGAGAGATGAATCAGGATCTTTCAAAATGCTAAGACTGCTCAATAGCTTGAGAAGCAAGCTGGGAAGATGGTCTCTGTTCTCTTAGGCTAGGTACAGACATCAAAAAACTCAAGGTGGAATCAATCTAAGTTGCATAGTTTTATGTAAGTGGTGTAGTTTAGATAGGTAGTGAACAGAGCACATGTTTGCCCTTTGAGAGTTGGGGGGGCAAATCTTAGACCAGGTTCCACCATTTTCTAACGAGTCTGTGTGCGCTTAACTTCTGTTATGGGTATAAACAAGTTTCCAATCACTTATACAGGTAAAAATGTAATGTCTGTACCTGGCCTTGCATAAATAGAATTTCAGAGCGATTTCACATGAATGCTAGCTAGGAATTAAGGTTTGTTTTTTATTCTGTAGTGTATGCAGTGGGTCATCTCAGACTTAATAAAACGAAGACTAAAGAAGCTCTGTTATTTTAAAGAGACAGAATGGCTGCTATGATTCAGCATACTGGGTGCCTCTACACGTGATGCTACGTCACTGTAGCAACACACTATGGTGACATAGTGTCCAGGGCAAAACCTGTGACGCTACATCTCTGTCGCCGTAGTGCTGCATTCCCCTGTTATAGCACGTCACCATGGCGATGTAGTGCCTAAAATAACTGTGCACAGGGCACTACAGGCTGTTACTGCACCATCTTTTAGTACTTGCAAAAGTACTAAAATATGGCACAGTAACAACAGCGCCATAACAACACATGTAGATACACCCACTGTGTACTTCATTTTAAGAGTGCTCCAAAAGCCATTATCAATAGAGCTTGTTTGTCAAACATTTTCTGTCTACAAAAAGAAGCCAGCAGATACTTTATCTGCTAGCTTTCACTTCACAGTACTATTCTCTTTTTGCTGCTCCTATCTAGTTATGGTAGTGTAATCCAAATAAATGGCAAACTTCATTGCTGGTCCCTTGTAACCCTTTAGAAAAAAAGGTAATTATCTCAAAAAGTGTCTCCAAAATAGATTACCAACTTTTCTTGCTTTGAACAAGCCAGTAAATAGAGGGGAACCTTCAGAGGGTGGAAATGGTGACTTCAGATCAATACAATAACTCAGACTAGATTGTAATAAGTTAAGGACTCAACAGAAGTATTTCTCCTCCAAAGACTCCTTTTCTTCTTCACTGATCTTTGGTCCTAATATGGGCCTTCCATTGTCACAGTGTCTGAGCAGGTCACCACCTCTGTGAGGGAGAAGTGCTATTCACATTATACAGATGAAGAACTGTCATTAAAGCACTAAGCAACTTGCCAATAAGTCAGCAATTGGTCAGGGAAACAAACCCTGATATCCAGTCTCACTAAGGTGGGAAACAGATGTCTACATGCTGCACCCTGACTTGGGGCATATCTGTAAATGGGGGAAACTCCCTGGTTTCAGACATACCCCCCACCCCCATGTTGGGGAGTAGAGAAATCCTCTGGGAGATTTCCCCAGTGTATGAAGGTGGAAGCACTGGTGGGGTAGAGGGACTCCCATAGGAGTCCTGCCCTCCCCACTTGCATGTATGTATAGGGGAAATTGCCTGCAGAGGATTCCCCTGGCATATGTATCTGCACCCTGACACAAGATGCATATCTGCAAGCCAGGGGTGGGGGGACTCCTATGGGACTTTCCCCCTCTGTGCCTGCAGAAATGCGCAGGGTACATCCCCTGCAGGAGATTCCCCTGCTTCCCAATGTGGGGAGCATGTCACCCAGAGTCACTCCTGGGATCACCAGAGATGGGTCTAGGCAAGTGGACTTCCCTGCTTATGGAGAGATGCCCCAAGATTCCCAGCATGCAGGGAAGCAGGGAAAGCCAGGTAGGTACTCCAGGGGCTTGAGGGACCCTGAACCTCCCAGAGCACCTGCCAGAGGAAGCTAGAGAGTAACAAGCTCAGGCTGCTCTACTCTCCTGCCACAGAGCTAGTAGACCACCACTGCAAAGCAGCAGCAGAGTCTGTTACCACCTTTGTTCTCTCCATTAGTTTTTCTTGATGTGGCACAACAAATGGTAGGAATATCTATTAGTTTACCATTTGTGCTACCATAAAAAAAATAATTATACAGAAGCACAAATGAAATGTCAGGCAACATCTGTTTCCACCCTTAGACCTTTACTGTCAGATCATGCTGCCTCTTTGTCTCATTCCCCTCTCCTTCCTTAACCACCAGCAAAGCTGCTTTTCTTACAGTTGCACTGGATTTGCCACTGAATAAAATGGCTGTTTGTCAAGAATAAAGAAGCAAAAAGAAATTCAAGATCAAGATCCACACGAACGCTCCCCCTTTCTCTGGGGGTCTATCAGAGATTGGATCCGATAGAAATGGGAGTCTTTAGCTCCCCGGCAAAAAGCTGTCTGGTATAACCGGTTCTGACCCAATCTCCATAAGTGACAAGTTTCACCTATTTCCTTCTCTCTTACAGAGGTTGTTTAGAGCTGAAGTTACCGCCTTTCCATCTGTAGTGGTTGTGTGACTCACTCAAGAGTGTCTGCCAGGGCATAGCACCTTTCACCTCAGAAACCTGATCCAGCTGCAGACAGCTACCTTGTCAAACTCCCTTTTCAAGGAGCTCAAACCTGAGATCAGATTAGGGCTACTTACACTTAACTCCTTCCTTGTTGCAAGAGAGCTGCCAACACCAAACTTAAAAGAACTGGGTGGGGAACTCTGTCATCCAGTGGTGACCTAATGCTCTCCAGCTACAACACCCATCCTGCAATGAAATGCAAGCAGGCAAATCCATGTCAAATCCAGGTTGCCCTGCAACACCCCACACCCTGCAGGGAGGGGAGGGACAGAAAGTGGAAGCCAGAGGAGGGAAGGGGAACCTGGAGATCCTATGCAGACAAGAAAATCTGTCTGCACTCATCTAACTGCAGAATCGGGATCTAGGTCTTAAGTTTGATCTAATGCCTATTTGCTTTGTAATGGTGCTGTAGTTTTGTAGCTTTCTAGTTACATGATTAGAAGATTATATCCAGTATTAACTTTTACATTTCTTTGTTATGGATATTGTTGTAGCTTCAATAAGCTTTATGAGGAAAGATAATGGGGTGAACTCCCCACCCCCCCCAAAAATACCCTTCACTACTTTTGTACCTGTTTAAAGGCTACACCCATTGCTTGCTCACTCCCTGCAATTACTTTTCAAAGCGAAATAGTCTAGCATGGTTAGCATCTCAGGTCTCTCAGAAGCCAGTATGTCCATGAGGTGTTATATTCCTGCACAGTAGCAGTGTAAGCAACACACCCAGAAGAAGGCACAGACATGCTTAAACTGGTCCCAAAGTGACTTGCAGAGATATGGCACAGTGGGAAATGGTGCTAACTGAGGACCTTCTACTGATTTGGAAAGTAGGATCATGGCCTCAGGACTTGTCCCAGAGGAAAAAATAGGACTTTGTTGGATAAAGAGCCTTGTTTTTAGACAAAGCTAAGGTGAGGTTCTTATAAAAAGAGAAGGGCCCGTTTATGTGCTAGGACAGAGTGGTGAACTGCAGTATGAGTGCCACAAGTGGCATGGGCAGACTCTGTGTGGCACATAGCAGATAAGGGAGGGGACAGGAAGCAAAGCAGCAGAAAGGGCAGGAAGCAGAAAGTAGAGAAACCAATTGGGGAGGAAGGAAAAGGCAGAACAGCAGATCTGGTACAGGAAGGGGATAAAAGTGGCACTTGGGGAGGGGGTGGAGATGCTTAGTGGCACATCTGCCAAAAAGGGCTAGCCACCATTGTGCTAGGAGATGTATTTTGCTTCTGGATTTAAAGACCACACTTTGCTCTTAATTTCCTGACTGCAACTTCAAGTTACCTTCAGTGAGAATTTCACTAATGGAAGACAAGGATTTGCAAGACACTTCCACCACCCAGGCAGGCTAAAGTAAGTACTGTGGACGGTGACAACATTATCTTGAGTCTTAGAGTATGTGCTGTTCCCTCCAGCACTTAGGGTCAAGTCATTACTCTGTCCTCAGGATTTCTGCTTTCCTCTTTAAAAGGCTGTAGCCTGCACAACTGTGGACAACAGTTTTAAAGCATCAAGAACTCAGCACTTACTTTTAAAGTTTCCATTAAAGTCATGAGTTCTAGATGTCCAGAGCTAGCAATATTGCAAAGCCCAAGACCTCCTGTGCCACAAGGAAGGATTCAAATACACACCCCAGGATCCTTACACAAGACTGAATTCCTCCCCAGCTGAGCAGTGTGTGAGCAATTTCAAAGCACATACCTGGAATAGTTTGGCTCCCATTATCTTTTTTGTTCACTTGAACAGAGTAGGAATGATGCTAACAATAGCAGGGTCTATTTAATAGAAAGAGGGATCTGGACAAACCAATTCTGTCTGGGGTAGGGGAAAGGAGAAAACTGTATGTGCAGTTTTATACTATTTTCTACCATCATGCAGTTCATAGGAAGTGTCGACTTCAGGGCTGTCCAACTTGTAAGTGGCCATGGGCCACGCACCACGGGACTGTATGCCCCATGGGCCACACTAGTGCAAGCTATAGGGCCCTGTGCTGCATGCTGTACAGACACCCTATCCTCACCCTCACTTGCACAGGTGCAGGCTCCTCCACCACACTCTGCTGCACAGGACGCCTAGACTGGGCTGCCCTGTAAGGAGGGAAAGGGAACCTGGAGATCCAAGCTGCTAAGCAATGGGGAGGCAGGGGGACCTTGGGGGTCACAAATTTACCCTTTTCAAAGCTGCATGCAGCCCCAGGGCCACCAGTTGGGCAGCCCTGATTTACTTTGTAGAAGACCCACAAACACTGCAAAAGAAGCATTAACCAATGCAAGCCTCAAATAATCTAAGAATAAATGTAGATACCCTGAAAATACTAAGGCAAGGTATAATGATCAAATATCAGTTAATTCACTCTCTTAGATCAAAGAGGAAAGTTAATTATTCCCCATTAATACTCACTGATCAATCATTGTAATTGCAGTAGAGAAAGATGTTTTCAAGTAAATAGAGACCCAAACCAGATAATGTAACAATGGAAAAGGGATTAGTATCATTTAGTAAGAGTTAGTAATGATTTTTATTGCAAAAGAATAATGTCTCCAGACTATTACATCCCAAGTTATGGCCACCTATATCTGTATCAGACTAAACATTACAGGAATACCTAGCCATGAATAGATTTTTGTTAATAGACCAATACTTTTCAATGAGAAAAAAACCCCACACGAATTCACAAAGTAGAAGAGCATTAGGGTTAAGAAAAAAAAAACATCCAAGATTTACCTGCTCTCACCTCATCCTTTATTTTCCACTTACAAATAAAAAATGTAGTATAGCTTTTATGCAACTGTGAAGGTGATTCTGTCAGTTAATACCAGCAGATGGCAATCTAACTCTACATAGCACTTCACTGTCTCCAGTACCTTTAAAGACACCTAATTTCTAACTAATTTGACAAAGCTGCCAAAATCTTATTAGCTCATTTTAACAAATCAGCCACTGTAGCATTAGTATGCTTAATAAGGGTAGCATCAGTATACCATCTGATATTAATTCTTTTTTGCATTGTGGTTAGGACCCTATTATACAAACCTGCCATGGCACAGTCTTTGTCCCTGCCACTGCCTGGTGGACTGTAGATATCCTGCACTCATCTAGAAATAGTTTTTCCGGACTGGATTCTCCTGTCACACACTTCTGCAAAGCCTGCATATTTCCACTGCAGTCGGTAGAATCATGTTAAATCCAGTGCATGTGAGTGAAGAAGTAGGCCTGGAGCTGTGATTTCTGACCCACCCAACGTTAAGGTTTTAGCTGAACAAATTAAAAGTCAAGCAACATTCACACAGCTTGTAGCTTTTCTCCAAACAGTTAAGATCTTGAAGTAGCTTAGTGTTTGCTGTAGACTGACCTACATGCATGTTTGTTGTTACAGTAGCAGGATAAGGAAGTGAATTCCTTAGAGTTAACCCCCTCTCCAATGACTTTTTAAACCAATTACACCAATTTTGTAATAATTGTGGACAATGCATAAACTGTGTTTCCCAGCATAAACAGAGCACAGCTTTTCCTGATTTGATGGGTCTGACTAGCCTTGGCTATCAGGTCTGCATGGAGCAGTGAAAAGCAATAGGTAAAATCAGGTCACATTCCTATGCATGGTTTTGGAGATAGTAAATGGCTGCGAGCTGTCCAAACCAGCTGGGAATGTTCCCTTTTTTTATCCATTCACTCCGTCAATTGTTTTCTTCAGCTTTAATTCTGTTTTTCCCAAAACAAGTTTATCTCCCATTACAAAACCTAGAGTTAGTGAAGTACAAGGCCACTGTGAAGAATATTGCTCAGTTAGAAAGTTCCCAGACTGAAACTGAAGCATGGCACAAGTTTACCCAAGCACATCAAAAAAGTTGTAATCTACATTTAGGCCCTCAGATACCACTGCATATGCTCAAAGGAAAACACTTGCGATGCCCACCCTGAAGACCTAAAACCTCCCTTTATACAACAAGGACACTTCAGTAGAAAATAGACAGCATCTTTGAAAGAACTATCCAAATATTTGCTACAATACATCCCTGCTCTCTATCTCTACCCTCCACCCCCCGGCAACTGCACACCCCAATGAAGTTGTGGTCACCTACCACCTCATGTTGGAACCAGTTAGGAAATACATATATAGAATTATATACATATACACACGCACACACACATGCAAACCATTGTATATATAAAATATATCAAAAAACACTGCAGCCTATACTCCAAGATCAGAGTGGTGGTGGATGGGTTGGTATCAACCTGGAAAGATGTGGGAGGTGGAGTCCCACAAGACTCAGTTCTTGGACCTGTGCTGTTCAATGGCTTCATCAGTGAATTGGATGAGAGCATGGAGAGTACTCGGTCCAAATTAGTGGATGATACTAAATTATGAGGTAAAGTTAACACACCAGAGGGTAGGGAATGAATCCAGGGGTATCTGGACAGGTTAGAAAAATGGGCAGAACAGAATAGGATGCAGTTTAACAAAGAGAAGTGCAAAGTGCTTGAGAGTAGGAATCACCAATACACTTACAGGCTGGGGGAAGACCTTCTCAGGAGCATAGCAGTGGAAAACTATCTCAGAGTCATAGCTGACTCCAAAATGAACATGAGTCATCAATGTGACAAAGTGATCAGTAAAGGTAACCGCACTTTATCATGCATTAGCAGGTGCATGATGAACAGATCCAGGTAGGTGCTACTTCCCCTCTATGCAGCACTGGTCAGGCTGCAGTTGGAGTACTGCACCCAGTTTTGGGCACTGTACTTCAAGAGGGATGTGGACAACCTCAAGAGGGTTCAGAGTAGGGCCACTTGTATGGTTAGGGGCCTGCAGGCAAAGCCCTGCGAGGAGAGATTGAAAGATCTGGATCTCTTCAGCCTCCATAAGAGAAGGCTGAGAGGTGATTTTGTGGCTGCCTACAAATTCATTGGGTGGGGGGGATGAGAGAAATATTCCCAACCTTTCTGGTCCTGGCTTTCAAGCAACCCCCTATCCTTGCCCTACCAGAATCTATGGAACCTACACATACCTTTCCCAAAATGTGATATAGCTCATTCAATGTACCAAATGCCTTCATGGTAACTTTGTGGGTGAAACTAAACAGAAACTATGTACCAGAATGAACTCTCACAGGAAAAGAAATACAAAGGTGTGATGCAAGGCATCTTAAGTGGGACTACCCCAAGTGACATACTATCTGTCTGGTGTGGGGCCCCTCCCTTCAACTTACCTGCCACAACTTGGTGTTATTAGATAAAGGGAGGGTTCAGTGGAGATCTTCTTCCTGGGGGACCCCGGGGACGGTAGTACTCACAGTTCAGACGCAATGTTCCACAGGGCTCTGCCTCCCCTACACCCCGTCCACTCGCCAACTGGATGGTTACCACCTGTGTGGTTTGATTGTGCTCGGTCAACCCCTTTTTGCCTTGGGGAATCCGCGTCAGCGTGGGTCCTGTTGGGACCAGTCTGGCTGCCTCAACAGGTAGCATTTCCGCTGCAGAGACTGGCAAGCTGGGCTCAAGTAAGCTGGCACCCTCTTCAGTGCCGCTGGGCGGGACGCTTCTGGTTTGCTCTTTTCGTCAAAAAAAGTAGACTGCTGGAGAGGAGAGGGGTGTGGGATTGCCTCCTTTCTCCCAGCCTGCTACAGGGGACTCAACTGTCTCCCCTGCTCTGCATGCCAGCACCAAGCCAGCTGTACTGCTCCTGCCTAT
>NW_017728992.1:180945380-180951813 GCF_001723915.1 Gavialis gangeticus
TTGCTCTTTTCGTCAAAAAAAGTAGACTGCTGGAGAGGAGAGGGGTGTGGGATTGCCTCCTTTCTCCCAGCCTGCTACAGGGGACTCAACTGTCTCCCCTGCTCTGCATGCCAGCACCAAGCCAGCTGTACTGCTCCTGCCTATTGCAGGAGTCCCAGCATGTCTGGTGCACTCCGTGCTAGTATGCTCCCTCACTCTCTCTTACCCCCTGGTCCCAGTGGGACTTTTAAATCTTCCTGCGGTGGCCAATTGGCTCAGCTTTTCCCTGCCCTGGGAACAGCTGGTTAAACAGCCATGGCTCCAGCTCCAGCTCCAGCTCCAGCCGAGCTCCTGGAGGTGAGTTTCCCCTGTGTGTGTGTGTGTGTGGGTGGGTGGCTGCTCATGTAGCTTGGGGCCCGCGTGGACTGCCCCCCCCGCTTTGGGAGCCTGTGGGGGCGTCTCACCGCCACAGAAGGACAGAAAAATATGTATGTCAGTAGGAACACATTTTTCACAGAACATCCATGAGCTTTCTGACCTCACTGTCCTCATGCTCAAGAAAAGCCTACCAAGACTCCTTTAAAAGGTAAGCCTGGGAACAAAAATTCACAAGCTGACTGGATGCTAGAAATTAAGGACTGAACACTGATTTATTACACACTTTAATTTACCCGATTCCTCAAATTCTTCCTACTCACTATGAGGAAAGTTTTGCATTCAAAAACTTGTCTAACTTTATCCCAACTATACAGTTGGTTTAAAAAAAGGTACCACAATCCTTGCCTTTTGCATGATTTCTGAACCATCATGGCTACAACATCACTCTAATGCTACCTTGTGCATAAGGCTCACGAGTACATTCCCTAACCTAATGTCTTCTAAATAGAGACTTTTTAGGGCTGTGCAAAATGATTATGTTTCGATTCAGTTTTGAATTCAGTCATTTTAGAAGGACAGTGATTCGTTTCGGTTTTTCAGATCACTGTTCTGTTTTGATTCGGCCAAATCTGTTTCGGAGTTTCAACACTTCTTTGGAGATTCGGCCATAGGCTATAATGAGGAATCACTAAAATGCCTATAACTTGGTCATTTTTTGCCTGATTCAGATTGCAAGGATGGTAGCCCCTTCTAAGGGCATGAAGCTTGCCAAGTTTCAAGGGGATAGGTGCAGGGGTTTCTGTGAAACTGCACCTCAAACTGTTCAAAGCAAAACTCATATCACTTGCCGCCAGTGGGAGCCTGCTGTCATCCTGCATGCAGATCTGGGGGCCCGCGCCCGCTGGGAGGGCTGTGGGGTTGTGCCAGACTCCTCTTGGGGGGTGCGGGCCGCTGGTTATGCATGCGGGATGACAGCAGGCTGCCGCTGCTGCTGGGGCCAGCACCAGTGCTGGGTTCTTTGCAGCGCTCGGCGTGGGCTGCACTGAGCAGACTCGGGTGCTGGCCCCAGCTGGCAGCAGCAGCCTGATGTCATCCTGCATGCAGATCCAGGGGTCTGTGCCCCCCCCCGGGAGGGCTGCAGGGCTGTGCCAGACTCCTCCTGGGGGGTGCGGGCCCGCAGATCTGCCCACGGCATGACAATAGGCTGCTGTCCCTCCCCCAGAGCACTGGGATTGGAAGGGACCTCAGGGACAGATCGCAGACACCAGCCAGCTACAGATGTCAATATCAGAGCAGTCCTTCCCCCGCTCTTCCCCCTCCCTCTTCATAGTTTCTGTTTCCCTGCAAGCCCAGCTCTGAAACTCCAAAATTTTCTGAAACCTTTCAGATGGGGTCGTTTCAGAGATGTTTCAGAGCCTTCCATTTCATTTCAGCTTCGGTGTTTCAGACACCAAAATGAGACGAAACACCTCCAAAATGAAACGGCTGCTGATGTTTCACACAGCCCTACTTTCTACTTGTGTTTCTAGTATGCAGATCATTTGTCCAAGAGTTGGTCCATATGACTTTCCCCTCCTGATCCAGGGGCTTCCTGCTTAGAGTCTACCAGTTCCTATGAGCCTTTCTTTCTACTCCTCCCCCTAGAAGCCATGTGCCAGCAAGTTCTCATGCTCCACAAAATGAAATAGGAACCAACTTGCCCCTATGAATGTCTTTCGGGATCTTTTCTAAAACTCTTTACTGCAAATCTGTCTTTCAAGTTACCTGATCCTTAGCCAAATCAGCCTCAAGAGGGAAGAAACTAATCCATCACAAGGGTGTGGGAATAGCCCAGCCTCACCTTAAAGATTGCTGCCACATGACAGCTGGATTAGGAGAATGTTATAATGTCTGCAAAAACAAAATTTAAAAGTTAGAAAAGGGCATAATTAATATTGGTGCGGCATGATACAGTCTTAAATTACATGGTAACATACACTTCATTCCACAGCACCCTCAGTTCATCCACTGCACAGAACAAGCATTACTCTTAACAGTGAATCAGGACTGTGTAGCAAACAAGGAGACTATGTGCCAGACCGCTCATTAGAATAAAAACTGAAAAAGAGCAAGAACACAGGACACTTTAACAAGAAAACAGATGGCCTTGTGGTTAAGGTCATTAGATGCCACCCAAAATGACTGAATTATATATTTGGCTCTGACACAATTTCTGTGGGGCGCTAGGTAAGCCACTTAGCTCAAACACTTCACAGAAGGCTAAGAATTCCATCTTCGTTTTCTAAGTGCTAACCCAAGGCACCTGGCTGTTTCTCCAGAGTTAAAAGTCAAACATACAACATCCACATTTGATCCAAAACATGCCGCTGCCCAGTCAGAAGCTTCTGCAAGTATCACTTCCATCTTGACAGAACTAAAATGCATACAGATTACTTACATTTGGATATTAGACATGCTTACACAAGTCTTATTTTAAGCCTTCAATTAATTTTTAGATTGATATAGTCCCAAGCTAGTGTATTACAAAAAATAGCAAATGCTTCAGAACAACTAACACTGACTACCACTTTTTGATTGTCAGTTTCCTACATTACGAATGCTTCTGCCCTAACTTGGAAAGACTCCTGACAAAAGAAGATAGTTCACAACAAACTTGTCCATGAGTTCTTAGTTAGCAGAAAATTTCTGTTTAGGTTAGTCCTGGTTGCTTGACCTCAATTTGAGCATTGTTACATATCACAGCAAAGAAGTTTCAGTCTACTACAAAGTAAAGTCTAAACAATATATTGAAATGCCTTGAGCATACAAGGCATGCTTACCATGCTTTCCATGAAGTCAACACTTCCAGACAAGCCAGCTACCCTCAGTGAGATATCTGACAGCTACACAGAGATAAAACTACAAACTTTATGTAAGACATAAAACTCTGCTCTCCCCTTATCCATTAAAAAAATAGGGAGAGTGAGAGGAAAAAAATACATACTTACCAGTCTGAAGAAACAGAAACCAACTGCTAGCTATGAAAGCCATTGTGGAGCTGCAGTTGTTTGATTCTGACTAGTTTACGAGTCCAGCTGTAATATGGCCTATAGTTCTTATAACATGGGAAACCTGGACTGAGAAAACCTAATATGTCACTAATAAAGGTACTTTAACTGTTATTAAAGTGGTATGCAATGCATTAAGCAAAAATCACTATGCCTCTCTCAATTTGATCTGGTATAGATATTCTATGCCAAAAGAACACCTATAAGGGCACATACTCAAAAGTCAGGAAATGCCAACATTAAGACTGCCTCTTCAGTCTTAATGCATATGGATATGCATATGGATTAACATGATTTTCATGGGAACACTGCCTATTATTTTCTCCCCACTGGATCCCTGCCCCATTCATTTCGATGGAGTGGGTTCCCCCCAGAGCTATTTGACTTTCTGTTTCATCTTCCTTGTTTAATGGGAAGCCTGTGTCTTATTTCATGCACACAATTCTGTCCAAGAAGAGAATTATAAATTACCCAATGGCTTATCTATAGCATTCATTATTATTTATTATCTATCTTCACACCCTTCTATTTGACTAGGTGATATTATGCTTATTTTACAGATAGGGAGCTGAGACCCAGAGAAATTAAGGTCATAACTGTCCATTCATTTTGGATGCCCAATCTGAGGAATTTAGAGACTAATTATTTTTAGCCCTTTGCATTTATATAAAGCCTTACTTCAAAGTTGTTAGTATTATATAGAGCTCATTATGTTCATGTGTAACTCATGTTGACTTCAGTTGCAGTTGTGAATACTTGGCATTTTTGCAAATTACGCCCTTTAGTCTCAAGTTGGCAGCTGGAAAATCAGGAACTAATAATTAATGGCCTTGTACAAAAACTATAGATAAGGTATCTTGCCTAGTGTCACACTGGACCTCAGCAGGTATGATCAAGAGAGAATCCAGTTCTCCAGGGTAGCATTCATCTCCCTTCATCACCAGACTCTCATTGTTATAGTTTCATAGTTTCATAGATTTAGGGTTGGAAGGGACCTAGTAGATCTTCTAGCCCGACCCCCCGCCAGGGCGGGAGAACAACAAAAACCCCAAAAACAAGAAACGGGACTCAAATGAGTCCAGCCAGGTAGGCATCCAGTCTCTTCTAAAAGACCCCCAGGGTAGGGGCCAGCACCACTTCCCTTGGAAGTTGGTTCCAGCTCCTAGCCGCCCTAACTGTGAAGTAGTTCTTGCGGATGTCCAATCTATACCTCCTCTCCATCAACTTGTGCCCATTACTCCTTTTTATGCCAGCGGGCACCAGGGGAAACAGCGTCTCCCCCAAACCCTTCTGGTCCCCCCTAGTGAGTCTATAGACGGTCACCAGGTCCCCCCTCAGCCTTCTCTTGTGGCTTCCTCCCTGCCTTATTTACTAGTCACTTTCCAAAAAATGCAACATGAGGAGAAGGCAGGAGTTATAAAGTCAGCTGTAAATCATTTCTGAGCCCTGAATAAGGCAGGGCAATGTGATCCAAGTAATTTCAGATGAAATTGCCATGCACTGGCAATCTTGATTCTGGCAGTTCTTAACTGCTGAGTATTTGGCTCTGCAATCTAACCATCCCTTTAGCATAGTTGTTTTCATTTTTAATTTAAAAAAAAAACCAAGACAAAGAGAAATTCTGTCACCTGTAATCATATCAATACTCACGTTAGTTAGTTGGAACCTTCAACTATATCACGTGGATCCCTGCCATTTGAACTAAATGACTGAGGCAGCCATAAATTAGGATTTCTCCCACCCCACATTCATCACCCTGGTTTCACCTCCAGCTCTTGGTCTGAGTCTCAGTCTCATTGTCCAAGTAGCCCCAGTCTCTCCTTCTGACCCTACACTGTAGTCCAAATCTCCCACTGGCTGATTCTCATCCATTTTCAGTGTTCATCCTGCCTTGTTCCTGTCCCCTCACCAACTCCTTGTGCTAGTTTATCCCAGTTGCTCCTCTGATCTTAGTCTTTCTGAATATTTCCTATAACCAGCTCCTCATCCTATCTTACCCTTCCTTCTTCATACACATATGCATATTACTACACAGTTCTCTACCCATCCTTACTATCTCCAGCCCCAGTCTCATCCTTGGACAACTTGTCTCACTTTACCACCACCTGAATCCACATTTCCCATGTATATTACCCTCTAGCCCAGGGCCAGGCAGCTATTTCACCTGGAGGGATGCTTAATGAGTTTTGGTGAGCTGTTGAGGGCTGCAAATGTAGCCCCACCCCCTGGTTATCATCTTGGGACCAGAAGTGCCACCGCCTGACCCTTGACCTTTGCCACCAGAAGTTCCTCCTATTGCCCCCAGCAGTACTCCTTTTGGGAAAAAGGTTTGCCATCTTGGAACCAGAAAAAAACAAATTATATACTAAAAATCAAACATTGACAATAACATGTTTTAATTTAATTTTTAAAAATATTATTGTCCTGATTTGTGTGTGTTTGTGTAGTGTATATACAGGTGATTGCATAATAGCTCAAAATGAAGTCTTACTTTTGTATATTGAGGTGGTGTGGAGGAGTGTGGGGGTTTTGGGAGGGTATGGGATTTGTGGGGGGCTGTGGGTGTGTGTCTGGATGCATGTGTATGTGGGGTGTGGGGGAAGGTGTGGGGGTATGTGTGGATGTGGGCAGGTGGGTATGGGGGGTTTTTTGGGGCAGAAATTTTTGGGGATATGTGCCTGTCAGTGGAGGGCAACAAAAATGGTGAGGGGGCTGCAGCACATGACTTATGAGTGAGGACTGAGGGAACTTGGGTAATTTAGTCTAGAGAAGAGAAGATGAAGTAGAGACTTAACAGTAGCCTTCAACAACTTGAAGCGGAGTTCGAAAGAGGAAGGAGCTAGGCTGTTCTCAGCTGTGGCAGATGACAGAACAAGGAGCAAGGGTCTCAAGTTGCAGCAAGAGAAGTTTATTTTAGATATTAGGAAGAATTTTCTCACTAGGAAGGTAGTAAAACACTGGAGCAGATCCTCAAGGAGCATAATTCTCCAGCCAGTTTTCTATCCACCTTACAGTCAATCCATTCGACA
>NW_017728992.1:180961960-180965555 GCF_001723915.1 Gavialis gangeticus
TGGTGTTTCTGGGGTGTATGATTGTGTGGAGGGGAGGATGTGGTTGTGGGGTTTGCAGGGGAGGGTTTGCAGGTATGAGGGTGTGTGCATGGGAGCCCCCTGCACATGCCTTCCCCCCCGAGACGGTCAGTACCTGCCCCCCCCCGCAACAGCCTGGAGCCTGTGCACCCTGTGGCACCTCCCCACCACTGCTAACAGCACACAGCCCCAGCCCCACCCCACACCCACTTGAGACTCACCCCCACTGGAGCGGGTCAGCTGGAACCTGTGCACACAATCCCAGCCCACTGCATGCCTGTTCCACACTGCCCACCTCTGGTGTGTCCTGCCACTACCTGGGCATTCTGTGGGGCTGGGGCAGATCTGCAGCTGGACTGCGTTTCTAGGCAGCCCAGCTGGTGGCAGCTCCTTCCGGCTGCCACTGCTGCTGACCACAGCCCATGCCATGCAGCCTCAACCAAGCCCACCCCATGCCTGCTCTGGACTCTCCCACCCTGGCTCAGGAGTGGCAGCGGCGGTGGCTGCTAGGCAGAAACTTGCTCAGTATGGGGGAAAAGTGGTTCCTCCCCCTCGCCGCTGCCAGGACCTTCCTACTGTAGCTGCCCAGAGCCCATGCCAGGCTGCCCTGCATCTCTGCTGCCACCACCGCCACCTCCGGGCTGCCCAGTGGGGCAGTGGTGGCGGTGTAGAGCAGACTCAGGGCAGCCCAGCACGGGCTCCAGGCAGCTGCAGCAGGAAGGATCCAGCAGTAGCAAGGGGGAGAAGGTGCTTTCCCCCTGTGTTGAGGAACAGTTTCTGCCGGCAATGCTGCTGCTGCCACTGCTGAGCCTGAGCAGGTAACTTCAGGGTAAGTGCAGGGCAGTCCAGGGCAGGGCTGTGTGCATGGGTCCCCGCTGGTACTGCAGGGCTGGGATTAGCAGTGGCAGAAGCTGGAAGGAGCCACTGCTGCCTGGGTTGCCTAGAAAGGCAGGACAGCTGCAGAGCCACCCCAGCCCTGCTGTGTGTCCAGGGTGCAGCAGGACATGCCATGGCTAGATGGTGCCTGGGTCAAGCGGGACTGAGGGACCCGCCTCCTCAGGCCAGATCTGGCCCATGGGCCATATTTTTCCCACCCCTGCTCTAACCACAAGGCCACAGGCTTTTGTGGGGGGGTGGGGTGTTGTTCCCATTCTCAAGTCTTGAAGTTACTCTATCAGGCATGGAATAATTATTCACTGGGCAAGGAGAGAATGATTCTCTAGCCCAGTGTCTAGTACACTAACCTTTTCCATACTACTAAATATTTAAGTATTGCATACAACATTGAGCAGATCAGCAGAAGAGTTTAAGTGCAACCCACCCAGCAATACCATGTAGATTGGTGGTTAAAGTATTCACCTGGGAGATATGCAAGTGAATCCCTTCCAGAAAAAGCAGGGGTTGTCTTTAGTGAGTGCTCTCACCACCTGGCTACTGGGACAAAGTTAGGGATCATGACATCCATCACTATCATATCTGGGGAATGAGATGTGGCCTGGGCACATCTATGGGATTAGATTCTGTATGGGGGAGGTGCAGGGACACAATTTATCAGTTTCCCAGGACTTAGGTGTGTTTATACCATCTGTTTCTACCATGTCAGCAGATAGACTAAACACACTCCACCCACCTGAGTGCTCCCAAGCTGAAAGTTCACCCATGAGGCTGCTCCAGACTTGTCCCTAGCACGTGCTCTTGGTCCTTGGTGGGGCTGAGACCAAGCACTGGGGAGCAGATGCATGGACAAACTTTTTGCAGATATGGATAGGTGAGACATGCTGAGCCACACCAAATCTGCCACTGACCCAGTTTAGGCAAACCTCTCAACATCCAATTGATAGATGAGATCAGGATTTACATGGTTTGTGTATGCCCAGCAGCAGAAACATAGGCATCTAAGTGGCTTTACCAAGAGAAATGCAGACAGCAGCACAGTTCAGGAACCTATAAAGTTAGGAAAGATTTCAGTGAATCTCAGAAGCGCCTAAATGCTGAACTTAGGAGGAGAAAACAGGTTTTTAAATGCATAAGTCCCCCATGTGAAACTAACCTCAGAGCATGGGAAAAGTCCTAAGTATTTTTAACATGGGAAAACCAATGTATTTTCCCTAATCTTCTCAGAACTGGCTGAACCATTTTTTTATTAAACTTTCATAAGAAATCAGTCAAAGACAAACAAAGAGCATGGGAATTTTCGGTCTGAATTATTACAGTCCAGCACAGTATTAAGTAGCTGAAACAGGTTTTGTTAATGGAACGTGTTGTGTTAGCCAACAGGAGGCTATACTTCCTACCCCATCTATAGCACTTTTTGATCTCACTGAATTAAGCAGTGTTCTAGAAACCATAGCACTACTTGCTCTACTTGGAAAAATCTAGGTGGGTTTTATATTCTAACCTACATTTTTCTAAGTCATGCTTTTTATAGTAATGTGTTTACCCTGTTAGGGGCAAAGTTTGTCTTCATTTACACTCTCAATAGTGTTCCAGTGATGTAAGTGAGAGAATGATTTGCCTCTCTCAGTGTCTGAATGGCAGAAGTGTTGGTTACTATTACACTGTCCATTGCATGTTTCACCTTCTTAGACATTTGGAAATTATGGGCTAGATCCCAGAATAACACAGGAAACTGTAACAAGAAAACAGATGGCCGTATGGTTAAGGTAAGCCACCCAAAATGACTGTGTTCTTTGCTTGGTTCTGACACAGAAATCATATGGATTCCCAAGTAAGCCATTTAGCTCAACTCTTCACCGAAAGCGAATAATTCTATCTTCTTCACCTAAGGTTGTTTCTCCAGGGTTAAAAGTCAAACATACATAATCTACCTTTGGTCCAAAATATGCATCAGCCCACTCAGTTAAAAGCTTCTACAAGTATCACTTCCACCTGGTGGCCTGCTTGGCCTGCTCTGGGTGCAGTTCCCGAAATGAGCTGGCAGCTGGGAGAAGGGCAAAGTGTTCTGAGCAATACAGCAGTGAAGGAAAAACCAAAAAAAAGGTGGAAGGGGGCATTAAAATATTCCCTGTCTTTAGCATTTGAAAATCATTGCAGCTTTGTTGGCTTCAGGGGAACTGTGCGAGTTTGTAACAGATCAGGATCTGGCTGTAAATCCTAAAAATAAGAAAGTATTTGTTTTGTTGGTTATTCTTTTACATCAGCCAACATAAGCTGACATAATTGATGTTTGCAGGGTCCCAAGAAAGAAAAAATCAGCTGGGACTGTGGAGACATTAGTGCTGTTGGTAGACTGATCTGGGATGACTAATAAGTACAATGGTCAGAAGAAATTGATTCCAAGGCCATAGGGAAGCTGTGGACACTCACAGGTTTGCTAAAGTCATATTTTCATAGTTAGTAGGGTCAGAAGAGACCTGAGCAGATCATCAAGTCCAACCCCCTGCCATGGCAGGAAAGAGGTGTTTGTCTAGCCTTGTCTTAAAGACCCCCAGGGTGGGAGCCAGCACCACTTCCCTTGGAAGTTGGTTCCAGATCCTAGCCACCCTGACAGTGAAGTCGCGCCTCCTGATATCTAGCCTAAATCTACCCTCTGCCAGCTTGTGACCATTATTCCTAG
>NW_017728992.1:180965783-180975846 GCF_001723915.1 Gavialis gangeticus
ACACCAGAGCACCACGAGTGCTCGTAAAGCTGTGCCAGGGGTCCCACAATGACCTCAGCTAATTCCCTCAGCACTCTGGGGTGGAGATCATCCAGACCAGCTGATTTGAATACATCCAGTCCCTCCAGAAGTTCCCCAACTAGATCCTCACTGACCCTTGGCCTAGGTGCAGCTCCCCTGGGGCCTGAGGGGGGCCTGAGGGGAGCCCAGCAGGGGGGTGACTGTTCCAGTCCCTGCCCAGGAAAATGGAGGCAAAGAAGTCATTAAATAGGTTAGTTTTGTCGTCTGGTATCATGACCAAATTTCCTAGTGTGTCTTGCAGGGGCCCCACGTTACCCAGTACCTTCTTTTTGCCCCTATGTATTTTAAGTCAAAGTGTCTCAGAAGTTGCCTGATAGAAAGAAACAGCATCAGGTACCAAATTTAATGAATCCAAATACATTTTAAAATCAGATGCGTTTTAAAAGAAGGCAAGTGGTAATGTGTTCATTGAAGAGGTTGGAGACAAACTCCACCTAGGAAGCCTTTGCAGTTCTTCAAATTGCTATTTTTGGCTATATGTTTCATGCATATTCGTAAAAGAATTCTTAAAAGAATATGCAATAGGAGTGATATAAACATTAAGTAGTTAACAGAGTGGGACTTGGTTTAGGAGACCTGCATTCAACTCATGGTTCAACTTCACTTTAGGCAAGTAATTAATGTCCCAATGCTTGCTGCAAGCTCCCTGTGCCTTGTCTTTAACAGGAGATTTCTGTACAAGGAATCTGCAAAGTCTGACAGAATCAGTATGGGTATATTCAGAAAAGGAACTAAAAATGGCATCCTGGGTTTCCATTTTTACTGTTTTTCAGTGACTTTTTTATTCAAGTGTGCCCAGTTTTGAACTCAACACTAGGACCTGCCTCTCCAAGACTTATTTATCTCTATTTAGAGTCAATACTATCATAGTAATAGTAGTTATAGCCATTTTGCACAGATATAAATGGCTACATAAGATGTGAGACAGTGACGAATAAGACTACTGGTCTTAACTGTTTGAAAGTCAAGAACACTCATGCTAGTTTTTTAACTTTTTCCACTTTAAAGCAGTTATCAGAATGCTCCGTCAGCCAAATTCTGCTCCATTCCACAGGCACATTCCATTGCTTTCAACACAGGATTAACCTGTCGTCTTATAATAAGAACCTAGATGATAACTTTTAAAATGAACAAGAGGTTCTTTGATGATGATGAAGCAAGTGTTGCCACGCTCATGTTGGAAGCACGAGGGTCAGAAAGCCAGCAACAGATAGAAGGGTCATTGCCACTAAGACCTTGGGAGCCTGAAGGAGAGCCGGAAGGGCATTCATAGATGATGTGGTCGGTCATCTGAGCTCGAGCACCACAGCTGCAGCCAGTGTCGCTGGAGAGGCCCCAAGAGTGCACACTTGCCTTAAACTATCCAATGCCTGCTCTGAGATGGTTAAGAGCAGTCCAGGCCTTATGGGGCAGCTGCCATCCTGAGGCGTGGAAGCTGGTTTGGGGGATAAAGTTCTTTAGCCACAGTTCTTGTGCAGCAAGATTGTATCCCAGTGTGCTCTGTTAATGGAAAGCCCATGCTGTAGGTGACATGCCATTTGCAGATTCAATGAGCTTATTGGCCTGAGGTGTTCTTTAAGGTGTGTTGAGGTGATAGCTTTAAAAAAAGAGTACCCCAAAATATTAAACAGCTCTGGAAATCTTTGCCCCAACACACACACACACACACACACACACACGATTAAGTACAGGAAGAAGAGATTCCAGTTCTCTGTACCTGTAGTTATGATGGCTCTGAAGAACTAAGTGGAACATAAAGCTTTCATTTGTCACTAATTGAATTGCCACAGATACAGCAGTATTGTTGCCAATCAGAACCACACCTGTTGTAGCCAATACACAGAGGGATTCTATTTCTCCTGTTTCTGTAGTGCAGGATTAACCAGGATCGGTGTGCTGGGCCTGCACTGGGTACGGTCTTGAAATGAGCTGGCAGCAGGGAGAAGGGCAGAGTATGCTGAGCAATATAGCAGTGAAATAAAAGAAAAAGGAATTAAAATATGTCCTATCTTTAGCATTTCAAAAATATTGACTGTTCTGATGTAATAGTGTGCCCCTTGTGGTTTGCTCTACTGCTCCGTCCAACTATTCCCTTTGATGTGTTGCCCATAGTATAAACTTCCCCAAAGAAATGAAAAGCAGCTTGTGTCCTTGACAGCAAAGAACAAACTGACATGGATTGACACTGTTTTTGCAGCAGCACCGTTTCTTGCACCAAATGTCCTAAAGGGATAGCACAAGAGAAAGCTCCATCAGAAAGATAACACACTCTGGCATTTGCATTGTTGCAAAAAGAAATAGTTCATGCTGCTTATTCTTCTGATTAATTAAGTAGCCCTAGAATAGGAAAGAAGACTGTGTCTCCATGTTTACAGAGCTTGCCTATTTTTCTGTTCATGTACTACATCCCACTTTTACAGACTTATAACTTCTAGCTAATTCATTTGTCAAGCAAATACAAAATATGAAGAAATATGAAGGAATTTAAAATAATTTCCCATTTTAAATTATCACTTTCATTAGCATAATTGGATTACACGAAAATATCAGTAACTGTTCTAGCATTTGGCTTATGCTGTGTCTACTTTTATCCCAAGCATCAGGAAGGGCATTTGGGGCCTGAAAGCTTCTCTAACATCTGTCCCAGCTGTTTGCCCAATCCAATATATTAAAAAAAATCTTGCTTCTTAAAAAATATGAGTTGAGAAAAGCAGATGGCTATGTCAAGAGCAGAAACCTTAGGCCAAAGAACTATACTCGGAAAAGTGATTCCTTTAGGCTCCACTAAGATGAATAGAAAAAAATTCACAGAAAGCCTGATAAAAAGGAGAGCCTGTCTGTTTACACATCCTGGTCATTCCCTGCATCCACTTCTGTTTGCAGATCCCATGCCTCACTCCCACGGTACTTGGTCTGAGTTGTTTCACAAAAGGAACTTTGTTTTGAGATGTCTTCTAATACTGTTGTGGGATCATGGACTTAGCTAAACACCAACTCCTTTAAGCAGTTTAATACTATTGTGACGGGCTAGCTGGCAGTGACCTAGCCCAGGGGTTTTGAAAGGGCAAAAGATGATTGGAGGACTTGGGATTCCCTTTCCTCGCCAATCTGGTAATGATTTGGCCCAGGGGTTTTGAAGGGGTAAAAGATGATTGGAGGACTTGGGATTCCCTTTCCACACTGATCAGGCCCCAGAGACTCACCCCCCCATGTCCTGATTGGCCCCTTGGGTCACTGGGAGGGGGATAAAAGGGGCAGCATGAGCTGACCCAGGGGAGACCAGTGAGGGACAACATGGAAGGATCTTCACAGAGCTGAGCCAGTGGGGTAGGAGCAGTACCCCGGAAAAGCCTGAAGAAGTGGGACCTACAGGCAGCAGTGGGACCCTCAGCAGCGTGGCATGCAGCTGGCAGGAGAGGCCCCCACTGGGCTTCAGGATCCCCTGGGAGAGGCTGCAGCCAGCAGGAGAGGCTCCCCCAGCTCCAGCAAGGATCTGAGCAGTGACCTGAGAGGTTCCCAGCTCTGCTTCCAGCTCCTCCAGTCAGAGGCCAGGCAGCTTGATGTGAGGCCGGGGCTCCGGGAAGGTCAAGACCCCTAGCAGGCAGGAGGACTGCTACCCATGGTGGCTGTGTGGCAGTGTTCCTACCTCCCACATGGGAGATCTAGGTTTAAGTCCTAGCTGAGGTGACTATATTTCCTTGTCATTTGACATTTTGTGCCTTTTTATATTTCACCAACCCATATTGTTTGTTCTGCTGCTTGTGTTTTATATTTTGTTAACCCTGTTTTTTTGTCAATGATTGTAAGTGTCTAACCTTTGTTGAATCCTGCCCCCTTTGGGCACTGTAGTGTCCGCTATACCCTCTGATTTTATACCTGTTATGTTCCCAGTATTAAAAGGTATATGGTTAAGTCCCCATTGGTGGTCTGGCTCTGCTCTATAGGGGGAGGAGAGTCCCTACCCCTTCCACAGAGCTTGTGCACCTGCTTTGATCCCTTCAATTGGAGAGGGGGTACCTCCTTGGAGTACCACCTGGGTTACACTATAATTTCCAAAAGGATAAGAAAATAAATCATAATCAGCAGGGTCAGGGCCCTAGGATCCCTATACAGTGACTAGGGATACCTAGGTGCAAGGCTGATATAGTCATTAACCAACAGGAACATTAGGTACAGGAGTATATCTGAACTCCCACTCCTTCTCTGGGCTTGGGGTCAAGTTTGCAAGGGAGGTGCTGTTGAGAACCTCAGCAGACAGGTCAGAGAGAAGACACCTACTTGAATTATAATGCCTACTGAACAGCAGTATAGTTTGTAATATAAAACAGTACTCTACCTTCATTCTTGATCACTATGAGAAAAAGAAAGAGAAGCACTCCTCTTTTTTCCAATAGCTTATTGCTTAAAGCACCATCTCAGTAAATAGAAGACCTGAGATCTAGGTGCTTCTCAGCCTAAGGGACTCAAATCCAAACTAATTATACAAATACTAAATTAAATGCACAGTAGCTACTGCACATTAATGAACGTGTAGATGTGCCCTATGGGAGAAGTGCAACCCTCCTGTTGAAGTTGGCCCACTGGACAGCCACAAGTACAATATTTATCATATTTCTGGCAGCAGTGACTGGTACCTAGGACTTCTTCCTGGAGAGGCATGCTATCTGGACTGTTTATGCATTTTATATTAGACAGTCATTGATTTAAAAATAGGGGAAAACACAACCCTGGCAGCAGGGAGCTACAACTTGTTATTCCCAGCTATGTGCCATCTTCACTGGGATACAGAGACAGATGCCCTCTTGCTTCCTCTCCTGGCATTATGAATCTTTTACTTCTGGTTGCCTGATGGTCCAGCTTCAGTAGGAATAGCAAAGGGCGTTCTCCTACTATCAGCCTTGTCCACAGCCTGGTAGTAAAGGCACCCTCCTGGGAAATGTGAGATGTGACTTTAAGTTCTCTCCAGTAAAGGAAGGCCTCAGCCCTGGGTCTTCTACTTCCTGAGCAAGTGCTCTTGCCACTGGGATACTGAGCAAAAGATGGGCTCTCCCTTCTCTTTTGTCATCTTCTAATGATGTGCCTGCATGCTCCTCTATCTTCTAATGAGCTGCAGCCATTCTCTCAGTGACAGTCACTAGGTGTATTCTGTCCTTGCCTAAGGAATCAAGGACTTCAGTCAAAGTTTAATCAAAGTTAGTCACTTCCCAGCACCAATCTGGATCACAGTAAGTTTGGCAGAATTAATCATGAGGGCTAATACCTGAGTATGTGCAGAGCCTAAGTCTGCACACCTAGGCCAAGAAGGAGGCATCTAACAAAACTAGGCACTTAAAAGGTTTTGCAGCCATTGAGTGAGGTGGATTAGGATCCTTCTCTGTGACACAGGTCCCTCAAGACTTGTTTAGGCATTTCCCTCAAGACTTGTTTAGGCATTTACAGTGTTAGCAAGGACCAGGCCTACAATCTTCTACTGCCCCAAAACAACTGGAATTGGTGCTGGGAAATGGGGCAGAAAGGAAGGGGGGAGACCTAGAGATAAAGAACCAGATAAGTAGATCAATCTGAAATAGGTTCTAAGCCTATGTAGGGGGAAAGGACAGCTCTTACATGGAGTGGGGTGCCGGACAGCAGTGTAAGTCAGCAGCCAGCTAGCAGATTTAAAGGACCTGGTTTTAGAAGTGAATCACCTTGAAGAAGAGCAATGGATGAAAAAAATTACCAGTTCAATGGAGTAATGCACTGGCTACTATATTGCTATGACTGGCAGGCTGGCCAGGGAGTGCCCACACATGTTGTGGTGGCTCTCTATTTCCTGGCAGCACCAAAAGTCCAGAACACCAAAAGCCGCCTACCATTGTCTCCCTGCAAATGCCTTTAGTTGCTGCCTGCTGAGAATGGCCAGTTACCATTTTAAGACCCTGTTATCAGCAGAGACAAAGACTAATATCAGAAGTCTCTCCCTGTTGTCCAGTTTATTAGATCAATCGCTTTGCTATGCTTTCCTCTACTTAATCAGACCTTAAAAATTACCTCTTTAATCTGGACACACCTCCACGTCACAGCATACTTTAACATGATTGTGGCAGCATGCTTAGCCTTTTCCTGAACCATCCCAGCTAGCACCAATGATGTAGTTAGTCTGAAAGCCTGTTGTTGTGGATTTCAAAACGTATTGTCATTTTGATGACACATAAATTGAGACACAAAGTTTAATTGATTTATGATTACACATTGAGTCAGTGCAGAAATAAGAAAACCCCAAGAATCCAGATTCCCCATCACCTGCTCTAACCGAGACAACATAGTTCCTTCCTTACAAAATATTATGGATCATCTCAAAATACTTTGTTTTAAGCTAATTTTTATTTAAAATACATGTAATATCATGTGGCTCTGGAATGCCCCAGGGATGTTTAATAAAAGCACACCATGGTCTGCTTTTATTATGGTTTGACTCTGATGCTCAAGGACACTGCATGTCCCATTATAAATCAGGAACTGAGAAATCTTGGGCCTCAGAAGTACAGAGTTAAGATGAGCACCATTTGAACTCTACAGAAAGCCTTCTGTGAAGGACTCCTTCAGTTAAAATGCTAAGTATGAATTGGCTCTCATCATACACAAAAATTTCAGCCACTAAACCATCCACAGATGTAAACTGCAGGCCATTGTCAAGTTATTTTTCTACAAGCCCCCTGGATGCTGCCACCAAGCACTGACATCGGGGTTAACACTAACAGGTCTGCGTCCAAGTCAAAATGAAATAGAGTTCCGATTCCAACATTAGTATGTAGTTTGCTCATGTATGTAGTTTGATGACATCATATTGAATTGCATAGCACCTTTCTGTGAGGTATGGTAACTACAACTGATAAGACACAAGATTCATATCAGTCATAACTAGCACATCTGAATAAAGCTACTTGAATGGAATTGGTTCTGAACAGAATGTTAATGTTAAACTGAATGTTTCAGGAGGCTGCCAGAACAGGACATCTGACACCCAGCTGTTGATTTTAGTACGTTTTCTGTTTCTGTTACCTATGCCAGAATGCACAGAGCACAAAGGCAGGTACTCCATCCCCAACAGGCTCACTCTCTGCTCTTAGCAGAAAAAAACAATGCAATGGGGACTGTGATGCTGTAACCTCAAGTGAGGCATGATGAATTTTGGCCAGATGGGTCTTTTCATTTGAAAGCACAATGCTATTTTATAGGGCAAATCCTAGCCTTACAATGTTCTGCAGCTCTGAGTTAGCCATATCTCTATATACAAACTGCATATTTCTTTTGGGGAACTCACTTCAGCATCAGCTGAATAGCAACTATGCAGCTCCTGGATTCTGCACCTTGCCAAAGGGGATCAAATATGTGACTTGCTCAGCTCCCCTGCAGCTGGAAGCTGCGTTTGTCCCCCAGCCGAGGAACTGGGGGCTGAGAGAAGCAGTGGCATTAAGGGCACAGCTCCCAGCTGCTTGGCCCTGGTGAGGGTGCAGGCAACTCTCCCCTCCTGCCCTCCCTCTGAACCACATTGCTGATGTGTGCCGGACTGGGGCTGGGTTGTTCCAGCTCTGGGTTCATAATGGTTGCCAGCCCTTTCCCTAAGTGACAGAAAATGCAGTTGATGTAAAATAACTTTTTGCGTGATGTGACACAAGGCCAGAGATCCTTCAGCATGGGTTATTCAGTAATCCAAACACCCTAGAGATTGATATTACACGAGAGAATGAGGTGATTGTTATTCTGAGTGAATATATTGACCTGGGGCAGAGGTTTCAATCCTTTTCCTAGGAAACTCTGGGCATGTATTAAATAAGAACTCTGTCACCACGATGGCAGTACACTGGCAGTACCTAATCTCCCCTCCTTTTCCTGTTGGCATCTTGTGTGTTGGTGGTGGTGTTTTGAATATTGTGCCTTGTAACTGGGCCAGAGGATCTGGGTGACTTTCGGACAAAATGGCCCAGGAGACTCCTTCCAGTCCTGTGTTCCAAGGTGGGGAAGAGGGCTGCAGGTATTTATTTTACCAGTAAGATTTCTTTCCCTCAGGTTGGCCCACTTTCCAAAGTAATGTTGTCTCCTTTGCCCAAGCAGTTAGCCAGTACTTGGGGCCTTGCAGGCCTGTTTCCCTTGGAGAGCAGGAAGGGGCAGGGGGAGTGATACAAGTCAGATATATGCTAGGTGTTCCAACACAAATCAATAAATAAAGTGTACAAAATTCTGTTTTCTTGAAAAGCACAGAAACAATGAGCAGCAAGCAGTTCCCTTGCTCATAGATCCTCAAGTCTGCCTCTCCAGCGAGCTGTGCCAGGAGCTCTGTTCCTTCCTCTCAGTCTCTCTCTCACAATTCCCCCCTGGCTTTCTGCAGCCAGCATACTTAGCATGCACACAATTCTAGCCCTTGTATATTCCCATCAAAAAACCCTGTTAATAATCTACTTAGTCTAGCTTCACCCTACCATGAGGCCTATCACCCAGAACAGGGGTGGGCAAAACACAGCCCACAGGCCAGATCCAGCCAGCCGAGTGATTCTATCCAGCCCATGGCAGGTCCCTTGGCCTTGGCCAGCCCAGGCACAGGGAGCAGCCTGGGTCATGATGTGTGTGGCCATTTCTGCCACTCCCAAGCACGAAGGTGCCGCCTGGTGCGGAGCACAGCCTGCCCCATTCCCATGTGCAGCTCTCTGACACACCAGGAGCTGTAGCCCGTGGGCTGGGCGGCACAGCAGTGGGGTGGGGGCAGTATGGTGGCTGGACTTGGCTGCCCAGCAGCCCCCATAGTGGTGGTTCACTCTGCCCTCCCACTTCTGGTTGTTGCTGCCAGTGTCGAGGCTGGACCCAGCCCTGCTGCCTGGGCACCCCGGCCTGTCCGCCCCACACTCACAGCCAGGGACACCAGGTAGGTAGGAAGTGACATCTGGGGCCAGGCCCAGGATCGTGGTGCGGTGACAAAGCAGGGCCAGGGCCTGGGGTAGAGCCTGTGACCCCATCCCATCCACCCAGTTGAGCATGTCCTGCCTGCATGGGTCCTGGCCTGGTTTCCCTGCCTGCTCCAACACCCTCAGTGGTGGATGGGTCCAGGGCTGGATAGGATCACTTGGCATCACCCCAGCTCTTCCTCCCTCCCTACCCCCCCCATCATGCCAGGCAATGCAAACAGCCGTGATGGGGAGCCAAGGCTGGCTGTTGAGGCCCTGCCCTCAACAGCTCACCATAACTCCTTAAGTGGCCCTCCAGCACAAATTGCCCTGCCCTAGCCCAGGGTCATCTCTAGCATTGTCCACAGCTACTTTTACTACATAAACAGGACTAATTGCTCCTACTGCTGATCCTGAATGAAAAAGTTTAACTTATGGATTTGTTTTAATGAGGTCTGTGCCTGACTTTGGATCTAAAACTCTGTGTTGGCAGCCATATAATACAACATTTGAGTAGCTTCCCAACTCTGCATACCTAAATGAGAACTGGGCAACCAGAGAGCCCTTGGGTACCATAACACTAATTCTTTTAAAACCCTGACAAAGTTCATTAATTTTTTTAATCAATGATTAACAGAATGAAAGCCAAACTCCCATTTATAAAAATAGGGCCATCATTGAACAAGCCCAGTAGATAGTAAAGTTGGGAAAGCTTTAGATATTAGATTCTCTGCTAGCCATACTAGTGGTTATATTATCCTCTTAGTAAAAAAAAAGGGAGGAGGGAGGACCCAGGCAACTATAGGCCTGTCAGTCTTACCTCACTCCTAGGGAAACTCTTTGAGAAGATCATCAAGGAGCACATCTGAGATGGGCCGGCTTCAGGGATGATGCTCAAGAGCAACCAGCACGGTTTCCTTAGGGACAGGTCATGTCAGACCAACCTGATTGCCTTTTATGATCAGGTCACAAAAGCATTGGATGCAGGTGTTACCGTGGATGTAGTCTTTCTGGACTTCAGCAAGGCCTTTGACACCGTCTCCCACCCCATCCTCATTAAAAAA
>NW_017728992.1:180976046-180993177 GCF_001723915.1 Gavialis gangeticus
GGGACCAGAAGGGTTTGGGAGAGACCTTGTTTCCCCTTGCGCCCCCTGGCATAACATGGAATAATGGCCACAAGTTGTTGGAGAGGAGGTTTAGATTAGACATCCGTAAGAACTACTTCATAGTTATGGAAGCTAGGATCTGGAACCAACTTCCAAGGGAAGTGGTGCTGGCTCCTACCCTGGGGGTCTTTAAGAAGAGGCTTGATGCCTACTTGGCTGGAGTCATTTGAGCCCAGTTTTTCTCCTGCCCTGGCAGGGGGTCGGACTTGAAGATCTACAAGGTCCCTTTCGACCCGACTTCTAAGATTCTATGATTAAGTGAGCTTTGCAGAACACGGAGGGCAGGAAGAACATAGCTTTTCTACTTAATCTTGCCTTAGATACTAGAGGCTAAAACCAAAAGGCATCACCTTTTTATATTTTATGGTGCACAAGTTGTGAGCGAACAGAGGTCTCTGCCCCTTGTCATGCCCCAATTGCCCAAAAATGATAGCATGACCAAAACTAGTCACAGTTTGTGACATCTTATAGGTGGGCTAGGCAGGTTTAGATTTTCTATTGGTAAATGTTGATAAACATTGATTTCACCTCACACTCCCAGACCAACAAAAAATATTTCCATCAATAATCAAAATTTATAGAAAAGGGAAATAAGAGAAATGATGGCTGATGGAGTGTGTGACTGCTGTCATTTGGACTGCAGCTCCCAGATACCCCAGGGGACTGGGAACAAAGGAAAAGGAAGTGACAAAGTACACGAGGGAGTGACAGGTGAGTGGAGCTGGGACTGATTGCAGCTCTGCTGCTCAGCTGGCAGCAGTCCTATAGTAGTTACATTTGTCATTAATCAACTGTCTGCCCCACCCCCCCAACTCTAATTTTGCACAATCCTAAAAATTTAAATGAATAAAAATCAAAATAAATGCTTAAAAATAAACATTGATATTGTCCGTCAAAATTGTAAAAAAAACCCCCAAAAATGCAATTCTGCCAAGTTTATTTACAGGGGAGGATGTTTGTTCATTTATTGCACACCAAGAATTCCCCTGAAGGGGATTCCCGGGCCATATGTTTCACGGGTTGGGGCACACTACTGTACAGGGGTTCTGCCCGCCTGCAAACGCATGCCCCAGACACAGCAGTGGCACCTGGGTCCACTGTAATGCAGGATTGAGCGCCTGAATTCCCAGGAGCAGCAGGATCCCAAACCTGCGTGACAACAGCCCTGGCAACATCTGTTTCTGCTGATCAAGTGGCTCAATTGTGCCAGGACACATCTCAGTCCGGCTGATGCCACAACATTCCTTACAGCGAAACAGTGGGAGGACGCGAGCCTTTCCTTAAAGAGGAAAAAATAGACAAGTGCAGAAGAAAATAACCAGAGAAAAGAACAATAATCAATGGATCCTGTTGGCAGTTTGGGAAATATGAGATTAGAAGCTCACTGAGCTTTTACAGGAAGGGTTTGAAGGCTTGAAGTTTGGGAGCATATTAAGTTTTGAGTTGTTCTGAAGACACAGAGACGAAGCGCAACTCACCGTGCTGACACTTGTTTCAAGGGTGATTACCATTTCTACTTCCTGAAAACAGAGGCAATACAGGAACCTATTTTAAACAGTTTATTACCTGAAAGGCTTTTTGAACTGTGTCTTAGTGTCGAGTATGCACTGGAACTAGGCAAGAGTGTTCTAGTGGGTTTCTCCGTCTTCTTCTGCGAAAGCTACCAGAGCTTTCCAGAGGAGCAGAGTTCATAGATAACTAGATTATATTATGCATACATAATATAGTCCGTGATTATTTGTAATCCAAATGTACCATGCTTGTTTTCTCATATTCTTAATGGCCTTTGGACAGTGAAAACACAATATCCAATCAAGGTTTCATAAAAGCAACAACGCTGTTAGCTCATTCACTACAAAGGAGGAGTATAAAGGGAAAAGGATCCCAATCTAGTTGGAGATGTGAGCTCTACTATGACAGAATGAAACGGGCTGTGAGGAACTGGGCATGGGCATACCCATAGTGTTCACCCAGCAGAGATATCCAGCGTAGGGGCTGGTGAGCACTACTGTAAATTTCCTGAGTATAAATTGCTATGGATGAATATTCAAGGATGTCTAACTAATACCTAACTAACAGTGCAAGGCTTAGCACTTTCTTTGCTGACCTTCACCACATGTAACCCCATAAGTCAATGGAGTTAGAACAAAGCTGGACCCATAAATGCTTATTAAACAGCTTGGGCTGAATTCAGAGATGGAATAATTATGTAATCCAAAGACCAATGCAAGTCAGTTTAGGCTCCTTCTATCTTTTTTCTTACACCCTCCAGCCATTGCTTTTCTATCTGAACCCTACCCTCCCAGCATACACACTGTATAAATTACACCAGTTGGCTTAAACCAGTTCATCAATGTGCCACTCACACCATTCATATCATTCTGTGCTGGACTATGTGGGTTCATAAAGGTAAAAATAAAGAGCAGGATACAAAATCTTCCACAGATCAAGACATGATATAATTTCAAATAATATATTTGAGGGAGTAGGTCTTTCTCAAACCAGAGACCCATGCATGGAGTTCATGGATAGAGTTTTTTCTAGTAGACAACACAGTGCATGTTTTCTTTAAGATGCATTACAATCCCCCTGTACTTCAGCTATCTTATCTTTGAACAATTCTTTTTTTTTATTTTTTTTTGTTTTGTTTCTTTTCCTCCCCCACCAACTTGTTGATTCATCCCTTTGGAGGATCTGCATATGTGCCAGTATCAAAGCTATTTGGCTGAACACTGTATTTGCCCAACCAGTTGGGTTCTCTTTATATTTAAATATTTGCTAATTTGTCCTTACCATAACATTTTCAGGTGCCCTAAACATGGATCACATCAAGAAATAAATATTGCCAAACTCTCTGCTAGCAAACTCTTAACTCCAGTGAAGTTGTGGCACATAAGATATTTGCTCATTTCTTTCTTTACATAGGGACTAATCCAAACAACACTGAAGACAATGGTAATTTTTTCACTGACTTTTTGTAGATTTGGATTTGCATACATAGTGCACATAGTGTATCTATTTCATATAAATAACACACAGAATGCTTTCCTAATTGTTAAGTTATGGATGGTATCCTGCAAGTGCTACATACTAAATGGAACATGTTAACGCCACCATGGCTAAGAATAAAAGCAATGATTAAGAACCCATACCTTGTACTTTGTACCTGTTCCAATACTGAAGTTTTCATCAAAGTCCAAAATCTCAAGGCATGAAGGGAGTTCACTATTACTTTTTCTAAGAAAACACATTTTTTTATTAAAAGCAGAAAGGCACCATTCTCTTAAAAAAAACCCTTCACATTTTTGTATCAATAATGGAAATTTATGTACTGTGATCAGGGGCTGTCTAGCATCTCTCCTAACTTTTTTTTAAATGTCCATAAATAAGAAGCTTAAGGCCAATGAATATAATCAATAAATGTTCTTAATGTTCTGCTTTCAGATTGTTTCCATTTCACAGGAAGTTCAAGTTTCCTTCAACAAATACTTGTATTTTCTGCTAAGATATATTTTACATTAATTCTTAGCTTATTTGTCTGTATGAAAAGCAAGGATTTTTTGTGATCTCTTTTATTGGACCAGCTGTATAGATCTGAGGAAAGGCACTTGGATCTCTCAAGTATATTTTAACAACCCTTGCAGCTACAGGATACTGACTGCCCTCATTCCCCTACTTAACCTGTGGCAGGTTAGGGTCCTATGTCTTGCAGTTGTGTAATAGGGTTGATCATGTAATTTTGTAATAAGCTAAACGAGGACTAGAATGGGATGATTTGGATAAGGAGGATCCAGACTTAGGCAGGAGGTTGGACTACATGACCTCTGGAGGTCACTTTCAGCCCCAGTTTTCTATGATTTTATGCTCATGGGTACAACAACACTCCAACATTATTTATTTAGGAACAGCAATAATTCCACAGATTATGTTATTTTAAAAAAATGAATTTTCTCATAAATTGCAAACATATCCTATTTTTATCCATTCTGACCTGCATAAAGGTACCACTATTTCCTAAGATTCCAAAAAGGTTAAATCAAAGTAGGTTGTATAATCAGAGGCCTGGCAGGATTGGACCCTTTTAGCTTATTAAAAAAAGGCTTTTTGATGTAATGTTGATGAGACCTGAAAGTATAGATTCTTGCAACCATAGAGCTCTATTTCCATCCATAAGGCAAGGAATGGTGACACCTTAGAGACTAACTGGTTCAGAGAGGCATGAGTTTTTGTACGAGACAGCCAACTTCTTCGAATTCTGTCGCCTATGAAAATGTATACATCTCCAAACCAGTTAGCCTCTAAGGTGCCACCCTTCCCAGCCTTCTGCCTGACTTTAGACTAACACAGCAAACCACCTCTCTTTATTCATTGCTGTGTTATCCTGGGTTTTTGGAAGAAGCAGGGAGACTCTGTGTTCTCATTAAGCCTTTATTGTAACAACTAACCCGACCCAAAATGGTTGATTGACCAGTTCCTGAGGATGACATTACTCTCTAGTAAAGGAGTTAACCCTTACTACTACATCCCCTTTTCTCAGGGGATAACTTGATACACACTTAGTTACAAAATGAACCTAAACAAAGCAAAAACATCAGTAAGTCTATTTGTTTAGACACGACTAATTCACAAGTCTAATCTTATAGTTTCATAGATTCATAGGCGTTAGGATTCATAGATGTTAGGGTCGGAAGGGACCTCAATAGACCATTGAGTCCGACTCCCTGCATAGGCACGAAAGAGTGCTGGGTTCAGATGACCCCAGCCAGATAGATGCCCATCCAACCTCCTCTTGAAGACCCCTAGGGTAGGGGAGAGCACCACCTCCCTTGGGAGCCCATTCCAGACCTTGGCCACTCCAACTGTGAAGAAGTTCCTCCTAATGTCTAATCTAAATCTGCTCTCTGCTAGCTTATGGCCATTATTTCTTGTGACCCCCAGGGGCGCCTTGGTGAGTAGAGCCTCACCAATTCCCTTCTGCACCCCCATGATGAATTTGTAGGCAGCCACAAGGTCGCCTCTCAACCTTCTCTTGTGGAGGCTGAAGAGGTCCAGGTGCCCTAGTCTCTCCTCGTAGGGCTTGGCCTGCAAGCCCTTAATCATACGAGTGGCCCTCCTCTGGACCCTCTCCAGGTTATCCACATCCCTCTTGAAGTGTGGCGCCCAAAACTGCACGCAGTATTCCAACTGCGGTTTGACCAGCACCTGATAGAGGGGAAGTATCACCTCCTTGGTTCCGTTAGTCATACATCTGCTGATGCATGATAAAGTACAGTTAGCTTTTCTGATGACTTCATCACACTGATGACTCCACTTCCATGCTACCGGGCAGGTCATTTCCTAGGCAGTAGGTGTGCTGGACAGTTTTCCTCCCTAGGTTCAGCACTTTGCATTTCTCCTTGTTAAATTGCATTCTATTGTTTTCTGCCCATTTGTCCAACCTGTCCAGGTCTGCCTGTAGTTGTTCCCTGCCCTCCGGTGTGTCCACTTCTTCCCACAGTTCTGTATCATCTGCAAACTTGGACAGCGTACACTTTACTCCCTCGTCCAAGTCACTGATGAAGACATTGAAGAGTACTGGTCCAAGGACCGAGCCCAAGGACCACCAAATCTCTTTGGTGGAACTGAGGTGCGTCCAGACCTAGTGTGGTAAACTGGTGGGATTTGGTGGAGATGTTCTTGATTCCTATGGAGAAGACCTCTAGGTTTCTCCACCCAGTACGAATGAGGAGTATCTGCCCTACCCTGGATGGTGCCTTTGATCCCTGGCTCTGGGATCCAAACTTCCTGCTGGTGGGAAAGAGCACAAACATGTCTTGAAGCATGCTGGGTATCACAGTTACATCTCTGATGGTCCTTTATCTGTTTGTCTTTCTCACAAAATGCCTGTGGATTGACAAGTTTTGGCACCAAGGCATTGCTCATACTTGGGAGGGTTTTATGGAGTCAGTGACTCAGAAGCAATTCAGCTGGACTCCACCCACATGCCAGTGGTGTTGAATGGTAGATCAAGAGTACCTTATAGAGATGTTCATTCTTCTGGAGCAAATCCTTCACAGCCCACACCATACATTCTGCTTCTCCATTACTGTGGGGAAAATGTGAACTTCTGGTGACATGCTGAAAGTCATACCAGGCTGCAAACTGCTTAAACATGGCTCCATAAAATTGTGAGCCATTATCAGTTCTTAAAACTGAAGGTGTGCCATGCTGTGCAAATATACTCTTCAATGCCATTATAACTATCTCTGTTGTGGTGTTCTGTAATTGCACCATCTCCAAGTAACGGGAATAATAATTGATAGCAATGTGGTGAACAGAACCCTTCCAGGTGAATAAATTCGCCCCCAACATCTGCCATGATTGATCTGATAAATGAGTTGTGAGGCATGGCTCCACATGGACTGGTTGGTGTTGGGCACAAACCTTACTACTGGCCACCCAGTTGCGTATTTCATCACAGATGGAGGGCCACAATACTGTCTCGCAAGCCCTGGCTTGACACTTTGTAATGCCCTGGTGAGCATCATGAATCTTCTCTAGGATTTCCTGGTGTCATGCAGAAGGTATCAGTACTCTGTTGTGGAACATAACTAAGACTCTGACAACATGGAGATTGAGTCTCTCTTGTTGGTACTCTGCTAGGTCACAGCCCTTGAATATTACCTGATGCTATCCTTCCAAGCAGTATTTCTTTATATACTGACAAGAGGAATCAGGTTATTGAGCTTCCTGAATTCTCTTTTGTTGTGAAGCAGATATGGGTATCCCATCCGAAATAACGTCCATGTAAACAGCAATCTCTTGTTCCTGGTGGAGTGCCTCTGGAGACAGCGGAGTCTGTAATGGTGTCCTAGAAAGAGTATCAGCTGTTTGTAACTCTTTTTCTGTGATATGTACTATATCGTAGGTGAATTCCAGCATTGTGAGGCAAAATCACTGGATTCTCAGTGGAAGTTCGTCGAGAGGTTTGTCTCCTAACAGAGACACAAGTGGCTTGTGATCAATTTGTAAAGTGAAAGTCAGGCCCACAAGAAAAGTTCTGAATCACTCACATGTCCATGTAACTACTAGTGCTTCTTTGTCTATTTGTGCATATCAAGTTCCAGGTGGAGAAAGCACTCTTGACACAAAAGCAATAGGGGCCCAGTGGCCTGCTTCCTGACATTGTTGTAACACTCCTCCAATCCCATACAATGAAGCATCTGCTGCAATACGAGTTCCTCATTGTAACAGGGGGCCTTCCCAGGGCGGGTTAGAAGTTGGTCTGCCCACCTATTTCTGGGCTAACTGCCTGCCTCTCTCTCCTGCCACATCAATGGAAAATGATTAAGATATTACCCAGGAGGGACGCTGCCCATTTCCTGCCCCAATGCCAGAGGCCATTATCTGCAGCTCCAAAACCTCCCCTACACTGCAGCCCATGCCTTGCAGGTTCTTACCATCTCTGGCCCCACATTGGGCCCCATAACACTGTAGTCTGGACCCCAACTAGGTCCCTCCTTATCAGGCAGCCTATTCCACCCTCATTCTGGGCTGCCTAGCTCCCTGCAGTCTTCCCCATCTCGGATGTGGCTCCCCCCAGGACCTTTGGCCACACAGACCCTGGCCCCACCCCCAAGGTCAGTTGGAACCCCAGGCCCTCGTCTCTGGGCATCCCTTGCAGTGGGCCCCTGACCCTTTTGACCCTTCTGGTCCTAGCCCCAGCATTAACCAGTCAAGGGTACCTCAAGTCAGGCTTCTGAGCAACTAACCCACTATCTCTTATATCGGTCTGACTTCTCAGGCCCTACTACGAGGTTACCCACCTGGCTGTGGGGGCTGGGGTTATTAAGGCATCTCGACCCACCTTTCAGTGGAGTGGTAACTGGCTTGGCATTCCCTGGAGGCTGTCCCACCATGAACAGCCCCATTAGGCCACCAATCCCTGGCAGGGTGCTGTTTTAGGTCATACCCAGGACCAGGAGCCTCCAAACCATCCCCATAAGCTCCTGCCCTTACCTCTAAGCTGTTTCTAAGCCTCAGCTCCACCAGCTGATGTCTCTCTTATGACTGCCAGCAGCAAACTGCTGCTTCACCTTATATATATATCCTGGGTCTCAAAATGGCCTCTGTACTCAAGCACCTTGGTGCTGCCTGCTCTAGCCCAAAAGTGCCATGCCACACTCATATTAGATCATATTGGGCCAGTATCAGGAATGAACTGATTATAGATTTTATCTCATTGAAAGCCAGCTGCGGTCCCCAGAGCCATATGTTCTTGTCACTTAAAAGGTCTCTTAAAGGCTTTATTATTGTTGCCAAGTTTGGCACAAAACAGCCCAACTATGTGGCCATGCCTAAACATCTGCATAATTCAGGGACATCTTTGGGTTCTGGGAACCCCCTTGATGGCTGCAACTTTCAATGGATCTGGCTGGATCCCATGCAGTGTAATTCAGTGTCCCACAAACATGAGTTGTGACATAGCAAAGGTGCACTTTTCATTAAGTGTAACTTCAGCTTCTTGGGGTTTTTGGAGCGTTGCATCCACTCTTCCATCGTGTTGTACCTTGGTAGTCCCAAAAATCAAAACATCATAGGCATGGCAAAGAACTCTTTCTAGGCCATCCAATATCTGTGACATCTGAAAATGAAAGAATTCAGGAGTTGATGAAATTCCAAAAGGTAGCCGTTTAAACCAGTAGCATCAAAATGGGGTAATAAAAGTTGTTAGCTTGGATGATTCAGTGTCTAGAGGAATCTGCCAGAACCTTGCCTGAGCATCCAGTTTTGTGAAAACTTTGGCTCCTGCAAGTTGAGCCAAAGTGTTCCACAGAAGGAAGAATGTGTCTTTCTCTGCACACATACTTGTTCAGCTTTGTGAGGTCAACACATATCCTAATCTTACCGTTTGGTTTTGGCACAACCACCATCCCAGAACACCAAGGAGTAGGTTCTTCAATCTTTCTAATTACTCCCATTTCCTCCATGCACGTTAGCTCTTCTTTAACTTTGTCCATTAGTGGCAGTGGTACCCATCTTGGAGTAGTTAATGCATATGGACTGGCATCAGCTTTTAGGCATATCTGATATCCACCTGACATTTTTCCCAGACCAGAAAAAAACTGATGGGTATTTGGTTCTGTGGTACTGCTCCAAGGATTTCTGGTCTGCTATTTCATCTAGTCGATGACAAGTTGCAGTGCCTGTATAGCTGGTAATCCAAGTAAAGGCACAGCAAGATCACCAATCACATAAACTTCCTGGTCTATACATCTCTTCATCAGTGTCATCTTTGCATTAAAAGATCCCAGTACTTTGAGGGTAGTGTCTCCTGGTCCCTGTAACTGTTTAGTAGGGGTAAGGAGAATCCCATCCCTGTGTGGGATGTAGTAAGAGTTGTAGATAGCTGAGACTGCTGCTCCTGTATTTATTTTAAATGGTATTGGCTATCCATTGAGATCAATTTCTGTCATTCAGACTCCTGGATCTGATGAAGACTCTGTAACTCCATCTAAAAGTACGGTGCAATCCTCTGCATCCTGTTCTGTGACTTCATGGACTCCAATGGTTGAGCGACAAACAGAAGCATAGTGACCTTTCTTTTTGCATCGCCGACATATCTCTTCCATAGCAGGACACTGAGCATGACTATGTCCTGAAGTTTGTTCACACCTGTGACATCGGCCTCCTTTCCCACTTGTTTGCTGCTGTGGGCGCTGGGGAGGCCACTCCCTGTATACATTGTGCCTGTCAGTTCTATTTGTATTTGTAGTTTCTTTACAGCATATCCTGCATCCATATTAGTTAATACCTGACAGGACTGAGAATCATTCCGGATTTCTCACTGATGCTGCTTAACTAGCTCTAATTGGCAAGCCGGTGTGATAGCCTTCTGGCGCATTAAATCAGGGTCCAACTCAAATCTTTGTGAGAGCTCTGTATCACGAAGCCCCACAACTAAGCGGTCCCTAATTAGCTCCTCCTTAAGCTCCCTATATTGGCAGGATCCAGCCGTTGTATACAGAGATGTGATAAATCTGTCCACAGGTTCTGAAGGCTCCTGTTACAGAAGTTGAATCTAGTTCGTTCATAAATCGCATTTCTTTTGCCCAGAAAATGATCAGTTAATGCTTCTATCACTGTGGCATATTGCTTTTTCTCAGCATCTGTAAGAGGCAGTGACAGCAGAATTTCATCCGCCTGATATCCCAGAGAGTAGATAAGAGTACTCACTTGGTAAGCTTCCAGCTGTTTGTCTAGGCCTGACACCTCCCTGAAGTGATTAAAATGCCTGATCCATTGAGACTATGTTCCAGGGGAATGGAATCAAATTTTTCTGGTGGTGCACCTTTGAGTGCCTGCATGGTCTCTGGAGCCAGCCTTAGTGCTGTGCTGGGCTCTGCTGCAGATAGAGGCGCCCAGCCCTGCTCTGTGTTGGATTCAGCTCCTGCTGAAGTTGGATCCATCAGTCAGGAATCACCTGTTTGATTTCCTGTTAGTGGCAGGATTCACCACTCTCTACACTGTATGTTATCTGGGCTTTGGAAGAAGCAGGAAGACTCTGTGTGCCCATTAAGCCTTTATTGTAACAACTAATCCCTGACCCAAAATGGTCGACTGACCACTTCCTGTGGATGACATCACTCTTTAGTAAGGGAGTTAACCCTTACTACTACAATTGCCACCCATGGGATGTAGATAAAATAGAGGAAAAAATAAGGTGCGTTATCTAGAGCTAAGGAATCTGATCTGAAAAATCTGAAGAAAGAATTTATCCCTGAAGAAAGAAAAGGACATATCTATTTTTTTCTGAGGTCTTTTCTCTTTTCAAAGTAGACACTTTCTACGCTGTATAAAACACAAATAGTTTCTGATAGCACATTCAACATATCCCACTAAAATATGGAAAGTTATCTGTATAAAGGGTTTGCAGAACTGAGCCCTAAAAATGAAGTTGTGAAATGTTCTGCACTTATTTTCTTAAACCTCTAACAATATAGTCCTTTACTATTAATTTATTTCAAATGATTGCTGTTAGTTTGGTAGTGGTTCACAAAAACTCGTCCATTCTTATTTTATTCAAGGGGCACAAAAGGAAGGTTCATTAACAGCCTTTCTTCATCTACTGTTTGTTAATTGTTGTTTCATTCACTGTATAGCCAACTATATAGTACTTTATCCAGGTTTGTGGGTAAGTGTTCTGTGCACGCTTACAAGCTACAGACAGGTCTGAGGCAGACATACGAGTACAGGATGAGAAAAAATAAAATCACTAACTATTTACAAGGGATCTCCCATTTCAGGAAGATTCAAGGGATATTCATACTGCAACCTTTCTGACAAATGGAGGCCAGCTTTGGTTACTACCCAGGGTTACCAAGAAAACCCATTGTGAGAAGCCTCCATGTTTAAGTATATTTAATTTATGAATCTCTATGGTTCTCTGGGCACAAAGCCTAGGGTGTGGGTAAGAGGAAAATGGGCCTGATCAGCAGGTAGAATTATTTCTGGGGAAAAAAAGAATTTGAAAGTAAGATTGGGTTGGTACATTGTCAATATTGAAACAAGGGAGTTTCCACCAAAAACATCCACCTTCATCTGCCCTGGGTGTCAACAGCCTTGCAGACAGGAGTGCTGGGAGATTAGGGAATCAATTCACTTTTCTGTGCAATCCAAACATATTCTCATTCCTTTTACCAAGAATGGCACTAGTATTACATGGCAAGCACATGTGTGTACAAAAGGCACCTCACTGGAAATGTTTATATTTTGTTCCTGAAAAATATTACTAAGGATATGGATGGTATAGCACCGTGTTCAGTTTATACATCCTGAGGAAGGCATGAAGGAGAGCATTATGAAGAAAGTGGGTGGGTAGTGTCTTTGGCATCCACTTTTGGGAATTTTAAAAAAATTCTTCCCATTTTTTTGGGGTCCAATCCAACAATAAGAAAGGAAGAAATGTGCTCTTCAAAAGTATTTTTGTGATAGCCAGGGATAAATTATCTCTGGCAGAGATTATTTAGCAGTATCCAGCAAGAAGATGAACTCCAATAGGGGATTCACTTTTCTATTCGGTGGTAAAATTATAGCCAGGGTCTCCCAGGAGTATCCAAGAATCCCCTCCTCCATGCCACTGGGACACAGGTTTCATATCTTCCTGTACAGCCAGATTGTGGCTCTCCTTTTTGAAACCACATAAGGACACCATTTAATCCACAGCCACTCCCTTGCAGAGCTTCTCCACATCTCAGCAGCGAGCAGGGAGGGAGAGGTGGGGATATATGACAAGTACTTCCTCTCTTCCCATTTTCTTATCTGTTGGTTGGACAGCTGGGGGTGATAGGTTCAACCACCATCACAAACTTCTTTCCCTCCCAGTCCCAGGCTACAGCAGTTACATCAGCACTGCAGAAAAAGGAAGACCCAGAGAACACAGCTCCTTCTCTGGGCTCCTCCTGGGATGGGTAGTTACAAGCTGTCCCTTAGCCAAAGCCTACCGTCACATTATGGTGGTTAATAGTTTTCTCTCTACACTCATCTTTCCAGAGTTAATCTCTCCTTTTCAAGTCAGCCTTGAAGAACAAGAGTGAAAAGCACGAGAGGCAAATCAGGGGAGTAGGGGAAGGTGCAGTGGTGCGGTCGCACTCCCATTCTGCTGTGGCTGTTCCTGGTGGACTGGGGCACAAGGGGAACCACAGTCACTCCTGCTCTGCTCTAGGTGTGGGCTGCAGCTGTGGGGGGTCCAGGCTCGGGAGGGATCAGCAGTGGCAGCAGGCCGGGTTCGCCTTTCTACACCCGCTCCCTGACACCCATACCAGTTGTTTGCTGCTGGCCAGGAGGAGCTAGAAGGAGGAACCTATCCTCCACCACTGCCATTGACACAAGCATGGGGGGAGCCCCAGAGCTGGTTCAGCCCTCCTCCAGCCATATGCTGCAGACAGCAGCTGCACAAGAACTCAGCTAGGGACATGGAAGTTCCTCTGTCAAGCAAGCCACACACCCCTTTGGTAAATCCTAGATCCACCCATGAAAGCCATGCTGCTTACAAATATAGGCACAGGGCCAAAGCATCCTGTGGCCTGCTATCTTATGCCTCCAATATGAAACAGAAAGAAGTAGATGTACATGTAGCTGGGTCCACAATTGTCTACAGAGGCACTTTAAATGTTCAAGTACTTCATGATGCCCATAACAACAGGGCTCTGAATGACTCACAATTGCTAGTTAGGGCTGACCCTTTGGCTACCCTCATGGCCATACCCACCAGCCACCTACACTGAAAACCCCTAAGCTGACCTCTTTTAGTAGTTACCAGGAAGCTTTCTTAAACTTTGGGATTTGAGATTGATCGGCGTCCTACATCTCACTCCTTGCAAAGTTTTCAGAATTCACTGAAGCACTGCAGGTCACGGGTACAGAAAGTCTGCTATCTGCAATGCCACAGTTTCTTGTTTCTGGGTTCCAGCTCTTGTGCAGTCTACTTCCTGGCTTTACTCAGGCAGATATTAGAGTCAAGAACAGGAGGGGAAAGATGACTCAATTCAGAGAACAGGAAGCACTATGCTTATGGATGCGATTCAGGCCAAAGCATAATCAAGATGACAGGTGGTTCAAGCTGGTTGAAGGTGACCCCCAGGGTCCACACTATATATCAGCATAAACAGGCCCTAAATTACCCCATTTGAACTCTTAACATTGACAAATAAAATAAAAGAAAATAAAGAACATTGATTTAAAATAAGGAAAAAACCAGAAAAAACCAGGCCTAGGCACCTTTCATGTCTATGGCATAGTCCAGGGGTGCTCAATCCCTGGCCCACAGGCCAGATATGGCCCCTGGCACTGCGTCATTTGCCCTGCAGGGCTCCTCATGGGCCCATGGGGAGCCCCACAAACCATGGCCCCATGTGTTAGATTGAGTGCACAAGGCAGTATATGGCTTGATCCCAGCACATGAGGCCAAGGGGTGATGCAGGGTCCCCAAGGCCAATCCTGATATGTGGAACCAGGTGGAAACATAGTGGGCTCCCAGGGCCCAATCCTGTAAGGTGGAAACAGTGTGGGGCCCTGGGCCTTGTTCTGGGCAAGTGCAGCTAACAGGTTGAGCTTGACCAACATGGCCAAATCATGTCGACTAATGGCCTAACAATGTATTTTTCTTTCTTTTTGGATTCCAGAATATTATTTTCCTTTTTATAAGAATGTTTGTAGTGGCAACGCATGTGTGTGCCCTACCCAGTCCTAAAGGGAATTTGAGGACAGCTCCCAGGATTGTGACTATGTGGCCTTCTAAAGGTACAATGAAAAATACATACAACATTCACCATTAACCAGTCAGTGTTTATCTACTGTGCCTACACTGTGACACAGCTGAAATACAACAGTAACTTCTCCATATTTAAAATAAGAGTCTTTCTTATCTTGATGTTTTGCAGCTGGATTTCCAAAGTTTTATCCTGAGTCTGATCTATCCCCTGCTACATATGTTCTGCTTAGCTGAAAGATCTTGGTGTGCTGCTCAGTGCCATGCCCATATTTGTTAAATTTTTCAGAATAAAATGGAAATATGCCTACTTTGACATCATCATTCTTATAGCTTGACAGCTTAAAAGTCCCACTGTATTTTTCCTTTTTCCTAATCTCAAAGGCTCTGATACAGAAAATCACTTATGGATATGCCTAACCATATGCTCATGAGCATTATCACTGGCTTCAGTTCCCAAGTCTATGTGCCACACTGGTCAGTAGTATACAGCATTGTCAACCCAAGACATTTTTTTTTACTGATAGTCTACAAGCTTTTTACTGATATATGATTTACATACATACATGTAACTTCTGCCAGTCCATGCTCTGCTGCCAAACTCTGGTTAGAAGGGCTGGGTTCAAATTTAGGAGTTTAATATCAGCAATAGTTAAAAAAGTATAATAAATTGTCAGTAAAAGGTTTGCAGTTAAAAAGTGTCTTGGGTTGACAACCCTGCTTGACTGCAGAGGTGGTTTTACATTATGTTGTCTTCCTTGCCAGGGGCCTCCTACTCACTCCCACAATCTGATGCCCCTAAATGCACCCTGTACCATACTTCTCACCTGTCAGTCTTGCTCTCCCAATCCTGGCATGGATCCCTGAAAAAGCCAATGTGTGACCCAACAGTATTACAGCAGCCAAGGATACAGCACAGCAGCACATGGCTGAGAGAATGCTCTTTGCAGGGTGCTGCACTACCACACAAAGACCAGGTGGTAATGCCGTGCTCCGTCTGTCAGAACTTCAATAAAGCTGTGACTGCTTAGTGTTTTTACTGACAGATAAAGTTGTTTGGTTTTTTTTACCAACTCTACTGACAGCCATTTTACCCTGATTTTATACTGGCAGTTGGCAACCCTGGTAGGATATGCACTCCACCTTGTAGACAAACTTAGAAGCCAAGGACTTGCCACAGCTTCTGTCAGAAAATCAGGCTCTTTCCATACAAGTTGTAGAAACCCATACATTTCAACTTTTGAGGTGCCACAATTCAATTTCTAGTCTGGTAGCTTACCCACTTACAGTAGAGGCATCACATACACACCTGGAAAATATACTAAGAGTGAAGCAATCATACTTTGGAGTTTGGGAGATGAAAAGGTAGGACTAGGATGCATGTAGTTTGCCATGGTATTACATGCTTCAATTATTTGTTATTTCTTAATCAGCCATAATGTGGTTATCATTGTTCATGAGACAAGAGAAGAAATAATGCCTGCTCCAAGAAATTCACAGACTCTGTGGTGACTAGGGGAATGTTTCTATGTACAATGTATGACTTCCATTTTGAGTTTATGATCTCTGTATCTGTTCTTATCATTTTGAATATGTGATTTGTCTCTTTACTCTGCTGTCTTTTTTCACTCTGTGTTGGACTAACATTCTAACAGGCAATGGCATATCACTGTCAATGGAGGTTCATGAAACCTTGAAAATCTTCTATTTATATAGAAGTACCCTTGAACATTGCTAGGGTAAACCAGTTGCAGGCTCCAGCCAGTGGCTAGATTCCTGTCTCCTCTGGAACCAACAGTGAACTTCTGTTTGCTCCAGGGGATCGTTGTAACTCAGAATACTTCCTGCAAGGTATTCTGAGTTACAACGAGGAGCTGAAGTTCTGTTCGTGCCCTCTATCAGTTATCTCCCTCACTTTTCATAGATTTCATAGACATTAGGGCTGGAAGGGACCTCGGAAGATCATCGAGTCCAGCCCCCCTCCCGAAGGGCAGGAAGTCAGCTAGGGTCATAGGATCCCAGCAAGATAAGCATCCAATTTACTCTTGAAGTTGTTCAGTGTAGGTGCTTGAACCACCTCCAATAGCAGGCTATTCCAGACCTTGGGGGCTCAGACAGTAAAGAAATTCTTCCTTATGTCCAGCCTGAAATGGTCTTGCAGTAGTTTATGACCATTCAACCTTGTCATCCCTTGGGGTGCTCTGGTGAACAAATGTTCCCCCAGATACTGATGGTGACCCCTGATAACCTTATAGGTGTCCATCAGATCACCCCTAAGCCTGCACTTTTCCAGGCTAAAGGGCCTCATAGATCTTAGCCTGTTTTCATAAGGTCTGTTTTCCTGACCTCTGATCATGTGCATGGCTCTTCTCTGGACTCTCTCAAGCTTCTCCACATCCTTTTTGAATTGTGGGGCCCAAAACTGGACACAGTACTCCAGCTGCAGCCTCACCAAGGCCGAGTACAAGGGGAGAATGACGTCCCGGGATTTGCTTGAAGCATTTATGGATGCAAGCCAGTGTTTTGGTCACTTTACTTGCCGCAGCATCACATTGCAGGCTCATGTTCATTTTGTGGTCAATGATGACCCCCAAGTCTCTTTCTTCCATAGTACTAGCCAGCATAGTAGCGCTGCCAAACCTATAAGGATGCTGCACGATTTCCTCCCAAGGTGGAGAACCTTGCATTTTTCAGTGTTAAACACCATCAGGTTCTCGTCCACCCATTTGCTGAGCCAGTCCAGGTCAGCCTGGATCGCCCTGCTGTCTTCTGGCGTGGATGCTTTGCCCCGAAGTTTGGTGTCATCGGCGAACTTGGCCAGTC
>NW_017728992.1:180998177-181015078 GCF_001723915.1 Gavialis gangeticus
TCCAGGTCAGCCTGGATCGCCCTCCTGTCTTCAGGTGTGGATGCTTTGCCCCGAAGTTTGGTGTCATCGGTGTACTTGGCCAGTTCACTTCTAACTCCAATGTCCACATCATTAATGAAGATGTTGAACAATACGGGTCCAAGGACAGAGCCTTGGGGGACCCTACTGGTCACAGGGCACCTGTCATGCCTTTTACCTCTCATGCCTTTTGATGTCAGCAATTTTGGGAGGCTGCTTTCAGAGAACTGGAATGTGGTATGGCTTTAGGTGCCCTGCTCCATTCTACACAGTATTTTTGGCAAGCTCACCCTCTGTACAGTTTACTGAGCTCTTTCTCATGTCTTGTATACTTGTTTACTGGGCCTCTAGCAGCTTGCTAATTCAATAATGGAAGCTATTTCCATCCTTTGGGTATCTTCTGTGGCCTCCCATCTCCCCGTCAGCCACTCCTGTGCCTCCTGGCTTAAACAACAACATATACAACCAGGAATATAAACTACTTTACCCCCTTTGGGATTCCCTGCAAAGCTTCTCTGTCTCCAGGATCTGCAAAGCTCCTTCCCTGAACCTAGCATGGGCCAAGTCTGAAGGTCCCACCCAGAAGCCAGGCTTATATGACCTTATGCTCTACCCTCTTCCAATCATCTGACCCATTGATCTTCAGGGCCAAGCCCATGGGTTTTCCTTCACTAAATCAGCAGGCATACTATTTTGGAGCCTTCTTCTCTCCAGCCAGTACTTGCTACCTGCCTTTCTCACTAGCAAACTCACAGCTTTGCAGCCAGCCTCCTTGCAAACTGTACCCCACATCCTGCTTCAGCACTGCACTCATTCACTTCCAGTAACAGGGGTTAGGGGCCCCTGTTATGGGGACCAACACAGAGCCTAGGAGCAGGTTGAAGCTGTTAAAAAGAGGTACTAGACAGAGGACCTACACATACTGGGACTATGTCTAGAAACTCAGAGGTAGTATCTGGGATCTGTCCAGACTCACAAAATTTAAAGCTTGTGGTTTCAATTTCTGTCACCCATACCAAACAGCCTGGTAAGCATCAAGCTTGCAGAGCTTGGCTGTAATAGACCCCAAACCATAAGGACACAGAGGTCTAACCACAGACTACGCAATCTGGGATCAAATGATTGCAAAATTATTTTGTTAAAAGATTCATTTCTCTTCATTTGTTGCAATGGGTTCTCACTGATGTGGTGTTAGAGCAAATGGAACAGTGCACAATCTACCACTATGCATTTTACATTACAACCAAACTTTACAAACTTTGGTGACAAAAATTAGACCCCTAAATTCATACACAAGATTCCTACCTACAGCCTCTGCCTTCCAATTTGCAGAGATGTTAGCAATTGCAAATCCCACTGAAATCAATAAAAGTTGTTTTAAAAATCTTTAGGTCTGTGCATTTTTAAGCCCTTAACTTTTGGTTTAGTAGCCCACACTGGAAAATGTAGGTCACCGTGCTTCAACTTACTACAACTTTGCTTTGAACCTGCTTCTGAAAACTCCACTAAATAGTTTTCATTGTTTTACGTATTGTAATGATTCCCATCAAAAATGCTGGCTTATAAACAATACACGCTGCATTTCTGAGATAAGCAAGGTAGCTGAACACAAATCCATATGAGTTTCCAGCTTCACAATACTGTTAATATTGTAAAGCAATTCCCATCCCATTTTCATTCTCCATTTAGGCCTCAAGTATGTGATCCTAGTTAAGAGACTGAAAGATATTGTATTGACATTTTGAAACTCACTGGTATGGAATGTGAAATGAGAATGTGTTACGTCTAGAAGCAAAAGTAATGCTAATGATTTAAATTAAACATTTTTCTTAGGGCAGTACATAGCTGAAGGGGAGGTAGATACAATTCATCAGCTTTTCATTTAAGTTGTCATATCTTCATTTTTTTATATGAACCATTACATGCTTATTCCTCAGGCATGCAGACTGAATATTTATCTCTAAAACCTCCTGAAATATGTGGGTGTAGTCCAACATCTGGGCCTAGTTTGGCTGAATGTCATGGACATGTTGTAATCTTCAAATAAAAGGGGCAAAGGGAAGTACCTTTCACTCTGTGTGTGTGTATATACATAAATATTTTTCTTATATTTCTTCCTATATCTACACACACACCTCTATCTACATTTTATATAATAAAGTGTTTAGTTCATCTGTCTGTCTGTCCATAGCACACTTCATAGACGTTAGGGCTGGAAGGGACCTCGCAAGATCATTGAGTCCAGGCCCCTGCCCCAGGGGCAGGAAGTCAGCTGGGATCACAGGATCCCAGCAAGATAAACAACCAGTTCACTCTTAAAGGAATCAAAGTAGGTGCTTGCACCACCTCTGGCAGCAGTCTGTTCCAGGTCTTGGGGGGCTCGGATAGTAAAGAAGTTCTTCCTTATGTCCAGCCTGAAATGGTGGAGAAGTTTGTGACCGTTTGACCTTGTCATTCCATGGGGGCTCTGGTGAACAGGTATTCCCCGATACCCTAATGTGCACCCCTTATATACTTGGAGCACTCTGATTAGTTAGGGAAAGAACCAGAGTGCAGAGTGCCGCCATAACAGCAGGAATGGAGCGGGCGCTGGCCTCCCCTTCCCCCTACCAGCCCTGCTCGGAGGTGGCAGGGTGCTGCCATGATGGCAGGGATGGAGGGAACAGAGTGTGTGTGTGTGTGTGTGTGTGTGTGTGTGTGTGTGTGTGTGTTGGGGGTTGAAGCCAGCAGCACTGGCCTCGCCCCTCACTCCATCCCTGCCATCATGGTGGTGCTCCGCTGCCTCCGAGGAACAGGGCTAGGGGGGCCAGTGCTGGAGGCAGCGGCAGCACAGGGTTGCTGGTGGAGGGGGGCAGAGAGGATGGTGGGGCAAGCTCCACCACTCCCCCCACTCCTGGGAGGTGGTGGTGGTGGTGGTGCAGGGTGGTGGGTGGCAGTGCTCTGTCCCCACCCACCACCCGCCCCATCATTCTTGATGAGCAATTAGCTAATACACACACACAAACACACACACACACAAACGCACACACACAGGAATACCAAAACCCCAAACTAAATGACCCATTCAGTCAGAATATTAAATAAAGGCAATGCTCTAAAAGATGTGAGGTGGGAATTTGAGTAATCCCATGCCAGGCCTGTCCTAAACTGCCACTGATGGCTCCTTCTACATCTGCCCTAACCTTGCTTCCTTCCTGTGAGCACTTCATGCTACAGAATAATACAGGGCTGTTCAACTGGTGACCCATTAGCAGATAACATATAGCCCACAGGCCCTGGCAGCCACCTCTTGCTGCTGTGTGACTGGGGAGGACCTGGAGGTCCGGGTGCTATGTGCTCATCCTGGGTAACAAGTAACTGTGTACTCCTGGCAGGGAGCTGACAGCAGTGGGTGCAATCCATGCAGTGGGGAACATCCCCATAAGTTGGGGGGGAATATTTGCGGGGGCTGAGACCTGCTTGACCCCGCCTCTCCCTCCAGCAGGGCTGGCGTGTGCTGGTACTGTACATGGTGGTGGAGGAGCAACTGCATGCTGAGCAGTGCTGTAGGACTGCAGTGCCATAGTATTGCTGCCATCACCAGCCACAACAAAAAGTTTGGGGGAGCTGAGCCCCTTTCGCCCTGGCCTTCTGCTGCCTATGGACATCCCAATGGGACAACCCCTGCAGTGTGCAGCCAGTGCTGCATGTGACCCCACGCTGAACCAAAGTTGGATAGCCCTGTTTTACATTTGCAGACAATAGACAGAATTTGCTATTTCATTATAATTTTGTTAAGGTTTTTTTGAGTAACTGATAAGAGGTCCCCTTTGTAATTTCATATGTTAGGCAGAAGGACTGTAATTTCAAACAACATGTCGAAATGCATCGCAGATTTGAATACAAAAAGCTTTAGTCCACTTGAACTATGAAGGGGTAGCCTTGCAGCTTTTTGGCAATATAAATCAGAAGACACATAGAAGAGACTTTTGGATTTGAAACCCAGTGTGGCAACACATTTGCTATGTGGCCATCATCACATCTTTCAGTCTTTCTGTTTCAGTTTTCCCATCTGAGAAGTAGAGATATGAATATCTTGTTGTCTTCCTCAAAGTGTTGCTGAGAAAATTAATTAGCTAATATTTTTTATCACTTTGAATATGCAGAAGATAATGCAACTACTAGGTATTACCATTGCTTTGCAAATAAAAAATGTTTATTTTTTCCCACATATATGTAACGTTTTTATTCTCAGAGAGATTTCTTCTTTTATTTGCAAATCAATAAAAATCCAAATTTTTATTTGTGAAGTGATTTTTCCCCCGCAACCCCTGCCCCGCCTCCCCCCACCCGCAGAAGTTTAAGACAGAATGGACCATTATAATCGAGGAACCTCCTACAGAACACAGGCCCTAGCACTTCTCCAAATGGTTGGTTCCTTTATTATATCTATAGCTTTTGGTTGACCTAATGCACTTTTCAGTACAAACAGTCAAAAATCTCAGGGCTGAATCTATTCAATTTTTGTAGGTTAGTCTAAGCTGTGTAGATTGAACTGATAACCAAGTGAGCAAACATTCACTTTCAATTCTGGAAATGTAGTCACATGCCTGCCGTGGCCTAGACAGAAGCTGGGGGACACCAGAGCATGCCTCCCTGGTCGGGTGGAGCAGACAGCTTGAGTCACGGCTAGCCCACCCAATTTACAAGTGGAGGGGGGAGGGTTGCTGGGGAGGTGCAAAGCATCCTGAGATGCTGAGGGACTGTGAGTTTACTTGAATCTGGAGGGGTTTTGGGACAGAACTTCAATGAACTGATTTAACCTAAATCAGTTAAGTCTGATACTATATGCATCCTGGTTTATCTTAAACTGGTTTCAGCCATTTTGACAGCAGTTTATGTGCACTGAACTTCTAGGCTAGGGGCAGACATTACAGATAAACCGGTTTAAGTGATCAGAAAGTGGTTTAAACCTGTAACAGAACAGATGTTCAGTGCACATAAACCAGCTTAAGAATGGCTGAAACTGGTCTGAGATAAACCTGGTTGAATGTAGTATTAAATGATTTGGCTCAGAACAGTTTATGCAGTGTCTGTCTAGACCCCTTGCTGGTTTAAGATAACCCAGACACCCCCAACATCCCAGCATGCTGTCTGGGCTGGGTGGGACTCTCTGCCCCATAGCAAAGTTGGCCCTTCCCCTCTGCTCCCTGGCTGCAGCTCCAGAGACTGTGGACTGCTTCTGCCCTCCCTTCACCAGTTCCTTGCTAAGCAGGAATTCCTCCTTCCCCTCTGCCTTGCTGAAGAGATGTCTGTATATTAGGTAGCAGATCACATGCTAGCTATGGTCCTGCTGAATCAGAAGGTAGTAGAATCAACAAGTAGCTGGTAATGTCCCTCTGTTGTTTTCTTAATTGGGTGATAAACACTGTTATCAATTCCCTGCTGGGCTAATCAGAGGGAGCCTGGCCATGCCCCACCTCAGCTCCATGCTGTAGAAGGAAGGGAGAGCTGCTCTAGCACCCCTGGCTTCTAGCCTGAGTCACTGCAAGCATGTGCCTGCATTTCTGGGATGTCTGTCTGGTTACAAAACTGATTTAGCCTAGCCAGGTTAGACTAACCTGCAAAGAATGAATCAATTCAGGCCCAAGTTCTTTAAATGTCTGTCCCTAGCCCTATTGTGTTACAGATTTGAACCGGTTTCCAATCACTTATACCAGTTTATGTATAATTTCTGTCCCTAGCCTTAGAAAGCCAACCAGTCTTGGACATCTAACACAGAAGTAAAAGTTCTGCAAGCCTGATTTACAGTGAGGAGTACTCACTTACTGACTTCAATGGGATTATGACTAATTGCTACTCAGTCTAAACAAGTGTTGAAAAATTAGGCCTTTTGTGAATTACTGATAAATTTGTGCTCCCAGTGGGGTACACAGTGTTCAATGTATATTAGAATAGGCAATTTTTCATTGATAGACTGACATGAAGCAGTTATTACATGAAACTGCATCCATAAAAATGACAGTAAAATGTGTCAGCTTAGATCTGGAAAATATGATGCAATCAGAAGTTAAATGAATATTGTAAGGCAATCTCAATCCGTTCCTAAAATTTTTGCTTTCTCCACAACGTGAAACAGTTAAAAAAAACTTTAGATCTGAATTCAGGCTGGGGTCTAATTTCAGACGGGTTTTTTGCTACTATTCCAGTCCTTGTTATTTCAATTCAGATCTTCTCAAGGGGTGAAACTACACCCTGTACAGGAGCCAGCGTAGGATGTACATACTGAAGTCCTACTTAGGTTTCAAACTAGGGCTTCAAAGATGTGAATATCTTGTGCTGATTCTTTACCCAGGAATTAATTGCACCCTAATGCTGGCTTTGCAGAAATCCGGGTGGTTCCTGGATCTCAAGTATTTTCCATTTCTCTGGGCTCCTTTTTGTCCTATTATACTACTTCAGCTCTCTTTGATGTCCCTCCTGATTCCTCTTACTGTCTTCCTGGGTCTCTATCATGTTCTCTTCCTTCTTCCATCTTTCCCTGGTGCTCATCTGATCTTAGATGTTCCGCTGACAGAAAGAAAAATAATTCCTTGTGACATTTACCTGAATTCATTTATTATTTATTTCTTTTCACATATTTTAACAAAATAATTTAATACGGGCTAGGGTTTTTGGGTTTTTTTCTATTTAAACTTCTAGATGAAATCAACCAAGTTTGAATCAAATCTGCTGAGCTTCATCTCATTTTTTCTGGTTAGGAGAAAATATGGACAAGAGCTTGAATTATGGTGCTAAGAATATGACCCACATAAAATTAAAAGGTTCTGTCAGCTCTGTTGCAAGTTATTAAGATCTAGTGTTATTGTGGGCTGGAGGTATACTTCATAATGAACATTTCCAATTAATGTAGATACCCATCTAGACATAAATTTATACAAACCTATTTTTAAGGACATAGATATTGATCTTGGCAAGGCAATAAATTCCAGTAATATCTGTCCTCAGCACAGAGCCAAGATAATTCTAACCCAATTCTTTTTTGTCTTTAAAGCATTTTGCCAAAACCATCATTTTGTTGGCCACATAACTCTGATTTATATTCAGCATGAGTAGTAAAAAGCCTTTATAGATGAGACAGCCATAGTGACATTTTCTTATAAATCACAGTGATTTTTACTGCCACATGACTGTGGGGCTCAACTTCAAATACAACTGTGCTATAAATTGTTTGGATGAAGCGGCATTCTTTTTGAATGAGAACCATGTTTCCCTTTCACTAGGAGTGACTCCACATTCCAACCAGTCTCCAACAGATAATAACAATATCCAAATAAAAGGAGAAATGGTTTTGAAACTGAAACATGGGAAGAACAGGTCCCTGTGATGCTTGCTACTCAGTGGTAGTGGCAGTGGCATCTAATTCTGTGACACAGTTCTTTGCCTAAACACATTATGCAAGCATAGCAGGTGGACAGTAAGTTCACGCACTGGGGTTTTTGCAAGATTGCAGCAGTTAGGTGTGGATTCTCCTTGGGGAACATATAGAACTAGTCTGGAAGTGAGGTAGATTAGAACACAATTATAAGCTCAACAAGAGCCACGATGGTAGAATCTAGGACTGCAACATTTATCTGACCTTCCTGGCACTTTCTTCCGCTAATGAGAATTGGGAAATGCCCATATTTTCATGGCAGCATCCAAGAAAAACGGAAAAATACTGAGGAGTGTTGAAATTAAAATACTAACCTGTTACGGAGGGTTAGGATTTGTTTCCTAACTAGAGCTGACATTTTTATTGTCTAATCCCTTCACTCTGGTGGACTGAAAACTCATCACTAAGGCAAGTTGTGTTTTAGATGGAGACTGTATTCTAATATGGATCTATATTAAGTTTAAGCAGTGTCTGAACTCCAAATCCAAAGAATGCTATAATCTCCCTAACTAGTATCATGAGACTTCAGCAAGGTGTGAAACTGAACTAGAAAATAACCTTGATGCTGTAACTACTTGAGTCAGGGGACACAGACCTCTATCATGTAACATTTACTTTCTAATCCCATACATCTGCCCTGAATCCAAGCAACCTAGTTAACATCCTCAGAGGCTGCAAAATGAAGTTCAGTCTCCAGTGTTGCTCACAAGTTTTACTTCAGGACCCTGCTTCTGGAGTCCAGTGATTAGATGTGAATTTAAGTTTTCATTTAAAAAATGTGAAATTCTCTTTTAAAAAGAATTTATGGTTACAAACCAAATCTTGAGCATGAACCCAAAAGACTGAAACATCAGAAGATAAATATATATCTGAAGAATAAAAAAATATATATATTATACTTTTCTTTTAAAAATCACAGCATACTAAATGAAGCTTACAAAGTTCTGCCAAAGAGCTCTCAGCTCTATCTATGAAAAGACCATGTCTCACGGCCACTGTAGCTATCTTGGCAAACTCCCACTGTGGACAATGCTCCACCAGCAGAACTTCTGCCATTTGGGGGATCTGGTATAATTCTGGCAGCAGAAAAACTGGCAGCAGAGCTCCATATCCACCTGGGGACCAGTGGCGTCATTGTTAAAGCAGCAAAAGCTAGATAGTTTGAACATACCCTGAATCTCTTATCAGGACTCTTGTTTGATGCATACTTACTACAAAACTCTTCCTGGTTTAGGATATAAAAACAAATCCAAATCCTTGCTTGTAAAGGGGAGATGTGAACCCAAGGAACCATCTCTGAACTGCTCTTTATTTAAATGTAAAAGTATTCAAATGTAAGGTCCCCCTTCTAGCCAATTACTGCCTATTTTATATTTCTGTACTTGCATTATAGTGCTAATAGAATCATAGGGTTGCAAAAGATAGACAGACCTAATCCAACCCATGTGCACTGCAGGATGCACTATTTCTAAGCCACCTCAGATAGATGTCATTGCCAACCCAGCCTCTTACTGAAAACTTCCAAAGAAGGAGAGTCCAGAACTTTCATAACAACATTGCAGTTATAAGTTTTCATTACATCTACCTACTCATGCAAATATTATTTTTTCATATGCACAAGGAGCTATATACAAATTAGAGATGGGGGGGGCGAAAGGGAGGGGTGAAATCCTGGCAACACTGAAGTCAAAAGGATAGTTACAATTGATCTCCATGCATTTAGAATTTCACCCAGGATGAAGTGAGATGGCTTTGGTTTGGCTTCATGGCCTGTGGAGTATTTTACATTTTCTGCATTCAACCCTCAAGTTTGAATCCCAACATGCAAATATATTCCTTTTTATGGCAATATCTGCCCTTTTTCCAAGATTATAAAATAAAATATACCTTGCAGGTCCCAGGATTAATACAGCAAAATCAGATATAAGAATACTTTTAAAGATTTATATAAAATCACACAGAAAGAGAGTGTTTCACCAAGATACTACTAGATGAAAAAGTCCAATCCACCCCCCTCTGTCACTGCAATGTTGCACAGGCAGTTAGCTATGCAGCAATTCAGTTTATGTTGTAAAACTTTATGGACAGCACTCCATAATTCAACTCCCAACAGACAGCCTTAGGTGGAAAAATAAATTTGGTTGGTGATATAACCACATCCTACATAGGTTCTGGGTTAAGTTTGGGTAAGCATCCAAAAAATGCATATGTATCTTAAGTATCCAAATAATGGAATCATTCTGTATCCATTCTGCCCACAGTGACTGTGCAGAAGGCCTATACAGGATGATCAGGGATGCGGGTTTTCCATTTCCCACGGAAAAATGGAGTAAACCACGGATTTTACCTTTTACCAGAGGCAAACGTGGATTTCTCATTTTACTGGAGAAGGGGAGGGGGGAGGGAGTGGGGCTGGAGCTGGGGCAGGACCTGCATAGCCGAGGTGAGGCAGGGCATGAAATGGAGCTGCGGCTCATCCAGGGGGAGCGAGAGGTGGCTCCCGCCACTGCACACACCCTGGGAAGGCATGGTGGGCATGTGTCCCGGATCTGCATGGGGCAGGGCAGGCTGCCACTGTGGGCTGGGGCCAGGGCTGTTCTGGTGGGGGCTGGGCCAGGTTGTGCTCATGGCGGGTGGTGGCAGTGCTGGGAGGAAGGGGGTGGGGAGGCTACAGCAAATTTTGGGGTGGCTGCAGCCCCACCCCTGTAGCCCTCCTCCCAGCTCTGTCTCCACCAGCCCCAAGCACAATCCAGCCCAGCTCCCACTGGGAAGAGACTGGCACAGCCCTGGCCCCAGCCCACAGTAGCAGCCTACCCTGCCCTGTGCAGATCCAGGGGCACATGCCCTATGCCTCCCAGGATGCACAAACCAGCAGGAGCCACACCCCTGGATGAGCTGCTCACGGCTCTGCCCCACCCTGGCTGTGTATCGCTTGCCCCTCCCCCAGCTCCAGCCCCACTCCCTTCCTCACTGCTGCATGCGTGCTCCTCCCCACCCCTGCTGCAGGCATCGGAAGCCCGAAGCTGGGCTGCCTTGTGGCCCTACCGCTGCCCTGCATTTGTGAGGGCTAAGCCCTGTTAGCCTGTCCCTTCCACCACGTACACACGAGCCCTCTGCAGGCTGGCAGCGTTCCAGCTTGTAGAGGGCTGGCAGGGAGCGTGAAAGGGACGGTGAGGCAGGGGGCACCCTGTGTATGCATATACACATGACCCCAGGCAGCCTGGAGAGCAGCTCCCACAGGTAAGTGGGGGCGGGAGGGATTGAGGCCCCCATAGGGAGGGAGGGAGTTGGACAGTGCTGGGGCTGGGGTTGGGATTATTGCCCGGCTGGGTAGTGCCTGGGGCTTGGGTCTGCAATGTGCCCCCAGGACTCATGCCCTGCTGCTGTGTGCACTCCCAGGGGGCAGCGGGGGGAACCCCACCCCCAGATCTGTGTGTGGGGTGGGGGCAGGTGAACTTCCCACTGTGGGCTCAGGGAAGTGGGGCAGCTCCCTGCTGCTGCATACACATCTGGGGGGCAGCGGGTACCTGCACCCCTCAGTCCGGTGCATGGGGCAGAGGTGGGGGTGGGCTACACTCTGCAGGCTCAGGCTCCCCACCTTGCTGCCCTCCCCAGGACCTCTGCAGCCCAGTGTGTGTGACCTGGTGCTGCAGGGAACAGCGGAGCCATGCAGGAAGCTGCTTCTGCTGCAGGCTCCCTGCTGCTCTGGCCACTGCGCACAACCCTGGGCCACAGCCCCTGCTGCAGCTGCATAGGCAGGGGACACCTTGCCAGGGCAGCAAGGAGCTTGCAACAGCAGGCAGTTTCCTGTGTAGCTCTGCTGTCCCCTGCAGTGAAGGGTCACACACGCCAGGCCATGGAGGTGCCAGGGGAGGGCAGCAGGGTGGGAGCCCATAGCAGGCAGCACCCAGCTCCCGCCCTGTGCACAGATGTGGGGGGCACAGATCCCCCTGCCCCCCAGGAGTGCATGCTGTGGTGGGGAGCAGGCCCACCACCACCCAAGCCCACAGTGGGCAGCCGCTGCCTTCTGCCAGGGGCAGGGAGGTGCAGACCCAGGTCCCTGGCCAGCTAGGAGCCCCCTCCAGCAGGCCTGGGAAAGCAGGAGCTGTGGGTTGGGGCAAGGGGCATGAGTAGAGCTCAGGGGGGTGTAGGTGTGAATGAGGGGCAGGAGCAGGGTTGGAGTGTTTGGGGGGAATGAGAGGCACCAGCAGAGCCAGGGGGCTGTGCGAGTGAGGGGCACCAGGAGGACTGAGGGGCTGTGGAGGGGGAGGGGAAGTTTGGGGCACCAGCAAGGCCAGGGAGGGTGTGGGGGGGCTTTCATTTTAATAATGGATTTTGGGGGAGGTTTTTTATCAGAGAATTTGCAATTTGTTTTATCAGGGAAAGTCAGTATCCCTGATGATCATAATGGCAAGCTTTAAAATTCTATGGACGGGGTCAGGGGTTGGCAACCTAAGGTCCATGGGCTGCATCCAGCCCAGAGAAACTTCATTCAGCACACAAAGCTCAGATAGTGGTAGCATGTTGACAGAGGGACAATTCAGTGATGCTCTGCTGGTCAGAGGACTCTGCAGTGAGTCACATGAGCACTGGTAGCAAGAAGCGTCAGTAGGAGAAGCAGCCAGGTTGGAAGCCCCAGCCCACCTTGGAGTGAGCTGTGTTATTTCGGTCTGCTGCTCCTAAAAGGCTGTTTGCCTCTGGACTAGAAAGTGATACTTTCATTCACATGCAGTAGTATCTCATACCTGGAATCATTCTATGGAAGTAAATGGGATTAACTGACCCAATGAATGTCACGCAAGGTGTGCAAAATCTTCCCTAACGGCTTTTGAGTAAAATCCTGGCCACACCGTGTTAACTTCAGTGATGCCAAGATTTCAGTTGCCATTTTCTCTTCCTGCCATTGCCACTTTGATGCCTTAGCAGGCAGTAGATCAGCTCTCTGCTTTTCTGCCTGTCTGAGGTACACCCCGTCAAATCCTTATAGGCTGTTGACAACCAGACAAAATGATTTTTCTGACCTTTCTAAGTATATGGGGTAGGCTCAGCCAATTAGGGAGCTGGAAGCAATATCATGTGCAGAAAAATCCAATACATTCAGCTCAGAACTTTAAGAAACACTGCTAATGTGGTTTTGCTGACATCCAGATAATGAGAAACAAAACTTGCATGGCAAAGTCACTCGCAGTGCTCTCATTTGGAAGCAAAGCAATCTTAAATTGAGGAAATTCTGACAGTGTTTCAATTTTGCAACTTCTCCAATGCTAATGTTCTTTTTACTGCTTTTTTTGCCATCTTTAGATAACTCTGATGAAACATTTCCTGCTCAGATTAATCGTTCATTCTCTAGAAAATTTAATACTAGAGAAAGTTGCCAAACTAGGCCAGCCATTAACACTGAATTCTGATTTTTGTCTGTAAAATGAAAGCCCCCCTCTTCCAGCTGAAGCAAGCATCCCCTCACTGGTCTGCCAATCTTCTTCTGTTAATGCACTATTTCCCTTTTTAAATGGCAGTGTTCCAAAGCAGAAGGCTGGAGAATGGAATAGGTTTGATCCTGATAAAGAAGTGATGTTTTTCAATACAGCCCTTGAAAAGCAAAGTCCTGTTTCAGGAGACTTACAGATAAATAGGGAGGCAAAAGGAGGTCACAGGAAGCCACTGAAGTCAAATAAAGCAGGCTCTAAACTCCTAAAGAATCCCAGAAAACGGAGAGCAATCTGCTGCTGCTTGTACATGCCACGGGGGTTTAATTCAGTTTAGTTCTCCCTAAATTGAAACGGTGGGTTTTTTTTTTCATAAAAAGCTTCAATTTAGGGAGAATTAAACCAAGTTAATACTCCCATGGTGTATACACAAGGGTGGGGGCCCGATCCTTACCTGCCTCTTTGGCAGTGGGAGGGGGTGAGCTGCCGGCAGGCCGAGTGGTCCCCGAACTGTGCAGGGGCCCCCCAGGCAGCACCTGCCCTCTGGTGCCCAGCCTGGGTGGTCCCAGGGAGGCACTGCAGCCACAGAGAGAAGCACTGCCCCTGCCCCGTAGCTGTGGAGGGAAGTACTGGGCCCCCACACAGCTCAGGCCAGCAGGCAGGCTCTGGGGAGGGAAAAAAAAGATCAGGCTTGCCGCTATTTTTCTTCTTCAGTGGAGCCTGCCTGCACGGGCTGGCACCGGGTCCCACAGCCCCTGAGCTGCATGGGGCCTGCCAAGCCCCAAGCACATCAGCTTCCAGTGCCCAGTGTACTGTTGCACTTTGTTAGGTAGCAAACTAAAACACCTCAGGGGTGTTTTATCTTGCTACGTACCAAAGTCGTTTAAAGTGGAATATTCTGCCGAAAGTGGAAACAGCTACAACACAAAAGGACACTTAAGCTGCTTTAAAGGCTAATTTTGTGGCATGTACAAAGGCCCTTTGGCTATAGGTAGATTGCAGGCACTGCAGTAAAGTGTAGACACACCCTAGCCTGTCTGAAACAAGGTGGCTCAGGTACTGGTAACAGTGCAGTCACGGCCATAAGCTCAGCCCAGTCGAACTGCCTGAGTATTTACCCAGTTTTCTGAGTGGTTTAGGAGACTATGCCACATTTTGTACTGCTGTATCTAGACTGCTACTATTAAACTGCTAATTTAAAACTAGTTCAGGTATGTCCACACTATACTACAATCACCAAAATGACTACAATGTAGATATACCCCCAAGTTGGTAAGCACAATGGAATACATAGGTCAAGGCCTGCTAGACAAGATTCTCTACCAAGACTTTTAATTGTGAATTTTATTACAAATATAATTACTTTTTGTAATGGAACGTAGAATTATTGAATCATAGGGTTGGAAGGGACTGCAAGGGTCACCTGGTCCAGGGATTCTAGTCCAACCGCTGTACAAATGCAGGATGCTGTATTTTTATGCCATCCCATAACACACTATAGTAGTCTGGGCTCTAACAGCCAGCCTCAAATGGAAAAAGAATATATTTGGTTAGAGCTAGGGGGATCAGCAAACTGTTTGAATTTAAAATATGCTGTCAGGATCTCTATCTCTGACATAGAAAGCTGAAATAGTGAGTCTTGGCCGTTTAGTCCTACGGGCAAAGGTAATTCATTATGTCCAATTAATTCCTTGTCCTTGCAGCTGAAACTGCCAGTAAACATCCTATGGTGATTTTTGTGATGTGGATAACTATTTGCCAAAAACTGTACCATAGCTACTTCAGGGGTTAGTCTAAATCAGGGGTTTTCAACCGGGGGTATGTGTACCCCCAGGGATACTTGAGACGGTCCTAGGGGGTACGTGTGGGCGGGTGGGGATGAAGCGCCACCACGCACCATCCTGTGCTGCCGCACAGGAGCCACCTACCCAGCCTGATGTGGGGGGTGGGGGAAGCTCGCACATGGCATCTGCTGCTGCTCTGCCTTTGGCCACACGCCACCCCTGCTCCTTCCCCCTCCCCTGCTCTGCGTCTGGCCACTGGGGGTACATTGCTCTGTGTCTGGCTGCTACGGGTATACTGCTCTGAAAAGGTTGAAAACCCATGGTCTAAATAGTCATTTCACAGTCATGTCCCATGAAAGTCTGAGGCTACATACAGGCATTCATTTCTACCAGTAAGAATTTCTCCAAATTCTGGGTGGCCCCATTTACCCCAGCCCCTGCTCCTGCTTGTGCCCCACTCCCTCCCTCACTGCTGGGACCTTAATCCTCCCTTCCACCCACCCTTTTGCCACAGACTTACCTGCTGGGGAGCATGGTTACACATGGGCGCATGAACACAGCCCCCCAAATAATTTTTCCTTCCTCCGCCTATGTTAACCACCCTCCCTGGCCCCAGCCCCCAGCTAAGGTTTGCCTGGGGGGAACAGTTCCCCACCCCCCTGGCAGTTTGTAGTAGTTTGACCCAAATCAATTAAGTCTAATACTACATTCAACCAAGTTTATCTTAAACCAGTTTCAGCCATTTTGAAACTGGTTTATGTCCACTGAACTTCTGTTCTATTACAGGTTTAAACCAGTTTCTGATCACTTAAACTTATTAATGTGTAACTTCTTTCCCTGTTAAGGGTGATTTAAAGCCAGAGGTGAGAGAGGTAGAGATAGGCACAAACTTCCCAACCCTAGGTCCTGGCTTCCTAGCTTTTAAAACATCTTGTGCTGGGTAGCTGCATGGCACATGCCACATTTAGAACCCATGGGGCCATGAACTGGGTGGGGAGAGTTTCCCTGTCTCTAGATCCTGGCCCAAGGGCTTTCATATCCCTGACAATGAGCTTGGTGATGGGGGCAGGATTTAAAGCACACAAGGCTAGGAACCAGGGTGGGGAGATAGTACCCATTCCTTATTCCCAGCTCCTAGGGCATTGCATTCCCCACCCAGCTGGGTGTTAGGGCAGCATTGAAAGCCTGGGAGTAAGGAACTGGGCTTGGGGACAGCCTCCCAGAGCCCAATGCCTGCTTCCCAGGCTTTGCAATCCTGCCTCTGCCACCCAGCCAGGTTGCAGGGGCAGCAAGAGTAAGCCAGAAGGAGCTGCCAAGTCCCTAGCCTCTTCCCCCAAGTGGGGACTGCCTGGTTTGAGGAAACGTCAGGAAGCAGTGGCTGTTGCTCCCCTCCCAGACCAGTTTGGGGAGGGTGGGGAGCAGTTTGGCAAAGCTTCTTACACTACACTGGGCATGAACGATGCACGCCCCTGGAAGCTGGGGGGGCATGGCGACCGCTGAGCTCCCACAAGTGGCTGCAGCGGTGGAGGCGGCGGCAGCGGTGGGGGAGATGGCGAGTGCCAACTGGAGTGGCGGTGGTGTTTCTCTCAGGTTGTACATCGCCAATCTCAGGGGGTGCATGTGCACCTCCTGTGTGTTGCCAGTGACACTGAGGAGTCTCAGACATAGCAGTTGGAGGCTGCTCCTCCCCTCCCCTCCTCTTTCCTCCTGGTCTAAGGGAGGGGCAGGAATAGCTGTCACCAGACTGGGGTGACCCCAGTCTCTAGAAGCCATGGGAGCCTTTCCCCACATATCCAGTTCCCCTGGTCCTCAGTAGGCATTACGCCATGGGGAAGTGTACAAGAGCTCATTCTCCTGGGAAAAACTCTCTTGGGACCTACTTCTAACTGGCTGCAGTGTGGTTATGTTTCTCCAGGAACTGCCATTTTCAGTCTGGGAGAAACAGCATGATGGTTTCAAATTTATGACCGAGAAGCAAAAGCTTCATATTTCCTTTCGAGTGAGAATCTCCACATCCAGATAAAACATTTTCTGTACATTATTTTACATTCCTGATCTGGTCAAACAATTAATTATTATTTAGCAAAATCTTTAAAAGATTAAGAGATACATTTATGATTATGAAATAAGACACGAGAATGCCAGAAAAAAGTGCTCAAATTATTAGACTACTCTGAATAACATTTCAATACAATTCTGGCCTCTGTTTCCATATTCCTGAAACAACAAAACCAAAATATTTGCAAGCCGGTTTTGACA
>NW_017728992.1:181015143-181016069 GCF_001723915.1 Gavialis gangeticus
ACAAGCCATTAAGCAATGATAAAAGAGGCTGTCATGTCTGATGTGCCATAATGAAATGGGTTTGTCTCTTACAAAACTCAGAGTAGCATTCTGCAAGTCAGAATATCAGGAAAAATGTTACATCCAGAGCCAGAAAAAAAGACTTGCAGAACTGTACAAATAATCTTTTGTTTTGTGTTAGCTCCAAATATATTCTTCTGGGTTTTTTTCAAATCTTTAAGCAAGCTGTGAAATAAAAAGTTAAGATAACCCAGATTAATCACATACTTAGCTAAATTTATTGCAGTTGTTATACTTTTTCTATACTGTACAGTCAAGAAAAAAAATCAATAAGGTTAAAAAAAATCACTTTAAGCATGTAATGGGCCTAGTTCTAAAACATGTTGAGAACCCCTTATACCTTTCAGTGACATTTGAGGGTAGTTACTGCCTCATAGGAGTTGTCCTGTGTGACATCATTGTTTGCCCTCCACTAGATTATTAATTGCTATATTTCTATATTAATTGCTATATTTCTAGAGGTGTGGATTGAAAATTAAGGCATTAAAATACAAAAGGTAGAGAAAGATTATGATTAAATACCCAATACAAGGTTGTTAAGCAATTAATTTTCTACTCACATCTGGTATTTTTATAGATCTAAAAGGATCAACAAGTGCATTCCTAGGTCAACATTCTGTCTTATGTTAAAGGCTAATACCGTGATGTAGTGTTCCTCGTGGCCCCCCTAGACTTGCTAAGGGACAAGCTTGCCCTGCCCTTAGACATTTTCAATGCTTTCTCCTATTGCAGAGTGGGGAGGATTTCTTCCTGTTCCTGGGCTGGGTACAAAGAGATTCTTCAAGACTGATGCTTTTTATGGCTCCGGTCACCATTTCTGTTTCCCCTGTTTCCTGTCCTTATTCCCTTCTCTTCTACCTTTCAAT
>NW_017728992.1:181021069-181022897 GCF_001723915.1 Gavialis gangeticus
TAGGTGGATATAGAACAAATTTTGGCTCACTGTAATCTTTAATCATATATAATCTGTCCAAAATACAGTTGATAGCATGCTGTCCTGGTTTTTGCTAACATGGTTCTATAATCAGTGTGGACAGAAATTGTTTTTGGAAAACCAGCTGTGCATAGCACATAAAAGAATATCCCTCCAGACACAGTGGCTTAAAAAATTATTTCTCAAGAAAAAAAGTCTCTCTGGCTGACACTAATCAAAGAAGTAATGCTAAAACTGTATTAGCAACAGCCAGCCAGACCTCTAAGTTTTGTTGCCATCGTTGTCTTCTAGGTAAGGCAATAGAATTATCCTGCATCTGAAGCAGAAAACAAAAGTGCATCAATCTTCCAGCCATTAAATAAAGCAAAACAGAACATTTCCAATTCTGAAATCTATCTTAAAAGGCTGAGACAGCATTTGGGCAGTAAGACCTTTTTCAACTCACAGAACTGTTATCTGTTATATCTGCTACATATGAGTGTGCTCTGAGCTGTACAAATTTAAAGGAAATGATCCTCTCTCTTGCTGCTAGGAGTTATAAATATAAGGTAGACATGTAGTGCTATGCTAAGGCAGCTATATTACTTGTGTTTTGAGAGGAATCATGCACAGAACAACCATGATATGTTTTAGTTTGGCACTGCTGGGCAGTGTAATTAGGCAAGACAGGCCCCTAAGATGTGATTAACCAGTTAACTAGTTAACTGTGATTAACTGGTTAATCACATCTTAAGTTATAACCTGGCACATGTTCATTCAGTTAATGGCATGAGAAAATGAGGAATAAGCCACAAAGGTATTACATAAAATATATGTAAGAATTTTGTGGCTAGTTCCTATCATGCCTTAATTGAATATGTGGCCAGTGCTCTCACCCTCTGGAGCACAGTGCAGCCTTTCAAGACTCCCATGTGTTTCACAGGCTGGGAGCACCTGCCAGCTGACCAGGGCTCTCGGGCTGGGACTGGACCATGCACTCCCCTAGCTGGGAGCCCCAATCAGCTGAGCAGGGTTCCTAGCCAGGGGAGTGCATGGAGCCAAGCTTGCTATGTGTCAGCGGAAGGGGACCCCAAGATTTGTCTCCCTCTGCACCAGCAACAGGGCATGATGAGATCTGATGCAGAATCCCACAATCACATCTCCTGCCATGCACATATGGCATGGCAAGAAGCATGATTGTTGGGATCCTGCATCAGATTCCATTGTGCTTTTTCTTTAACATCTGTCAGGGGCCATACGTAAGAAATTAATCCGGAGCAAAAAAGTAGTTTAATTCAACTGACCAACATTGGGATGGAGCCAGAGACATCAAAAGCTTGAGCTAAAGATCCAAACCCTGTATTTGGGGCTCTTACAGATTTATGTTCTTTATGGCCCAGGTGTATAAGGGGACAGACTACACACTGACATGTGGGTTTCAGCTACGTTCCCAAAAAACAGAGCAGGTATCTGCTGGTGATCATCACTTAAACACTTCTTAAGAAAATAAATCAAGGCTGATTACATCAGCTTTGAGTTCTATACTTTTTATGAGGACATAGCAATGGTGCTACATAGCATCCTTCCTTGTTTCTTGGGTATTTAAGGTGTTAAGTAACTAAGGGCATTTGTAAATGACACTTTAAAGCCGGTTTAAAGTGGGTTAAATGCCTTTTGCACCACTTTAATGGCAACGCGTAGGGGGTGCATGTGGGTGCATGTGCACCCCCGAGCATGGCGGTGCACCCCCTGTGAAAAGGCACCGCTGACCCTGTTGGTGGTGCCTGGGGGTGGTCGCTGCTCACCACTCACCTCTGCCCCCCCCCCC
>NW_017728992.1:181022947-181026944 GCF_001723915.1 Gavialis gangeticus
CCCCCCCCCCCCACCGACACTGCCGGTGGCATTTGCAGGTGGTCCATGATTGCCACTAGCTGTTGCCACCATTGCCAGTGGTGTCTGCTGGTGGTTGCTGACCACTAGTCAGTGCTTGCCACTCCTCCCCACCGTCAACAGCATTGCAGCTGCCTACAGCAGCTCCCCACTTGCCTCCGCCACGCTCCCGCTGCTGACAGCACCACTGCCTCCGGGAGCTTGCCGTGCCCCACCAGCCTCTCGGGGCACATGGCGTTCATGGGGTGCTGCAAAGTAAAACACTACCAAGGAGTTTTAGTTTCTAAATCCTACAGCTGTGGGGGGAAGCATTGGGCTCCGTGTGGCTCAGGGGCTGTGCAGGAAGACTGTGCAGGCAGCCCAACAGCAGCCTGGGAAGGCAGGCTCCACAGAAGGAAAAAAAAAAAGCAGCGAGCCTGATCTTTTTATTTTTCCCCCAGACCCTTCCTGCCTGAGCTGCAGGGGACCCAGTGCTTCCCTCCATGGTTGCAGTGCCCCTGGGGACTGCCCAAGCTGGGTGCCTGCAGGTGGGTGCCACGGAGGGGCAGGAGGCAATGCTACCTTGGAAGGAAGCACCAGCCTCCCCCACCACTACAGCTCAGGCAATGCTCTGCCCACCAGCAGCTGTCTCTCCCCTCCCTGCTGCTGGAGAGGCAGGTAAGAACTGGGCTCTGACATGGATGTACACGACACGGGGGTTTACTTTGCCCTAAATTGAAGTGGTGTTTTTTTAAAAACACCACTTCAAGTTAGGGAGAATTAATCCCCTGTGTCATGAACAACCCTCCTAATAACCTAGAGTCAGATTCAAATTGTGTCAGCAGCACCTTGACTTAGGCTTTCTCTACCTAAATTTTGAAGAGGGTTTTACAAAATGACCCAGAGAGATTTCCAAGACCCTAAGAAATTCAAGTTTCGGCACGCAGTACTGGAGTTACATAATAGGGAGCCTTCCTCAAAACCTAGTGGCTAGAGCAGTACCACAGGAGGGGGACTGATGGGTTCGGCTTCCTGCTCCCAGCACTGATTGTGCTGTGTTGCTCCTTGCTGTGGTTTCTCATGTTCTCTTCTGAGGGCCAAATGGTTTGAGTGAGTAGTTAATGCTGAGGTACTATAATAAGTTGGTTGTTACAACACTGGGGGCATGTCTACACAAGACACTACGGTGACATAACATCAGCAGGCACTAACTGTGATGCCACTGCTACTCTGCAGTAGCAACGAGCAGCAGGATCAAAAACAACCTGTGTGCTGCTGGGACTGCACAGTATCTGGAGGGGATGTGGGACACTTGCTAAGCAAGTACTAAATGACTGCACAGTACCAATTGCTCAGCCAGGAGCACGTGTAGACATGCCCTGAGTCACTGGCAATGAAGATGCAGCTCTGTTGGGCTCACCATGTCATACACTTTGGTAATGAGTGCATACCTAAGCAGCTGCTGGATGGAGAACTGGAAAGCAAGGCGAGCTGAGAAATCATTTTGCAGATCTATTGATGCTCTAGTTTATTCAGAGCAGGGCACCAACTGGCTGCTGGAAAAGGCTAGTTACAGATAGTCAAGACAGGTGATGATCAAAAAGGACATTGAGCTCTCTGAGAAAAAACAGTCCTGAACCACAAGAAAAATGTACTGCACTTAAGAAGCAACAGCAGCAGAAGTCACAGACCAAACCCCTGCACTGGGCTGTAGGTGACATCAAAGGAAACAGGCCAAACTTTTTGGGTTGCAGTTGGCCTAGTGAGTCATATGTGCACTTACTGCAATACAACAAATCCTTCATTGCAAATACTTAGTTGCAAATATCTTCTCAGGTTGAAATCACAAGACTATCCCTTTGCCTTAGATACTTCAGCTGGGGGCAGGCAACAAGAACAACATTAAATATAACAAAAATATATGATGGAAAAAAATGACATTTTGATTTAGCTGTAGTATTTATACGGGTGCATGTATTGTAAAGGATTTTTTTAAAAGAAATAAAAAACGTGGGCAATAAAACGAGTGTCTGACTTATAAACCCTTTATTTGATTGGGAACCTCTGAATATCCTCTCCTACATTCCTAAAGGACATTTTTAGATTAGTTCTAGTAGCTTTTTATTTTTTCAATGTCAAAGGTTAGTGTTTTGATGCTTTATTATATTGAAGTAATTTATGAGCCAAAAGCCAAGACAAACAGTACAATAATATACTGGGAATTTCGAGTGGTCTGAAATTCCCCAAAACTCTTTGTCCATAAATCCCTGAAGCATGGGCTGGGCATCAATGTGGCAGAATGATGTTGCTGAAGTCATCTTCCTCTCCCATCTCACTCAGCTATACAGAAGCCCATCTTCATACAATAATAGAAAAATAAGGCTGGAAGGGAATTTAGGGCTAGAGACAGAAATGACATATAAACTGGTATAAGAAATAGGAAACGAGTTCAAATCTGTAACACAACAGAAGTTCAGTGCACATAAGCAGCTTTCAAAATGGCAAAAATGGTTTAAGATAAAACTGGATGGATGTAGTATCAGACTTAATGGATTTAGGTTAAATTGGTTTAAATTGGTTTAAAGGAACTTCTGTCCCATATCCCCTCCAGATTCAAGTTAAGTCACAGTCCCTCAGCATCCCAGGATGCTTTGCACCTCCCCTGTAACCTCCCCACCCTCGTATTCCTGAATCAAAAGTGAATGTTTGTTCACTTGCTTATTAGCAGGGATCCTGGTTTTCTTTGTCTAAAAATTGCAAATTCTCTGATAAAAATAAAAATCACAAATTTTCTGATTAAAAAAACCAAAATACAGTAAAAGCTTTGTTCTGGCACCCATGGGAAATGGAGGGTGCTGGATAACAAATTATGCTGGATAACTGAGCAGCCCAAATAGGTGGCTTTGCCTGTTTGGGCAACCACTTGTCCTGCTGTATCTGAGGTGTTGCCATCCCTCCTGCTGCATTGCCGTCCCTCCCGCCTTGTCACTGCCTCTCCTGCAGGCCCCATCAGCCCCGAGGGACAGGGAGGGGGGACCCGTGCAGTCTGCTATGCCCTGGGCCATGGGGGCTTTGCAGCACAGGCTGCTTTCCCTTGGGCCGTGGGGGCTCCGTAAAACCAGAAGTGCCATGGTGGGCACTTCTCTTTTACTTTTCCCTTACAAGCCGGCATGCTGGTTAACAGAGTTTGCCGGCTTGTAAAGTGCCTGATAACTCAGCTTTTACTGTACATGATTTTCTGTGATTAAAATGAAACACCACTATATATATATATATATACACACACACACACACATATATATATGTATGTATGTATCAGCTGAACACAATGTTTTACTGATATATTTACAACTTTAGAGCAATTTGGTTGCTTACCAGTGCCTCAATCTATATAATAAAAAATCTCTACCTATAAATTTTGGTGTTTGATTTGGGGTTTTTATCTGGGAAAAATCAGAGCTCTCTCTGCCCCCTTCGCTAACCAGGACGTGGGGCCAGCTATGGATATCCCGCACCAGACACCCACACTGCTTTGTGGTGCTGAGCAGTCCTGATATGCTGGTGCCCTGCCCATACCATTGGCTCTCGCTTCCAAACCACGGCCTCCCCAGCCCTGCTGATGCCCCCTCATTCTCCACCTACAGCTCCTTGGCCCTGCCAGTGCCCCGCACTACACACCCACTGCCCCCTGGGCCCTGTTCATGCCCCTCACTCCTCACCCACAGCATCCCAGCCCTCCCTGTGCCCCTCATGCCCCACCCACAGCCCCACCCCAGATTTTACCACATCTTTTCATGGCAAAGAGAAAACCTGGATCCCTGCTTATCAAGAAGCAAGGGGGGCAAAAGTACCCGAAAGCCCCCCTGGCTCACCAAGGGCATCCAGGAATGCCTGCTTACCAAAAAGGCGGCGTACACCCAGTGGAAGGGGGGTGCTATCTCCAAAGAGGAGTTTACCTCCTCTGCTTGGGCCTGTAGGGGGGCTGTCAGGAAAGCTAAGG
>NW_017728992.1:181027358-181038943 GCF_001723915.1 Gavialis gangeticus
ATTTGAGTCCAGTTTTTTTCTGCCGCCCAGGCGGGGGGTCGGACTTGAAGATCTACAAGGTCCCTTCCGACCCGACTTCTATCATTCTATGATTATCAGTTCAATCTACCCAGTTTAGACTAACCTGTAAAGATTGAATCAGTTCAGCCTCAGGCTCTTTGACTGAGACTGACTGAGATACCTGTACTTAGTCTAGAATCTCACCTAGTCAACCCCTCGGTTTAAAGAAGGATCATCTGTGTCTAAACCATCCCACACAAATGTCTGCCCAACCTGCACATAAAATCTTTCAATAACAGAGATTCTACAACCTCTGCAGGCAAGTTGTCCCAATGCTTAACCACCCAGTCATTTAATCATTGACCTTCAGTGGCTTGCAAGTCATCCAATTCAACCTCATTTTATTGTTAATTTGTCATGTGATAGCACCCAATGACTGCAATCAGGATCAGAATCCTATTGGACTGATACTGTACAAACACAGGATTACATACCTCTTGCCCCAATAAGCTTAAGATAAAAAACAAGTGAAGGTCATGGGGGGGAAAAAATGCACTTTACCAGCAAAATGATTACAGTGAAGCCTGGTGCACAGGTTGTATTTATTGCTTATGTACTTGTTTTACTGAAATTACATATATATACTTTTAGGGGGGATTTTGGATTGGACACTCTGGGTTGAGGTGAAGGAGAAAAAGAACTCGTGGGAAAAGAGGAAAGGAAGATAAGCATAAAGGAAAGAGGAAGAAGCCCAATGAGAGGGAAGAGGACAGAGTTATGAGAAGGTTAGAATTAAAAAGACCAGCAATCCCATGATACCTAACATCTCATCTCCCTGCTGAATCTGGTGTGAGGTCCTCAGCTCTGCATACACACAGAGATCCACCAAAAACATAAGCTGAGATAGTTCTTCCAAGGTGCAGGCCTTGTGTTAATATTGGTGTTTAATGCAACTAATTTCAGACTTCAGAAAATCCTCTTTCTTCAGCTTCCCATGTAAATTGGAAACCAAGTGAATTTCATGGGCAGGTGCCAAAACAGTCTAAAAATCAGCTTGTCATGAACACATTGAAAGGGGTTCCTTACAAAAAAGATATCAGCTATCAGCTCCCTCCCTATTTTTGACTGTCCTTTTCTGAAGGGCTTCCTAAAAATATCGTAATCTAGTGCTTCTGCCCGGAGAAAGGGTTTTAAATCTGAACTGCCTGACATGTGGAGGGGTTTTTAAATACATTTGGCAATCCAAGCCATCATTAAAGATTGCAAGTCTGTTGAAAAGATACTTTGGAGACTTTTGGCATTAATATGCATTCTTACAGTAAGCAACTATTCTGAAAAACCCCCAATAGAACTTTACTGTCCTGCTGAGAGTCACTTTACCTGTTTTTTCCTTGCCTGTGACACCATATTGGAAAAGCATCGTAATGGATACCTGGACTGCACCGAAGACATCTTTAGAACAGTAAATGAATTCTTGGCATTTGCTTTTCAAAGTGTTACTGGCTTTGTTTTCCTTGCCACCTTCTGATAATGTCATTATAATATTGTTCCTTGTTGTGAACGATAATCAGAAGATTTAGACACCCAGGACACATCCCAACGAGTGATCATGTTTGGTTTCCGGCACCTCAAACCCATTTGAGGTGCTGCAAACCAAATGCGGCACACATGCACTCATACACTGCGTTGCAGCATAGCAATTTTTTTGATACTGGGATCTTCCAGTGTAAAAAATAACACCACTAAAAAAAAGCAGCGTAGCACATGTGGCGGCAGCATGCACCACCAGAGACCAAAGCCTGGCAGGCTGCAGCCATGCTCTGGCTGCTGACCAGTCTGTGTGTGGCTGGCTCAGCACTGCTGCTGCACCAGGAAGCCTCCAAGACCCTAGGTAAGGCTGCTGAGGCCAATATAGGTGCTGGCCCCAGCCTCCCCTACCCCACATGGGTCATTTTGCCACGTGCTGGAGCATGCATGTATGTGCTGCTACTATTTGTCCCATGGGAAACGCGCACCCCTGCACATGCACTCTCCCAGAGGCTTATAAAAGGTCTGTTTGTTAACCTGCTGAAGAAAACACTAGAATTAGTAGTAATGCACAGAGGGTCCCATCAGATTAAAAAGGTGAGGATCAGGACCCCAATTCTGCAATGAATTTAAGTGCCTTGTACTGCTAAGTTACTGAAGGCCTTGTTACACCTTTGCTGTAAGCTGCACAAATGTTAATTAGCTCAGTGGAGCAGTCACACCTTAATGTGAAAAACCATCTCTGGCTGTCTTTCACTTGCACAGTTGTGACTTGCTACTAGAGGCTTGGTGAGTAGAAGCATGACTAGGAGCTAGGGCAGGGGGGGGCAATTAATTTGGGCAGAGGGCCGCTTCCTGAGTTTTGGCAAGCCATCATAGGCTGCATGACAGGCAGGCAGACACTGATAAATATTAATTTTCTAAATGTTTTAGGGGCCCTGTAGGCCATTACAACACATGAAGAAACCTGGATATGAAGAGGTTTGGTGATCTGTCTCAAGTCACCTACAGGTCAATTAGAAAACCAGAGATGCATCCTTGGTCTTTAAGTACAGGTGCTGGAACTTGCTACCCCACAGTGTCTTAAAAGGTAAGGCTTGATACAATGCTTACTGATGTTGGTGGGAGCCTCTCAATGACTTTGATGTCTTTGTATCAATCCCGCTCATGAAGATGAAGGCAAAATTGTTGCATAGCAAAATTTTTAACAGAAAAGGGATAACTTTTTAGTGTAATTGTGGCTGAAAGAAGTAAAGTCATGAGAGGTTATAAACATAATAAAATACATCAAATAAGGGAGTGAATGAATTATGAAGGAGGAAAATGACAGTGAAAGAACTGACATTAATCTAATTACTTCAAGAAGCTTTTAGCATATCCTCCAAACTGGTTTTACTAGGCATGCTGACTTAAATTGACAGAGCCTCACAGTCCACACTCACTGTTATTTGTAAATTCTTATGGTACCTTTTTTTTTGTTAAAATTCTCTTGCTGCTACTTTAAAAATTAGTTTGGAAAAGGCTTTAAAAATATTTCAGAATTACTCACTTTTATATGGAAAAGGTGAACAGCTGCATCCCAATATTCTGCATTTCCATTTCTCTTTTTTCCCCACAGTCTAGTGGTCTGGCTCACACATTAATGAGTTGGCCAGTTGAGAGAGATGTTTCCAACTAATATAAGGAGAGGCTTTTCTGACTACATTGCAATCTTTGCATTTTAACAGAGCCCCTGATGAACAAGGTTAATCTCTCTATTCTCCTTTGTCCCCCTACCCTTCCTTCCCTTTTCTTTTACGTGCCCTTTTCCCCTTTCCTCTTCCTTTATATTATTTCCGCCTCTAGTCTGTATCTCTCACTCTTGTCTTCGGATCTCTTTTCTTTTTTTGCATCATAGAGAAGCAAGTTGTCTGACCCACAGGATAGCTGGTGTATGGAAGTGCTTTTTGCAACTAGCACTACTCCTATGGAAGTCAGTGACAGAACTTGCATTGGTCTCAGTGGTGGCAGGATCAAACCCACTGAACACTATAGCAGATGTTTCATACCCTGTTATCCCATCCTGGGATACTGGAAGGCTTCAACTTGGGCAAAACAGCTGTGGGGAGTCGGCACACCTTAATGAAACAGGAGCAAGGTTATGCAGATTAGAGATAATTCTGCCCTGGAGTGGTGTAACTTTAAACCGAGTAAGTGCTTTAAGTCACTTAAAAAGTTTTAACATGCAGCCAGTCCAGGGATTAAAAACTCCAGAATCCACCTAAAATTGCCATGTAACAAGGCCCACAGAGTGTCACTATGTATTTGCCACATTGTCAAGTTTTTCCATTATTAGGGGACCATTTGCATAGTTCATACATTCTATGTAGGCCTAAAATACAAGGGATCAACTAGTCTGCAGATTTCAGGCCAGTTTTCTTGGCTACTAGCTTCTCAATACACTTACTCTTAAAAGGGAAGATTCCAAATGCACCTGACATTAGTAGACGGTTTCTTAGATTAGGACACACTGACTAAACATTTGACACGGATCAGGTCTCCTTGAAATGACAAAAATGCATCCCTCTGCACAGTTGGAAGCAAAGGTGAACACTGTTCTTATGCAGGAGGACATAATGGTCAGATCGTGACAAATATGTCACCAGTGCTAATTCATTCACTGTTCTTATACCAAAATCCAAACACCTAGGATAGGTTTATGGTTGTCAAAAATGAAATCTTGAACCCACACAAAGACACTATTCTTTGCAGGGACATCGTAGTTTCCATGGCAGCTTACATACGTAACCCCAGCAGAAAACTTGCAAAAATTTGGCTGAATAATCAGAACTGCAGCAAGACAGTCCAGACACTGCACTTATCCCAATGTAACCCTATCCTGGGACGTTCAAAGTGAATGGAAACTCAGAAGAATTTACTTAGGAAATACTGCTTACATATGTACAAAACCGTACCAGTACCATGTCCCTGTTCCTCTCTCACCTCCTGCAGAACTGAGTATATATTTTGGAAACTGAATCAGGAGCCTACACCAGCATCATATTGTTCCCTCAAGCCTCATCCATCATGGCCTTGTTTGCAAAACAGGTAGCTAAGCTACATTTGAAAGCAGTTGACCCCTTACTGGTATCTTTATTTGTTTATGCTAAACATATTTGACTACTGTTTGCCACAGAGAGATGCAATGTTTATACCAATAAATAAAAAAAGTAGAAAACAGGTGATGCAAAACCTCTAGCCCAGCACACCCTCACTCAGTCTGAAGGAAAATTACCCTTGGAAGAATAAATGGTAAACTCTAACAGTGTCATGGTATGCTGGGCTAGTATAATTGGCTGTCTAGGGGATAACAAACTACACCAGTTTAAATTCCATCTATCTGCGGGGAAGCTGCTAACTACAGGAAGACTGGGCATTACCTGCTCCCCTGCTAGCTGGTAGTGATGTACAGAAATAGCAGTCTACAGTGAGTTTCCGTAGGAGATCTGTTCATCTGTCCATGGTGCAATTTTCACTGGTGAAGCCAAAGTGAATTTACAGCAGGATGTGTGCTCATTTATCCATCCCTTTAGTCTACTTCACCATCTCCACTGAAGGCCTGGTTAGGCTTAGCACCATATATACACCTCAGAAAATCTTTCCTGAGAGGTATTCAAACTCTTTTGGGCAAGAATGAATTTAACATGGAAGGAGAATGAGGGCTCATCTCTTTTGATATTATTAGAAATGAAATACAACCTAAAATACAAATGGATGCACCTTGAAATAACTACATTACACTCAAAATACATGAAAAATTTTACTCTGTCCAATATTTTATACTGGTCATGTCATGCAAACCCACTTTCTGGTAGTAGTGAAGAATGTTACCATGCTTCCCAACACCATAATCTGTTTAAATTTAGACACATCTTTATTTTTTCTTGCTCTATTTTCTTCTTTGCATCTTCTTGATCCCACACATCAAGCCTACTTTCTAAGTACCAAGTACCAAGGCAGTCACTTAGGATTATCTGCATTCAGAAGCAGACAGTGAGAGGGGGAAATTCCTATAGGAAGCCAGCTGGTGTTATAAGAGTTTTGATACCTCAACCAGAGGCTCTTCATATTAAGCCTTGCACTGTACATGTGGACATTTGAGGCCTAATGAGCAGTGTGAATTTTCCACATATTTCACAATTACAGAAACATCTGGGTGAAGAAATATCTTTGTGCTGATTCACTATGCAAATACACAGATGAGCACTCAAGATATCTTCTTTCTGGTGGGACTGTATTGCAGCTAAAACTTGAGCTAAGCGTGAAGTAAATTAAAGACACTGTTCAAAACCACAATGGAACAATTTTTTTTAACTCCCTCAGTAAGGTAAACTCATTACTGATCAATAATGAGGTGTTTTTCTTTGTACAAGCTCAAGAAAGGGGAAAACAGCTTTTATTGCAAAGTAACAAGATTAAACCTTTTTGAAAGCTGCTGGATAAATAACGTAATAGGGGTGAGCAGTACACGATCCTGTATTGTACTCTGTCCCTGCACCCTGCCCCAGAGAGACTAGCTCTTAAGCTAAGTACAAATTGAGGCTGAATTGATTCAGTCTTTGCAGGTTAGTCTAAGCTGCTTAGATTGAACCGATAAGCAAGTGAACAGACATTCACTTTTGATTCCAGAAATGCAGCCACATGTCTACAGTGGCCAGCCCAGAAACTGAGTTTCTGGCCCAGCCCAGAAACTGAGGAGGAGGGGGTGCTAGATCACCTCCCTGCTCAGCTGGAGCAGACAGCTTGGACTAAGCCTAGCCTGCTCACCGTGCAAGGGGGAGTTTGCTGGGGAGATGCAAAGTATCCTGGGACGCTGGGGGACTGGGAGTTAACTTGCCTCCGGAGGAGATCTAGAACAGAAGTTCAATAAACCGATTTAACCTAAATCAATTAAGTCTGATACTAAATCCATCCAGGTTTATTTTAAACCAGTTTGGGCCATTTTGAAAATGGTTTATGTGCACTGAACTTCTGTTGTGTTACAGATTTGAATGGGCTCCTGAGCACTTATGCTGGTTTACATGTAATTTCTGTCCCCAGCCTTAATTTGCTTCATTTCCATCCACTGTCTTGTTCCTTGGCCTCTGGCCTGAGACTATCAGACCAAATGCCATTTCTGGTATTGTTTTTTGAACTGCACAGACTCGCCTCTTCAGTGCTAAACTAGTGGCTTGTTTACCTTACAAAATACTTTTCCACACAATTGTATTCAGTCTAGATGAAGATCATGACTGGCTTGTCATCATAAACTAGCACAATCTGTGCCCTGGTACCATGTTAGGTAACCACAATTAAAGCCATGTAGAACCTGTAACAGTATAAAATATCTTTTACTTATCAGCATTCCCTCTAAGCCGTGCGGTGTGAGTGGTTGTGCCTGGCAGCGCAGCCTGAGCACGGCATGAGCGCGCCTGCATGGCCACGCAGCTAGGATGCTACTTAACCGAGAGTTTTAAAAGGAAAGTGTATACTGATGTAAACAAATGTTCTGCATAATTCCTTCAAGTTACTCTAACCAGGTTCATTTCTGCTGAGGCTGAAAGTCTCTCAGACAACATCTTCTTTTTGTTCCATATGCATAGTACCTGTGGGACTTCAATTGTATAAAATAATAATTTCGATTAAACAAGGAGGAAAATGACTTCTGAGTTATAAAATCAGGTTTTTCCTGAATTTGGTCTCCAATTTGACTATGAATACTACCTGTTTGGGTACAGGGCAATGGTAAACAGAGGTAGCAAAATGCTTTAAATTATGTTAGTAACTGACAGAAAAGTTGCTTTTCTTTCCCTTGTTTGCTTTTCTTTTCTTAAAGAACAGTGAGTTTCTATTTTTCTCCATGTTTCTTTATCACATCTTTTCCCTTCCTCTGGTTTGTTTCCCAAACTCCACTTTATAACAATTTTCCTTTACTCTTGGCAAAGTGAATAGGCGTGAGGCCTAGAGACTTTACAACATACCTCTGGAGCCACATACCTAGCCTGCTGTCTGCTCTATACTTAAGCTGAAAGGCTATATTTCTGGAAACTTTTATGAAGTAACAGAACTCCACAGTAATGGCCTGGCATTGGCACTGCAGAATAAATAGAAGTCAGTGGGCATGACATGCTAACTGCATTTGCCAGTCTTGTTAACAGCTGTCTGAACTGCTGCATGAGTTCAAAAGGAAAGCAATCAAAAGAAGGGAATAGATCAGACACAGCTTGTCCAGGTCCACACACTCTCACTTTCTCTTTTTGCTACTTTTCCCTTTCTTATTTCTTATTTTGTCTTAAATCCAAAGTCAAGTTTTTTGCTGGTAGAAATAGCTTGAATGAGGGAGTTTCTCTTTACTAAGATATAACTTGATCATTTATCTGTTTACCCAGGCTTTCAGTACCTCAGAAGGTCATCTAGGTCAGTCTCTCTGCTTAGACAGGGTCATCCCTTTCTCAACTATCCTAGACAAGTGTTTGTCTAACCTGTCCTTGAAACTTTCCAAGGATGGAGAATCCATCACTTCTCTACCTTTCTCTCAGACTGCTAGAAATTATCATTTCTTTCTTTTTGCAGACTATCCACAAACCGATTCTGAGCTTTATTCACAACTATTCCAATAGCTTATTCAAACAAACATTGGTCTTTAGTTACCCACAATCTGGTACTAAACTAAGCATTATACTCACTGGTCACCTGAGACACAGGTGTTTCTGTTTCCTGACCTAATCCATGTTTGCAGATCATCTATGAATATTCATAATTTTTCAGATCTATTCTACAAGTAATAAAGTGTTTTCCAAGAAGATTCTGATGCAAACACTCATGAACACACACGTCAGAACTAATTCAGGGTGATTTTCCTTTCTATAAGTTTTCTTTGGATTAGCCAATGTAAATGTTCAGAAATAAGGAAATAAAAGAAGGTATAAAATACTGTCAGAGCAAATCAGCGCATTTTATTTGCCACTATGTTCCTGAAGACTTTTTTGTTCTACTTCTCCTAATGTATAGACCACCAAACAGGTATTAGATGGTAACAATTGATATCTGCTCCTCATCTGGACCTCATGACCTAGAGAAGCAGCCCAGTAACATGCTGTCTTGCTATGCTCATAACTAGCAAGTTATCACATTCAATATTGGTGGCTTTGACAGAAGCAGTGTACCCAGAAGTTGGAAACACTGCCCTGCTAGTATTCTTTAAGCCACTCCAGAGGCTGAACATATAAACTAAGCAAAACTCCTTCACCATAGTCTTTACAGCAGCAAGTTCATGATTGTATTCTGAGATAACTCTGCTTATAATAGACAGCTTTCAGAGAAGCAGATAAAGACTCTCTCTTTTTTTTTTGAGAATAAAAATAGATATATCTTTACCTTTTCTTTATTGATCAAGTGACTGAGGCATTTATTAGCTTCTGTGGAAACAGTTTTTAAAAAAGCAATCAAAAGGAATAAAATTAACACTAAACCTACTGAAAAGCAAATTTTGCCCAAGTGAAATAAAAAATGAACCCATTACAAGATTACTCATGGCCTTCTGAAATCAGATGTCAGAATATCACATAACAGCAAGGAACTGTACTACCCCAAAGATGGCTTTGTGGGGGTTATGTCTGAAGAGCAATAATGGTTTCTGGGAGGAAGAGGCCCAAGCACCTTTGCACCCCTCCTACATATGAGAGGAAGGAGAGTTTTGCTTGTGGAGAAGGCTGCCAACAGCAGATCGGTTCTGTAGGACCCATGTCATCAAGAAGGGAAGGGGGTGAGAGAAGTAGCATATAAAAGGGTAAAGTTACACATTACACTTAGACCATACTAAGAGCACTTAAAAAACTCAAGTGTCCTCATGTTAAAGCTCATGAACTTGGGCTAAGTGTCCTCTGAGCGAGCATCTCAAAGTTATGCCACTTCAGATAAGGATTAACTCTGGGCTGTGCTACCTAACTTATGTTAGGGTAACTTCAGTCTGCTGCACAGAGATCAAATGAACAAGCTGCAGTCCTTCAGCATCCCAGGATATGTGGCTTCCACCCCACTCTCACCCAGAGCAGCAATAGAGGCCAGGTGTCCTGGCTCCTGGTCACAACCCTACTCCCCAGCTCTGTAATGGCAAGGCAGAGCTGTGTAGGCATGAAATAATATTAACCCCTAATGTGCAACTGCTCACAGCACATTCCAACTTTAACACTGGTTAGTCTGTTCCACCAACTTAGTATGGTCTAAGTGTAATGTATAACTGCACCCAACATTTATCCTTTCCCTAGCACAGGATTCCCCCTTCCCATGAATGCTGCTCTCTCAACAATCCCTGAACTCCTCCCAAATGCCTTGTATTTTGAAAGCAGTTTAGAAAGAAATTCAAAATTTCACCCAGAGATTCGTAGGCTTCCTGCCCCAGTCCTACAATATGGACTGGCAGGGACATTTACAGAACCAGTCAGTGGTAAGTTAATAGTGAAGAATAACCAGAGAGACCTGACGTCCTCATCTAGGCAGAAAAAACAGAAAACATCATGTGATCTAACCAGAGCTAACAAGTAGCCTGAAGTCTGAGTCTTTCAAAAAGCTTTTAAGGTATAAGCTACAGTGCAAGAATAATTTATTCAGCCAACAATGTTTAAAAACATACTTTAACTTCTTGCAAAGAATTTACAGAGAAAAAGTAAGATTCACTGAGTTATGGATTCACTGTCACAATTTGAAGGGTCTGTCTAAGTACAATTAATTAGTTCTAATCTGGATTCTTAACTCTACATATCGTCATCAATCTGAAAGCTCCATTTTGATTGTAAATCCAGCCTGCCTTCTCTGCTGACTTTTTACTTCCATTATGAGAAGAGACGCCAACAGTAGCGACACACAGCTATCGAGGGCAGGTCACCAAACTAACAGTTGTCACTTCAAATGAAAGCCCACTTGGAAATAGAGGTGGCCAGACCAAGAAATGAATCTTCTGGTAGATGATTTTGAACATTGACAAGGCTGAACACATGTACATTTGTCAGAAGGGACTGTACCTTTATAAAAGTAAGACTCTCTCTCCAGCCATTTCAGAAAGTTAGAAAGAAGACAAAAAGCAAAAGTTAAGGCTATACAAAAGGAGAAGGACTTCCTAAAATGCAAGACGAGAGTCCCTGTAGGACTCTGATCTAAACCCAAACTGCTCCAGAGTGATGAGACTACTGAAATGCTAACCAGGAAATGCTTAAGGAATTAGGGTGTCTTGGAGGAGTAAGCCCATGTCCCGCGGGCTTCTGCTTTTGTGAAGGGATAACAGACAAGGATCTATGCCCAGGAAGAATATCACAGGGGCCAAATGAAGAGAAAAGGAACAAGCTTCCAAGAAAGGCAGACAAAACAGCGTCTATAAATTAAGTCCTGGGTTTGACTCTGGAAAGAAGGCAAGGCATATTGACCTGAAGAGCCTTCCCCTGCTCCTATGAATTTCATATTTTCCATGAATCCTACTGGGGAGGCCTGGATGGACTTCAGAAGAACACAACAAAAATTAAGGAAATGGTTCTTAAGGAATGTCAAACACATTAAATGATTAGCATTTGGCTAAATAGTGACCCAGAAGGCATGTTCAAACGCAATGGGGTTTTTTTACTTTTTACTTTCATTTTAATGGGGTGATTACTATCAATGAAAAACTAAGCAGCTTTCTGATGAAGTATATATGGGGACCACTCCTTTCAGTACACTTTTCTCTTAGAAACAAAACCAGCAGAAAACAGAAACATCAGATTAGATGACCAATAGTTTCTTCCATCTCTAACTTGTGTGATTTCTTTGCTGGATGGCTGATAAAAGTGCTTAGACTCAGTGACTCCTCTGAGTGGGTAATGCTCAACTCAGTATGTTTGCTTTGGCAAATGCAAGTGCACAGAGTGAGATGGTATGCTATGTGGATATGATTGGCTGTCTAAAGAATAACAAATTTCTTCCTTTTGCCAGGGGAAAAGGCTCAGCTATAACTAATGAGCTCAAAATTTCAGTATTTCCTGATTTTTTTTTTTTTTTTTTTTTTTTTTTTT
>NW_017728992.1:181039026-181044370 GCF_001723915.1 Gavialis gangeticus
TTTCCTGATTTTTTTTTTTTTTTTTTTTTTTAGTTCTAATACACTAAAACAGCATAAAGAGTTTGGGGCAATTAAATAATTGATCCAGGAACTAGAGTAGGAATAGCTGTCTGTAACACTATCCAGGCTGTCAAAGAGAAGGTTATTCATGGGATATTTTCGGGCAACAGAGGGGCTACAGAAAAGAGGATGGAATGAGTACAGAAAAAATATTGCACAGTAAAAAAAATGATGTGATAGGATGCTCCTGGAGGAATCATACTGTTACCACTTTTGACCTGAGCGAAAATTTAGGGTGCTGTGTTTTGTTTTGTCTTTCCAGTTTAGAGAAGAAATGAGTGATGAAGACATGGGGTCCTTTGATACAATTCTGTCTGACGCAATGTATTTTCTTTGACAATGGAAAAAACACAGAAAATAGAAGAAATCAAACAGCAAGAGATGGTGTCTTTCCCCACCACTCCATGCCACTTTCAGCCAGCACTTGGCCTGAAAAATGCTCTGTAAGCTCTCTCTCAAGGCTGTTCTCCCAAGCGCTTGTACAAGCTGTCACTGGTTTTTCTGCTCCTTTCTTTGCTTGTTTCTGTGGTCTTTCTTAATGGTTGTCTCCTACATACTCCTCTACTAAAGTAGCAAGGCTCCTTTGCCCACATAGTTCAAATTATATAGGTTAATGACTTCTTCCACATATCTAAAGTAAAGAGCAGCAGCACAATCCATAAAAACACAGTATTAGCTTGGTTCTGCAACACCTTTTCACACAGCAAGCCTAAACTCCTACAAGTGTTAATAGTCCTGTTAATACCAACAAAAATGCTCACACTCTTTGTCACAGAATTTGGTAAAAACACTCTTTTCTAGAAGATAGAAAAATAAAACATTGTTCTCCTGTTTTTGTAGCGTCTAATGCCCTTCACTCTCACTGATGCTCCAAAGCTCAAAAGCAGGCCTCTAGTTTCTCATCTGTTTGGTAATATCTGAAACGCTTCAATTTTCCTTTGACCTTGATTATTTTTAAGCCTGGATAGGACACAGTCTGCACTGCTGCCATTGGCTGGCTATCTCCTGCTGCAGGCAAAGATCCACGTGGCCATAGTAATCGTGTTGGATGCCAGACTGCCTTTGTATTGTTGACCATGGTGGCATTAGCAACCTAGTTGTGGTTATGATCAGACTGCAAAGGCCTGCTTAAAGGAGCGATCTTCCTTCTGAGCTGAAGGGATGCTGTGCAGCAGTGAGAGAGAGATGATTTTACCCCAGAAGCCTTTCATGCAGAGAGCTGTTGGAGTCCATCCTGTTGCCCTTGCTGCTCACAAGGTTACTGGGGGAGAGAATAAGGTGATATGAGCTGAGATGTCTCCATATGTAGATATGTAATTCTATGGGACAGATCCTCAGTCGATGTCAAAAGGAGGATTTCTATTGACTTCAGCATAGTTATGCCAGTTTATAATCACCAATAATCTGTCCATCTCTACTGCATTGGATCAAGAGAGTTAAGCAGCATGTCCAGTACCTAGCCAAGATTAACACTTTAAAATCTAGACTTAAAGTCTAAACTTATGTAAAGCATATGAGAAGATGGCCATCTAAAACTAATGAAGCCTAGCTGCTACAAAATAGATACACATCCACTTGATAAAGATGTTGCCTGTATACAACATGTTATTCTTGTACTCCACTATCTACAGTGGTTTAATTTCTAGGAGTACAAGTTAGTTTTAATCTCAAAAGCCTCAAATTACCTCACAAATATGCTCTTTACCAAAGGTATAAATGAGAGTAGAGATTATCTAAGGTGCTCCAGGTAAGAGGCCCTGGATCTTATTTAATGAACCACTCTGCTGTCAGAGGGCATCTTCAGTGAAGTATCCTCTGCCCCTGGAAAGGAAAGTTTTCTTCATTCATAATTCTGAATTTGTTAGCTCACAAGGTCATAGTGCAAAGCCTCCTGTGCTTGCTCCTGTGAGAGGGCTAACCTGTTTCTCACTTGTTAATGCCCCAGAAACATGCAATAGAATAGAAACACAGCTAAACTGAAAACCATAACATAAAAGTAAATAAACAGGGCAAAATCTTGGTGTTTGGCACAGGCTGGTAGGAATCAGGTCAGAAGTGACCACGTGATTTGTGCAACCTGGTAATCATCTCCAAGCTGATGTTGGAGTAGCCAGGAACCAGCTTAATCATCTTGCAGCCCATACACAACTTTCCTTTGGCTATGCCCCCAGGCAGACTAAGGCAGGGGTGTCAAGCTCACCTCATGCCCCAGGCCAGCTGGACTGCGGACTCCTTGCAGGCTGGATCCAGCCCAGGGCATGTGGTAGCAGCTCTGGCCTGTGGCATGTGGTGATGGCAATGGCTCCAGCTTAGGCCATGCAGCATGTGGTAGCAGCTCTGGCCTGTGGCATGTGGTGATGGCAATGGCTCCAGCTTAGGCCATGCAGCAGCAGGATGGCTTAAGCTGGAGCCATTGCCATCACCACATGCCACAGGCCAGAGCTGCTACCACATGCCCTGGGCTGGATCCAGTCATGTGGCATCAGCAGAGGAGGTAGTGCAAGCACATAGGCCTCAGCCCTCGCTTGCCCTCCTGCCAGCAATTGTCATGTCCGTTGGGACCCAAGGGCCCTGGATTCTGCAGCAGGCCACTTCCTACCTAGCTATGCCCCCTGGTATTCACTTGTCCATTGGACACCTGGCAAGCTAGATAGAATGGCTTTGTATACCATAACGCCAGTGGCGACAAATATGTGAGCAATTATGTCAGCCCTGTCTCATCTTCCCTGGAGAATCCTCATGTAGGCCACTTTGTGATACTGAGACACCACAAAACATTTGTAGGAAAGTGACACCTCGTCCATTCTTTGATATATCAGCCTAATTTTGCTATCTTTGTTCTTGTGCATAACTGTTATGCTCATGAGCAGTCCCACTCAATGCTGTCTTAAAGTACCAGCCCCCCATGGTGTCCACATAGTCCCAAGACCCATTAACCAGTGCCAAAACAAGGGATGCATGATATATACCCCCACACAGGAGGCAAATCTTAAGGAGCACAAAATGGAGAGAGCACTAAGGCACAAGCACACAAAAACACCACAATTCAAATATGCAGTTATAATGAACCTGCATGCACAGTCACCTTAACTCATAAGCGACGTGTTGGCCCATGCCCCACCAGATTTCTCTGCTGATAGCGGGACGTGGAGCATAGGGCTGCAGCCTGGCTGGAGCCAGGGCCCAACAGCACTAGAGGCAATGGCACAATTTCTGCATCAACGGCAGGGGGTAGGGACAGTCTAGCCAGACTCAATGCCTGGCAGCAGTGGGGGTGGCGGCAGTGCTGTGTTGTGGCGTCCCACTGTCAGCACTTATGTGTCACCTATGCCATAACTGGCATGTGACTGAATGCGCAAGTCCCCAGTCACTACTCTGCCCAGGGCCTCCAAAATCCTTAAAACAACTCAAGTCCCACTGAGTTCAATGGACTGTTCCTGGTAAGGATTTGGAGCATACTGCCAGCAAATGGTTCATGGCCCACTTATGTCCTATTTAAAGCCTCACAATAGGGATTAACTGAGAGGTAAGTGCTTCAGAGTTTCTGTTGGCCCGTCTATATAGGGCTGAATTTCATACAGGAAATAGAGAGATGTACTTTTATTTTCTACTAATGCCATTTGTGTATTAACATCTGATCCTGGAAACCCAGATGCTCAATAACTTTTCAATGAGTTGAAATTTCTCTACCAGAAAACACATATGTACATTTAGGATTAGTAAAAACAGAATTCAAGTTAAGCTAGGAAAAAATCTGGGCTCAGAAGCATAGGATTGGAAGTCACCTCAGTGGTCATCTAGTCCAACCCCCCTTAAACCATCCCAGACAGAAACCCTTCCAGTCTCTTCCTGAAAACCTCCAGTGAAAAGGATTCCCACAACATCACTGCACAGTTGTCCTACAGCTCTTACTGTTTAGGAAATATTTTGAGGAGATTTAATCTAGATCTAATTTTCTGCAATTAAAGCTCCTCGCCTACATGTCCTGCCTTCTCTGGCAAGAAAAACAAAAGAGAGTTGCTTTTCCTCTTCTTTATGGCAGCCTTTTAAATATTTTAAAAAGGCTCTTGTCCCTCCCCACCATCTTTATTCTCCTTTTCTACAAACGAAACATTCCAGCTGTCTCAGTCCAATCCTTTCATCTTTGGCTTGTATTCTGTTATCTTTGTTGTTTGGCTCTCGGATCATCTCATTTTTCAATATCCTTCTTAACATACAATGCCCAGACCTGGCCATACTCCTTTAACTGTGGTCTAATCAGTGATGAGAGATGAGGAGACTGGTACTCCTCTTTTGCATGGAGTACTTCTGTTAATGTAGCCCAAGACTACATTAGTTTTTCCATTTTTTTACTGCAATAGCATCACCTTGCTGACTCACTGAATTTATGATCCACTGTAGCCCTTTGATTCTTCACAACTGTGCTACTGCCAACCAGTTGTCCCCCATTCTGCATTTGCTTTTATTTCCATAAGTGTAGCACCATACGTGACTGTTGAATTTCATTTTTGTTGCATATTCCCCACATCACAAATTCATCAAGATCCTCTTGATTTCTAATCCTGTCCTTCAAGTGCTTGCAAGCCATCAGTAAGCTCCTGCACTCGTGCCATTAATAGAATTCTTCAGCAGTACCAGACAGAACAGACATCTCTGGAAACTCGTCCGAAACTTCCTGCCATTCAGCCATCACTCTATTTAAAAAGATACTTTTTGTTTGCTGTTATAAGTCAATTATGTGTCCCACCCAATGGTAGTTCTATTGAGCCCACATTTCTACAGTTTTCTTATGAAAATGTCATATGGGATTATATCAAAAGCCTTACCAAACCCCACTATATTATGCCCACCACATTCCCTTCATCCACTAAATTAGCCACCCTGTCAAATAGGGTAACTCAGGTTGGTGTGATATGATTTTTCCTCTAACAAATCCATACTGGCTGCAAGCTCAAGCTTGTCATCTTTCATCCATTTACAGTAATTTCCTCCAGCAACTTCCCAGCTATTCTATTCACATTGACTGGGCTATAATTCCCAGGATCCTCTTTTCCCCTCTTTTTTAAAGATGGTATAAGTGGGTTGTCTCACCTACAGGCTTCTCCAAGCAGGATTTGCTCCCTGAAGGACTCCTCAGCCAGGTCACACAAATAAAACAGAGTCCTTTAACAAATAAAACAAGCAAACAAAACCCTAGATGCCAGGAGGGGACCCCTGTGGCTCTGGCCCTGTGACAGCAGTCTGGTCCCTTTGTGCCGCAAGCAGTTCAGCCCACTGCTTGCCT
>NW_017728992.1:181049370-181055043 GCF_001723915.1 Gavialis gangeticus
CTAGATGCCAGGAAGGGACCCCTGTGGCTCTGGCCCTGTGACAGCAGTCTGGTCCCTTTGTGCCGCAAGCAGTTCAGCCCACTGCTTGCCTCTGGCTCATACCTGATCCTTCACAGTTTGCGTCTTGCTGCTCTTATTGGGAGGCAGTACTTTTACACGTGCTACAGGGGTCAGCAGGCAGCTCCGAGAGCACTCGGATTAAAGTGCCGCCGTGTCTTGTGTATCAGCGCCCCGAAGCTGAAAAATAGCAGCAGGAACACCTGAACTAAAGCTTGCTTGATGAGTTTTAGTTCAAACACCCCTGCTGCCATTTTAAAGCAAGGAGATGCTGTTACAAGAGACGCAGGAGGCTGCTGGAGTTCCAGCACGTCAGAGCAGTCGTGGCACTCGTGTATGTGCGCCCAAGGTTTGTAAGGTCCCGATGATCCACTCCCTTATCAGCAGCCTCTTCACAGCTCTTAAGGAGACAGGCCACTCAGGTACAGATGGACATTATCTAAGCTCTTCTCTACTCCTGTTGAGGCCTTGCCAGGAAGAAAAACTTCCTCAAGCTCTGTTGGGCAACTGTATTCATTTGAAATGATCTAGCATTTCCTCAGATGTGTTGCCAGCCTTAATATCTGTGTGTAAACACTGGGCCTGACTCTGATTAGTCTTACAACCACCTAAACCTGGAATCATTACAGTTAAATTAATTGAGTTACACCAGCCTGAAATGAGAGAGATCAACATTAGATTTTGTTATGAGCGACTGACAGAGGCCTTTAATCAAACAGGACAATATTTATCATTACTAAGCTTACAGGATCATAGAAAAGTAAGGGTGGAAGAGACCTCACAAGGTCATCTAGTCCAGAACCTTGCTCAATGTAGGATCATCCTTGACTAAACTTTCCCAGACAAGTGTCCCTCCAATCTGCTCTTGAAAATTTCCAAGGATGGAGATTCCACAACTTTTCTAGGAAGCCTGTCCCAGTGCTTGATCACCCTGAGTCAGAAAGAGCCTCCTAATCTCCAACCTATATTTGCTTTGCTGCCGCTTGAAGCTGGCCGCAGAGAAAGCCTATCTCCACCTTCTCTATAATCACCGTTCAGGCATTTGAAGAATGTTATGAACCCCCTCAGCCTTCTCCTCTCCAGGCTAAAGAACCCTTATTCTTCCGGCCTTTCTTCATGAGTCTTGCTTCGCAGGCCCCTAATCAATTTTGTCACTCTGTGCTGCACTCTCTCCAACCTGTCCACATCCTCCTTGATGTATGGAACCCAAAAGTGGACACAGTACTGCAGGTAAGGTCTCACCAGTGCCAAATCACTTCCCTTAAATTGCAAGTGACACTTCTCTTAATATAACTTAGTATCCTGTTGGTCTTCTTTGGCACAAGAGGACACTGTTGGCTCATATTCAGCTTACAGTCCACTCTAACCTCCAAGCCCTCTTCTGCAGTACAGTAGCCTAGCCAGTCATTCGCCAAACTGCATTTGTGCATGCAATTATTTTGTCCCAAGTGCAGGACTTTGCAGCTGTCCTTGTTGAATTTCATCCAGTTGATTACAGACCATTTTTCCAATCTACCCAAGCCATTCTGGATCCAAGCCCTGCCCTTTACAGTGTCTGCAACTCCACCCAATTTGGTGTCATCCACAAATTTGTCAGGCATACACTCAAACTCATTGTCCAAATCATTAAAGGAGATATTGAACAACACTGGACCCAGGATGACCCCCACAAGGAATTCTACTTGATATTTCCTCTCAGCTAGACATTAAGCCATTGATGACTCTTCACTGTGTGCATCTATACATTCTTTAATGTGCTTTTGGTAATATCATTAAATTTAGTACCTCCTTTGTGAGGTACTAAACAAGGTGCATTAGCCTATTTTAATGTGCATTAGTGAAAGTGCACAGGTTTTTTGTGACACTTTAATGAGCATTCAAATAGGCTAATATGCATTAATGTGCATATGTAGACATGCCCATTGAGCATGATGGTGCAACCAGTTATGCACCCATGCTAAAGTACTTTCTTCTAGTCTGTATTTCCTTATCTTGTTAGTGAAAATGTTGTGGGAGATAATGTCAGAAGTCTTGTTAAACTCAAAGTATGGGAAATCCACTGCTCTCCCCTCATCCAGAGAGCCTGTCACCTTATTATAGAAGGGAAAAATATCGATTGTAATGTACTTATAGACTCATAGTACAAATATCTTCAGCTACATCATACTGTGGTGCTTAAGAAATGCCTATATGCCAAATGTACTGTCCCATGCATAATTGCATCAGTTGAGTAAAGAAACTAAGTTTTCACACTAATTTGATTTTTTAACATTTGTGGAATAAAGAAGTCTAGAGATAAACAGATACTTCTCTTTGGGTGCTTGCTACTAGCAATTAATGCCAAGCAGAGTTTGTGTTCTAAAACTTAATTACTAAGAAATAGAGGGTCTGCCCAAAACCACCAATACAAGTTCAGTGTCTGGACAAAATATTCTATTACCCAGAGCATGCAATATGAAACTACCAATATATAGCAAAATATATTTTGCCACTTAATTTTAATACAAAACCATAGGGGTGATGGAGGATGGAGTGTTCATTTCTGTCCCTGTCTCCTACACTTTCTCTCCCACACACTCAAACACAAATATGTTACCAGAATGAAGATTTCTCTCTCTCTCTGTACTTTACCCTAACCGAATTAAATGTAGACATCCAATAGATTCCTCAGTGGACTAATCATTCTCTTTACTGCTGATATGTCTCTCTAGTATACTCTCTCCTATGATGTATCTGAGTTCTTACATTTCTTTCTTTGAGTAGAACGACAGGACAAGAGAACCCGTCATTAGTAATGAAATAATTTCTCAAACTAATCCCCCACTACGCTTGCCCATTCAGCAAATGAAACGGGACATGCCCCCTCTGAAACTCACTGTATGTGATTAAACACTTCCCAATAGTAGATAGTGTTGTTTTTCACACTTGAAATCATCCTTCCTTTTCTCAAATGTTTTCTAGCAAATACGGAAGCCCATGAAAAAAAAAATATTGCGACATCTGCTTTAGCACCCACTGTAATGAATTACTTTCCTCAGAACTGCTGTTGCAGGCTCTAAGCAAATTCAGGGAGATATTACTGCATCAATTACATCCATTTCATGTTTCAAGGTTTTCATCACAAACAGAAACTTAAATTAAAAACAAACAAACAGCTGAGATTGTAGAGTACAACTCAAAGGACTCTCACTTAGGCCTTCAAATATGCATAGGGATTATATCCCTATGAAAAATACTGGACCACCAACATACTTCCCCTATCCCAGCAGTCAGCACCCTTTGGAGGCTGCAGACCACACTGACCCAGTACAGATTGGAAGCAGGCGGTGCACAGGCTCCAGGACTCAGCTGCTACCATTGCTTTTTCCTGCAGCAGCACAAGAAGAGCACTCACAGCCAGCACTTCACTCCAGAGCAGTATGTGGAGAGCTCCTGCTGCTGCTGCTGCTGAAGCTCCCCACTGCCACATGCTGCTAAAACCCCACATCTGCAGGCTGGATAAAATGACTCTGCAGGCCATATCCATCTTACAGGCTGTAGGTTGCCAACCCTATAATAGACAAACACCATCAGCTATTCTACTTATAAGAATATCTTGTAACATTGTAGTCTGTTTGTTAATTCCTTTACTGCACTTTCTTCACCGTTTAGACTATAGGCTACTGTTCTGTCCTACAGTTTATATACAATGCTCAAGGCAGAAGACTGAGCCTGTTTATGACTCTGACCTGTTTCTTACACAACTGCTCCCACGCAAGATTTTCTGCCTGGCTAGGCAGCCTTTTCAGGAAAGCACTTAAGTCCACGCCAAAAGCAACTGGGAGTAGTGGATCCAATGTCAGGGAACGATCTGCCACTCCATCTCAGCTCTCTCAAAGGGCTCCCTCACCAAAACCCAGGAGACCAGAAACCCCACCACAGACAGGAGACAAGAAGTGGAGAGGCAGGCTGGGATCTTGGCTCCGGTGGCATGGAAGAGGATAGGAGAGGGGAAAGAGAGAACTGTGGCAGAACAGCAGGGAAGTGCCCACTTACAATTTGTCCCGCTCCCCCTGTGGAGGGGAGGAAGGGGGAGAGAAGAATGGAGCACCATAGGATGCTGAAGGGTCTAGGGGTTCCCTAGCACACTCTGCACAATGCAAACATGGAAGAAGTGAAGCACTTCTCAACATTACCTCATTCAAACAGGGACTATTTTTGTAGCACTTCAGAGGAGATGTACCTCTGTAGATCTCACCCTTTGAAACACTTCAAAGGCAGGTGAAACACTTCCATTGTGATATCCACACCCTTTAATCTCTTTATAGCAGATAATTTAGACTCTTTTACAATTTTCAGAGCCAAGTTGGCAACTAGCACACCATCGTAATTCAATATATTTGCATAAAAATAAAGCTACAGATAGTAAAATATTTACTTATATTTAACTACTTACATGATAGAGGAATAAATATCACTTATCGTCCAACATTAACAATAAAAGTTGTACCTGATCACTTCTGCCTCATTTTGCAGTTACAAGGTCACTTTATAGAAAGAGATGATAACTTGGCTTATAAATAATCATAAACAAACAGAAAAATAAAAAATAGTTATTCACAATTAAAAATGTAAAGCAATCTGCTACTCTTAAGAGTGTCCATGGGCCAGCCTCCAAATTATGTCTATTCTAGAGGCTCAGAATATCTAAATACATGCAAATGCATGCATATATCTGTGTGCCCCTAATGTACAGATGTATAATGCATTTTCACAATCTCATTTCTAACTTTGAAAACCTGGCCTTGCAGGTTCTATGGGTTGTATTTTGATACCCAAACTTTAAAAGGTGCTACATTGTCAACCGAAATAGAGGATTATCACAATCTCAGATACCTTGATTTTAGTGCCAAGTTTAAAGAATCAAGGTGAAGCAAAACCCCCACTTTTTCTTTTTTAATACATACATATATATATATATATACACACACACACACACACATATACATATATGATAGATATGCATTTCCTTCCCTTCCCCAATTATTTCTGGCTTTTCTTTCTCTCCCTCTCTATTCCATATAGACAAGCATAAGTGAACTCAGGATATGCTTTAACATTTTTATTTTGGTAGCAAGTTTTTGGTTTTGGATATCCACTGTTTTGTATTGTATTCACTGTTTTATATTGTATTATTATTAGGTTTGTATTGATTCTTACTGTTGTATATTGTATTATTATCATTTTCATACTGATTTTTATTGTTTCATATGGCTATTGTAGGGTTTAGGCCTGTGTTTGTAAGTGAATCAAAGTCATGTCAATTTTCCATTTTGTATGTCAAGTCTCCATCTTGTGTCCTTGGCCCAGGCATACCCTGTGTTACAACTGTATGAGTCACGTACCCCTCCCATGTAAATTAGTTCCTGGATGAATGAGCGTCATTGGGAATGATTGAAATACAATGGTAGCAAGCCTCTACTGAATGGCCTGTAATGACTGGGCCATCACCTCGCATTGATTCATCCAGGAACCAGGGACCTCACCCAGGAACAGAGACAAGAACCCAACATTTGAAAGACAAAAGCCCCTGCAGAACCAGCAACTCTACCATTGTACCCCACCATTACAGACACC
>NW_017728992.1:181055750-181059069 GCF_001723915.1 Gavialis gangeticus
TGTATGCACCTAATTGATTTGTGTGTTTGTATATGTGCAATTGTGTCACACCCTCCTGTCTAACAGTGCAATATTGAGATCCTGAGAGTTGGCCTGACCCCACAGGGCTACAAAGGCACTGAGTATGGCAAAAGACACAAGATTCAGGTTATGGAGAATGGAAACAAATCACTTTATGCAAATCACCAATAAAAGTTTAAAGTCACTGATAGATGATTCTTTCAATCTTGATATGGCAGAGAAATTCCTCTACTATCCTTATGTTAATATGGCCATGTTTACACTTCTAAGTCATTAACCAGGAGTCATAGTTATCTACATAGATGATAATGTAATACAAAACAAAACAACCCCTAAGATCTAATTTCGCCTTGTGTTAAGGTCTTAGTACAACTTTGCAGCTGGAGTCTAAGATCACCCAACACCAGTTAAGTTACTTTCCTTTTTCACCTGTGCTGATGTGAAGCAAGCCAGAATCATTCAGGTAATGATCAAAAAGCTGCTGGGTGCAAACAGCCAAAACTGACCAGGCAATCAGAACCATCTGCCTTATTAATTAGGGAGCAAGAAAGGTTAGAATGGCTAGGGGAAGCATTTCTAATTCAGAACAGAGTAAGACTGATTTTATTAATATATATTAGGACTATATGTCCAATTGGCTTCAGAGACTGGAATGGCTGTCTTATCTGGAAAAGGAAGTACTTATATTTTTGAACAAGATTTCTACCTTTAAGCCCAACAAAGGATAAATTGTCTAAAAGTCCTTGTTGCTATTACTACTCTAAATTATATGGCTTTCCTGTAATAAATGTAATTATATCTGTATTTACAAACAAAAAACCCTTGAAGTCTTTATTAAGAATCCATAAAAACAGTTAGGTTTATATATTTGAAACACTCTGGTTAAACTTTAAAAAGAAAAAAAAACAAACTTTCCCTGAAGTTTTATATGAGGAAATCTTTTGCTTAATAGTCTCTAGATGGCTTCAAAGAGTGGTGTGAAATGACCTTATTGGTGGGAAAGTCAGCTGTAATATCTTAGGGTGGCTGAACTTACTGAGGTTATCTTCCTTTTCTGAGATGTTCACATAAAGACAAAACATATCCTCTGTATATCTCCCTATTTTGTGGTGCAGGAGCCCAGAAATCACAGGCACAGCATGATACCTTATTAGCTACTCCAAGATGGAAGACTTGGCAAGCTCTTAGCAGCTAGTTTAAAGGCATTGCTTACAACTTGTCTTGCTGGTACAAGCACACAACAGCATTGCAAAGAATTGCTTTGTATTGGCTGAGAAAGCTGAGGCAAATATAAAAAAAGATGGGGGCAGGGAAAATGGTCTATTAAGTTGGGCAGGGGTGGCACACTTGTGGCATGGGTCCCACATTATAATAATTGGCGTTTAAGGGGTTAAGATATAACATTCAGTGGTAGGAGTAAGTGGGCAGCAGGTAAATCTGGAAGGGGGGGATGCAATAAGAAGAGGTTTGGGAACCTCTGCTGTAGCAGCATAAATCGCCAGGAGAGCCCCATTCAGCTAGGTGCTACCAAAACAAGCTACATATCACCATTTTCTACACTAAACCTCCTGTGCTGGCAGTGCTTGTAACAGGTACATAAAATAACCCAATGGTCTTCTGCTTCACCACCCCTTGTAATTAATGGGGTTTAAACAAAGCCAGGCCACACTTAATGTGAAGGACAAAATTAAAAACGGCATAAAAGAACTTAAGGAAACTGCTGAACTTAAGGAACTGCATAACTGGTTTGTTGTGCGTGCTAACCATAGAAGGCACGGGATGCAGGCAAGCATCTGTCTTTAAAGATTGACAGCTGGGACTGCCAACCCAGGCAACATTACAAAACCAGTGCGCCATCTCAGCAGCATGTGCTTCAAATGAGTGTATCAAGTCTGTCCCCTGCTGGCTTCTCAAACTCTCTCTTCTCATTCTCAGGCTCTTTCTTAAAGCTCAGGGGTGAGGACTGTTGGCACAGTACTCTGCAGTATGGACAAAGCAGGAGCCCTTGGTCCTTTGGGAATCCTGGCTGCAAAGCTTCTTGCCTCCCTTAACCTTCATAGGCAGGGGCTGGCATCTGGAAGACCCCTGGAGGTCTCTCCCCACCTTACTTCTCTATGACTTTTTTTTCTAAGTCCACTTCACTTTTCCTTTAGAAGGAAAGAGAGAGCCGTGCCTGACAACTGGCGGTCAGAAAGAAATGCCCTGCTCTAGAACTCTTGGTTCAGAGATGATACCTTTTATTAGACCAATGAAGAAATTGCAGCAAAAAAAATCTTTTTCTGCAAGCTTTCGGGTGCACACACCCTTCCTCAGGCTCAGTCAGTCACCTAATGCCTTGGGGAAAGGTGCTGAGGATTTCTGGTGCACCTAGGAGCTGAACTGAACACAAAGTAGGCCCAATGCTGCTACCCAGATTTTCAACTGGAACTGCCCGGTCCTTTACCCAGCAAAGAGCCAAACCAGCTCACTGATAAAGGAATCGCGCTCCCAACTCCTTCCCAGCCAGTGGGCAGCACACATCTTGCATGCTCCAGGGGCTCCAGCAGCACCTCGGGGTGGGTCTCCCACCCCGAGGTGGGAGGTTTTTCATTATTATTATTATAATGAAAAACCTGGATTTGTTTGTGCTCTGATCTTAACCTGAATAATAGAGTGGAGAAACTGGAAGGAGACCAGAGGAGAGCCATGCAAATGATTAGAGGACAAGAGGGCAGGCCTTATGAGGAGAGGCTGAGAGCCATGGCGCTCTTCAGCCTGCAGAAAGAAGCACAGGGTCAGGGGTGACTTGGTGGCAGCCTATACATACATAAGGGGTGTGCACACTTGTTCACCAGGGCCCCCCATGGGAAGACTAGGTCCAACAGTCACAAACCACTTCAGGCTGGACATAAGGAAAAACTTTACTGTCTGAGTCCCCAGGGCCTGGAACAAACTTCCCCCAAAGGTGGTGCAGGCACCTACTCTGGATGCCTTGAAGAAGCACTTGCATGCCTGTCTTACTGGCACCGTGTGACCCCAGCATCTTGCGGGGCTCATTGCCCCCCCTGCTGAGTGCCTGCCCCTGGGGCGGGGGGCTGGACCCATGATCTTGCGAGGTCCCTTCCAGCCCTGATGTCTCTGAATATGACGTCAGTAAAGCTCCGGGTTCCTTTTTCACTCGGACAAAACGTATCTCGTGTCACACGGGAGCGTGTCACCCGCCCGCGGCGGTCCCAGCTCGTGGCTCTCCGCAAGGAGCAGAGCTGCGGGCCCCCGGGCGGGTGTCTGTGCCCTCCGCGCCGCACCAGCCCCGGCCGCG
>NW_017728992.1:181059080-181061106 GCF_001723915.1 Gavialis gangeticus
ACCGGCACAGCTTCAGCCCCACTCCACTGTGGCAGCCCACCCTCACCCCACGCACAGATCCCTTGGGAGGTGTGCAGCAGCAGGAACCACTCCCCCTCCCTGTGTCCCCTAGATGAGCTGCTTACGGCTCTGCCCTATGCCCCATGCCAGCTGGGCAGTGCCTGCCCCAGCCCCAGCTCCACTCCCTCCCTCATCTTGGGGGGGCCTCAATCTGCCCCCCACTGCCATCCATTCCCTCCCCCTCAACAGACTTACCAGCTGGATGCTCCTCTTCAAGCTGCCAGGCTGCATATCTGCAACTGGATCAGTATTGGCTGATATGGCTCATTAAAAATCTGCCATCAGTATCAGCCCAAAATATTTCTATTGGTGCACCCTTACTAAATCACTAAATATAAAATTGCTCAAGAGTTGCAGAGATGCACACAGTTAATACTTAAATGACTTGTATGGTATGGATAAATATATGCTTCAGTTGCTTTAAACAGGGGGCAGAACTCCCACTCAGGCATGCTTATCAGCCATTTTGATCTAACAATAATGTCTGCTTGATCCTGGAATGATACAAGTTAGCTGAGGCCACAGATAGACAATCAAGTTTCTCCTGGGAGAGTTGGTGCTCTCCCAGGAGAAATAATGATGTGGTTTGATACAGATGTTCACAATTTTTCTCCTACAGTAAAAACTGCCACTCCAGGAGAAAAATAACCTGGGAACACTCAGGGTTAAATCACTCACAGGAGAGTGTCTCCTGGGACAGCAAATGCCTGCATTTTCTGTGGCTCGTCTCAGAAGAGAACATACGTCTTCCAGCATCTGCCCTACACCAACCCTTCTCCCCTGGGAGACCGTGTCAGAACACTACCCCTTAATCTCCAAACTGTTCTGTGTGGAAACAGGTTGACCATGGGCAGTCTGGATCAGCCAATCAGTACAGCCCTGTGCATTGTTGCCATCTGTCTCCAGGCCAACTAAGGGAGGCTGCAGAGCATGCTGAGATGTGTGCACAGAGTCTTCTACCCCCACTGCATACCATCAGCACTGCAAGCTCTCCATTCTTTAGGGCCTCAGCATTTAAATGCCTGTATACACTGCTCTTGGTAAGTTTTTTCTACCAGGAGAAAAACCTGGACAAGTTCTCCAGATTATCTGAATGGGCATACTTAGCCAAAATTACCCTAACTGCATGAAACAAGGCTAACTTCATAGTGGCTTGATACATATGTATTAATACAGAATCATTAGGAGGTAGCAGATGCATCACTAAAACTTATATGCACATCCTTTGATACTGATGCTATAGATATGGCTGTCTACAGACTTGCATAACTACAAAATAAGCAATGTGCCTTTGCCTTGTATTGATTTTACCCATATGATTTCTTACAAAATGCTTTAGATTGAACATTTTACACTCATTAGAAGAAAACAGTTCACTCCCAAAAAACTTTAGCAGAGTAAGTTTACCTGAATTTGATGCATATACCATGTTTATTCACATACCACACACTCTTTCCCCAAAACTCTACTGTCCAAAACCGGGGTGCATATCTTAAGCTCTAAGCTAATATTCTTCACTGGAACACAAGCAAACAGACACTATGCTCTTACAGATGCTCAGATAGCTCCCATTTGTCTCTGGCACAGGAAGCAGAAGGGGACAGAGTTTAGTGTTAATCTCCAAACGGGTACTAAGGAATCTGAAGTACAGGCTGAGCACTGTAGCCTGTGCCTGAGGCAACAGTTGAGGGGCAAGTAAGCTGTTGTATGCAGTCTTAGTATCCTGATAAGGCTTGTCTTGTGGCAATAACACTTTATTATTTACATTAACTTACATAAAGAACTAGTTACAGTAAAAAAAAAAAAAAAAAAAAACAAACAAACACTCTTGCTACTAGGTGTGCACTGATAGAGATTTTGGGAGCTGATACTGATAGCTAATTGTTAAGGAGGCATATCAGCCCATACTGATCCGATTTCCAATACAGCTGCATCCAGCAGGTAGGTCTGTTGTGGTGAAAGGGGA
>NW_017728992.1:181066106-181075240 GCF_001723915.1 Gavialis gangeticus
AGATTTGATTTTTACGACGGGCGGCCTGCTGAGCGGTACTTGGGTGCCAGCCTTGCCCTTGTGCGGCGGGGGGCACAGCTTCTCAGGAATTGGGCAGCAAGAGGTGTAGGCGCGCCGCAGCAAAGGCATCTCCTCCGAGACCCGGCCGGTGGAAGACGCGGCGTTCCGCGGCCCCCGGATCCATTTGGTTTCTGTCCCGTTATCAGACGGTGCTGTGCTTCGCACCTGAGCCGTACAGCTGGTAACATTTACATTTCCCGCTAGCTAAAAAAAACCCCTTGCCTCCAGTGTGGTTGTATTCACTCGGGCGTAGAACTGATGGATTGGAGGCCCAGGAAGGCTAGATCTTGCTTTATAAATCTGAATAGAAGCTGTATCTTTAACTATAAAGGCTGTGGGACCCGTGAAACAATATCTTGTTTTACTCTTTTTGCCTAGTTTGTATTTTTTTACTTTGCATGTAATCTAGCAAATGAGTGCACCTTCCAGGAAACCTATATTTGTGTTTGCTCTGAGCTTAACCTGAATAATATAGTGAGAGACCCCTAGCATACTAGTAAAGCTTCCGGTTTCTTTTTAACTGGAGAAAAACTGGTGTGGCACATGATCACATGTAACACAATACATCTGCAGCCCCCTTTTTCAAAATCCTAAATCTGCCCATGGCTGCTGGAGCCCCTTCTGCAGTGACATGGATAGCCTTGGAGGAGATGGGGCACTGGCCAGGACCTGGCACTGTCTCCTATCTCTCTGTGTTTGAATAATAGCTGGGGGGTGGGCCTGTGTAAGGGTCCCCATGCCCTTGCCCACCTCTGATCGCAGCCTGGGCACCTGTTTCTCAGGGTTTCCTCTCCCTGCTCATATCTAGGGCTCTCGCAACCTAAGCAGAGCCGGGAAACTGGTGACACGTATGTACTCAATTGCAATATCACCCCCCACCCCCCAAGTTCTGAGCAGGGCAGATGGCACTAAGTGACCTGCTGTCCTGCTTTTACACCTAACTTGTACTTTTCCCTTTCCACTAGTGCTCGAAGAAGACAACTGTGTGTTTGATGGGATTATCTATCGCAGCGGAGAGACCTTCCAGCCCAGCTGTAAATACCAGTGCACCTGCAGAGATGGGCAGATAGGCTGTGTGCCCCGCTGTAACCTTGACCTCCTGCTTCCTGGCCCAGATTGCCCTTTCCCCAGGAAAGTCGAAGTCCCTGGAGAGTGCTGTGAGAAGTGGATTTGTGGCCCTAAGGATGAAGTGATGTTAGGAGGTCTTGCTATGGCTGGTGAGAAACTCAGACCAGATTTTTTCACTGTATGTTCACCTTAGCCACACAACAGCTCTGTATTAGAAACATCCTATTATTACAACTAGAACTCCACTTTTCTTTAAAAGCCAAGCAAAGTCCATAATGGCTAGGCAAACAACCAGGAATTATTGCAAGCAACCAGGAATTGCAAAGACATTAAACTATATTCAGAGAAGACCACATGGCTATTTTAAAAGCGATCGGCTTCTCTTTCTTTGCAATGTTCACCCCCCAAATATTAGCAATTTAGTATAGTGTATAATACTGGTTCTCCCATAAATAACACTGCATAGGGACCAAGTCCAAATCTTGCAGACCTACTCTTAATGTTTTCCATCTTCAAATCAAGGAGTTGGGTTCAGTTTTTTTTTGATTTTAGACTTCCTAGGTGGCCCTAAGGAAATCATTTAACTGTGCTGATTTCCAGTTCACTCATCTGGAAAAAACCAACAACAACATAGCCTTAATGATACGTACATGACAGGGAACTTGAACTCTGGATAATTTGAGACATGCTATGAACTCTTAGATGAAAGGCACCATGTGACGCAAGTACAAAAAAATTGCCACTTTTATCCAATGCTTCCTTGTACAGGTTCACTTTTTTTATTGGTGGCAGGTTGACCTGTACACTACCTGTTCTGGGGTGACATGGTATTGTCCCATCTTCTGCAACGGGTTAGCCCATTAAAAGGCCAATATTTTGGAGCCTTATCTTTGTAAAAGGGGAGAAAATTCCTTCTCAGGAATTTTGTAGAAAGAGCCATAGGAGTGCTAGAGCTAATGCATCTCCTCTAGAGACCAAGACCAATTGGCTGGCTGAAAAAATGGGAGTCCCAAGGTCACTTGGATTCATTCTGTTTCTGTCCCATTATAAAACCGTGTCATGTTTCACTAGTAAACAGTACATCTAGTAATATTCACATTTTACAGCTTAATATATGCTTTGATGGCAGTACAGCAATATAGCATTGATTGCAATCTTTACAGACACTTTGTCTAATCATAATGCCTCAGGATCAGTTGACAGTCTCTCTAAACTTCCTCCAGAAACTCAATCTGTTTAATAATTGACAAGAGTGCTTTATTCCTGTAGCCATAACAACATTATTTAATTTTCATACTATTTATTAGAATTTGATATCTCAAAAGGGCATATGGCTTTAGGACTTGTGATTTAAGTATCAAAAACTAGTGCCTGAGACTTTCTGCTGGAAAAAGATAAACATTTTGTAAAATATAGTCACAAACATGATTTGGCAAATGATAAAATTGCTGCCACAACTAGCACTGGCTATCACTAAAATTCTGCAGAAGTGAACCAAGGACTCCATGGGTATGAAGCCTCAACTAATCTCCCCAAGCAGGGGAGGCAGGGCTAGTGTGCATATGCATACTCTGTTGACTGTACTAAACAGTATCCATTGTCTTGATTTAAATGGAGGATTTTGATTGCCAGCACTGCCAAGAAGCCATCTTTTAAAATGTTGAAAAGACAAATAGGTATAAAAAAACAACAACGCTCTAATAACTAGTTTTTGAAGTTGCCAAATCATATTTCAAAATCATGGATTTAGTTGCTTTTTTTGCCTTGTTCACTGTATAATTAACTGGGTGGAGTTAAAATATTCTGTGAAAATCCAATGTCTTTCTCATCATGGAGGATTGAGGGGTTTTTTATTTTTATTTCTAGCATACAGACAAGAAGCCACGGTTGGAATCGATGTGTCTGATTCGAGTTCCAACTGTATTGAGCAGACGACAGACTGGAGCGCCTGTTCCAAAAGCTGTGGAATGGGGTTTTCTACTCGCATTACCAACAGGAATCAACAGTGTGAGATGGTGAAGCAGACACGTCTTTGCATGGTTCGACCTTGTGAAAATGAGCAGCCAGCTGATAAGGTATGATCTGAGCACTGGCTAGAGCTACGATTGTCAACCAGGGTGCCACGAGATCCTTATGTGGGTGCCACACAATATTAGCACTGGTAGGTCTTCAAATCTATATGTGATTCACAGGATGAATCCCAGAGATTTCAAATAGAAATCCAGAGTTTCAAGCACATTGTGGTCGCCGAGTTTTTTGCAACAGAAGAATTGCTCTACTGTTTTTCTATAGTCAAAAAATGAATGAAAATTAAGAGCTGGCATTTTATGAGAAGTGCATTGGGTCTAAAATGTTTGAAAACTGCTGGGCTCTTTGCCTTGTTTCCTCAAGCTAGTTTTTTCTGGAGTAAAAAATAATGCTCAAATTGTATTTGCAATTAACTGACATATAAATAAGCTGTTTCCTTAACACTGCATTATAGAAATTTTGGGTAGTGAGGATATCCAGTAGCTGGTGATGAGTGCTGTCAGTTAGTATAATGTTTTTAGCATCTTGTATTATAGGTACTGAATCTAGCATCTTGTATTATAGGTACTGAATACAGTGATGTAGCATAACTGAGTAATTGTTCAACTTCACCTCTATTTAATATAGCTCCATTCACTTAAGTTTTGAGTTTGGAACTTGGTCCTGAATATAATTTCTTTGTGCTCATTCTGTTGCCAAAACTAAAAGCTTTGTTAAGTTACCAAAGGCATGCACACCAGGAGAATTAAGGTGTCCATGTCAAAGGTCACATGGGGGGAGAATTGGTAAAGAACTTTATTGGAAAAGCGGAGACTTACTAGTATAGAGGCAGTGAAGAGACAGGAAACGGGCCCATGTCTTCAAAACCTACAGCAAGACTTGTCATATATCCATGACTTTATTCTGTGTGATTCATTAGGATATTAAGACTTGCCATATTACCCACACTTAATGTCACTTCATGTCCTCTTTTCAGAAAGGAAAAAAGTGCGTCAGGACAAAAAAATCACTGAAGGCTATTCACTTTGAGTACAAGAACTGCACTAGTACACAGACCTACAAACCCCGTTATTGTGGGCTTTGCAATGATGGGCGATGCTGCACTCCACACAACACCAAAACAATCCAGGTTGAGTTCCAGTGTCTTCAGGGCAAAGTCATCAAAAAACCAATGATGTCAATCAGCACCTGCGTGTGTCATAAAAACTGCCCTCAGAATAACGCTTTCTTCCAACAGCTGGATTCAGTGGTCAATGGAGTGAAAATATAAAATATTATTTATATTAAGTGACTTGGAATGTACAAATAGTTTTATATAAAACTTGACCCACAATCAGGTGAATGTAAGAAACGTATGTGTAAAATATCTAATTTTCTCTGAAGTCTCAAGATTTTTTCTTCATCTTGTAGTCAGTTCAACACCTCATGTTACATTTAGAGACATCTGTTTTGTTCAGTGTCTTGGATTATACCTTAAACTAGAAAGTAAAGATGAGTGGGCAGATGGCAAATCTTTCTCCTTAGAAAAAATTAGGCTTTCAGGGAAATTTTCGCTTCAAGGGCAATAGGGCAGGAGTCCTTTAATAACAAAATGATTCCTTGGGAAAATGCTAGATTCTATACTATTTGAAGGTTCTGTGTTCTTGTCCTCTTCTATGCAAGCTCATTTCATGTTTTTACATCTAATTTGTTAAAATAGCGAACTAACTGCAAAAATCCCATTGGCAAGAATGCTTTGCTCTTGGACCCATGTACTATTCTTTGTTTGCACACCTGATTTTATTTTATTTTTTTACTGAAAATCAAGTGCAGTATATGGTGTCAAGAATAACATAAATGGAAGTTTTGATACCAAGATACAGAACACAGATGAGAAGAAGCTACACTAAACTCTGCTGCTACTTCAGCTGCAATTTGAGCCCAATCCAAACCCCACTAAAGTTGATTATCTCAGTGGAATGTGGTCCAAAATATGTATACTTATCACAATACACATAAGATGCAAAGAAGTAAAAGGCTTGTAAATTCTGAGTAATGACTGTATTATAATGCTCCATTTTACAGAAAAAGGAATATATGTAAATAGAAACTGTATATATTGTAATATAGCTTATTGTAAATGTCCAAGCATTAGTAAATAAAAGCTTTACTATGTAATAAGAAATCCTGTTCCATCAGTTGTCTTCATGCTAAACACTTCACAAAAGGTGGGATGGGTAAAAGTCAGAACTCAATTAAAAGACCCCAGAAATTAAAAATTGTTTAGCAATTTTCAAAACCTAATGTGTCTTTTCTAGTAGTGATCCAACATATTGATTCTGGAAATGGGTGAATAATCTGTGGGGAGGGTAGGTTTAGAAAGTGTCTATCTGCTCAAAGGTATTATATGGTACTTGTGTCACATTCTGTCCAGATTCATCTCTTCTTTGGGGAATAAACTCTTTTCAAAGTCTTTTGGTTGTGAAGTTCTGGCCTGTGGCTGTGCATTGTTTTGTTAACCACAGTAGCTTCCAACAACTACTGTGCCACAGTTCTATTTTAAGCTGCTATTGACCTTTGCCTACCATAAAAGTAGGAAATACTTTTAAAAAAATGCAGCAAGGGATGAAGTAACTGCACATAAACAGACTACAGTCAGTGAGAGTCCTATTAAACAATTTATTCTTCGTAGTAGCACCTACACAACACAATCATAGAGCAGAACTCTATTGGTGAAGACACTGTACAAACAAAAAGCCCCCTAGGCATGTACAGTCTGGGAACTACATTATATTCATTGCCTTTCCCACTTGTTTTGGTTTATGCAAACTTGTAACCTTTACTTCATAAAATAAAGGATATAAACCCAATATCAATTCACTGTACATAAACTTAAGAGAACTCCCATGAGTATAAATGGGATCAAAATGTTCTTAAATAATATCCAGGTCATCTTGAAGGTGTTTTTCTGAGACCAAGGTCCAACTCAACTGAACCTAACGCAACAATCAATGAACATAATAAGAACAGGGAACTATTGATAACACCCTGCTAGAACTCTTAGAAATGCTACAAGGTATCATTAATGTAATTCATTGTCAGAGTCATAAACATGCTAAAGTAAATCCAATGAAATCTTCATGAACTTGCTTGCAAAAACTGTGTGCGGTTTTTTTCCCCCCACCTCTCACTTCAGTCTTATTGACTTCAGTACCAGTATTCTTGGATGTAAAGTTAAACATCTACTTTGCAAGACTTCCTTAAAGGAGGAAGCTTGGCTGAAATTCTAATCCATGCTACGTCTACTTCATGAAGTTCATGTGACAGGTTTTAAATACCAGAAAATTCATACAGCACAGAACTGGTACGACTTGTTCCCTCACCTCAGCAGCATTCAGGGTAGGGATGTGCCACAGTATAGGTACTTACATGCAGTGGAAGACTACTATGGCCCTCCTTCCTTAATCTTCTTAACTGGTTTCCTTATTTTTTGTTAAATTGACAATTTCTTCCTTGCTTTGATTTTTCAATTAAAACGTTTGACTTGGATTTCTCAGAACATTCGCTTTTTTGCATCTTGCTGTGTTACTCTTCTTTCATTAATTTGTTTTCCTCCACACTTCACTCCTCCACTCCCAGAAAAAAGAACCGTGTTGGTGGATGTCCTATATTTCAGATGACACCGTGGCCTTGCTGATATGTTTATGCACTTTTAGCAAGAGGAAAAGAGGTCATCATGATATATTAGCTAACTTGAATAATTCCATTTCCTTAAAGAAATTCTCCTGACACTTTGTACTGGATCTGGTACTGTTAACTTCTTGTATCCTGCTCTCATATGTTTGGTTCATTCCAGATCTGTGCTGGACAGGATAATCCCTACACTTCTTGTACCTATATCTCATGGGAGTGTGGTTAGCCTTTTTGTTTGTTTGTTTGTTTTTGTTTTTGTTTTTTTTGTTTTGTTTTGTTTTAAGTATCTGATACTCCCTGAAGAAAGGTGCTATAAGTAAAGACCATTATTGCATACCTTCCCTGGTGTTTTTATTATTAACTTCCAGACAGTGCCAACTGTAGTTTCCCTTCAATGTCTGCTTACAGCACCATAGCTTTTCATTCGGAAAACTTTTTTCCTTTAGAAAGGAACACAGATGTTCACACTTAAAAGAGCAGCCAAAAAATCTGACCTACTTCTCCATATTATGCTTTAGACTGAGTCTACATATAAATTGCACCAATTCCAGGCCCTTTCTATATACGTTTAGTTCAATGCAACTTTTTGTGTGGATAAATTCATCTGATTTATTCCTTATGCTAATTTAGCAATTCAGCAACAAATTAAATTGATAACACAAGCTGCTTTTAGTGCCTTTCTACAAAAGGTCATTACACTAATTTAACTTTCCATCTGTGGATGGATATGGATCTATATGCATGCAACATCCACACTTGGGTTGTGTACAGTAAAGTGTGTGCTTTTGGTTGCGTATTGTGGTGTGTGTGGGGGGGGGGGGGGCAGGCAGCAGCCATAAGCCTTGGCCCTTTGTGCTGTTTCACAGCTATTGCATTTCAGCCTAGCTGTGTGGCTGAACCCCAATCATGTTTGGCTGGAAGATTCAGGCCAGGGTGAGACCTGGCACTGCTCACTCTTGATCCAAGCCTCAGTGCAGTATAGGCCTGCCCAGCTTTTGCTGCCCAGTTCAGGCCCAGCCAGATAGGCCTGAGCTTCCTTGGGCACGTCCACACAGGCAAGCATGTGCGCTTGCAGCAGCTCAAATAGAAGTGGTGCTAATTTGAGCCGGGGCTTTTTGCCTCGGCACATGTGCCTGGACAAGCACTGGCCCCATCAGTACAAAAAGCTGCCCTGTCAAGCAGCTTAGGGCTGCTCACTCTCAGGAGCCTCTAGGGCCCGGCCAATTGGTACTTGTGGACACTACCTCTTGTGTCAGCTGGACCCCTTATGCCTTCTTATGAAGCAGCCCTAAGAGTTCCCTGCACAGCAGTCTGGCAGTGGGGGCTGCTGCCTGGCTTTGACCTGCTGCACACCTACCAGACCCAGATTGGGACTGCACAGCCAGTAGAGGCATCTGCCCCACTGAGTCAGTGTGCTGTGGCTGCGAAGTTGGCCTTTGTGCAGCACTACTGCCACATGTGTCCCCTGCCTAGCCATCTGGGCAGCTATCACCCAGACAATGTTCCCAGTGTGATGGCCTCTTTGCACTGTCAAAGCATGTCCTCCTGGCCCAAATGGCTGGGTCCAAGGTGCCAGCTCTGAGAAGACTCCTCTGCCTGGGTCCTGCCACTTGCCTCCCTAGCAGGAATTTGAAAACTGAAAAATCCCTGATAAAAAAATCCTGAAGTCACTCTCTAAAATACCCCAAAATCCATGTTCCTCCACAATTAAAACAAAGGACCACTATATCTATCTACCTATCTATCTATCTAGAGAAAGAGAGAGAGAGAGAGAGAGATCAGTTGGGCAATGTTTTATTGATATATCTACAGTGTAAAGCATTTGGAAGCCTACCAGTGTCTCTATCATCATAATAAAATTAATTCTAAATACCTATATATTTTGCTGTTTGCCTTTGGTTTTCTTACCATAGAGCAGTTAGAGCTCCCTGTGACCCCTTCACTAACCAGGATGTGGGGACAACTGCCCATGCAGCCACAGCTCCTGCCAGCAGGTCTCATCCTGTCTGGCAGCTGGGCACGCAGCATGTGTGCTGAGGGGGATGTGGGGTTTGCAGGAGGTGGGTGGGATATGGGTGGGTGGGATATGGGTGTGGTATGTAGGTGGATTGTGGAGGGACTGTGTGGGGGGGCTGCTCAGGAGAGGTGGGGCTCCTGCCTCCCTGCAAGGCACAGCCCCCCTGCACAGCTCACAGACTGCGCTCCCAACAGGGGCCACATGGTCCCCCCACTTGCTCCCCCCTCCCCCTCCCCCCCCCACTCCTCCAGCCCCCCCCCCCCCCAAAGCCGCCCCCCCCCCCCCCCCC
>NW_017728992.1:181075306-181076577 GCF_001723915.1 Gavialis gangeticus
CCCCATCCCCCACCAGCTCCTGCAGCCCCCACCCCCCCAATGGCTGCCCCACTCAGCCCCAGCCTCCTGGCACTTTAAGAAGAAAAAAAGAAAAAGAAAAGCCAGTAGTAGGGGCTCTGTGACCTCGTGGCAGAGCCCCCCCTGCACAGCACAGAGCACCAGGGCCCAGCCCCAGCTGCCTGGCACCTGCACTGCCCCAGGCAGCATGAGGCTGAGGTCAGCAGGGCATCATGGAGCTCTGTGTGCTGGGGCAGCTGGGGCCGTTGCTGATGTCCCCTGACCCCCGTGCTGGCGGGGGGACTCTGCCACAGGCTGCAGTGACCCTGATGGCAGCTGCTACTGTGCGGGGATTTTTTGTTTGTTTTTTAATTGCCAGGATGCTGGGGCCAGGTGGGGCAGCGATTGGGGGTGAAGGGGCCCTCAGGGGGCAGGCACTGGGGTGCTGTGGGAATGGGCAGGGCTGGTGGGGGTCTTCCCATGTTCCCCTCCCCCCTCCTCCAGCCCCCCTACCCTTTACTTAGTGTTAGGAGCCCAGCTCTGGGTCCAGGTCCCTGCAGCACCAGGCGAGGGCCAACCATAGAGACACTCTGGCTGGCTCCCAGAGTGTCTCTGTGGAGGACCCAGCCTCCAGTTGCCCCACTTTTTTCCTCTGTAGTTTTTTTTTGACCCCTGGATATCCAGAGGTCTAATTTTACCCCTAGGCTGCAAACTGGGGAACATTTTTTTGTTTTCGCATGTGCCTCTTGCAGCGTCCCAAAGACCTTTGAGATTCTGCAAGAGGCACATGCGTGCTCGTTTGGATGCTCCCCTTTTGTAGTTTATGCCCCAACTAAGTGGTGTGGTTGGGCTCTAGTTGCAGTTCAGACCCAAGCTGAGCTAGAACTTGAAGAAAAGGTCAGGCCTTTTGCAGTTTTCTGCTCAGCAAGCTGGGATTGGCACTAGGAATTGTGGGGTGCAGGTTGCTGACAAAAGCCACAGTTAAAACCTCAAAGCCACCACGTGGAAGTGGAGGTTCACGCTCTATTTCTCCAGGAGCAATGGAGCCCCTTGCAACACAGAAGGACCCACGTGCTTGAGCAGTTCCCCACGGCACAGTGAACCCAAAGAGCAGCTCAGGACTGTCTGGTGTGGGCCCCCCTCTCCAGCCCATTGCTGAAGGGCAGGTATAGGGGTGCAGGCCCACAGAGCTACCCACAGGGGAGCCCCAAGTCCCAGACTGTCTGGGCATGAGTGACACCTCCCCAAGAAGATGCCATCTATAGACTTTGCTT
>NW_017728992.1:181081805-181088210 GCF_001723915.1 Gavialis gangeticus
CCCCATCCCCCACCAGCTCCTGCAGCCCCCACCCCCCCAATGGCTGCCCCACTCAGCCCCAGCCTCCTGGCACTTTAAGAAGAAAAAAAGAAAAAGAAAAGCCAGTAGTAGGGGCTCTGTGACCTCGTGGCAGAGCCCCCCCTGCACAGCACAGAGCACCAGGGCCCAGCCCCAGCTGCCTGGCACCTGCACTGCCCCAGGCAGCATGAGGCTGAGGTCAGCAGGGCATCATGGAGCTCTGTGTGCTGGGGCAGCTGGGGCCGTTGCTGATGTCCCCTGACCCCCGTGCTGGCGGGGGGACTCTGCCACAGGCTGCAGTGACCCTGATGGCAGCTGCTACTGTGCGGGGATTTTTTGTTTGTTTTTTAATTGCCAGGATGCTGGGGCCAGGTGGGGCAGCGATTGGGGGTGAAGGGGCCCTCAGGGGGCAGGCACTGGGGTGCTGTGGGAATGGGCAGGGCTGGTGGGGGTCTTCCCATGTTCCCCTCCCCCCTCCTCCAGCCCCCCTACCCTTTACTTAGTGTTAGGAGCCCAGCTCTGGGTCCAGGTCCCTGCAGCACCAGGCGAGGGCCAACCATAGAGACACTCTGGCTGGCTCCCAGAGTGTCTCTGTGGAGGACCCAGCCTCCAGTTGCCCCACTTTTTTCCTCTGTAGTTTTTTTTTGACCCCTGGATATCCAGAGGTCTAATTTTACCCCTAGGCTGCAAACTGGGGAACATTTTTTTGTTTTCGCATGTGCCTCTTGCAGCGTCCCAAAGACCTTTGAGATTCTGCAAGAGGCACATGCGTGCTCGTTTGGATGCTCCCCTTTTGTAGTTTATGCCCCAACTAAGTGGTGTGGTTGGGCTCTAGTTGCAGTTCAGACCCAAGCTGAGCTAGAACTTGAAGAAAAGGTCAGGCCTTTTGCAGTTTTCTGCTCAGCAAGCTGGGATTGGCACTAGGAATTGTGGGGTGCAGGTTGCTGACAAAAGCCACAGTTAAAACCTCAAAGCCACCACGTGGAAGTGGAGGTTCACGCTCTATTTCTCCAGGAGCAATGGAGCCCCTTGCAACACAGAAGGACCCACGTGCTTGAGCAGTTCCCCACGGCACAGTGAACCCAAAGAGCAGCTCAGGACTGTCTGGTGTGGGCCCCCCTCTCCAGCCCATTGCTGAAGGGCAGGTATAGGGGTGCAGGCCCACAGAGCTACCCACAGGGGAGCCCCAAGTCCCAGACTGTCTGGGCATGAGTGACACCTCCCCAAGAAGATGCCATCTATAGACTTTGCTTTGTAATTAATAGTGTTTTAAAATTATTAGGGGTGCACCAATATAGATTTTTTGGGCCATTACCGATAGCCGATTTTTAAGGGGGAATATTAGCCGATACTGATCCAATTTCCAATACACAGCCCAGCAGCTTGAAAAGCAGTGACCAGCTGGTAAGTCTATTGCGGCAGAAGAGGGGGAAGGGAAAAAGTGGGGGAGGGAGTGGGGCTGGGGCTGCCCAGCCCGGGGCAGGATGAGGGGGTGGCTCCTGCTGCTGCTGAGGCATGAGGGGCATATGCCTCTGAATCTGTGTGGGGCAGGGCAGCTGCTGCTGCAGGCGGGGGTGCATGACCCTCCCCATGCTTTCCCAGGGTACGCACAGTGGTGGGAGCTGTGCCCCCCTCCCTGCACCTCTCAGATGAGCTGCAGCTCTGTTACATGCCCCACCCCACTCCCCCAGCTGGGCAGCACCTGCCCCAGCTCCTGCCCCAGGTCCAGCCCCACTCCCTCCACTCCCTCATTGCAGGTGCCTAGATCTGCTCCCCCATGCCCCTTCCCTGGCCCTGGCACTCCTGGGCCCCATGGCATGCACAAGATATTTAATCCACCACATTATCCGCAAAAAAAGCCAATTCCGATATAAAAAGAATTTACTATATCGGTGCCAATCTGATGCATCAGTGAACCTCGAAAAATTATATTTAGTGTTTTATTTTGTTTTGTTTTTATTCTTAGTAATAAAGTTTGGGTTTTGTGTTTATACTACTTGCGAGGGGGGGGTTGTGGTTTTGTTTTTTGTTTGTTTTTTTTAATACAGGATGCCCCAGCAAATTAAGTGTTCCCAGATTTCTGGTTGGGGGCTCAAACCACTGGTATAATTTATGGGGTGCCCCAAAATCTGAACCCAGCTCTTTTTGCTGCTGATTGACACCTGGTAGGGGGGTTGTATACAAAAACTGATTGAGATAAATCAGTGCAATCTATGTGTTTAGCCAAATTCATCTCTGATTTTATAGCCATTATGTTCCCAAACAATTAAATTATTCAAATACTTAAAGCAGAACAATATTCAGCTCCAGCAACTCACTTTAATTTCCCTAAGAAGCACAGTCTAGTATCCGTGGGCCTGATTCAGTGAGTTACTCTCATTGTTTGAAACTGGAGTCATGCAACAGGGAAGCGGGCCGACAGTACTCCATTCACCCCCTCATCCTGAGTATACTGGGCCTTTATGGTGTCAGGATAAATAAATCTGGAGTACATGAGGGCAGGTCAGCATGAAGAAAGTTGTGAACTAGCTAGGGTGTGGATTTAGGATGCAATAGCTATCCTACATTAACTTCCCCACCCTTTTCAAAACTGTTATTCTACACTGAAAAGTATCCTGACGTAAGTTAATACAAAACAGCTGTTGCTGAGCAGCTATCCTGTAAATGTGACTTGCACCTTCTTACCTTTGTAGCCAAGCTCTAAGATTTAAGCCAACAGAAAAAGAGAATTAAGTACCACTCAGATACTTACCCACCTCAGAGAGTAGTATTTTGGCTGAAGAAACTAGATATATATCTGCTGAGGCCTTGGGTGTAACACTGAATGGAGTTTGATGGTCTGCCCATACATTATAGTTTGCACTGGAAGACTGTAAGGAGCATACAATCTCTGACATGAAAGCTCAATATAGGAACATAGGTCTAGAAGGGAGCTTCCAGGCCATCAAGTTTAGTCCAATTTTTAGAGAGTCCCCAAAATCATTTACTCCAGGCCTGCCTACACGCCACAGCACAAAACAACTTATAAAAAGAAAAGCAAAATAATCTTTCACCTCAACATATGTAAGACGCAGGAAACAGGCCACCCATAAGCTGCCACTGCAATGGCAGAAGTTATTTGGTTAATGTATGCTCAGATGACCTGAGGAAGAGGATCATACCATACACTAAAGAGGAAGGCAAACATTCCTGGAGCCCTTGCCAATCTGACCTGGAGGAAAAGTTCTTTACTGATCTCAAACATTCAAAACTGAGACACCAAACAGGATTAGTAGTGATTAAAAAACTCATTCGTAGATTGTCTTAGCGTACAGCACCCAGAAGCATCTGCCAGTGAAACAGGCTACCACTGAAGATATGGTTGTTGTTGCTAATATGACAACAAAGCTACTTCGATATGAACTGTCCATGAAACTTTTATGGGTTATGGTTAAGATGCCCACCAAATGTCTCTTATTTTGCCAAATCCTTATTTGGCTTCTGTTAAAAAAGCAAAGAGAAAAAAAACTGTTAGATACCCTTCTCTCAGATGCTTTGATCTTAGATATCAACTTTTACTTCCAGAAAAGAGCAATGTCAAGGAAGAATTTCATGTAATCAAAACAAGGATGAAAATGGAAATGCTTCTGTCAGAAATAATGTCCTGGAATCAACATCAGGGACGTCTGAAATGGACAGGCAAGGTGATGAGCTGGAACTTCTTAGAGCTTGGGAAATCTCCAAAAATGAAAAGACATCCAAACAAAAGAAAGCCCCCAAAAAGACAGAGACAAGTCTTGATCCATTTATAGCTGAGCCATGCCTCAGTAAAAAAGAAAACATAGAACTACTGATTATGTTGTAACAATGTCCTGCCTGAGATCTATCAAGTAACAAAAAAAGGTACTGGCAGTTCTAGCAACACAAGTGAAAGCTGGAAGAACGTCAGGCCTCAGGTTTATCCTGTCACCATAAAGGCCCAATAAGACGGAGCAAATATCAGAGGATATGTTGGATCACTCAAAATTATTCATAAAAATATGTTTAATTTCACAACTCAAAACACTAGGCAAGCTTATATAAAGTTAAAATTAAAAAAATAAATAAATGATAAAAAAAGCAAGAGTATGAATTACAAATTTCAACACATTTTAATGTACTTCCATAAATAATGAAATCTGATTTGAACTGGATCAAACCAGTCAGGAAACTACCATATTATTATTATTATTATTATTATTGTTGTTGTTGTTTTGGTGGCCTGCATATAAATACACCAATTACTACTGAACCGAAACCAAAGCAAAAGGAAAATAAATACCATTTCAGCTCATCAAAACCAAGCATTTTGCAGTGATGTTTAAGTGAGTGAAGAAACTCTCAGCAAAACTTTTTGTTGTGGGTAGCTGTAGGAGATGCTTACCTTCTTTAGGCTGCTGGCCTGCCATGCGAGAGATCCTGGTTTGAGACCCTGGCTGGCTTGACTGGAAATAATCTGAGATGAGAAGGTATCCTAGCAAGCAAAGCAAGGAGCTGAATGTCCCAAGCCAGTGTCCTAGCTACCAGGAAGTATACATACACATTTGACACTGCTTGTACATTTTGTTTTTGGGGAGCAGGAGCAGAGGGAGCAGGGTGCACGTGTGCCACACGTGTACCCACCTTACCTTGGCGGTGAAGGCAGCAGCTGCAGTGGAGACAGCGGCGGGGGCAGCAACAGCTGATTTCCCCCAAAGGTAAGTGGGGCAGAGGGTACAGCGCAGCTGAGGCGGATCCGGATGGGAAGCCCTCCGGAGCTCTCTTAGCTCGCCCGACAGGGAGCTGCGCTCCCGAGCTGCGCGTGGGTAGCGTGCGCAAACAGGCACGCTCTGTAAGGACATGCCAGCGTTCGTGTTAGGCGGGCACGAGGTAGCTGCCCAGAGCAGCACCTCCAGTGAGCAAAAGCAGCAGGCGCAGCTCTGCAGACATGGTGCAGACATGAAGCGCAGCTGCCGGGGCGCCCGCCTGCCATGGGCTCTTCTGAGGCCTCCACCCAGACAGAGCCCATGGCCCCTTGCCCCCCTGTCTGTGGGGGGGCTCGGTGGAGTCCTGGGGGGGGGGAGAGCCTGGTGGTCCCCTTGCTTGTCCCTCCTATGCACAACTTAGGGCCCTGGAGAAGCAGGTGAGGGAGCTCCAGGCTGAAGTGAGCAGGTTGAGGGGGATCAGGGATGCAGAGTATGACATTGATGCCTATATCTGTTCTCTGCAGGCCCGGTCGCCCAGTAGACAGCCCCCACAGGAGACGCATCCAACACAGGAGTGGCAGAAGGTGTCCAAATCCAGAGCTGCTAGGCCTAGAGTGGTGAAGCTCCCCAGGTTCGACGCCCTGGCAGCTGTGATGGAGAAAGACAGTGAAATTGCCTCCAGTGGGGACAGTGCCACTCCCCACCTGATAAAGAATGGGCAGAGAGCGAACACCAGCAGGATGAAACGCCAGGTCCTCGTCATCAGAGACTCCATCCTACAAGGACTGGAAGGTCCCATATGCCGGCTTGACCCCATGGCGCGATAGGTCTGCTTCACGCCTGGGGCTCGGGTTAGAGACATCACGGAGAGGATCCCGGCCTACATCGGACCTGCAGACCAGCACCCCATGGTTGTCATCCATGTGGGGACGAATGACGCGGCCATGGGCAACCCTGATCGCATTATGAAGGATTTCAAGGCTCTGGGGGACAAGCTTAAGGAGACAGGGTGCAGGTGGTATTCTCCTCTTCTTCTGGTGAGTATGCAGGGACGGCGACGTGGGGCCTGCATTGGCGAGGTCAACCGGCGCTTACGCAGTTGGTGCTGCCAGGCAGGCCTTGGGTTCCTAGATAATGACCCCTGCTTTCGGGCGGAGGACTTGCTGGGGTGGGATGGGCTTCACTTTTCCCCTAAAGGCCAGCGTGTCTTCTCTTTCAGGTTGGCTGATCTCGTATGGCAAGCTTTAAACTAGCATTGCCGGGGGAGGGGGCCACAGGAAGACAAGGAGACACCACCTGAGCAAGACAGGTGACAAATGCAAGGAGTGCCCAGGTAAGAAACAGGGGTCCAGACAGTCTCCCAAATCGGGGGGTGGCACACACAGCTAGGCAAGGCCTTAAATGCCTATATACCAGTGCTCGTAGTATGGGGAATAAACAGGAGGAACTCACCCTCAGAATAGCCAGTTCAGACCCAAACATAGTAGCGCTTACAGAAACGTGGTAGGATTCATCCCACACCTGGGCAGTTAGTATTAGGGGCTATAGGCTTTACAGGCGGGATAGAGATGGAAGGAAAGGCAGGGGTGTGACGCTCTGTCAAGGAGCAATACACATCCTCTGCCAGCAGAATGGGGTCAGAGGAGGGGCAAGCTGAAGTGCTCTGGGTCAAGATACAAGGGGG
>NW_017728992.1:181088462-181089575 GCF_001723915.1 Gavialis gangeticus
AACTTCCAAGGGAAGTGGTGCTGGCTCCTACCCTGGGGATCTTTAAAAAGAGGCTTGATGCCTACGTGGCTGGAGTCATTTGAGCCCAGGTTTTTTTTCCTTCTGCCCAGGCAGGGGGTCAGACTTGAAGCTCTACAAGGTCCCTTCCAACCCGACTTCTTTGATTCTATGACTTAAGACCAAATGCAATAGGTTTGTTCTTATTCCAATGCAGAAAGAAAACAAATTTTAAACCTAGAAAATTGCTATTGAACAGAATTGACAGCCTCTGGACACATGCTTAATAAATAGCAAAAAATTATGGGGGGACAGGGGCAGACAGGAACATCTCAGAAATATTTACTCTGCCAAAGACTATTGTGTAGGGCAGCTCAAAGCGGTAAATGGAGCAGGGTCTCTTGATTTAGAAACAAAATGCAGCTGTGTTGGGAGAAAAGGAATCTGCCCATTTATATACACCTGCCTGGAGCCTGGTGCTTCGTTCCACAACTGTAGAGCAGCAAACCAGAACTCCTCAGAGGAGTTTTAGTTTGCTGCGCCCCAAGTCATTAAGGCTCATTATGCTGCTGAATTTGCTACAGCAGCTGGAATTACTGCACAATACACCACTGACTTGTGCAAACACTAACACCTTTAAAGTGGTGCAAAAGCATTTAACCCACTTTAAAGTGTTGTGCACACATGCCCCTCATTTCATCTACACACGGCCTTAGACACTGCTGTATTCAAACTGCCATAGCAGGTTTTTTCCATAGTACTTCCATATGGCTGAGTGGAAGGGCCAGTTTCTACAGCAAACTGTGGAGAAGGGAGACATCTAGTGGGCATATTTCAATTAAGATTTACTTAATTAGCATCTGCTCCTGATAACAAAAGATGACAATAGCCAACATCTGGAAGAGCTATACCAAGAGATACTTTGAATGATAATGATTCAGTCTTCATTTCTTGTAGGAGCTTTACCAAGGATGCTAGGGCCAGTGATCCCTTGATAGTTAACCCTTTAAACTGTTACAAGTGTCATAGTAGCACAGAAAAGCCACATGCAAAAAAAAAAAAAAAAAAAAAAATAAAGGATTCCTTTTAGAAAAAGTTTTTGAAACAATTAGCGGG
>NW_017728992.1:181089726-181090164 GCF_001723915.1 Gavialis gangeticus
GGGGAGAAGTGGGCAGCGGAGTCCCCCAGGGCTCGGTCCTTGGGCCCGCACTGTGCAATTTCTTTATCAGCGATTTGGACGACGGGGTGAAAAGCAACCTGTTTAAATTTGCTGATGATACCAAAATTTGGGGTGAGGTGAGCACACTAGTAGGGAGGAAAAGACTACAGCCAGAACTGGATAGGTTACAGGGGTGGGCTAACAAAAACGGGATGCGTCTCAATAATGACAAGTGCAGGGCGCTGCACTTGGGCAATAGTAACCAGCAGCACACATATAAGATGGGAAACTCCTTTCTTGGGAGCACGGAAGCAGAAAGGGATCTTGGAGTCATTATTGACTCCAGGATGAACATGGGCCGACAATGAGAGGTTACGGTTGGCAGGGCTAATCGGACCTTGTCGTGCATCCACACGTGCATCTCAAGCAGGGCCAAGG
>NW_017728992.1:181091659-181092737 GCF_001723915.1 Gavialis gangeticus
AAAAAAAAAAAAAAAAAAAAATCAAGGATTCCTTGTAGTAGAAGCTCTTGATACCATTAGCGAGAGACAGTTACCAAAGGCCTAGACACATTTCACATTAATAATAATGTACCTGCCATCAGGTTTATACATTCATGCAAGTGATACCAGTACCCTGCTTCTGCAAGCAGGTTTTGCTCCTTAAGCAGCTTCTCAGCCAGTCCCCCCAAATAAAACAGTCTTTTAACCAAACAAAATAAGTAAAACAAAACCCTTCTGTCCCATCTGAAACAGTGGGAGAGGACCCCCATTGCTCTAGCCCTAGCACAGAACCCCAGCCCCTCCACACAGCCAGCAGTTCAGCTCACAGCCTACTTCCTTCCTCCTTACAAACTGTCCCCTCATTGTTTGCTGACTATCTGCTGTCTCTTCTAGTATTTTAAGCTCCCAGTGACACACACTTTCATTATCCAAATGCCCCACAGCTGGGCTTCCTCAACAGGGTTGAATAGGACAGATGACCCTGTTAGAGTCTTTCCATTAGGTGCAGGGGAGAATGTAGCAGGCTATTTGCATTGAATAAACAGCTGCCCCCGGGCAGAAGCAGACGCACAATATTTACGCTGGTGTAGTTTTACTCCTGATTTTCTTCTGGATTTTGATAAGTTACACACATGCGCAGCTATATGTCATGTGTTCATTCCTCCTCCTTTTTTTTACATTGGTCTAAGGAAGAGTTAGATTGATGTAAATATGCTATGTATCCAAACCTTATGCTTTCAAACTTAGAAACTAAGTGGGGGAAGGCAGATAAAAAAGTTTTATAGTTCAGGCACTAAGCATAGAGTGATTAAATTACTTGTCCCTCATCACACAGGAAATTTGCAGCAGAACCAGGGACTGGACACAGGTATCCTCACTCATGAACTAGTGCCATACCTACAACAGCTTCTACTACAAGGAATCCTTGATTTTTTTACATGTGGCTTTTCTGTGCTACTATGACACTTGTAACAATTTGAAGGGTTAACTATCAAGGGATCACTGGCCCTAGCATTCTTTCTTGGGTCAGCTCACAGAGGTAGTGAAGGCTAAGGAT
>NW_017728992.1:181092748-181097245 GCF_001723915.1 Gavialis gangeticus
TCAGGGCGGCTAGGATCTGGAACCAACTTCCAAGGGAAACTATGAAACAGCCATCCATCTTCTAACCTCAGGTGTTTCTAGATTTGTCCTTTTTTTCAGCTGAGTCCAGTTACAAGAGGGAGCAAAGCAATATATTCTTTGTATATAGCACCACAGCGGTAACAGGTGCTTTATAGATTAATGAAACAGAAAGGTCTTTGCTCAGAGATGTTTGAAATCTAAATGGTCTTTTGCTCTTTACACAACAGTAACACTGTGGCTAAATCATATGGGTACAACTGTGTTCATAGATTCATAGATCTTAGGGTCGGAAGGGACCTCAGTAGGTCATCGAGTCCAACCCACTGCCCTGGGCAGGAAAGAGCACAGGGGTCAGATGACCCCAGCCAGGTGCTTCTCCAGTCTCCTCTTGAAGACCCCAAAGGTAGGGGAGAGCACCACCTCCTTGGAAGCCCATTCCAGATTCTGGCCGCCCTTACTGTGAAGAAGTTCTTTCTAATGTCCAACCTAAATCTGCTCTCTGTCAATCTGTGGCCATTGTTCCTAGTTACTCCAGGGGATGCCCTAGTAAATAAAGCATCTCCTATGCCCTGCTGCCCTCCCCTGATGAATTTATAGGCAGCCACAAGATCACCTCTCAGACTTCTCTTGCAAAGGCTGAAGATATCTAGGTCCCTCAGTAGTCTGTCCTCATAGATCCTTGCCTGCAGGCCTCTGACCACACAAGTGGCCTCCTCTAAACCCTCTCAAGATTCTCTGCATCCCTCTTGAAGTGCGGCTCCCAAAACTGGACACAGTACTCCAACGGCAGCCTGACCAGTGCCGCATAGAGGGAAAGCATCACCTCCCTGGACCTGTTTGTCATGCATCTGCTAATGCATGATAAAGTGCGGTTACCTTTACTAATCACTTCATCACACTAACGACTTATGTTCATCTTGGAGTCAACTATGACTCCAAGATCCCTTTCTGCTGCTGTGCTGCTGAGAAAGCCATCCCCCAGCCTGTAAGTGTGTTGGTGGTTCTTTTGCCCAGGTGCAGCACTTTGCCCTTGTCTTTGTTGAAGTGCATCCTATTTCATTCTGCCCATTTTCCCAACATGTCCAGATCTACCTGGATCCATTCCCTACCCTCTGGTGTGTTCACTTTGCCCCATAATTTGGTATCACCGGCGAACTTGGACAGGGTGCTCTCCACGCCCTCGTCCAAGTCACTGATGAAGACATTGAATAGCACCAGTCCAGGGACCGAACCTTGTGGGACTCCACTACCTACATCTTTCTAGGTTGACATCGACCCATCCACCACCACTCTCTGGGTGCAATTGAAGGCCTTTAAAGTCTAGGTAGATCACTCGACTCCTTGACTCCTATGTCTAAGCGTTTTGTGACCTGGTCATAAAAAGAAAGAAGGTTAGTCAGGCAGGATCTACCTGCAATGAGCCCATGCTGATTTCCTTTCAGCATTATTTCTCCTGCTTGGGCTCCCACAAATGTGATCCTTAATGGTTTTTTCCAGAGTTCTCCCAAGCATAGAATTGAAGCTAACTTCTTGAAAATAAGGACCACATTGGCCCTTTTCCAGTCGTCTGGGACCTGACTGGAGCACCATGAGTGCTCGAACACCCATGCCAGCTGCTCTGCTATGATACTGGCCAATTCCTTCAGCACCCTTGGATGAAGTTCACCTGGCCCTCCTGATTTGAACACATCCAGCTACTCCAAGTGCCTGTTCACTAAGTCTGCGCTAACGATTGGTGGGCTGGTGTCCCTCCTCTGTCTATCTATAATCCAGCTGGGAGATTTGTCTTGGTCCATGTCTAGGAATACAGATGCAAAGACCTCATTGAAGAACTCAACTCATTGAAGGGTTTTAGGTAACTTGGCCATCTATTAGTGATAAGTAAACATTCTGAATTTATTTCCCATGGGAAAATGACCAGGATGAAATCTTGAAATACCAATTATTTTCATGGAATAAAAAGTTTTCAGTAAGTTCAGTCACAATGATATAATATACTTTCAGCACTCCTGAATGGAAATGATTCATTTCAGTTTGTTGAAACAAATCAAAACATAATATTACCTTTCGACTACATCTCTCTAATGGGCTGTGGGGGCCTTGCTAACTTTGTAGTTAGTGTCCTGAGTCCAACCTGACTGTATTTCAGATGATGCCTCTGCTGCCATTTGGCCAAAAGGAAACCCCTGTGCACCATGAGAGCTGAAATCTAGCCAGTGAAATTGGCCCATAGGGGAAAATGGGAACATGAAGCACCCAAATACCAACTCCCACTCAGGATCTTGGCATCCAAGCCAAATGTAGTTTACTGGGAAAATGATGTTTTAGTTAAGTGCAAAAATCCCATGTGTTTTAATCTGATTTAATCCAAAACATCAGTTAACTAGTATTAATTATATAGTATTTAATTTCAGATTTCCTAATGGAAATTTGAAAAAAAAATCAGGCAAATTAAAATTTTCAGTATTAATATTTGCTTTGTACAGAAAATCCAATTTTCATTGAAAAATCATTTAAATGGAAAAAAATTCCATAGGACCCAGAATATGCACATTACTGCTTTGTCTTTTTTTCTCTTGGTTAAAACATCTGATGCAGTGGATACTGCTAGAGGGCTTACTATGTATTTAAAGGCATATCACCTAATTCCTGCACTATACAAACATTTAAACAAGTACAGCTAATAAAAACACGTGAATTATTGTGCAAATCTGAATTTTAAAAAACCATAAAAATGCTTTGTAATAATTACATCCCACATTGCAGGAGGTTGCCTTACATTATACTAATGCCTACTTCCAAAAGATTTGTCCTATTTGGTTTGATTTGTGGGATCACCTTTACTGTGGTCAAATATACCAGCAAAAACACCACCATTTTTGGGACCTGGAACATAATAATCCTCATGGGCAACCCTAATAGTGAACACCCAGAGCACCACCCTGCAATTGTGGCCCGATAACTCAGTCAATACAACATGGATGTACACATACCCACCACACACACTGGGTGTATACTATGTTTTGTGTGTGTTCTTTTTTTTTTTTTATTTAGGCAAGATGGCCTCTGTGTTTTGGCCATGTACTCAGCACATGGCCAGCAGGGCCTGTATCTGGGGAAAATATACAAAGCCCTATAGCCTCATTGGCCAGCGGAAGCTAGGCTGGTTTGTGGGAGAGAAGCTGCTAGGAGCTGCTGAGGAGTGATGTCTCCTCCAAGGGAGAACAAGTCGCAAAGGGAAGCTCAGGCAGAAGGGAGAGAGAGGGAGAATTGCCCCGGTGTCTGGGAATGCCTCTCTCCTCCTTTTCTTCCCCAGGGGGACTACTGCCACTGCTGGCCTGCTGTGCAACCCTTGCAAAGCCAGCAGACCAAGGCACTTAAGGAAGCCTACCCAAGGAGACACTTGCATGCCTGTACACCAATGCCAGGGGCTTGAGGAATAAACAAGAGGAACTTGTCTTCCTGCTCAACACAAATAATTATGATGTCATAGGGATAATGGAGACCTGGTGGGCCTCCATCCATGACTGGACCACGGGTATAGATGGCTATACCCTGTACAGGAGGGATCAAGTAGACAAAAGGGGTGGAGGTGTAGCTCACTATGTCAAGGAGAACTATGCATCCCTACAAACTGACATTGGCACCCAGGGTGGACACCTAGAGACCCTCTGGGTTAAAATCCATGGGGAACATGACACAGCCAAATCTGTATGGTCGCAAATCTTCCTCACGTATGTGGATGAGCTCTATCTGACTCAAGAAGTCTACGAGCTAACAAGAAGCAAAGTGCTGCTTGACCTGGTACTGGCAACCAGGAACGACCTAATCAGCAACCTAACAGTTGAAGGGAAGCTGGGCGACAGCGATGACGAGCTGATCACCTTAACCATCTGCCGAAAAGCTGTCAAGTCACTCAGCAGTACAGAGGTCCTTGACTTCAGGAGAGCTGATTTTGACAAGCTCAGGAGACTTGTCGGTGAGTCCCTAAGGGACCATGACCCCAAAGGGAGGGGAGTCCTGGAAGAGTGGTCACTCCTCAAGGGAGTGATCCTAGATGCACAGGCTAAGGCTATTCTATCTTGGAGGAAAGGCAGCAAGAGGACACAGCAGCCCCCTTGGCTCTCCAGGGAACTGGCGGTCCTCCTGCATCTAAAAAGACAGTCCTACAAAGGATGGAGGATGGGATCCACCTCCAAGGAGGAATACTCTGCACTGGTCTGGACCTGCAGAGAGCGAACCAGGAAAGCCAAGGCTGCCATGGAATTCCACCTGGCCACAAATATCAAGGACAATAAAAAGTCTTTTTTCAGATACGTGGGGAGCCGGAGGAAAAGCAAGGACAACATTGGATCCCTGCTAAACCAAAAGGGGGAACTGAAGACCGACACCCAGGAAAAAGCCAACTTGCTAAATGGGTACTTTGCGTCAGTCTTTCACAAGTCCCATGGGATGCCCCTGCCCATTACGGGACAG
>NW_017728992.1:181102245-181119444 GCF_001723915.1 Gavialis gangeticus
AGGAAAGTCGATCTGGCAAACTATAGGCCCATCAGCCTGACCTCTATCTTGGGGAAGGTCTTAGAAAAAATCATCAAGGAGGCCATCCTTAATGGACTGGCCAATGGCAACACCCTGAGGGATAGCCAGCATGGGTTTGTTGCGGGTAGGTCATGCTTGACCAATCTCATTTCCTTTTATGACCAGGTGACCTATCATCTGGACAAGGGAGAAGAGATTGATGTCATATATCTTGACTTCAAAGAAGCCTTCTATCTGGTATCCCATAGTCACCTTTTGGCAAAACTGGACAACTGCAGCCTCAGGTCCACCATGATCCGCTGGCTGGGGAATTGGCTCTGGGGTCGGACCCATAAGGTGGTGGTTGATGGAAGTCAATCGTCATGGTGTGCTGTGACCAGTGGGGTCCCTCAAGGCTCTGTCCTTGGACCTATTTTGTTCAACCTCTTCATTAATGATGTGGACATTGGAGTCAAAAACAGACTGGCCAAGTTCGCCGATGAAACCAAACTTTGGGGTAAAGCATCCACACCTGAGGAAAGGGCGGTAATCCAGGCTCACCTCGACAGGCTCAGGAAATGGGCAGATGAGACCCTGATGGTGTTTAATACTGAAAAATGCAAGGTTCTCCACCTTGGGAGGAAAAACCTGCACCATGCTTATAGGCTCAGCAGTGCTACGCTGACTAGCACTACGGAGGAGAGCGCCTTGGGGGTCAGGATTGACTACAAGATGAACACGAGCCTGCAATGCGATGCTGCAGCCAGTAAAGTGAGCAAAACGCTGACTTGCATCCATAGATGCTTCTCAAGCAAATCCCAGGACATCATTCTCCTCTTGTATTCGGCCTTGGTGAGGCCGCAGCTGGAGTACTGCGTCCAGTTTTGGGCTCCACAATTCAAAAAGGATGTGGAAAAGCTTGAGAGAGTGCAGTGAAGAGCCATGCGCATGATCGGAGGTCAGGAAAACAGACCTTATGACAACAGGCTGACAGCCATGGGACTTTTCAGCCTGGAAAAGCGCAGGCTCAGGGGCAACCTGATGGCCACCTATAAGTTTATAAAGCGTGACCACCAGGACCTGGGGGAACGTTTGTCCACCAGAGCACCCTAAGAGATTACAAGGTTGAATGGTTATAAACTCCTGCAAGACCATTTTAGGCTGGACATAAGGAAGACTTTCTTTACTGTCCGAGCCCCCGACGTCTGGAATGGCCTGCCGCTGGAGGTGGTTCAAGCACCTACTTTGAACACCTTCAAGAGAAACCTGGGTGTTTTTCCTGCTGGGATCCTGGGGCAGGGGGCTGGACTCAATGATCTTCCGAGGTCCCCTCCAGCCCTAACGTCTATGAAATCTATGAAATTTATGACATTTTCTTGTTTAAGCTTTTAAAGGATTAATACTGGGGGGAAAAATATTGGTTCCTTGGGTTTGCTGACCAGGACTCAGGCCTGGCAACTTAAACAGGTTTGGAACCTGGGTGGTTCTAATCTTGCCAGTTCGGGGCCAGGTGCAACCATTAATCAACCTGGTTCTTTTAGATTTTTCCTGAAGATTTTGTTTCAGCAGGCCATATAATCCAGCCCAGAAGTGCGGGGTGCGTGCATGCTGTCTGGAGCTCCAGTCACTCCACACACACATACACAGCCTCTCCATGGGAGCAAAGATTGCCACGCCACTATCTCTCCAAGTAGCACCGAGGAGCCTCTTGCATCACTGACAGACCCACACTCTCAAAGAGCTTCCCCTGGCACAGCACAGCCTATAGACTTATGTTGTGTCGGTAGTAGTGTTTCACATTTCATTTGGTGTGTTTCCCTATTTTCTGTATTAAATTAGTTTTTTTGGTTACACTGCTTGCGAGGAGTGGATTTTTTTTGTTTATGTGGGACACTCTAGTTGTTAATTTAGTGTTTCCAGATTTCTGGGTGGGGGCTCATGCCATGGGTATAATTTATGAGGTACCCCAAAATGTGAACCCAGCCCTTGTGCTGCCAACCCATGCCCAGCAGAATGGTTATATGACTATACCTTTTTTTGGAAAGGTAAACTTGAAAGAGAATGCTGACTTCCTGGAGTTAATTTTGCCATTAAGAATGTACTCATAAACCAACTCAGTGAGTTCCCTGTCAGAATTAATGAGAGCTTCATGACCAGGGATTCTGGGTTTCTCTGATTTAAAAAAATCCCCAATTTTTGGTTTAAAAAAAGTAACCCAAAATCCACATTTTTCCATAATTAAAATGAAACCTCTCTCTCTTTCTCTCTCTCTACACATATATCTATATATCTAATATAGATTTATATCTATAAATAAAATTAGTGGCGTTTCATTTCAATCACAGATAAGGATTTTGGGTTACATTTTTTTTAAACCAAAAATTAGGGATTATTTAAATCAGACAAAACCAGGAACCCTAGTCATGACTCTCCACCTTAAACTGGTGGGGAGCCAATATGCCACTGTCATCAGCATATATGTCCCAACTCTTGATGCCACTGATGAAACCAGGGAGGAATTCTATACCAACCTTGATCAAGTCCTTTCTGACATTCCAGAAGGAGACAGACATACTCTTCTCAGTGATTTCAATGCCAGTCAGAAGGGACTCTAAGCTCTAGGACAAAACCACCAGCAAGAAAGGAGTAGGAAAGGTCAGCTCCAATGGCATCCTCCTTTTGACCAAAAGCACAGGACATGGGCTCGCCATCACCTACACCTTGTTCTGCCAGAAAAACAGGCACAAAACATCATGGAAACACTCACAGTCTCAGTGTTGGCACCTGACTAATTGTATCATTGTCCATTCCTGGAATCACAAAGAAGTCTGCGTCACCTGAGCTATGCTAGGAGCTGCTGATTGCTGGACTGATCACCAACTTATCTGCTTGGTTATGTCACTCAGACTGGCTCATAAACAATGGATGCAACAAAGCAATGTTGGTGGAAGATCAAAGTTGAAGGACTCAAAGACCCAGGAAAGCAGGATCTCCTCCACAAGTGCCACAATGAAAAACCGGTGAATTCCAATCAATATCAATAGGAGAATGTCAGCAGCCTGTGGGGTGTCATCAGTGCCTGTGAAGAGACTTGGATTCTGTACCAGGACACATCAAGACTGGTTTAGTAAGAACAACTGGGAGATCCAAGACTTGATTGATCACAAGCACAAGGCCTTTTGGGCTTGGCAAAATGACATCAACTCCAAGCAAACGAAACTGAATCTCCAACAAATGAAGACAGAGTTCTGAAGGATGAACCATGATATGAAGCGGATGAAAAATGAGACGGCAGCTGGAAAGATGGAATCCCTGTGGAAATCTGGAAGCAGGAGGGAGAGAGGCTCACATCACAGCTTCATGCCCTCATCTTAAGGAGCTGGAATGATAAGGAAATCCTAGACAATGCCATGATTGTGACAGTCTTCAAGAAAGGAGACAAATATGGCTGTGGAAACAGAGGGATCACCTTGCTGTCCACGACAGGAAAGATCATTGTAAGAACCCTCCTAAGCCATCTACTTCCACTTGCTGAAGAGCTCCTCCTGGAATCTCAGTGTGGGTTTAGGGCATCAAAAGGGACAACTGACATGATCTTCAGAGCTTGCCAGCTGCCGGAGAAATGCCAGGTATAACATAAGTCTCTCTACATGGTCCTCTTTGACCTCATGAAAGCTTTTGACTCTTGTCAGCCAAAAAGTGTTGTGAAGGATCCTTCTGAAATACGGATGCTCAGTGAAATTTGTCACTATTCTCTGCCTTCTCCATGACAGTATACAAGCAGTGGTTCTCAGTAATAAATATATCACAGATCCCTTTGAGGTAAAAATGGGAATTAAGCAAGGCTGTGTCATTGCTTCAACACTCTTCTCAATATTCCTTGCTGCAGTGCTACATCTGACCACCAGTAAGCTTCCAGCTAGAGTGGAGCTAAGCTACCAAATGGATGTTAAGCTGTTTAACCTCAGCCGACTCTGAGCCAAAACCAAGACCACCTCAACCTCAAACATTGAGCTCCAGTATGCTTACGATGCTATAGTATATGCTCACTCAGAAGCGGACCTTCCGGCAATCATTGATGCCTTTACCGAAGCATACAAAAAAATGGGCCTGTTGTTTAACATTCAGAAGACTAAGGTCCTTACCAACAAACTCCTAATGAACAGTCCACAGCTTTGGTAATCCAGATCCATGGTGAAACTCTGGAGAACATCGACTATTTCTCATACCTTTGCAAACCATCTCTCACAGAAGGCTGACATCAATGAATAAATCCAACATCACCTCAAATGTGCAAGTGCAGGCTTTGGACACCTGAAGAAATGGGTGTGCAAAGATCACAACATCAGATCTGAAACCAAACTCATAGTTTATCAAGTAGTCATGGTCCCCACCTTTCTGTATGGAGCTGAGACACAGACAACATACAGGAGAGGAGACATATAAAGTTGTTGGAGAAGTACCATCAACACTGCCGGCAGAAGATACTGCAAATCCAGTGGGAAGACAGATGCACCAACATTAGCATCCTACTGTAACCAAACACTATAAATATTGAGGCAATAATCATCTGACATCAAATTTGTTGGGCTGGCCATGTCATCTGGTTGTCCAACTCCAGGCTTCTAAAGCAAGTTTCATTCTCTAGCTCTGCCAAGGCATACACTCAAGAGAAGGGCGGAGGAATAGCTTCAGGGATGTCCTCAAGGTCAAATTTAAAAAAATGCAACATCTATTTCAACTCATACAAGACTATCACCCAGGACTGCCCAAGTGTTGGAAGAGTCAGCTGCAGGGACCTCAGTACTTTGGGATCTCATGACAACAACAGGAGATGGAAAAATGGGAGAAATGGAAACAGCATGTCACGGACCAAATCAAGAATCCAGTATCGCACACCCCACACGTGTCTGAGCTTCAGCAGAGCTACCTTTGGACACACAGATAAGACAATCATAGATGACAATAATCCTCAACTGTGAGGGATTGCCGAAGAAGAGACCTTAATGCAGCTGCCTGTGGCTGGTGCAGGAGAAATCTTGAAGTTTTAGAGAAGGCTGGTGAGTTCCCACTTCTGTTGAACACTATACAACTTATTTGACCAAACATTTCTATTCAGTTGGCTTGAGAATTAAAGTCGCTGTTTCAGAGTAGAAAGCCACAAAACCTTAAGGCACACCCAGACATTAACACATGGTTTAAACAGGAGCCCTCTGATTCAAAATAATCTGTTGATTCTTTAGAATCCCAGCAGTGGTGGTACAAGTGGCATGAGGGAGCTGCAAGAGTTAACAGGCTCCCCATCCCAATATGCATCTGTGACTAGGTGCTCTACCCTGGATTTCAGTGTTGGATCTTGTCTCTCTTCATCCTGCCCCTGAAATTCCTAGCCCCTCTAGGAGCTCGGCCCGCTAGATGTTACAGCTCTATGTGCCGTATGCTCGACACCCCAGGTTTAGACAGTATAAGAGAGACCCATGTCATAAAAGAAGTGTAGGAATTAAACCCTAACCAACACCATCCTTCTGAGAAAAAAACTCCAACACAGACTATCACTGCATCCTCAGACTAAGCCCACAAATGGAAGTCAGAGAATACAGTTTCTCATGCCAGCTTTGATACCAGTTTGCTTTGAGTTTCTGTTCCCCACCTAGAAAATGGAGCTTATAATATTTTGCTGACTTACAGCAGGGCATCAAATGAATTATTTAATGTGTGTTGAGCACTCTGAAGTCCTCCTGCCAAAAACACTATTGAAGTGTAATGTTCTATCATTTAATCTAAGTCCCTTAACACATTTTGAATTTAAAGGTAATTTCATAATTTACCACAAGGTGGAGCCAACTGAAAAATTATCTGGAGAGAAACTTGCTTTGCTGTTTTTGAAAACCAAACAAGGCTATATAGAAAAGGACTTCCCCCTAATATAAATGACCTGTCCTATATATGTGTGCTCTCTCTCATATATATATATAAAATCTGGAATGTTGCTATATGTAGAACGAGAAAAAAAACTATGAGAGGGTTGTGTGTGTGTGTGTGTGTGCGCATGTGCGCAAATGTGTATCCTTTTGTTTATGGCCTGCTTGCTTTTTAGCATGTGTGTTTATAACCCTCTCCCAGATTTTTCCTCACCCTATATATAGCAAAAATAATTCCCACTACACACATATATGACAAATGTCAGTTCTCTTCCCTCTGTCTGATCTTTGTTTACTATAAATGTGCATTTATTGGGACTTTAAAAAATCACTTATAATATATATCCTATAATATAAAATCATAATAATTTATATAGTGTATGTGTATATATATAATGCTTATAAGTATAGTACTATTATCACATATAATAGTATATTAGGATTATACATATATAGCAAAATATAACCCTCTCACAGATTTTCTTTTGTGGTGTCTTTTTCTTATCTATGATTCTTTTAAAGTTCTAATAAATGCACCCTCTTAATAAACACTAAAAATGTAACAGAGGAAAGGGTTCTGACATTAGAAACCATGAAATAACATCTGTCTATACACAGTGGAATCACAACAATCTATCCTTATTGTTAATCAAAAGGGAAGTAGATACTTTGTGTTTTATTACAAAGTAACTGAAAGAACAGCATGTTTCTAAATTTAAGATTCATGCTGTGTCTGACTCCAAAAATATGGGCAGTCAGTGAAAAACATAGGGATAGGGCTTTAAATTAAGAATGCCGGGGAATGGCTATCAACCACTAGCACAAGCCCCAAAAATGGCAACCTTAAAACCAGCATCCCAAGGTACAATAGGAAGCTTTCTCCAACACTGGCCAATGGACAGGTTGTTTCACAGCTCACCCAGAAGCCTAGGGCCTCCAATGGCAGGCTTAGTTGCCTGTACACTAATGCCAGAATCATGGGAAACAAGCAGGAAGAACTGGCCCTCCTACTAACGAATAACCAATACAATCTCATAGGGATCACAGAGACCTGGTGGGACTCCACCAATGACTGGACCACAGGCATCGGGGGATACTCTCTGTATAGGAGGGATTGTGTTGGGAAGAAGGGTGGTGGAATTGCTGTCTATGTAAAGGAATATTACACCTCCCTAGAAGTGAGGATTGGAAACAAAGAAGGGCAACTTGAGACCCTCTGAGTCAAGATACAGGAAGAGCATGGGGAAGGGGATTTGACCATAGGAGTTATTACAGACCTCCAAACCAAGAGAAGCAACTCAACCAGAAATTCTCTGGAGAACTGGCAGGGCAGAGGCTGCAAGCTCTCGGAGCATGGTCATCATGGGTGACTTGAACTACCCAGACATCTCATGGGATGTGCACTCAGCTAGATCTGATTGCTCACAAAGCTTCCTCTCTTGCGTTGAGGAGCTCTGTCTAACACCAGGAGTCTATAGGCCAACCAGGGGCAAGACACTTCTAGACTTGGTTCTGGCCAAAAGGGATGATCTAGTGAGCAACCTGAGGATCAAAGGGAAACTGGGGGACAGTGACCATGAGATGATCATTTTCTCCATCCATTGTAAGCCAGAGGAATTGGCCAGTAGGGTAGAAATCTTTGATTTTAGGAAAGCTGATGTCCACAAGCTTAGCAGATTGGTTGGCAAGGCACTGTGGGACCATGGTCCAATGAGGAAGGGAGTACAAGGTGAGTGGTTGTTCCTTAAGGAAACACTCCTAAAAGCTCAAAGAAAGTCCATTCTCTTTCATAAGAAATGCAGCAAAAGGGCTGGGAGACCCCCTTTGCTCAACAGGGAAGTCATGGACCTCCTGAAATTAAAATGAGAAGCCTACAAAGGATGGAAATTAGGAATAACTACCAAAGAGGAGTACTTGGCAGCAGCCCAGACCTGTAGAGAGCAATTCAGGACAGAAAAAGCACAAAACAAATACTGGTTAGCAACTGCAATCAAGAACAACAAGAAGTTCTTCTTTAAATATGTAGGAAGTCAGAGGTAAAGCATAGGGCCCCTGATGAATGAAGTGGGACGGCTGATAACTGACATGCAGGACAAAACCAGACTCCTGAATGAAAACCTCATGTTGGTATTCCACCAGCCCAAGGGTGTTAGCTTGCTTGACAGGATACAAGATGATCATGGTGGGGGTGACCACCCTCCCATCGTTAGCATAGATCTTGTGGGGGAGCACTTACAAGTGCTAAATATTTACAACTCAGCAGGACCAGATGAACTACACTCGAGGATGCTAAAAGAACTGGCCAACATCATTGCAAGACCTGTGGCAAAGTTATTTGAAGACTCATGCCTAGGAGAGACCCAAGAAGATTGGAAGGAAGCCAATGTGGTGCCTATCTTTAAGAAAGAGAGAAAGGAGGACCTGGGAAATTACAGGCCCATCAGTTTGACCTCAATCCCTGATAAAATCCTGGAGAAAAATATCAAAGACTCCACTACAGACAGGCTAGCAGAAGGCAGTATTCTGAAGACTAGCCAACATGGCTTTGTTACAGGCAGGTCAAACCAGACCAACCTCATTTCTCTCTACAATCAGGTAACTCACCACCTGCATAGAGGAAATGAAGTGGATGTCATATACCTGGACTTGAAAAAGACCTTTGACCTGGTTTCCCATTAAGTCTTCATGAAAAAATTGGGAAAATGTGTCCTCGACTACTTCGTGGTCCAGTGGCTAGGTAACTGGCTCCATAGTAGGACCCAGAGGGTATTGATTGATGGAACTGGGTAATCATGGCAGAGGATGCCCAGTGGTGTCCCTCAGTGTTCAGTACTCAGACCAGTGCTTTTCAACATGTTCATCAACAATTTGGATTCAGTTTTAAAAGTGAGCTAGCAAAGTTTGCTGATGACATCAAACTATATGGGAGTGTGGTCACACTTGGAGACAGGCCACAGGCTGACCTGGGCAGGCTTGCAAGGTGGGCAGACCTCAACCTGATGTCATTTAATACAGAGAAATGTAAAGTGCTCATCTGGGGAGAAATAATCCACAACACACTTACAGGGTTGGCAGTGCTACATTTGCTAGCACCACATCTGAACAAGACCTGGGCATCATGATAGACAACAAAATAAACATGAGACACCAATGGGATGCCATAGCTGGCAGAGCTAACCAAACACTGGCATGCATCTACTGAGGCATCTTGAGCAAGGCTAAGGATGTCATCCTCCCTCTACTTGGCCTTGGTAAGAACGCAGCTGGAGTACTGCATCCAGTTCTGGGTGCCGCCGCACTTCGGAAGGATGTGGAGAAGCTCGAGAGAGTCCAAAGGAGGCCCAAGTGCATAATTAGAGACCTAGGGACCAGGTCATATGAAGAGAGGCTGAAAGACTTGGGACTGTTCAGCCTGGAGAAGGAAGACTCAGAGGGGACTTGGTGGCAGTCTATAAGTATATCAAGAGCATACATCAGGGCCTGGGGGAGCATCTGTTCACCAAGGCCCCCCAGGGGAACACAAGAAGTAATGGACACAAGCTGATTGAGGATCACTTCAGGCTAGACATAAGGAAAAACTTCTTTACAGATTGAGTGTCGAGGGTTTGGAACAGGCTTCCCCCAGGAGGTGGTAGAGTCATCCACCCTGGCGATCTTCAAAAAGTGTCTTGACATCCATTTTTCTGGAGTCATCTGATCCCAGCAGTCTTTCCTGCCCAAGTGCAGAGGGGCTGGACCCAATGACCTGTAAGGTCCCTTACAGCTCCTAACAACTAGGAAACTATCTTTTCTATGTGATATTCTATTCAGGAACCCCAATTCTGTGTCCCCCCCAAATCAGTTTAATCTAATAGGTGACTACAACATACTTATAACACAATCTACAAAGACCCAAAAATGTGGAAGCACAGAAATCAGTGGGTAAGGATATCAGATATCTGCCCCCCGCAGCATGTGCATGTGTTTGTGCGCACACAAACACTATCAGAGTCTAAACAGACACGGGAGGTAAAGTGACAGAGCTAAGAACAGAACCAACATTTCCCAAGTCCTTATCCCCAAGCTCACACTGCATCTTGGTCTGCAACTCTGTTTTTTGATTCCTTGAGTGACAAAAATAAGCTACCCCAATAAAGCAGCTGTAGTTTAAATGAAACATCAATACAATAAAGACACAAATCATTGTGTGAATTAACAGCAACTAAAAACAGTGAGGGTAGTACTTGGGAAGTTGTAATTAAGACATCGGAAGTAGATATCTCTCTTCCGTAAGGCATAATTCCATCCAGGATCTAAATTAAATGGCAAGTCTGCATTGTAAGCCACCTTTAACAAAACACTTCTAAAGAAATCTTCATAGAGGGAATAATCTTAAATGTGCACAAGATACAAGGGAAGGGCTTGATAAAATCCACAAGCCCTGCATGCCAAAAACAGACAAAACAAATAAAAAGCCAGTGATGCATCCAAACATAACAAGATGGACCTCATAAAAGGGAATTAACTGTAAAGCTCTCAATAACATGCCTTTGGGTGGCCAGAGGCCTACTGTCTCCATGGGTATAGAACATACAGAGACCAAATTAAGCTGCGGTTATCTGATGTCTCTACTGAGATCCAGTTAGTTTCATGTCAGAACACACTGGTAGTTAAAACTCAGGACTGGGAGTCACAAAGTCTGGATTCTGTTCCCAACGCTGCCACAGACAAGCTCTGTAGCATTGGTTTAATCAGTCTTTGTTGGGCTCAGTTCCCACCACTATAAAACAGGGAGATACCAACAGTACCTAAATTCACAACAATGTTGCAAAGCCTAAGTCACTGCTGTTTGTAAATCCCCTACCTACTGGGATAATGCGGGAGGCACTATAGATGTGCTGAGCATCCATGTAGTTTAGATTCTCTAGATTTCTTGTTTGATGAGGATATTAGGAAATGATGAATGACTTTTCAGAAAGCTCCACTCAGAGGTGAGCAAGTTAAATTACTGCAAATGACAAATATCGTAGCTTGCTAGATGTATGAGAAAAGACCTAAGTACAAAGGTCTGACCTATGTTTTCCACATTATACAGGTAACCACAAGTTGTTACAGCAGCAGCCTGGACAGTTGGCCACACAAGAAAAAGGGACCCAGCAAAGCCACTGGACATCAGAACTATGTCACACGGCAACTAGGAGCTGGAGCAAGTGTGTAACCATTGTAAATAGTTACCACTGGAAAGGTAGGCATGACAACAGGCATTACGTGACAGCCCGTTCAATGAAGACAATGCACATTTATACCCCTCGGGATCAATTCAGTGTACAGATGGTGTCTACTGGGCTAAAATAAACTCAGCTTGACAGAAAACAAGTCTTGGCAAAAATTATCAGACCTTTGCTGCAGATGTGTTAATGTCATTTGGCAAAAGCTAATCTTACTATAAAGCAGTACCTTGAGCTGTTTCCCCAGAGTGAAGATTGTGTATCAACCCAACAATGTGTTGTGATTGTCTATCAAGTCAGAAATATGTAATCCCACTTCATAAACAGAGGAAAGTGGGAAGAGAGAGATAACTGTAACCAAAACACAAAGGCTTCAGATCATGTATATGGTAGGTGGGGTGAAGGGTGTCCTTTGCGAAATAGCACGGGCAGTCCTAAGGGATTGAGTCTTACAGTCAGTATATTCAGTAAAGTTAGTAGAGCCCCCTTAGTATAAAGGAGGTCAGGTCCTACGTCAGACCCTAAATATTGTGGGAATCAGGGAACTCAGACCCTAAATATCATCTACATTAAAGCCTAATAGCTCTGCTAAGAATTAACATTGTTGCAAGTCAAAACATTTGAAAATGTCAGAATTAAAGTACACTGTCAGTAACTGGGGACAGTGCATGCAGTCTTGTCAGTGCTAGGATCCATGAGACGCTTTAATGTGTTCATCAGGACAGACTCCTCAGCCAGCTTACCTAATAAGGTCTACCAGGTCTTTTTTAAAGTCATTTACCTATTAAGGTCTACCAGGATACTGCATTTTTTTCAAAGGTTTACAGCTTGGTTATGTTTGGGCACTTTTTTGGGGACCACAAACGACATTCCTGACAAATTTTATTTATTTATTAGATTTATGTGCCACCCTTCTCAAAAAGGCTCAGGGGGCGTATGTAGACAAAATGCGAGCCCTAAATTGAAGCAGTGGGTTTTAAAAAAGCACTGCTTCAATTTAGGGCTGATTAAACTCCTGTGTCACGCACACACCTCGCTGACTTACCTGTCTCTCCGGTGGGGAGGGGAAGGCGAGCTGCCAGCAGGCAGAGAGGTCCCTGAGCTGCAGAGGAGGGAGGGTGGTGTTTCCCTCCACAGCAGGGGCGGCCCTCCCCCAGGCGGCACCCACCCACAGGTACCCACCTCAGGCGGCCTAAGGGGGCACCGCAGCCATGGAGGGAAGCACCGGGCCCCCTCACAGCTCAGGCAGGCAGGCTCCAGGGGGGTGGGGGAAGATCAGGCTCACTCTTGCTCGCTGCTTTTCTTGGGTACAGTCTGCTTTTCCAGGCTGCTGTCAGGCTGCCTACAGGGCTTCCTGCAGAGCCGTGGAGCTGCACGTAGCCCGGTGCTTCGCTCCATGGCTGTAGGGGCAGCAAACTAAAACTCCTTGAAGGATTTTTAGTTTGTTGCACCCCAAGTCATTTAAAGTGCATTACGCTGCTGAATTTCCTCCAGCGGCTAGAATTAATGAACAATACGCTGCCGAGGCATGCAAACACCAACACCATTAAAGTGGAGCAAAAGCATTTAGCCCACTTTAAAGTGTCATGCACACGCGCCTCTCATTTCATCTACACATGGCCAGGAAGGCTAACAAAAAAAGACAAAAACAATTAGAAAGAGATTAAAACATTCAAGTAGGAAAGTGTAATAAAAACAAGCTTACCTATAAAAAACACCAAATTCAAATTCATCCACCCCACACCCTCCTACTCCCCAGGCCCTGGGAGCATCCCCCTTGCCCAACCCAACCTTACCTCCTAATCCACAATTCAGAATCATAAGCCACTTATAACAAAAAAGAATATTCTCTCCCTCCCCCCCAATATTGCTTGTTATCCCTACCTACTCCAAATCTCCTGCCTCATATCCAGGGGATCCTTCCCTCTTGCTGACTATCTCACACCTACATCTCTATGTCTTACAGGGGGCCATGGCACCCACTAAATCTGTCTCACACCCAGTGTATTCCTCCCTCCATTGTCCCTCACAATCACAAGCCTGTACTGGCATCTCTCACAGCAGGACTATGGCTGTTTCCCAGATCCATTCAGCTTCTTCTTTCTTGCAAGGAAACACAGTACTTACATTTTGAAAAATAACAATACTCCCCCCGCGCACACATACACACACACACACACACACACACACCCATCTCTGTCCCTTCTGAAGGGGACAGCTGATCTCTGGACTTTAAGGGCGCTTGTACACATGACAAAATTTGCCCTTTTTTTGCAATTTAACGGTGTTACAGTTTTCACGTGTGGGTTTTTCTGGCAATTTAAAGTATTTTTGGTGATTTAAAGTAAAACACATCCTGATGTATTTTAGTTTGTATCACCAGGAATTAAACCGATACGTCCATGGATTCGTCACATGAAAACAGAAGTGCACTCAAAGATGTGTAATGAGTCCTTTGTCCACTGGATGTCGCTGCAACTTTTGTGTAATTCACCTCTTTGTCCACCAGATATCTCTTCAAATTGCAGCTAGGAGGGGAAGAGGATACCTGCACTTTTTCAGTAACTGGGTGTCGTGTTTCTTTGGATGCCAGGTGTTGTACACCAGATGTTGTGCTCCACCCAGCACATGAATCAATCTTTATTCTCCTGTATGAGACCCATGCCCCACCCCTCTCCTGGCCATGCCCTGGCCAGGGTGACAACAGCACAGTCATCCCATAATCTGCCACTGGCTCTATCCAGGAATGAAGAATTGCTTGGGTGCCTAAAGGGGTGAGGGATACAGGTTGGTACCAGTATTGGTCTACAGGCAAAAGGAATCAGAACTCATAGCGCAGGGGATGTCTTTTATTAGACCAATTGGATATTTGCAAAAAAAACCCTACTTCTTTTCTCCCTCTTGCTTTCATTTGCTTTCAGAGGGAATGGTTCCCTCCTCATTACAGGATTTTAGCCCATAGCCTCCACACACAAGCTTACCCTACAGTCAGACCCATGGTAGCAGGCATCCCTTAATGAGAACAGCACCATCACCACATAATCTGCCCCTAGTTCAATCCAGAAATGAAGAACCGCTTGGGTGCCTAGGGGAGGCACCATGGACTGCTTTTATTCAGTCAGCCAGAGCAAATTTTGTTTGCCTTCTCACGGCACTGAATGCAGCCTGTAGCCGCTGCTTTTTTATTCTTTTGCTGGCTGCCGCACCATTTGCAATTATACAAAGCCAGCCCTTAATGAGAACGGCACCATCACCACCTAATCTGCTGCACCCTGGACTACTTTCAGATGCGCTTAGAGCAACTGGTGCCCTCCTGCTCATAGCACTGAGTGCAGCAAGTAGCCGCCACGCTTCATAATAAATTCTTTTTTTCCTTGTGCTGTCACCCAGTCACAATTGCACAGTGTCACCCTACAGCCAGACCTGCAATGACAGCAAGCAGCCAGGCCTTAATCATAGTGTCACCATCATTAAAGTTACCATATTTCCAGTAAAAAAAAAAAAAGAGGCATCGTGGTCCAGCCCATTCTGTTGTCCCTTATTCCAAGCCACAGACCTTTGAGCCATCCTGCTGCCCCTAATTCACAACCTGGGCATCCCTGGCCCTGCCAGTGCCCCTCATTCCCAATTCCCAACACCCCATCTTCTCCATCCTATCCCTGCACAGGTACTGATGGCACTGACGATTCTATCTGCCCGGACATTGGTATTAGGTTGCCTACATGGTCCGTGTTTTTTTGACAGTGGCAGCGATGGCAGTGTAATGAGCATAGCTGAAAATCAAGGAATGCAGGGAATTATTCTGTGCTCTGCAAATCAGACAAGTGGATGAGAAGCATTTTGGAAAAACCACCAAGAAGGGCTTGCCTGCCTGTCCAAGTTGAATGGCCCTTGAATGGCCGCATACAAGTCACAAGCAGAGCCTTTGTGCTTTGCATTGCCCTTCACCTTCCTGCATGACAATCCAATCCCTCCCCACCTGTCAGTTGTCAGTTGAATTAACCCTTCTCCCCACGTCTCTTATGTCACTTAACTCCAATCCTTCACTGCCCCCCCCAATACAGCCCAGCCTAATCTCAGATGTCAGTTCAGATGTCAGATGACTTAAAGGTTCCCCATGGCTTAACATACCCATTGTGGAGGATGATCTCCCTGGTGTCTCCATTCTGGTGGACTCATCAAGGGCCAGTACTAGTGAACTGCTGCTGTCTGTCTCACTCAAGGCAGCAGGACTCGCAGTCAAACCTGTGGTCGGTGAGCTATCAGGAATGGAGGATGACCTGGATACCTCTAATCATCTCTTTGCTTCATGTTTGAGTCCCTTGGCGTAGAGGTACCGATAATGTGGCACATTACACAGGGGGGTGCTGTTCCAATGAGCTCTTGACACTTCACACAGGAAAGCAGCTCTTATATTCTTGGACTTGGACTGCTGTCTTGTGCCCCCACTAGGCAAGTCTCCTGGAGACACCCAGGTAGATGTGCAAATTTGTACTCAGGCTGTTGCCAATGCCAAACTGGCTTAACACCACAGGGTCACCCAGCTCTCAAACCAGGCTCTTAGTTTCTACATAGGACCAAGTGCCCCAGTTGGCTCTCTTTTCTCCTCTGCCTCAGACATTGTGGATCAATAAGGGGTACCCGTACCTGGGCCCCTGGGCCCTCAATTTATATGTCTCTTCTTCAGCAAGTCAGGAAAAGTTCAACACTCCCCCCCCCACACACACCCCCCCGCTCAGTTTGGTACAGAAGGTTTGTATAACAGACATGGTGACACCATCCTGGCAACTTTGTTTTTTTGGGGCATACTTTTTTGCAAAAAGGGTGCCTACAATCTGTGGACAACATAGGTAAAAAATGAGCTATGTACTGATGGGTATGCCAAGAAGGGCCACCTACAGGGTCCCTTTCTGGCCATGGTGCAACAGAGGGCTAGCCACAAGTCGCCTGTGTGTCAGGCACCAGTCCCTGCTCACAGTCTCCGTACCTGGTAAGACAGTCAGTCAAGATGTATGTGAGTGAGTGAGTGCTGACAGACCTTGAGAAAAGATTGGGAATCAGGGACTGTTCTGTCTCCAGAAGACAGGTGGAAGGTGGGGAGCAGAAGGGGGGACTTAGTGGTCATTAATAGGCACATAAGGGGTGAATACCTGTAACTGGGAGAAAATATGTTAACTTTATGGTATGTCCACCCAGGGGAGGACAAGGAGGACTGCCCATAAACTGTTAGAGGATGGTTTCAGTTTGGATGTAAGGAAAAATTTCTTTATAGTAGGCGTGACCAGAATCTGAAATACACTTCCCAAGGTGGTTGTTTGGTCCCCAACCCTGGAAGTCTTCAGTAGGAGAGTGGACAGAGAGTTTCCTGGGATCATTCCATCTCAGCAATATTGTTGCCCTAAGTAGGGTGGTTTGGACAGAATGATCTTTCCAGGATCTACTTTCCAGGATCCTTACTTTCTATAGATCTACGATTCAATGATTCCTAACCTGCTATTCATCATGTCAGCTGAACACAGAAGCTAGCTTGCTCACACACTGTCTGCCACCATAGGCAGAGGGAGATAATATTATTTGGGGAGGCTGAGTACACACACACACACACACACACACACACACTCTGCCCAGCAGGTAAGTGTGTGGAGAGGAAAGGGGTGGGGGGAGCAGATGGAGACCCCAGCAGTGAGGGAGGGAGTGAGGCAGAGGCAGGACTGGGGTGAATGGGGCCCTGGTGCTGATCGTGGGATGGTCAGGGCCCAGGAGGCTCATCAAGGGGCGCAGGGGCTTCTGATGATGCACATACTCTTGTGGGGGCGAGGCATAGAGGATTTGTGTGAAGGGCAGAGGTAGACTGCTGCTGCGGGCTGGGCTCTGCATCCCACTGCCACTGCCCTGGGAGCCACGTAACACCATGTGCCTGCCACTGCCAGGTTGTGCTGCATCCCCTGCCCACCCAGTAGTGGCAGGCACATGGCTTTGTATGGCTACCGAGGCAGCGGCAGAGGTGTGCAGAGCCCAGCACACAGTGGCAGCCTGCCTCCACCCCGTGCACAAATCCAGGGGGCACATGC
>NW_017728992.1:181124444-181146702 GCF_001723915.1 Gavialis gangeticus
GCCCTGGGAGCCACGTAACACCATGTGCCTGCCACTGCCAGGTTGTGCTGCATCCCCTGCCCACCCAGTAGTGGCAGGCACATGGCTTTGTATGGCTACCGAGGCAGCGGCAGAGGTGTGCAGAGCCCAGCACACAGTGGCAGCCTGCCTCCACCCCGTGCACAAATCCAGGGGGCACATGCTCCCCATGCCCCCCGGGAGTGGGCTCAGTGGTGGGAGGTCCCCTGCACCCCTAGACAAGCCACCCAGGACTCTGACCATCCCATGACCCACCCCGGGACCCCATTCACCCCAGCCCCTGCCCCTGAGACACTCCCTCCCTCACTGTAGGGACCTCGATCTTCCCCCCCCCATGCCCCTTCCCCTCCACAGACTTGCCTGCTGTGGCGGGTGGTGCTCCACACACTGCCAAGCTGTGATCCTGGCTGTATGCAGGCTGCAGCTGTGTGTATATGTCTGTGCATGTTCCCTGCTGTAGCTGCCTGGAGCCCACACCTTGGGCCCTCTGCACTGCCACCACTGCCCCACATTTGGGGAGCTAAGCCCCATTAGCCCTGGCCTTCCACAGCCTATGCCCACCACGGATAACGGGGGACTGCCATGGATGACAGCAGCCAGCATGCGCAGCAAGTCAATGCTGGCTCTGTCAAGTCCAGGCACACTATGATTAGCAAGGGAACACCACCTCCCACCTCCCCACTACTTTGACCTGTGTTAACCACCCCTTTCCCCCTGTACTTTGACCAGGTCATACAAAGGCCAGACTTGAGGCTTCTGTCTGTGCCAATGCCAGGGATGGGGCATATGTGATCATGGTCAGTTGTGGTGGGGGAGGCTGTTGGGCAGGGGTCCCCAACACTGGTGTTTGGGTCAATGAGTCACAGTGTCTGGGGCACTGAGGTTAGTAACAGCTCTTATCCTCAGACCAAGTGCCCAGAACCCCACCATCATTGGCAATAGGTAATTCTGAGCAGGGCGTCCACAGGTGCCAGTGAAAACTGCTACTGTTGCACTGCAGAAAATATGTTAGCAGAGCAGTGCTCCCAAGCCTTTGCACAAAAGCAGTAGCCTTGAGCATACCTTCTCTGAAAGTTACCTTTTACTTGTGCTGTTTGAATTTCAAAAACCCCACTCCCCAAAACCACTTATTCACTTGGTGGTCTTACAGAATACCCAAAAAACGGTGTTTTGTGATCTTGCGGGAACATTAAGTGCAACCACGCACTATATGAATATCAGGTTATTTCTTTCCCTAACATCCATGATAGTGCACACTGAGGATCTGAGTAGTTTAAGGATTACTGTTAAGATTACTATTAGGGTAGGATAGCATGACAACATGCCCTGGCCCCTTATTCCCAGCACCACAAAACAGCACTGCACAGCACATGCACAGGCATGATAAGGTTCACACACAATTTTATTTATCATCCCCTTTTCTTATCCCAGTACTGGGTGGGACCAAGTGCACCCCTCACATGCTGAAGAAGGCGTTGATTTCTGTGGCAATGTCATCCTTGGTATGGGGGGTCAGGATCATGTAGTGCTGTGATGGGTATCCATCCAGCTGTTGGTGGAGGTGGTATGGCAGACCAGGCTGGTTCCCCATGCCATCTTGCATTTGCTAAGTGTCCTGAACAGGAGTGCAGCTGTGCATGGGACACCAGCAGAATCAGCAGCAGCAGGTTATAGTGGTTCAGGCAGCGTTCAGCCTGCACAAAGAGCTCATTGTGCATGGCCTGGGGCACAAGAAATGGTGGCAGGCTCTGTGCCCATTGGCATAGGGAGAGGTGGCCATCCCCTGGGCGCCTCACCAGAGAGTATGGTGGCTACCCAACAAGACCCCCCCCAACAGTTGTCTTGCAAACCCACATGAGACAATCCTGCGTACTGAGGGCGGTGCAGCAGTGTATCAGAGCAGTTGTCCTGCATGGGCAGATGAGGGAGTGGGGAAAAGTGTTCAGAGTGGAGGCGGGGCACTGACCACAGTGGACATAGCAAGGGAGAGGGGTGGAGGAGCATCCAGTGGCCTCCTGGCCAGTGTGTCTGACCAGTTGACTTACCATTCTCACTGTGCATCACCATGCATGGCCAAGCCGCAATCTGAGGGAAGACAGGGGATTACAATTGTTGCTGAGCATCTTATCTGTGAAATGTTGCAAAGATTTACAAAGGGCTTCTGTCTCTTGGCTCTCCAGAGGTAACATCTATACATGGAGAGGAGTTCAGCTCCAGGTACAGAACACCTCAAGGTCACATGCTAAATATATAAATTATGTTTCCATATGAAAAAATAAGTTTCTATATGTCTGACTTAAGCTTCCATGAGTGTTTTGCCCAAAGGATGCCACTTGTCAACCCTTTATGGGCAGTGTAACAGGGATAACTCCCTGGAGCCTTTCTGTTGGTGGCTCCACCTTCCTGTCCTGGGCTAACCGCCTGCTTACTCACCTGTCATGCCTTGATCTTAATTGATTGAGTGATGTAATTAGCGGAAGACTGCTCACTTTATATGCCCAATGTCAGGGGGCGCTATCTGCGGCTTCTTTTTCCTCCCCTACACTGCAGCCCAAGCCTCACAGATGGTACTTAACATGGTTTTCCCTATGCCTTGGCCCTCTTCTTTACTTCTGGGGCCCCCCCACTGCCCCCTCTCGCTCCAGGGCTCCTCACTGCCCCTCTCGCTCCAGGGCTCCTCACTGCCCCCTCTCGCTCCAGGGCTCCTCACTGCCCCCTGGCTCCGGAGCTGGGGCCAATGCACCCCAAACAATGCTGCGTCCTCTCCTGCGCCAGGAAACCCCACGCTACCGTGGCATCCCTATGAGGCCTCCTCCACCCCTAATAGCCTCACCCAGTCCTCCGGTAAAATCATAAACACAAAACACAAAGCCCCTGGGCTATAATGTAAACTAAACCGTCTGGTCAAAAACCATGTTCTGTCCCTACCGGGAAAATACTCCAACTCAGCCACAACCAGGGGATGCTCCTGCAGTCTATCTTCCCCTTTCTCTCCACACTGGCCAAGCTCCCCCCTCCTTGGCCGCCGGAGGGGAACTGCTCTCCTGGCCTTATGCTTGGGCTTAAGAAGGGGCCAAGCCCTGCCCCTTCCTGTCAGCTGATCCCCTTGGTTCTCCTAGCAACCAGCACCTGTGCTGCCTTGGTGACTCACAACTGAGCCTCCCCCTTCTCACCACTAGGGGTCTCTCCTGAGCCATTTCTGCTTTTAGGCGCAGGGCACCGAGTGCTCTGTGACACACCTCCCCACCTTTTTAACTCCCAACTCACTAAGCCGTGTCTTCCTTCGCACCTGTTGCTCCAATCGTCTGGGGCTCTTCTCTCAGCCTTTTCCCCGGCACCCAGTAATTCAAGCTCAGGAAGCAGAGGTTTTCAGGTGCTTCCTACTCGCCTTTTACCCAAGACGCACCGTGTGGGATTTGTTGGGAGTTACCCACCACAGGTAGTCCCCCCACACTAGCCAACCTTGGTAGGGTGCCCTTAGGCCTATTTTCTTTTCTTTTTTCTCCATGTTCGGGTAGACGGTTCTGGTCATGGTGTACTTTCCTGACAGAGGCAGCGGGTGGCCTCACTGCAGTTGTTGGGGATCCGCCTCCCTGTCACCCCGTTATTTTTCTTCCTTACCCGGTAGCCTCCTGGCCCCCCTGGCCTCACTTCTTCTTCATATTGTCTCAAGAGAAAGTCGGCGTTTATGTTTTGGGTTCCGGGATGGTGTTTTATGTTGAAACAATACAGCTGCAGACTAACGGCCCATCTCATCCGCCTTGCGTTATCCGTCTTCATACTCTGCAGCCAGTGCAGGGGCAGGTGGTTGGTGACCAAGGTGAACTGCCACCCTAACAAGTAATATCGCAGTGTCTCAATAGCCCACTTTATCTCCAGACACTCTTTCTCCACTGTGGCAAAACTTTGTTCCAGTGGGTGTAATTTCCTACTTATGTAGGCTATAGGGTGCTCTTCTCCTTCTTGCTGTACCAACACAGCTCCAATAGCCACATCCAATGCATCGGTCTGCACCAAGAAGGGTTTACTGAAATCCGGAGTATACAAAAGCCGTTGTAGGCATAGTGCCTCCTTCACGGCTCGAAATGCCTCTTCTGCTTCTGATGTCCATTTCACTTGGGTCGGAGCTCCTGCTTTTATCATATTTGTCAATGGTACTACTACACCTGCCAAGCAGGGTATAAACTTCCTATAATAACCAGCCAGTCCTAGGAAAGACCTCACTTTCTTTTTAGTACAGGGTGCTCAATATTTCTGCACCGCCTCCACCTTGCTCAGCAAAGGTCTCACTTTTCCGCTTCCTACTAGGAACCCCAGATATTGCGTTTCCTTTTCCCCCACTGTACATTTCTTTGGGTTGGCTGTCAACCCAGCCCTTCTTAAATCTTGCAGTACCGCCCTCAGTGCAGTGAGGTGCTCAGCCCAACCCTATGTGTATATCACGATGTCGTCAATGTATGCCGCAGCGTAACCCCCATGGGGAGGCAAAACTTTGTCCATTAATAGCTGGAATGTGGCTGCAGCTCTGTGCAATCTGAATGGCATCTGTTGGAATTGAAAAAGACCCCACGGAGTGGCAAACGCTGTTTTTTCCTGGTCTTTGGGTGCCACGTGGACCTGCCAGTATCCTTTGGTCAAGTCCAATGTGGAGATGTAGTTAGTTTGCCTGACGCTCTCCACCAGTTCGTCTACTCGGGGGATTGGACAGGCATCAAACTTAGCCATTGCATTTACTTTTCGGTAGTCAACACAGAGGCGGATTTTTCCATCAGGCTTAGGTACCGCCACGATGGGACTTTGCCAACTGCTGCGAGATTCACAGATAATACCCTTCTCCAGCATCATTGTAATCTCCACTCTTATCGGGTCTTGGAGGTGCTGAGGAATCCATCTCCAATGCTTACCAGGCCCGGAGGAGTTTTTATCCGGTGTACCACGCCTCAGGCTTCCCCAGGGTTTCCCTGGAACACGTCTTCATACTCCTTGACCAACTTGGCAGCCTGTCTTCTCTGGTCTTCCGACAGTCGCGTGGACAGTTCTACGTCCCCCGGCCCACTTTCCTCCATTAACATCGGTCCCAATTCCAACTCTTCAGGGTGAAGGGCTAAATACATACACTCGCGGTCTTCCCACCTCTTCAACATATTGACATGGTATACTTGCCTCTTTTTCTTCTTATCGGTCTGGTATACTTCGTAATCCATGGGCCCCACTTGGGGTACTACCTCGTAAGGTCCCTGCCACTGGGCAAGTAACTTGCTTTCACTGTCTGGCAGCAGAACCAACACGCGATCTACCACGTCAAATCTCCTTTCCCGGGCACGTCTGTTGTAATGCTGCGCTTGTTGTTGCTGGGCTTCTTGGAGATTTCCCATGACCATGTTCTAGACCGCTTCAAGGCGTTCCCGCAGTTGGATCACATGTTGGAGGACGTTCTGGTCTCTATGCCGCTGTTCCTCCCAACCCTCCTTAACTAAGTCCAGAATCCCCCTTGGTTGCCAGCCGTATAACAACTCAAATGGTGAGAACCCAGTCGAGGCCTGAGGTGCTTCTCTTACCGCAAATAACAGAGGGGGTATCATTTTGTCCCAATTCTGTGGGCTCTCAACCACAAACTTTTTCAGCATTTGCTTCAGTGTCTGATTGAAACGTTCCACAAGCCCATCCATTTGTGGATGATATATGGCTGTCTTCAGATGTTTGATCCCCAAGGCTTTACTCACTCCTTCGAACACGTGGGATGTAAAGTTCATCCCTTGATCAGTCAGTATTTCCTTCGGAAGCCCTACTCGGGAGAAGATCTTCAATAGCTCATTCGCCACCTTCGGCACAGACACCATCCACATCGGTACTGTTTCCGGGTACCTAGTCGCATAGTCTAGTAGCACTAATATATATTGGTTGCCTGTGCTACTCTGGGGAAGTGGCCCCACGATGTCCACTGCTACCATCTCAAAGGGGACCTCTACCAGAGGCATTAGAATCAAAGGAGCCTTTGGGGGCGGCCTGGGGTTCACTTTTTGGCAGTCAGGACATGAAGCACAATATCATGCGACTTCCTGAACTAGTTCTGGCCAAAAAAGCCTTGCCCGGATGCGTGCCTCTGTTTTGTCCCGGCCCAAATGCCTGCCCATGGGGAGTTCATGAGCCACTTTCAATAAGGCCCGTTGGTATCACCACGGAACCAACAGCTGAGCGACCTCCCCTCCTTCTGGTTTCCCTCGCTTGATCCGGTATAGGAGGCCGTCTCTTACCTCGAACCTTGGAGTTGTTTTCATTAGTTCTGGTCACAATACCTCGTCTTTCCGAGAGAGATGTTCCTGCAGCGCCCACTGAAAATCTGACTCTCGACTCTGTTCTAGTTGTAAGTGCTCATCTTCCCACAAACGGGCGATGTCCACTCTTTGTTCCGCTCTCTCCTCGTGAGGAGACTGCTCAGTTTCACCCACGAAACCTTCTGTGGTCTCTTTGCACCTCACATTAGCTATTTCTTCTAGCAACTCGGGCCAGTCGCAGCTCAGTACTACTGGGTAGGGTAAATGGTCTGAGACCCCCACTAACATTGGGCGGGTCTTGTTGCCTAGTTGCAGAGTGACCCTCACCCTGTCGAAAATGAGGGCATCCCCGCACCAGCACTGCGTCCTCATGCAGTTCCCTCTTCCCCTCTCCCTTGTTGGTAATACGTTGCTCTGTACCACCATCTTCTTGGAGCCCGAGTCCAAAGTAGCCGTGACTCTTTTCCCCTCTACTACTACTACTGTCAACAAGGGGGAGACTCATCCCCCACCTTGGGGGCAACTCGGGCTCCGTAGCCGCACAGTCCTACCTGCACCGTTGACTGGGTTCGCGTGCTTTTGATCAGGGTGGATAACAGGGCCTGTTGCCTTATGGCTTGGTCCAGTAGGTCTTGCACCTTTTGATGTAATTGCTCCACCGCTTGCTCCTTCCTCTGCATGGGCCCAAAGGCTGTCTTCTATACATGGGCGAACCAGCGTCTTATGGTGCATGCTGCCGTATAAAGCCTTCCCGGCCAATGCACCATTGTAACAGGGATAACTCGCTGGAACCTTTCTGTTGGTGGCTCTGCCTTCCTGTCTTGGGCTAACCGCCTGCTTACTCACCTGCCATGCCTTGATCTTAATTGATTGAGTGATTTAATTAGTGAGAGGCTGCCCACTTTATATGCCCGGTCAGGGGGCGCTATCTGCGGCTTCTTTTTCCTCCCCTACACCGCAGCCCAAGCCTCACAGATGGTACTTGACATGGTTTTCCCTATGCCTTGGCCCTTCTTTACCTCTGGGGCCCCCCCACTGCCCCCTCTCACTCCAGGGCTCCTCACTGCCCCCTCTCGCTCCGGAGCTCCTCACTGCCCCCTGGCTCCGGGACTGGAGCCAATGCACCCCAAACAATGCTGCGCCCCCTCCAGCACCAGGAAACCCCACGCTACCATGGCATCCCTATGAGGCCTCCTCCACCCCTAATAGCCTCACCCGGTCCTCCAGTAAAATAGTAAACACAAAACACAAAGCCCCTGGGCTATAACGTAAACTAAACGTCCAGTCAAAAACCAAGTTCTGTCCCTACCGGGAAAATACTCCAACTCAGCCGCAAGCAGGGGATGCTCCTGCAGTCTATCTTCCCCTTTCTCTTCACACTGGCCAAGCTCCCCCCTCCTTGGCTGCCGGAGGGGAACTGCTCTCCTGGCCTTATGCTTGGGCTTAAGAAGGGGCCAAGCCCTGCCCCTTCCTGTCAGCTGATTCCCTTGGTTCTCCTAGCAACCAGCACCTGTGCTGCCCTGGTGACTGGCAGTTGAGCCTCCCCCTTCTCACAACTAGGGGTCTCTCCTGAGCCATTTCTGCTTTTAGGCGCAGGGCACCCGAGTGCTCTGCGACAGGCAGGCACTTTCTTTTTTAATGCAAGATATTACCTAGCCACTTCACATTTCTAGAAGGGCAATTAGCACATACTCAGACCGAGTTCCCTGGCTTTGTTCTCCTGCTGCAGCAACAGGAGCAGTTGACCAAGGGGTTTGTTAAAAGTTTACCACCATTTTTAGCCCTCCTACCCCCACCCACCTTCCACCTGTGGGGAATTAAATCTTGTTTCTCTCATTACCACTCTGTATCTGATGCAAGCCAGGAAATGTTTGGCTTTGCTTACATAACCCAACACCCAGACCCAGGCATTATTAACCCTTCCCAATAAAGAAGGCAGACAGGGATGGGAAATACATTTTTATTACACATAAGAACATACTAAAATGACAAAAAAAATACCACAGGATGCCTACTCCCCAGGTCCCCTGTTTACAAATAAGCAGCACCAAACAAATACAAACCCCTCTCCTGCCAATTTGTTTTTTTTCCCAGCCATGTACTCCCTGTCTAACCCACCCCTTCCTCCCTGAACCATAGTAGTACTCCCCTGGCCCTGCTGGCATCGGGGCACCCCTCAGACAAAAGCAATCTAGGTGAGGGAACAGGCTTCCCTGTTATTCCCTGTTATTCCCTGTGCACTTCCCTGATATTCCTGGCTACCTCCTGGACAGAGGTAAGCTGAGAGAAGCTTGTGTGCACTTTCTGGGCCGATCCGCTTGCGAATAGGGTGCTTGTTCACATGCTTAAGGACATGATCCTTAATCAATGCATGTCTCCTGGAGATCTGCATTGCACTGCATATCCAGCTCAGAAAACTGGTTTGTAGGGTCTAGAAGCTGCTTCCTGAATTCAATAGTGCTGGCCACGCTTTGTGTCTCCCATTCATCATCCACTCAAGCACCTCTTGGACTTTGTCCCACCAGTCATCCGCGGCAGTCACTTGGGATTGTGCAGCCTCCACCAAAGCCTCCATCATGCTCCCTCTGTAGCTTTGGTGCCTACGAGCGCATTCCTACATCCACTCTTCTCCAGCATGAGATGAGGTCCAAGGTTTGGATGCACATCCCCGGCTTCCATCATGTGTGGCAGCTGGTAACAGGAATATGAAAACAAAGTGTTTGTGGTCAAGTATCTCTTCCCCAAACATTAAAAAGAAGGTTAACCACCTCCAACACTATATACAGAAACCCCACAACACATCCAACCCAATGGCACTGAAACAGTTCCTGCCATAGTGGTGCAAATGGATATAATGCCCATTCCTCGATGCTTACAAGTACCCATGATCTGAAAGCTGACCGTATTTGTGAAGACTAAAGTTAAAAAAACCCATTAAATACTTTATCCTTCTCTGCATCATCCATAACTAGTTTGCCTTCTACATTCCTGAAGGGACCTATGGTTTCTTTGGTCTTCCTCTTACTTTTGCCATACTTGCAGGATCCCTTTTTATTGCCTTTTATTTCCCTTGCCAGTTGCATCTTAAGTTGTGCCTCAACCTTCCTAATTTTCTCCCTGCATGCTCATGCAATATCCTTATACTTTTCAGTACTATGATCAAGTTTCCACTTCTTGTAGGATTCCTTTTTAAGTTTCAATTCATTGAAGAGATTGCTGTCTAGCCAGGCTGGCCGCCTGTTGCACTTTCCATTCTTCCATCACATTGGAATAGCTTGCCCCTGAGCTCTTAAAAGGGCCTCCATAAAGTACAGCTACTTTCCCCCCGACTCCTTTTCCCCTCAGGCTTGCTGCCTTGGGGTCCTGCCCATCAGGTTCCTGAGTCTGCTGAAGTCTGTTCTTCTAAAGTCCACCATCTTTATACTGCTGGTCTCCTTCCTTCCTCCTGTTAGGATCATTTTGTGGTCAGTGGACATGTCTACACAAGACACTGACTGCGCAGCAGCCCATAACTGCTGTGCAGTAGCACCACGTGACTGAAAACATGACACGATGCTACTGTGCAGTAGTCTTGGGCTACTGTGCAGTCAGCATTATGAAAAAGCCATTCAGCATTGCTACTGTGCAGTAACTCCAGTTACTGTGCAGTCATTTAGTACTTGTCTATACAAGTTGTTGTATAGAAAAGTACTAAATGACTGTGCGGTAATGACTGAGCAGTTAGCATCTCATGTAGACATGGCCACTATGACCCAAGTTGCCTTCTACCTTCACAAACAATTAGTTTTCTTGACTTGCTGCTCACAAGCAATGAACATCTCCTCTAGTTGACGTCTCTACCATCTGTACCAAAAAGTTATCGTCAACACATTCCAAGAATTTGCTGGACTGCTTATGTACTGTTGTGTTTCCTTCCCAGCAGATGTCCCAATTATTAAAGCCCCCCATGAGAACCAGGTCCTGTGATTTGGAAGCTTCTGTGTATTGTTTAAAGAAGATCTCGTCCACCTCCTCCTCCTGGTTTGGTGGTCTTTAGCAGATGCCCACCATAACATGTGTTGTTGGAGTGCAATTCACTGTCTTGGACCTAAGAGCCCTGAGGCACCCACCTCTACCCTTCGACCTAAGTCAAATCTCTGCACCTCATGTTCCCCTCTACTTTTTTGTCTGTCTCCCCTATTTTGAGTCAAGACCTTCAGAGAATGGGCCTACCACAGTGCAGGTTTTACCTCTAGATACTACCCTAATTGATAATTAGGAAGTTCCATTGTATCATTACTTGTAAGAAATAACATAAAGAGCAAGAAGAGTTAAGCTAAGTATAGGAGGCTCAAAAGATAGATGCGAACAGGTTATATTTGGCTATATCTGGCTCGGTATCAATTAAGAACAAATCCCAGATACTATAAAATAGATGAGTCTGTAGATGACTCTTTCAGATGGGTCACTTTCTATATGTGCCAGTGTCAGTTGAGAAACAGTTGATGGTGGATTGTCTTTCCAGTCTGAGTATTTCTTTCTGTGTTGTGTACCATTAACAGGCCTCTTTCAGCCATTACTTGTTAAACTTATCTATATCCAAATAATCAATCTGGGGGTCTCTTATCAGGGGGGATTTTAAAATATTTTATTTTGCTAGAGATTCCTTCCTACCCATCTCCCAAATCATGAATCACAAGACAGAGCTATAACATATATAAATAAAAAACAGACTTGGGAAATCATCTCCTGGACATGTTGAAGCCCTATTTCATAACACTTCTCTGTTTGTTCTCATCAGAATCTCATGTACCAGTGTTTGAGTATTATGTACCAAATATTCCCAAGAAGTACCACCATCTAGCAAACAAGATTGTGTTTCACTCCTTGTTCTTGTTTTATCTTTTCTTGCCTCCTCACTGTTTTATGTCATTTTCTGAAGTTTGCTAAAGTTTCAGGCTTAAGAGCCATATAAACACAAAACATTTTGTACACAAGACCATGTTAGCTTTATTATGATCAACTCAGAATACCATAAGCAGCAAGAGGAACAACAATGTCCTCTTTCTACAATATTGGGCTGTTAAGACTGCCTAATTTAAAGCTATATCAGCAGCCTTGGTTCTGGTGCAGCCTTACAAAAAGTGTGACGTGCAATTACCACAGGTAGAAATTTGAAATGACCCCAATACAAGCATGTTGTAAGTATCAATAGAACTCCAAGTTGTCCTGCATTAGCCATCTCTGGCAAAAAAAAAGCAGCTTCAGGTGGTGCACATAAAGTGGGTACTTCCTTGAAATAGTGCCCGAACACTGAACAACAGATACCTTTCTCAATAATATAATCCTGAAAATTCTTGGATAAGCTTCCTAGAGGTGTCTATCTTCTCTTAGTTTGTAAACATTTCAGAGCAAAAAACAGATCTTTTTGTCTCTGGCAGGATGGGGCCTAGCCTTCTAACCCAAGTGCATTACGGGGTGATGGTAATAATGACAATCTGGTACTAATTTCTACTTAAATATTGAGAGCAACTGCTATAATGGAGGAGGGTGGGACACTTGAGATGAATAAATATTATTCAGCGGTTTGGAAGCAATCCTATTTTCTATAATAAAAAAACCCCCTTGATTTGGTCAAAACACTATCCTTTCAGTTATCTAAGATAGGGCTGTTGAACTGGTGGCCACCAGGTCACAGGTAGCCCACAAGGGGCCAGCATGCAGCGCACAGGCCCCAGTGATCATCTGTCCCACTACCACAAGGTGGGGGGCCACATACTGTCTGCACAGCCCACACAGTAGGTAACTATGCGTGGCCAGCACAGGCTGAGGGCGTAGGGGAGCTATGAGCTGGTGATGACACTGTATGGGGGCAAGGGGACACACATCATCAGTCACTGTTTTTTAAGAAGAAAAAGAAAAAGAAAATAAGAAGACCAAGTCTTGCTCAGTTCTCTGAAGAAGCTGAGAAAAGTTTTTCTATACTTATCTTCAAGATAGTTCTTGGCTGTGTCAACACCACGACAACAGCACAGTGCACCCATTCTGTGTCACAGCGCATCATGGGCAGCCAAGGTTGAGGCTACTCAGGGCATTGAGGTGCTGACTAGGGTCAGGAGGAACAAGCAGAATCCAGGGACAAGCCAGGGTCGCCAACTGGTTAGAGAGTCGCACCCAGAGGGTGGTAGTGGATGGGTCCTTCTCGAAGGAAGGACGTGGGAAGTGGGGTCCCACAGGGCTCGGTCCTTGGGCCTGCACTGTTCAATATCTTCATCAGTGATTTGGACGAGGGGGTGCAAAGCACCCTGTTCAAGTTTGCTGATGACACTAAGATGTGGGGGGAAGTGGGCACAATTGAGGGGAGCAACAGGCTACAGTTAGACCTAGATAGGTTACAAGGATGGGCGGAGGAGAACAGGATGGGGTTTAACACAGACAAGTGTAAGGTGATGCACCTGGGGAGGAACAATAGGCACCATACATACAGGCTGGGGAACTCCCCTCTTGTCAGCACGGAGGTGGAAAAGGATCTGGGAGTCATTATTGACTCCAAGATGAACATGAGTCGGCAATGTGGGGAGGCGGCTAGGAAGGCCAACTGCACCTTGTCGTGCATCCACAGATGCATCTCGAGCAGGTCCAAGGAGGTGATCCTCCCCCTCTATGCGGCACTGGTCAGGCCGCAGCTGGAGTACTGCGTCCAGTTCTGGGCGCCGCACTTTAAGAGGGATGTGGACAGCATCGAGAGGGTCCAGAGGAGGGCCACTCGTATGATCAAGGGACAGCAGGGTAGGTCCTATGAGGAAAGGTTGCGGGACCTGAACCTGTTCAGCCTTCAAAAGAGAAGGCTGAGGGGGGATCTTGTGGCCTGTTATAAACTGGTTAGGGGGGATCAGCAGGCGCTGGGGGAGTCCCTGTTCCCCCGAGCGCCGCAAGGAGTGACCAGGAACAATGGTCACAAGCTGGCGGAGGGAAGGTTTAAGTTGGACATCAGGAGGCGCTACTTCACGGTCAGGGCGGCTAGAGTCTGGAACCAGCTTCCAAGTGAGGTGGTGCAGGCTCCCACCCTGGGGGTTTTTAAGAGGAGGTTGGATGACCACCTTACTGGGGTCATTTGACCCCAGTGCTCTTCCTGCCATGGCAGGGGGTCGGACTAGATGATCTGCTCAGGTCCCTTCCGACCCTAGAAACTATGAAACTAGGTCAGGTAGCCAGGGGGTCACTCTGAGAGCAGGGTCTAGAAAGAAGTTGAGTCAGGAAGCTGAGAGATCAGGAGATGAAGCAGAGTGGAATCATAAAGAAATCAGACTCAGAACCTGGGAGAGTAAGCTTGGTCAAGAAGCCAGGAGATCAAGCAGAGAGCAGAGTTGGAACAGAAGCCAAAGAGGACTGAAAAGCAGTCTAGGATTGAGCCCAGGTGCTGCCTGTTACTGCTCAGGAGCTTATATGGGAAAAATAGAGGGTCACCCCAATTGCCTACTCTTGTGACAGGGAGTGAGTGGATGGAGCACTAGGCCAGGATGGAAGCTTCAGACCAGCCTTTCCCAATCTGAGTAACCAGCTGTAGGATGGCAGGCTGTGCTAAATGCTGTACCATTCAAGCTAAGGCCCCAGGTTTGAGGCTGTAGCCTGACATTCTGTTTCTGATCACACCCTGCCTGTCAATGCCTATACAAATACTCCAGCCTGGACAGATCCTGGTGAGACTACTCCAAGATCATCTCCAGTGTCTATTTTCAAGTATGCTGGACACTGTAAAAACTTCAATGGCTTTCCAGCCTAGTGCTCTTATGGATTCCATTCTGAGGTATCTAAGTCTCTCTCCATGCACCGTCAATGGAGCATAGGTGCTTTCCTCAGAGTTATGGGTTTCACTGGGAAGGCTGGCATCTATAAGTTAGATGTTACAGTACCTAACTTGTATTTGCCCAAGTCCTTTTTGTAACCCCGATACCTTCTATGTAAATTTTGTGGTATTTGTGGAGTTTCTGACTCCTTTTCCATCTAGTGATAGAGGGCATGTCTACACGTGCAATTACTGCTCAGTAATTTACTGCAGTAAGTTACTGCACAGTAAGTGGCTTTTATGCCAGCATCTACATGCGCAGGCATTACAGAGCAATAATGCTTTGTGCAGACTGATTTGGGATTAAAGTTACTCCCAAATTAGTCCACACACACTGGGTTACTGCACAGTAACTGTTTGGGCATAAATTTGCTACCTGCATCATATACGGAGCAAATTTACCCTAGTCAGCGTAAGTTGCCATAATTACTGTACAGTATGGACATACATGTGTAGATGTGCACCTGTACTGTGTGGTAATTTTCGGTTACTGTGCAGTAACTCAAGTTGAGGTTATAACCTAAACCATATTTGGCGGATTGGCTTGTTAAAGGTTATTTCAAACCTGTAATCCTCCATTAAAGTGTCATACAAATTAGAAACATATTTATATACAGATTCTTTAGTCTGTCTTATCTAAAAAGTTTTGCTCCTAAATGAGGATAATTTCACAAATATAGCATTTACCTCAACTATACACATTCATATAGCCCAGCTACGCAGAGAAAATAGAGTTCCTCTTCTTTGCCCATCTCAGCTTGAGCTTTCTCTTTCCTAGGCTGCTGTAATTGCCTCTCTCCACATCAGAGGCCCAGAGAGCCCTGGTTCATTTCACCTTTTCTCCTACACTGATTTATTTTCTAGTGTCTAATCTTCTGTGCCCATTTCTAATTGCCACTTCATAAAGATGGAGAATGAAAATATTTTCCTCTCATCTTGTCTTGAGAGCCTTCTGTTTGCTTTTTCTGAGAGGTGCTATGATGGCTAGGGTTTGAGTGCTCCAGTAATAAAAATAAAACTAATAAATAGATGGAAAGCAGGGCACTGAAGAGCACTGGTTATTATCTGTCTGCAGGCTTCTATATTTTATACTTATGAAATTCACAGGCAGAGGGAATTGTGGCAATTCATGTAAGCACAGTGACTCCCTAGACCTGAAGTGTTTTTGAAGCGGGTGGGATGTAGTTAGCAGGATGTCCTTTTATATCATTTTAAACAGCAAGACTGCAATATCCCTCTTAATTATTTCAGTGCATGGTAGGTCTGTATTACTGTCTAAATGACTCAAGGCTACAAATGTGCCAGAAAACTAAGAAAAACAAAAAGGGAACAAATGTTGTTACAAAGACCTTACAACATAGCTGACCAGATCTCTTCATACCACCCTGCAGCTTTTAATGTGGGACTGTGATTCCAGCTCCAGATTGTCTTGTTCATGCCTCCCATACAGTGTATTTTTTGCAGTACATCCTGGGACTTGTTTATATATATATTTTGTGCCACAGCCAGCTACAATTAGGGCATAATTATATGTGGTAGAGCAGTGAGAAAAACTTGGCTCACTAAGTTTCACAACCAGTAGTTCTCTTAGATCTAATAAAAACAATTTAATTGGTGTTCTTCTTTCTATTTAACATTTTAACTAGTTATGGTTTGAGCTGCTTCTCCAAAGTGCAGGAGTCTTTTGGATACATGGTTTTGGCTCAGACCCTACTACTGAGCCATTTCTTCTACTAATACAGAGAAGGTGGAGTAGTGCAAACCAAAAATGCTCACCATAAATAACTAACTCATGTTATGTTCAGTTAATTCTTATACATTTATGCAGGGCCAGCAACCTTTTTCTACCATGGGCCTGAGCTTGTGACCCAGCCCCCTACTCTGGGCCCAAATCTCTGCCCCACAAGATAGCTTAAGCCACCTTTACTTACTCTTGCAGCAAATTCATGGGCCCTCTGCTGTGAGGGTATGCACAGGCATGAGAGAGCAACAGGAGGGCTATGGAGAAGAGAGCTCTGGATAGGACAGGTGGATCAGTTCAGCTGTGGGTTAGACCTTCCCAGGTTACATCCAACCTCTTCAATTGGCTAGATCCAACCCACAGGACACAAGGATTTCTGACCCCTTGTGTTTGGGGGCTTATCTGAATTTCTAGATTATGCTTTCAGATTTATCTAGCTAACTACTTTAATCTTATGTTGATGTTCTAGTTCCCTTCTCATTTCACAGGATCACAGGAAAGTAGGGCTAGAAGGGACCTCACCAGGTCACCTAGTTCGGCCCCCTGCTCAAGACAGAATCATCCCTGACCAAACCATCCCAGCCAAGTGTCTGTTCAATTTGTAAATTGCTTTGAGCCTTTGTTGGGAAGTGTGATATATACTGGAAAATCAAATCAATAAACTAAACATAATAACATAAATGTGTTTAATGGATATTTTAAGTTGCTGTAACATATATAATGTGCGCACGTGCACACACATCCACAGAGTATTCTGGAAGCAGACCTGTCCAGCAGAGATATTGAAGTGAGGTCTAAACAAGCTGGTTTGATTACCAGAAGAAGTCTAGCTGTGATAATACACAGCTGCACTCCCTGGGATGCAAGAGACTCTTGACTGGTTCTGGTTCCAAGATACCCAAGTTATCTGTAAATGGGCTGTCTCTGCTCTATACAACCAGCATCCTGTGTAGATATATGCTAACTGACATAAGCCTTTTACTAGTAATGCTTACTTGTCAGCTGCAACTGCACCACTGAATTCAGAATAATTTTGAATTCTATGCCCATTGTCATCACAAAAAGTCAAATGAACACATTGTATAGCACAGTGACAATTAGGACATCACTCAGTAATCACAGATTTCTGTTAATAGGATCAGGGCAAGTAATCATATACACAGACCTAAAAATTATTAGTAGGGAGAAGAGAATCTGTTGAGATAACACAGGAAACAAGAACTGAATTGGAAGTTAAGTTTGCAAACTTAATCCAGTTAGAATATATTTAAAGATTGAGCAATAAAAATATTTTCTATCTTCTAGACTTCCCTCATTTGAGTTTGGTACAGCGTGTGTGTGTGCGTGTGTGTGCGTGCGTGCGCGCACAAGTGAGACAGAGTATTTCAGACCCTTTTGGAAGCAGGAATTATGTTACCATTTGGACACAGAACAATTAATTAAATTACCCCCAGTGATGCAGTAAATCAATACAGAGGCAGGAAGTCCTGATTACAAGTTTGTTGCTCTACATATTATGCCCCTGTGCTTGTACATTCACTAGACCACAAAGGACACTCTTACATGTGCACACAGAAAAGTGAGGAAATATGAAGAAGGCAAGAGAGACATATATCCAGAAAAACCATTGAAAAAAAGAAAAAGGAAAATAATACAGGACACACAGAGGTGATCATTTCAGAGAAACAAGAGCGTTTGTCCAAAGCCAAACACATGGAGACAAATTCAATCCTTGTGCAACTCAAGTGAAGTTAAAAAATGGAGTTACCTAAGAGGTAGCCTTGACCCAATAAATCAATGTAGTTTTATCTGGTGATCTGTTTAACAGAAACTTGCCTTATGCTAATCTATACTCTGTCCTTTTTCTAAGCATTACAAAATTTCTGAAAGGAATCATGACAAAAACTGGGGAGCTTTGGAGACTCATCTTTATACAAACAAGTTGTCTCCAAGTCATGCAAACTTTCTTCATTTACACAAACTCTCTGAAAAACAAAGGTTTATATACTCAGTGAAATGCTTATGTTAACACTTGCCTTTGTCCCTGCCATCTGCTAAGACTGTTACATGTTGCAGAGATGATCTCATTCCCTGTGCACAGAAAAATAAATTGGAGGCCAGATACCTAACAAATGAACACATCTCAGGCTGCATTTTTGAAAGGAAAGCAATTGGGCTAAATTGTATTAAATTACTTGCCACTAATTAACATGATTGTTCCACCTCTTCTTTAAAATATAAGGACTATACTAAATACAGAGTTCAATATTGCATAGTGCTGGGAGAACATTAAGAGCCTGGGCACCTTCAGCTGCCCTTGAAACCATCCAATGACGTGCGGGTCTACAGTACTTCACATGAGGGGTACTGAGCACCAAGATTGGGTGCTTCTTTCCATACAAGAGAAACAGTGGCTTCATTGTTGAGGAACTGGAGACCAGATTTGCAAATACCTAAATACCTTTAATAGTCTGGCCCTGAACACAATGGCAGCTGTGTGTTCTTAGCTTCTCTGAATAAACAAGCCTGTTTTATTAGGTACCTAAATATGTCAACTTGCCTTTTTGTCTTTCCCTGCAGCTTTCCAGATTGCCTATAGTATAGGGCCAGGGTACACATATGGCCTAGTATTTGTGTTATTAGTTTATTTCAGTATTTGTGTTTTCCACATTTTCTTTTCTAGGGCCTCTGGGAGCTTATGGGATTTAAGTAATGGCAGGTCTGGTTTTGTCATGATGCTACCGATCCTGAATGGAGGAACAATACAAGATGGACCGATCTGACCCCACAATACTCCAACCCTGAGGAACCGAAAAAAAAGCCTGTGGAAAGCAAAAACAAATAAAGAGAGGGGAAAAAAGAAACAAGAAACTCATATACAAAGATATTCAGCTTAAACATGCCACCCTACTGCTGTCATTAACATATTTTCTCAATGTAGTCTTTGTCTTATGCCTCACAGTGCATTTAGCTACATCAAGCAGACAAGATTCTGTGGGTAAATCCAATATATTTTATTAGACCAACTCAAACAGTTGAAAAAATTCTTCTTTGCAAGCTTTCAGGTACAATTACTCTTCATCAGGCGGAGTAAGCATCTACAGATGATCTGTGCTCTTCCTGGATGGAGTGGTAAAGCAGACAAGAAAGCCAGTAAGTTAAAATGTAAATCGAGGTGGTCAATAGGTAAGAGACAGCTGGGGGGGGAGGGAAATGAATATAGCTGTAGTTAAAGGATGAGAGACAGGTGGGGGAGGGGAAGGTAATGAGAATAGCTGGTAAAAAGTGGAGCGTTTACCCAATCATGTCCATGATTTTTTGTATCAAGGAAGTTGATGAAGTGAAGTTCATAGGCTTGTCTGTGGAAGGTATTTTGTAAATTCCCTTTGAGGATCAGAACTGAGACTGGAGAGAGAGAGGTTTTCTTGTGAGAAATGTGCCCCCACAGGTAATTGGGTATTCTGGTCTTTGATAGATTTCTGGTGTGCGTTCATTCTGGTGTGCAGTTTTTGTTTGGTTTCTCCTATGTATTTTCCATCAGGGCATTTGGTGCATTGGATGAGATATAGAGCTACTCCTCACTTAACATCGTAGTTATGTTCTTGAAAAATGTGACTTTAAGTGAAATGATGTTAAGTGAATCCAGTTACGTCACAGTAGTTACCTACTAGCAGGCGGTGGCCAAACAATGTTATAACTGAACATTGCACAACTTTAAACAAGTATGTTCTTTAATAGATCAGCAACATAATAACGAAACAATGTTAACTGGGACGACATTAAATGAGGAGTTCCTGTATTACATTTCTGGAGGTGCAGGTATAAGATCCAGGAATGCTGATGGTTTTGTGGGGTGTAGTAATTGTGGGGGTGGTGGAGATGTGTTGGCAGCTTTATGTTTCTTGTCCTGGCATGGTCTGGATCCATTTGGGTCATAGGAAGTTTGTTTCTGGTGATGAGGTTGTTGAGGTTCGGTGTTTGTTTAAAGACTAGGATGGATGGTTCTGGAAAGATCTCTTTAAGAAATGGATCTCCTTCTAGCATGGACAACTGGTGCCTCTTGAGTCTGGGGGGGCATCCGCAGAAGCTGGTGGCGGCAGTGTGGATGGGGTGGCGAGCACCTGCAGAAACCAGCAGCGGCATTGGCAGTGGGGACAGCCCTGTTGTGGGGGAGGGGGGGCATGTGCCCCTCTGTGCCTCTCCTACCAGCCACCTATGCCTTCTAGTATGGGCTGAAACTGTTTGAAGATTTTCTGTATAGGTTCCAGGGAGGGATAATATGTCATAACCAGTAGTGTGTGATTCATGGTGGTTTTTCTTCTGTACTTCAGCAATTCTTCACATGGCATCCAGGTGATTCTTTCAAAAGTGTGATCTCTCTCTTTGGAGGAGTGTCCTTGTTGAGTGAAGGCCCTTTTGAGATTTGTGAGGTGACAATCACGGGTGTTCTCCTCAGTGCAAATTCAGTGGTATTGGAGGGCTTGGCTGTATATTACTGCCTCCATTCCTGTCCCTCTTCCTTTGACTACAGCTATATTCATGCCCTTTCCCACCCACACCCCCACCCCCACCTGTCTCTCACCTATTGACCAGCCCAATTTACATTTTAACCGATGGGCTTTCTTGCATAGTACTGGCCTCTGGCTGTTTTACTACTCCATCCAGGAAGAGCACAGACCATCTATAGACACTTCCTCTTCTACCTGATGAATGGTAATTGTACCCGAAAGCTTGCAAAGAAGAATTTTTCCAACTATTTGAGTTGGTCTAATAAGAGATATCAGATTTATCCAAAGAACCTTGTCTGCTTATGTCCTTAGACCAACACGGCTACAACCTACACCCCTTTAGCTACATCAGTTGTGTTTGTCATTCATTTGGACAGGCACTAACTGGTGCACATTGATCTTTCCATGTCTGATTGCATTCTTCCTCCTTGTTTACTTTCTCCAGCAACTCCTTTCCATCTGAAAATGTATCATGTATGACTGTACCTTTGTTTTCTGTATTTTGGATATTCCTGTACTTGAGCAGCCTTATAAAATGTGTTTCCTATTCCAGGAGTTTATATCCCTGTTAGTCTCTTGGATGTACCTATATGTTACATTGTCCAAAATAAAAACTAACTCTTTAAACATGTGGAATGTTATATGTGCATTTTCTATTATCAAATATATCAAGCATAGAGCTCTTAAAAATTTACTGATTAAAAAGAATATCATCCTCTTGAGCTGTAGACACAACTGGAAACTAAATGACACTGCTGTTATTTTCATCCTCTCTACCATGTTCATTATCAGTATTTCCTCTGTAATGACTTTTTCATGTTTTAGTAAATTTAATGGACTTGCCTGAAACCTCAGTATTAATGCACTGAAATATTATATGCATGCAAGTTTCCAAGAGTTGATTCTTTTGTATCTGAGATGCATCTGTTCTCACTCCTGAGATCACAAAATGAGCTCTCACTACTGGCTACAGTAGACCCTGCAATGAATCTTCTTCACTTATGACTTCCAGTGAAGAGAGAGGCTCAGCATTTTCTACAGCAGAACCTGAAGAAAATGGCAACATTTTCAAGACGGATTCATTCCCTTCCTTATATAACAATTTTTGAAATTTCTCATTGTGCCTACTCAGAGATACCCCTCTGCCACTGCTTTCCCTATTCCTGGAAATAAATTACTGGACAAGTGGCTCCTGGCACCTTTCTTTCCATAATCAGCTTCTGGATTCATTCCATCTCAGTTTCACAATAGCCACCCCCTGTTTTCAGAAAAGCATTAAATTAAAAAAAAAATCATTACATTTCAGTTTAAAAGTAGATAGGGGATTGAATTCCATGCCTGCTAGCATGACTGGCATTCAGTATCATTTACAAAAGGCAACTGAAACAAGAAAAGACTATGATATAAAAATGGACATCAGGTAGCTTTAGTCACCTAAATCCAAAACTGCTATCCCCAAACCCTTGCCTGGCAGATAACTACACTCCTTAGGTTTTTCTCTGTTTGATGTGAAAAATGTCCTAGGCACCTGCAGTTCTACTCTGTACATGCCTAGAACTGCACTGAAGCCCAGCGTGTCAAGTTCCAGAAACTAGACAGAGCAGTGCCTAACTCCTCGAAGGGGCCCACTCTGGTAGGCTGGCTCTGAGCATGCTGCAGACACACCAAATACAGCTGTAGCCACTTTTAAAAAGTGACCACAGGAGAAGGAAGTAGTGATGACAATATTCTGCCTGTGGTGTCAAGGTGCTGACCCCAAATCTTTATTCTGGAGCTTTAGTCAATCTTTTACATACCTTTGTCCTTTTACACACCCAAGCCCTAGAGCACCTTGAAGTTATCATAGATCTCGTAGATTTCATAGGCATTAGGGCTGGAAGGGACCTTGGAA
>NW_017728992.1:181146713-181149186 GCF_001723915.1 Gavialis gangeticus
AGCATTGATGGAGGGCAGGGGATCTCCCTCACCCAGACCTCCATCTCCCATAGCGGGCATGGGTGTCCCATGGGACTGATAAAAGACCAACACAAAGTACCCATAGATACCCAAGATAAAAGAGCTAGACGTGAACTAGGTATGTTCTGTGGGAAGTCCGTGTAGAAAGCAGAGAACAGGTTTTGTGTATTTGAAGTATGATCTGCTGCTGAGGAAAGAGCCATGTTCAACACCATGTGGAGTTTCTGAAGCCCAGAAGGCTTTGTGCCCAGGTATATTGCACTTCTGCCATCCAGTTGAGATGCAACAAAGATGAGGATGGTCATTGTCCACTAGTATGGGACCAAATCTCCTCACCAGCAAAAGACTGCAGTAACAGTATTCAGAGATGCAGCTGTGGGAGAGCATAGTATCATGGTTGAGGACTCCAGCACTAGTCTTGGCATTAGATTAATCTTTCATTGGATTAAAAAACTAGAAACAGTCCTGGGAGTGGGGATGGGTACTCAGAACTTCCCTCCTAAAGAGAAATCCACTGACCAGAACCATGGGCAGAGTTTGCTTTTCAAAAGGTGGGTGCAGGGGTTGTGGTCATCATCACATAACAAAACACATTTTTTTCCCCCAAATAAGAAGAACCTCAAATCTTTACTGATATGGTAGGGGCCTAGGGCTATATTGTTCAGTTTATGATCCAAGCAAAACCAAATATAACTGAGTTTGGAGGTGGGGCTGACTGTCAGCTACAGGATGGGGCAGGCATCTGGTGCCAGGGGGATACAGTGGTTACCCCCCCAGGCTGGCCACAGACAAACTGCTCCCTGCACCCCAACACATGGTCTCCCAGTCTTTCCATCATAGTCCCAAAGTGCCCCTCACTGCCCTTTATGTACAGCAGGGTAAGAGGGCTCCTGCCCTCTCAAATCTCCCCTGGCTTTACTCTGTCCCTTGTTATCCTCCATATATCCCATGCTCAGCCCCACCCCATGATGTCTCAAGCCCCAACAGACTCCACCATCCTACTCATGCCCAACTGAGTCCCACCCTGCCTCCTCTCTGCCCCCACAAATCCACTCTACCCTACACAGATCCATCCCCATCATGCTCCAGCTCCCTGACCCCCATTTCTCTCATACCCCACTGAGTCCATCCCTGCCCCTCTAAGTGCCCAAACCTCCTTGCAGCCCATGTCACCCCAGGGCCCCTCTCACCCACAATCCTTCTTGTGAGCTCCGACCCCCCTCCCCATGTATGCCATTTTACCTCTCCCTCACCACACCACTGAACCCCAAATGGCACCTCACACCTCCCATCCATAACGCCTCAGTCCCTCTTCACCCTCCAGGTCCCTCTACCCTCCTAAACCCCCTTAGTATCCATAACCTCCCATCCAACACCTCCCAGTTCCTTTGAGCCCCTTCTCCTCAGAATCCCTCCCACACAGCACCCCCCTCCCACATCCTTCACAGCCCTTGACTACAAGGTGTGATGGCAGTGCTCCCCCATCTCATAGTATGCATATAGCTGTTCTCCACTGTGCTGCACCCTCAACAAACTGACACAAACAGTTGGGTGTCAGAGGAGGCCTTGCTTCAACTGTTTGCAGTTTCCCTACTAGGGGAGATCAACCCCTGTGGATCACACCATGCCTTGGTTGCACTACTGGTTCAGACTCCCACAGTCTCCATCATCTGCTGCAATGAATAATGCAAAAGAGGGTCAATGTCTAACCAGTGCACAGCTTAGCCTGCCTTCAGCCCTTCCCCTCTCCTCCCTATCTCTGAATTGTTGTGGGTTTGAAAGTCCTAGGAACACCCAAAGGAACACCTTTACTGGACATGCTGCAGGGAGAAAAAAGAAACATTAGTGGGAGTAGATAACAGACAGGATAATTGTACAAGAAACAACAGCTTAAAGATCAAGGGCTGTTAATACATATGGGGTGAAAAGATTAGCAGGAATAAAGTAGATGATAAAAAGAGCCATAAATTCAATTAACTCCCTCAGATTCTCCTGACCAGAAAGGCAACTATCACTTCCTGACTGTCCTTGGCAGTTTGTTTTAAGAATTTCAGTGGAGCAGGAACTAAAGTGGGGTGTGATTATACCACCAACCCACCCCGCAATTTCATAGTTTCATAGTTTCTAGGGTCGGAAGGGACCTGAGCAGATCATCTAGTCCGACCCCCTGCCATGGCAGGAAAGAGTACTGGGGTCAAACGACACCAGTAAGGTGGTCATCCAACCTCCTCTTAAAAACCCCCAGGGTGGGAGCCTGCACCACCTCACTTGGAAGCTGGTTCCAGACCCTAGACGCCCTGACCGTGAAGTAGCACCTCCTGATGTCCAACTTAAACCTTCCCTCCGCCAGCTTGTGACCATTGTTCCTGGTCACTCCTTGCGGCGCTCGGGGGAACAGGGACTCCCCCAGCGCCTGCTGATCCCCCCTAACCAGTTTATAACAGGCCACAAG
>NW_017728992.1:181149916-181155118 GCF_001723915.1 Gavialis gangeticus
CGGCTGACTTAAAAATGTCCAGCCCCTCCAGAAGCTCCCTAACTAAATCCTCACTCACTCTAGGCCCAGGTGAGCCTCCCCCGGGGCCCAAAGGGGGCCCAGCAGGGAGGTGGCAGTTCTGGTCCTTACTGAGGAACTGAGGAATTTGATCCACCACTGACCACAAGCTACAGTCATGTTCCCCCAAATCTCACATTTCTGTCTGCACAACAGGCTTAGCTTCAAGGGGAGGAAGGGAAGGTAGCCTCATCCAGCCTGTGATTAGAGTTGTATGGTACAGGGTGGGGGCAGATGTGGATTTTACCACCCTCAGGCTAAGGATAGCACTGAACCCTGGTGTCCCACTTCCTCAGCAAGTACTCTAACTACTTCGCTACTGTATGAAAGGTCGGTAGCACTATTGCCCCTACCTTCAAGAGAAGATTCCAGGATCTGGGATTCAAGTGGACAAACCCCCTTTGCAGCCCTAGGGACAGGATTTCAAACATAGCCTTATGCTTAGCGCTACCTATTGTTTAACAGTAGAGGGCTCCTTGTTAAATAACTGCACTCTACACTATAATGAACTGAGCCACCCAACTCTGGATTTTAGATTCTGCTCTCAGAGCCAGATATCTTTGGTTAGGCACTGCAGCACCTAAGTCCCTTAGTGTATTTAGTCTTAAGTGACTTCTCCATAGCCATGCAATAAGTCTGTGGAATAGCTGGAAATTGAACCTAAGTCTCCAGAAGTCTAGACCATTGCCCTAACCACACACACATCCTAATTCTTATTTGTGTTTCTATGCAGCCCTATTAGAGTATGGCTGAACAAGGTCATCCCCAAAAATAACTACTACCACCGCTCACTCCCACTCCATAAGCTAAAAAAAAAGTCATGATGTTGCACAAAAACCCTTAATTAATATGTTAATTATATTAATACGATGCTGGAAAGGTAGTGAAAGGATAAATTAACAAGCTATCAGGTGTCCAGCTTGGTTCAATTGGTTTTATTAAACAAACATTAACAGTAGGATAATGGCAACAACAAAGCAACAGAACAGGGAATGCAGGAACAGGGAAAATACAGGGTTATACGTTATACTATACACTTCAGAGTCTTGTCTCACTGGTGGCCCAATGAGATTTGTACCCTCAGTTGCTGGGAGACTCTACTGTGCTGGTCACTTCCTCACCAAAGAGATTCAATACAGGTCTGACTCTGGAGTCATCTAGCCACTCTCACAGGGTGCAGACAGAAGTGCAGCTCCCCACTGTAACTGAGTATGCTTTGCAGGAAATGTTCTGAGTTACAACGATCCCCCGGACCAAACAAAAGTTAACTGGTGGTTCCAGGGGTGAGGGGAATCTAGCTGCTGGCTGGGAGCCTGTTTCAGAATGGGAAGAGAGGGAACTTGTGCTAGGGGTTCCTCAGCTGGTGCTGGAGGGCAGGCAGTATGAATTGGAGCCCCCCACCTCTGGGGGCTTCCATGCACCCACCCCACCTTCCAGCAGGTGCAGAAAAAACCCCAGACCAAACTCCCTCCACCAGTGCTGTAGCAAGAGGGGAAGGGGAGGGGGAGGGGGGAGGGAGCAAGCAGGGTGGAGCCGCAAGTGAGTCACTGGGGTTGTGTGAGGACAGGGGGAGGGCAGCTCCCGCTGCTGCATGCACTCCTGGAGAAGCATGGCGGAGGGGGTGTGCAGATCTGTTGCATGGCAAGGTTGGGCTGCTGCTACAAACTTTGCCCCAGGCAGCAAACTTCCTTGCCATGGTCATGCCCTCCACTCCATTTCCCTGCTCCCATTCTGAAAACAGCTTGAGGGTGGGAGGCGGCACAGACACAAAGTTAGAGGAGACATTGTTTTGAAACATCTTCTGACCCCTCATGCAATGAGGGTTCAGATTTTGCCCGATCAGCCATTTTTGAAGCTGCCTGCAGCTGTGCACTTGTGTTTGGTCATGACTATAGACTGCTTTCTGCTGCCAGATCAGGCTCAAACTGTCACTTCTGTCTGCACCCACAGAGACCAACCATACAGCTCACAGCAGCAACTATACTTCACAGTTCAACACCACTCAGGCACTCAGATACATACAGACACAGAAGCAGATACAAAGGTACACAGAGGCACATGATATCCCAGCATACTGCATAAGCACTCTAGCACTCTCTCAAACACGCACAGAGACTTCTGCAGCACTATTTTATATCAATGGAGCCTTGGTAGCTCGCCCCCTCATCATTCTCCAATCACGGAGTGAATATTCTAGTCTTCTTGGTGGCAGTGCCTGCCACTCATCCAAACTGCTATCATCTTTCACTCAACAGCACTCATTTCTCACTTTTCATTGTGGCCTGTTGCCTCACACACCTGTCAACCATGCTATTTCTCCTGCCAAAACTCAAATATCAACCAGGTGTGCTCACTCACAAAAAGTAGGTCAGGACACAAATGCTGTGTGCCCCCAGCAACTGGGGGGGGGGGCACAGTGAGCTCCCAAACACAGTGGTGGTGCTGTCAGCAGCAGAAGCATGGTGGCAGCAAGTGGGGAGCTCCCGTAAGTGGCCACAATGCTGTTGGTGGGGGGGGGGAGGGGTGACGAGCGTCGACTGCCCACAGGTGCCACCAGCAGTGTTGGTGGCATGTTTTCACAGGGGGTGCACTGCCACACTCAGGGGGTGCACGTGCACCTGCATGTACCCCTTATGCATCGCCAATGGGTCAGGAGTCAAAAGTTCACTCCTTCCAGGCCTTTCTGAACTAAGCTTCAATGGCGCATGCTTGACCATGAACAGAACAAGGAAACAAAACCTGGAGTCTACAATGTGGGCCCATGCACCGTTCTCAGGAGCACAACCAAAACTGAGGCCCTCAGAGCATCCCAGGGTGTGCTCCAAAATATGGCCACACCATGTTCTTTGGAGTGTACAGTGAGAAGGAGTGTGCGTGTGCAATGTGGCGTGCTTCTTCCTTGCCAGCAGTCTCAGGGCTATCACAGAGACAGTGCAGACACCCCCTTTAAGTGCTGGAAAGTGTACAGAGGTGTAGGTTGTGTACAGGAAAGTATACAGGAATAAAAGTACCAGTCAGCAGAGGCAAGATCAGAACTTGCCTCCTGGTCCAAAAGTTTGGGCCCCGAAGAACATGCAAGTAACAGATTGGAAGTAGAGAAGTGCTTCCCAAACTTTTCCTCAGCATGACTCCATTTATGGCCCCATTTCCTCAGCATGATCCCATTTCTTCAGCATGGCCCCTCATTCCCAACCTACAACCTCCCATGCCCATGACCCCGTCCACTGATGTTGCAACCCCATTTGGGGTCATGACCCACAGTTTAGGAACTGCTGAAATAGAGGTTATTTGGTTCTTTATAGGATTAGGCCTCTTCTGGAACAGCATGAACCACCGACCTGAAGGTGAAGGGTTCTCATTCCTATGCCTGAGCTATTAGTTTTCCCATTGAAAGGTTTTCACATTGGCTTCTCTTCAATTGTTGCTTCGAACAACATTTTGTTTGAATATCTACTATTTTGAGGTTTTGAGCAGAGGTTTTGGCAAAAGGTACTTAAAGAACCCCAAACAGTTAATGGCTAAGTAATAACACCATGTTTCAGGATAACTTTGTATAATAAAAATACCAATAATGTGGAGGAGGATAAAACCATAAAAGCTAGGGATATTTTGTAATTTTTTTGTGTAAGTGGAGTTTTGTGATAAATACTTCCAGCAGCACAATTAGATGTTGAAAGTTAAACAGAATTGATACAAACTATGTTACATCCACCATCATTTACAGACAAAGAACTCAATTACTGGAAAATTTTAACATTTTGAAATTTGCTTTCCTTCCAAACAAAATGTCTTTTTCAATAAAATCACATTGTTTCATTATGATTATGATGTCACAATAATAAAGTTATAATATAAAACACATTTTAAATGAAGTTATTTTGAAATGAAAAATTGAAATATTCTCTTTCAATGAGATCAAACAAAACATTGAAACCTAATCAACATGCTCTGCATTTTTTCCAAAGTCAGAGTAGTCAAGCTGCTGCAGTAAGTTTCAATTTTGACAAAATGGTATTTTCCAATGGAAAAGAATTGGAGGGGAAAAGAATGGCACAAGAATGTTAATGTCTACCCAGAACCTTTGGTCAACAATTACTAGAAATGCAGACAGATTTGCCCTTCCTGGTGATTTCCTGGTATCATGTCTGCACACCAAACTCACTGTGCAAGTGCAAGCCTCTAGTCCACTTATTCTCAACCAGGGTGCCATAGGAGGGGTGCTGCAAGGTGCCATGCAATGCTAGCACTGTTAGGTGTGCAGACATGATACATAAGATAAACCCAAAGATTTCAAATACGAATCCATCATGTTAAAAACATTCTGGCCTGCAGTTATCTTTCTGAGTTTTTTGCAACACAAGAATTGCTTCATTATTTTTCTGTAGCCAAAAACTAAGTGAAAATTAAGAGCTTACATTTTCTGAGGGGTGCCTTGAGTCACAGGAGAAGTGTCTTGACTCTAAAAAAGGTTGAGAAACACTGCTCTAGTCTAGGCAACAAAACCTGCTCTAAACCACAACTGCACTGGCACAACTCACCCTTCTTTGAAACTTGAGTAAACCACGCTACGCTAGTTAACACCAGGTTTGCCCATCTGCACTGGGGCTCTAAGCAATAACGACTGTAACCAGTGAAAACCCACACTGTAGGAAAAAATCTTAGGTGTGTAGTAGCTACCTGGTTTCTTAACCCATCCAAACTCTTTTGTGTTGTTGCCTGTATCTCACTGCTAAATGACAAGCGGAACAGCATGCATGCTTTGAGCTGCTACACATGCTGCAAAGACTTAAAAGAGAAAAATCCAGACATCTTCCCAAATGTTTACAATGTATACAAAGAGACTAATGAAGATTTTCTACAACATCTATCCAATATAAAAAGAAGAAATGAGGAGGATGCTTAAAATACCAGTCAAAAGAGAAGAACAAACCACTTTACTCAGGCATTGAAAATCAATCAAAATGAATGAATCCACCTTCTAAAAGGCACAGAAGTTGCCAATATAATATGTGTAATTGACTGAAGGGAAGTTAGTGCTCTAATAACCAACCTGAATAGAACTTCTCTGATAAAGAGCCAAAGCACAAGTGTAAACAGAGCACTCTCATCCCAGTGGAATAGATGGAAATGTCAGACAAGCGAGAG
>NW_017728992.1:181160118-181161137 GCF_001723915.1 Gavialis gangeticus
ATGGAACCAATTACTCTAGGAACAACTTTCCCAGCCACAAAACAACCATCAGAAAAACACCAACACCTTACACCATTCCAACCTCAAACTCAATGAAACTGAAAGAAGCAACCAACCTTCAAATATTATCAATCTCTCCATGCACACAGTTTCCAAAGTTGAAAAGTTTGTCCTCTCTAAAGGCCTGAATTTCTGTCCAGAAGAATACCCTAATAAAAAACTATAATGTGGAGAACTAGAATAATTCTTCTGACGCCTCCACCTCAAGGAATATTTCCACAAACAAAATGAATCCACCTCCAACAACACTTCATCCTTTGACAACATCGAGGAAAAGATCAACCCCCAAGAAACCAAAAAAACATCAGATTGGACACCTCACAGTGGATGACATTCTAACCTTCACTGCTATATTGACTGCTTCAGGCAAAGAATGAACAATGAAATAATCAACAGCACATGCCACCAAAAAGTAATAAAACCAGCAGATAAAGGAGGAGTTATAGTTAGCTTTTTTATGTAATTTTCACAGTTAAGGATAACAGACAACACTCTGACATCACCTACTACAAAAAAACTAGAAGATCCTACTCCCCTTTTCATCTTAAAACTCAAAACTACCATTAAATCATTTCCATCTGAACTACAAGAACTTGATCCCCGCACTACCTAACCCAACGACTTTTTACATGCTCCATAAAATCCACAAACAAGGTAACCCTGGCAGACCTATCATATCCAGCCATGGAACCCTAACTGAAGAAATATCAGGATTGAAACATTAGGATTGAATACATCAGGATTGAAACATCAGGATTGAAATATTAGGATTGAAACAATCCTAAAACTTCATGTCATCCAAAGAGCGAGTTTTGTCCAAGACACAACAGACTTTCTATGAAAACGTAAAAATATAGACCACCTTACCAGCAACACCCTCTTAGCCCCCCTCCTTCTGCCACCTATGCACATGCAAGAAGATTACTCCCAATGCAGCCATGATCTAAAGGGCAGAAAAA
>NW_017728992.1:181166137-181168868 GCF_001723915.1 Gavialis gangeticus
AGCAAGATTACAACTCGGAGTACCAACCTAAAGATATTAATGAATTTATATACTTCATCCTCACATACAACAACTTCACTTTCAATAACCAGCACTTCCTCCAGACCATAGGCACACCAAATGTTCTCATAATATGCCAACCTTTTTATGAGCCACCTGGAAGAAGAATCCCTCAAGGGCTGCACCATCAAATCCTTACTATATTTAAGATATATCAATAACATCTTCATCATTTGGACTAAGAACCTGTAATCTCTGATTGATTGCCATCATAAATTCAATAATCATTGCTCCTCCATCAGACTATCACTTGAATACTCCAGCACCAACATTTCCTTTTTAGATACTGTGATCACTATCCAAAATGGTAAAATACAAACCACCATATACAAAAAACCCATGGACCAACTACATAGTTGCACAGTACCCGCAATCACCCTAAACACACCAAGAAAGCTGTACTGTGCAACCAAGCTCTGCAATACCACTGCGTTTGCACTGAGAACACCTGTGATCATCACCTCAAAAATCTCAAAAGGGCTTTCACTCAACAAGGACACTCCCCTAGTGAGATAGGTTTCACTTTTGAAAGAGCCACCTGGATACCATACAAAGAACTGCTGCAGTACAGAAATAAAATCCCCATGACTCGCACACCACTATTTATGACACATCATCCCTCCCTGGAACCTATACAGAAAATACTCAAACAATTTCAACCCAGACTTGAAGACCCAATTCTTAAAGAGATCTTCCAAGAACCACCCATCCTAGCCTTTAAACAAGCACCAAATCTTGCCAACCTCATCACCAGAGGCAAACTTCTTATGACCCAAAGCACACTGAATGGATCCAGACTGCCATGACAAGAAATGTAAAACCTGCCAACATACCTCCACCATCCCAACAACAACTGCACCCCACAACAGAACCATCATCATTCCTACATCTTACACCTGTACCTCCAGAAATGTAATATATCTCATCCAGTACACCAAATGCCTTGATGAAAAATATGTAGGAGAAACCAGACAACAACTGCATACCAGAATGAATACACACCAAGAATTTATCAAAGACTAGAATATCCAATTACCTGTGGGGGGACATTTCTCAGAAGACAACCACTCTCTCTCCAACCTCTCAGTTCTAATCCTCAAAGGGAATTTACAAAACACCTTTTGCAGATGAGCCTACAAACTTCATTCATCAACCTACTGGATACAAAAAATGATGGACTAAATATAGCCATTGGATCTATGGCACATTATAACCTGTCTAACGTCTGATACCCCAGGTAACCGCTCTACTATTCACCAGCTACATCTTATCACCTTATCATCTTATCTATATTTCCCTTTCCCAGACTCCCCCCCACACCTGTTTCTCACCCATTGACTGCCTCAATTTGCATTTTCACTGACTGACATTTTTACATACGGGCCCTTGGCTTATACTCTATCCCAACCAGAAAGAACTCAAAACAACTGCAGATGCTTCCTCAGTCTGAAGAAAGGTGTTTGCACTCAAAAGCTTGCAAAGAATTTTCCCAACTATTTTAGTTGGGCTAATAAAAGTTTCATAGTTTCTAGGGTCGGAAGGGACCTGAGTAGATCATCTAGTCCGACCCCCTGCCATGGCAGGAAAGAGTACTGGGGTCAAACAACCCCAGCAAGGTGTACATCTAGCCTCCGCTTAAAGACCCCCAGGGTAGAAGCCAGCACCACATCTCTTGGAAGTTGGTTCCAGATCCTAGCCGCCCTGACCGTGAAGTAGCACCTCCTGATATCTAGCCTAAATCTACCTTCTGCCAGCTTGTGACCGTTATTCCTGGTCACTCCTGGTAGTGCACGGGGGAACCAGGACTCCCCCAATACCTTCTGGTCCCCTCTGACTAGTAACTGGATTTACCCAAAGAACCTTGTCTACCTGTGTCTTATACCAACACAGCTACAACCAATACCCTTGACCTGCCACAGGAGCTCATACCAGTTAAGCTTTACCCCTGATTCTTTCAGAGGTGACTTCTACTGAATTGGGCAAAGTTACTATGGTTTAGGATTTGAGTCATCTGTCCACTATGAGGACAGGGAAGGGGCAGGAAGTGAAAAGTGTAAGAAATCCAATCCCCTTCACAAAGAGATGTACTTCCAATTACTGAGTTGGTCCATTAAAATTTAATGGACCAACTCAGTAATATGGACCATTATGGATATGTTTGAATGATTAAAATATACTGTTCCACCCCCCAAAAATGTCCTTGCTTCTCATATATTTCCTGGACCATCACAACTACAACTTCACTCCAGCATTATCACTACTTTTTAAAACTTGTTTTATGTTTCATCTATCCACACCCTTGCCCATCAGTTCTACAGATATTTGAACAAAAGCAGAACTGTTCCAAAACTGTGTTTTCTAATTTTTACTTCTACTTTTACTTCTAATTTTTACTTTACCTTTTCTATTTTGTCTACATGTTAATTTATACGCTTTAGCTTTTCACATCCAGTTCTATATTTCTTGTTGTTTGTGATTTCAGAAGGAGCTTTATTTATTGGAACAGATTTGGCGCATTTGGGACAAAATATTTCATTAAAGTACAAATGAGGGCTGGCAAAGTTGCAAATGCTTTCTTGTGAAATTTCATTAAAATATTTTTCCTATTTCAGTCGTCATTATTTTAGGACCTTTAAACTGTTCCCTGCCCCCCCCCCCCCCCCCCCCCCTT
>NW_017728992.1:181168951-181177615 GCF_001723915.1 Gavialis gangeticus
TTCCCCCCCCCCCCCCCCCCCCGCCAAGTTTCAAGGAATCCAGAAAATCCTAAATGCTCTCTCTCTCTTTTTTTCAGATCAACTTGTCAAGATCACTTCCACTTTGTTATTCTGTGATTTTGGCACTTTGAAATTATGCAAGAACATGTCCAGGCAGACATCTTTGGAATTTTGGCTTGCTAAGAAATAACAGGCGAGGCATAAATCAACAGAGAGACATACACACCTGTACATTCTGCATACAGATGCACGCTAAGCCAGTCTGGAACAGAAGTAGCCAGACATGCACTTTGATTTCATAAATGTTGCATAGACAGTGGTGCTAAATTCCACACCTGTCAGCTGAGTAGGTGTGAGATGTTAACCAGAATTCTGGGCAGAAGCAAGTGAAAGAAACAAGTTCAAATTAAGTTCATAATAGTTAATGTTGCTAGTTATTAATAGAGTCACAACAGACAAGCCAGCCTGCTTCCCACCACAAAACCACTAATTTTCCATTTCCCATTGGTGTATCAGAGTATCATTGTCTCTTATGTCATATAGTCTTAGCACATGACTTTCTTAACATGCAAATCCCAGCCAAAAGTATATTTAAAAGTACCCAGCTACTAACTTAGCTTCACCCTTGACAAATTATACATGAGACCTTGCCCAGGAAGTGGGAGACCTGTTATAGGCCTCCTCAAACTGACATATTCCAGAAGACAGCTTTAACCATTAGTGTTGAAGAATACACTAGGGGAGTATCCTTCACCATTACCATCGACTTCCTCTGCTTAGCATCTACTCTCTGAAGAGGACTTAAGGGTTTGGATCCCAAGTGAAAGGAGAAGCAGCCCTGAGTCAGATCCTTAAGCTACAGAATTGGACAGGAGTTCCTGTACCTAATGTTTCCTATTGACCACCTCTAGGCAGCTTTCTAAATTGCTGTTAGGAGGTGCCTCCTTATTGAATGTATCCTTGACTTTCCCCATGAATCAGCCTTCTGAGGCCAGACACCTATATTTTTGGTGTTGCAATGCCTACGTTGGAGGTGCCTGAAGTGCTTCCAGAATGTTTAGTGACTGAGGCACCTCAAAGAGCTTGGTCTTTTTGCTTATGCAAAGCATCCAGCCCTCTGGAGCAGCGTTCCTCAACCCGTGGGTCGCAGCCCAAAAAGTGGGTCACAAGAATATATGAAAGGGTCATGAACAAACTTTAAAAAGGGATCAACAAACTTTAAAAATTGATTCTCCTTCGAAGGGGAAAAATGTGGGAAATGGTGGCTTTTCCCTTGCAGGCTGGCAGGGTTCCATCCTGGGAGGTGGTGTTTGGGGATGTTTGGGGCCCCCCATGCCTCACACAACCACCTCGTGCTCCACATTGGGGGCTGGGGCCACAGGGTAGGGGGTCGGGAGTGAGGGACTTTGGGTTGGGACTGGCCATTCAAGTTTACAAATGGATCCTGGTACAAGAAACGTTGAGAACCACTGCTTTAGAGGACCCACTTTATCTCCATACAAACTTTTCTACTAAATGTTGGTTTCTTTTGCAGGCTTGTGCTCCAACTGTTTCTTATACAGGTACAAAACCTATTATTGCTTGCCTAAAACTTCGTAATATTTTTGCCATACTTATACAGCAAGTCCTCCCTGTCAAGGTCCAGTTATGTATGAAGCTGTAGATTCGATCTTTGGATTTATTTATTTTTTTGCTGTTTGTTTTCTCCATCCCAGATAATGTACAAATTGTTGAAGAGATTTCAAATAAACTTTCTAAATCTCATCTTTAGGTTAAGTACAAGTATAGTGCATTTGAGTTTTAACAGAAGAGAAGAATCTACCCAGAAGCTGAGACTGAGAATAAGTTATTTGAAATGTCAACTTGCAACTGTTACTACAATGGACTCTTCTATGCGATAATGTTTAGACAATCCATATTCAGCTTGCAGCATAGCATAAATGGGTTTAGCAGCTGTGCTTTCTACACAGCTTGTGGACTTCTTACACAAGCAGACTGAAAATTACTTTCAACATACGGTTTGGGAAAATATTGCCAAACCTCAGGGATTACTAATGGTAGGTAAATAAACCAAAGCTAGTACTTTTGGGAAGGAATAAACAGTAGCAGTGCTTGAGATCTGATGTGGTGACTCAAGCAATGATACTGATCAATGACTTCCTGGAAGAGGGAAAATTAGAGTGTGCAGAATTAGAGACACCATTCAGTTTAAATGAATGGAGCTTTAAGCAAAACAGAAGGGAACAACCTTGTAATGTTTAAAAAGAGGCCCTTTATCCACTCTGTATCATACCTCCTTTACTGTGCGACAGACAGTAGTATCCTCATTCTTTGGTTGGCCTTTAGACATAGATATTTCCTAACATCCATGGCTGCATTCACATGAGCATGGACGCTTGGTTCCCCAGAGACAACTAGCAGCGGCACACCTTGTGCTGCCGCTAGTTGTCCCCAGGGAATGCCTGTGCCACATGCCAGGCTCTGCTTTTGAGTGGCATGAGCTGCCCCTGCATGTGCAACTCTGCTTTTTTTTCCAGTGGGTTTTTTTGACCCCTGGGTATCCAGGCATCAACACCCCCCTCCCCCCGTGCTGCTCCCTTGCAGCACAAAGAACATCTAAATGTGCGGTACATGACACCACAGATGCCACATACGGTATGGCCGCGTTCATCTGGACATGGCCCATATGTCTTAAAGCTTCATGAAACAAATTATTAAGCCAAAGTTAAAATCCTGGAGGCTTAGCAACAAGTGTTGGAGGAGATAAAGGGTTAAAAATATACAAGAAAACTCAATCATCAGGCATACAGAACCATATCTTATCAGTAGACAGATGTAATAGTACAAGGGTGCATAGTGGCATACTGGCAGGTATACCTATATAACAGATCACAGTGCATGGACAAATGCCCTTGAATTGAATAACTTTGGATGCATAAAAATTTCAAGCTAGATCAGCAACATAATAGTAACTGATGTGTTTGTGACCCAGTTTTTCTCTAAATAGTCCAATATTTAATCAAGTTGCCAAGGGAACAAGAAATATTCAAATCCATTATCTGTCCAGCTTAGAGCAAGGATTAGAAGTACAATTCCTTCCTGTCTGTAGAGTATCCAACTCAGCACCAGTTTGTATTAAATAGTCTTTGGCACAGGGGCCCCACCTCCCAGGATATGGGATCATTCTCACTTCTGTGTCTCAGTGAGTGCCTAAGAGCACTGACAGTTGTGTAGCTCTCTGCTGTAATGCATGGTGCTTAACAGGAAGTGCCATGAGTTACAGCATTCCCCCTGACCCAACAGACATTCATTGTTTGGTCTTGGGGAATCAAGCTCCCGTTTGGAGCAGCTGCATGTCTGCAACTGCTTTCCCTTAGCCCCACCTCCCCTCCCCTCCCACCTCTAGTGCTGTCTTCAGAATGGGAGGGAGGGGAAGGAAAGGGAGGGAGCTCCGGCTGAGGTTTGCTGAGTCTGCACTGGAGAGTGAGGTGGGTGGATTGGAGCCCCCTTCCAGGGCAAGCTGGGCAAAACCCAGATGGAAGTCCCTCCCCCCCCTTCTCCTGTGCCATTCTGAAGACAGCTCAGGGAACACTGTATCAGCACAGCCCTGCTCCTGGCACAGGCTGACAGAAGCTAATGAAGGCGCTCTGAGCAACCGGACACTTTTAAAGCACTGTATAGCCATGCACTTCTGTAAGGGCACAGTTGCAGAGCACTTTCAAGGGGCCAATTGTGTAACAAATGTAACCAGTCTGCGCCCTCACTCTTGCAAAGTGAAACATTCACAGGAGGGAATAAATACACACCACCCTAGAATATGTGGTAGCATGGTAGTTTGAGCACTTTCCTCAGATATAGAAGATGAAGATTCAAATCCCCTCACAAAGTGGAAGGAATTTAGTCTACATTACTGACATGCTGGGGGGCACCCGCTATCACTGTCTTTATGAATGCTGACAGACATAGTTAGCCATGTTAGTCTGACGTCAAGCAGAAGGCAGGGTAAATTTGCACCTTATAGTATAACTAAAGATAACAAGCTTTTGAGCTGGAGCTCACTTCATCAGATGCTGTGAAAGGACATGCACAGAGCAATGTAGCTTCCATAGCTCTGCTCTTGTTAGAAGTCCACAGAATGAACACAAGGTCAGGCACCTTAGGTCAAACAAAACATTTTCTTCAACCCATGTAAAAAATGTGTTGGCTTTGTCTTCAGTCCCCCAAACCCACACAATTATTCATGTAGCACTCATCACAAACAGACCCAGGACTAGGTTGTCACTTTACTTTCTGATCAGAGGAAGAGGTAGCATGTCCCCTGGGAACCATCCAAGAAAACATGGTGACTTGGTGATTCAAAATTCCTTCGCTGTGCTTCGCTTGCATCTTACTTTTTCTCCAAATACACCCTACCAGCTACTTCAGCTGGTGAATGAGTAGGGGATGAGACATAGGTAGGAACTCCTCACATTCCTCACTCACCATAGGGAGCATCAAGCAAGTACTTGCAAGTTGTTCAGGAGAGGGCTTTCTCCCTGCTTTCCTGCATGGCTAAGTAAAAGCTGTGGCAGTCCAGCAAGCTCACTATTCCTGTGAAAAGCTTCCTACAAGCCTGCCTTGTGATACCTGCCTACAGAAACATACTCAGCTGCATACAGTTAGATCTGCTGTGCAGATTTTTTTGCCCCAAAATGCAAGGTCAAATGCAACTTCTTGTAACAAATGCATATTGCATCCACGTGTTTATATTTGGCTGCTCCATTTCTAAATAAAATTGCTCAGTAAACAATAATAGAGAAAAAACAAATCTGTGTAGAATCATAGGAAAGCTTACATGAAAGTATTGCATCCACTATAAAGGAGGATGAGGTCCAAAGGGCACAAGCTAGTCAAGGAAAAGTTTAGGCTAGACATAAGGAAAAACTTATTTTCCATACATGTAACTAGAATCCGGAACACATTTCCAGCAGAGGTGGTGCAGTCACAATCCCTGGTGGTGTTCAAGAGGAGGCTGGGAGGCTGGACAAGAACCTTGGTGAGCTCGTTTGAGCTCATTACCTCCTGCCCATAGCAGGGGACCGGACTTGATGATCTCACAGGTCCCTTCCAGTACTTCTTTGTATGATTTATATAATTAATAGCAACATTAGGCCTCATCTTGGCAGATAACAAGGAATTGATCATGGAACTCAGTGATCACTTAGATACAAGCAATCCTGACTTGATTACATTGATTACATGCAAAAAGAATAAAGGCTAAACCCATAATTATAGACACGTAGTGCTTTGAAAAGTCCAATTACACTAAGTTTAAAGAAATTAGGAGGTAAATTATTTTGGAGAAAAAATTGGGAAGAAAAGGAAATGATAATTGGGAACTGCTTAAGGACAATTTAATGATCATAAGCCCCACAGTCTGACAACAGACAATCAATTGACACCTCCTTTTGTCAGACTGAGCTGGCTTAAGTTACAGAAACTGCCAGGCCTTAACCACACTTGCTGGTTGGGCCACCTGGGGTTGGGGTGGGCCTTCCAGTTTTAGTCCAGCAGACAAAAGTACAAGAAGATCCAGTAGCTGGAAGTCAAAGCTAGACACATTCAGATTAGCCAAAGTAGAATTTTTTAACTGGAACCACTGGAACAACTCATCAAGGTTTCTGTGGGTTTCTGTACCACCGGACATTTTTAAAACAAGGTGGGATACTTTTCTAAAATATACACTAGCAGAAATTAATTCAGACAAATCGTATGATCTACCAGTGTATTATGTAGTGATCAGACTAGATCAGGGGTCGGCAACCCCCAGCACGTGGACTGAGCATGGGACGCAAGGCTATTTTCCTTGGCACGTGTTGGGGTCAAGCCCGGAGTGGGGAGGCAGCAGCTGACCCCAGCTCTGGGTAGCTGCTGCCAGCCAGGAGACTGGGCTGCTCCCAGCAGGCAGCTGGGAGGCTGCAAGCCTTTCTGCAAGTGGCCCGGGCACCATGGCTGGCAGCATCTACCCCAGCGCCTGGGCTGGCTGCAGCTGGGAGGCTGCAAATACCTGCTGCTTCCCTGAGTCCAGAGCCGGGGCCAGCTGCAGCCAGGAGGCTGCAAACAACTGCTGCGCCCAGGCACCCAGACAACTCCCTGCCCAGACCCCAGCCCTGGCCCCACCCCACCTGCCTCCCAAACCCAGCCCCAACCCCAGCCCCAGCCCTGGGCTCTGGGAAGGCAGCAGATGCGGGTAATGCTCCCTGCTGTGCTGTGCTCCCCACCACTCCTGCAGAGCAGTGTCTGGAACATGGCGCGGCAGGACACAGCAGGGAGGGGAGAAAGCTGCCTGCTGCTCAGAGCTCCCCGCTGCCCTGGCCACTCTTCCCCTGCAGGTGGGGGCAGCAGCAAGGGGCACAACCCTGTGTCCTGCCCACACTGCTCCCATGCACACAGGGGAAGTGTGACCCAGGCAGCATGGAGCTTGCAGCAGCAGGCAGCTTCCCTATGCGGCCCCTCCACGTGCTGCTGCTCTGGGTTGCACATGCTGTGCTCCCAGGCCTGCTGCCCTCCCCCAGGCCCTCAGAAACAGAGGGTTTTGGGTGGCGAGCAAGGGGCACAAGCAGGGTTGGGGGTAGGGGCTTTGGGTGAGGGGCAAGAGGCACGAGCAGCGCTGGGGGGCAGGGGTTTTCAGTGGGGGGCAAGGGACACAAAGCATGGCTGGGGGGCTGTTGTGGGGGGACCTGCACAACACAAATACACAAGATCAAAGGGAGTATCAGAAGTTTTATTTATTGTCACTAGGTTTACAATTTTTAGAAAATCTGGTATTTACTGTAAAAAATGGACAACATTTATGATTATTAACTATACTAATATGCAGTGCATCCTGTCATGTACCTCCTGCCCTTGTTTTTTCTGCCTTGCCGGCACTCTGGCACCTTCCAAGGTAGACATTGTGAGTTTTTTTGGCACTCCAGCCAAAAACATTGCCTACCCCTGGACTAGATGATCGTGGTGGTCCCCACCAGCCATACTGTCTATGAAGAATGACATCTGCAAAGCAATGCATAATTACCACTCAATTACCATCCCAACACCTTTTTGAGTTTAGCATGTGTTAATCCCCACCCTTTGTAGGAATAGAAAAATTTGGGCAAAGAAACCAAATGTCTTACCCAAGGCAGCACATCGTGCTAGAAATGAAGCTGGGACTAGAACTGGAAGAGCTTTGGAGTCTCCTGGTTTGCCTTGCTAGAATGTGACAGCATTGCATCTGCTAAACAGGCATTCTTAAAAAAACCTTCAAAGCTCTTCTTCAAGCAGCAACCTTGATGTGAATTTTCATTTGCTATGTGGGACATAAAAATATGTTCTGCCCCAGATGCCTGGTTTTAGGAAGGAATAATATTTCTCCTTAATGATGTATGTATCATTGTATGCTGCAAAGTGGGGGAGACTTAAAACAGAGATGTAAACACTCTACCTCTAGCACAGGGGTGGGCAATTATTTGGGCTGGAGGGCCACTTAGGGAGTTTTGGTGAGCTGGTGTGGGCTGGGTCAGCTCCTTCCCCACCCACAAGCAGGTGTTTGTAAGCCATACCTCTCAAGAACCTCAACTGACACAGCCACTGCATGTGGGTTGTTCTAGGTACCTGTTTCATGTGCTGCATTCATCCTATGAGTAGACTGTCCTCACAAATGTCATGTCATCTGTCTGAATTTTTTATAGCTCTAAACACAAACTGAAGAAGGCCGGATCACAGGAAGAACTACAATGAATGAATTTGCAATTCTCTGCTTCAGAGGATCAGTTTGAGGCCAGCAGAGTGTAGATTAGAGCAGTCTTTGAGCTAACATGCATCAATCTGTAAAAGCACAAAGGGACAACCTGTCACAAGGGAATTCTACCCAAACTGGCTCCCTGCTTGATTGGAGCCCCATACTGGCTTTTTATCAATGGGATACCTCGTACCAAAGAAAAGGATCATTTGTGATGCTTCAAATGGCTTACACTAGATGTCAGCAAACTAAGGCCCCCAGGCTGGATCTGGCCAATGGAGCCTTTTGATCCAGCCTGTGGACATGGAGCTTCGTTGTGATTAGGCAATGGGGGGGGTGGGCTTCATCAGCAGTTGCTTTCTCCATGCTGGCACAGGGAAAACTGAAAGCAATGGGCACCTTCTCCAGCATGGAGAATAGCAGCAACAGCAGTGGGTGCAGGGAAAAGCAGCAGCAGCAGCAGCAGCAGCTGGTGTTTTCTCTGTGCTGGCATCCCAGAAAAACAGCACTATCCCGAAATGAGTCAATCTGGACTGCAGCCTTAAAGGACTGCTGACTGCTGGCTCACATCAAAGTCAGTGATCACTTTTGGTTTTCCAGATCAGGATCCTAGGGCTAGAACCCATTACAGTGTCATCAGATGCAAAGTCTGAAAACAGGATTGTTGGATAACTATGTTAATAGGCATAACTTTAATGGGCCAGATTTTCAATGTCAGATGTCTTTAAATGTCTGCAGATATTTACACTGATTTAACTAGGTATCAATTCAACACAATATTTTACTGATATATTTACAATTTTAAAGCAATTTAGAAGCCCACTAGTGCCTCAATCACTATAATAAAATAAATTCTAAGTACCTATACATTTTGGTATTTGATTTTGGGTTTTTCATCATGAAAA
>NW_017728992.1:181177753-181210620 GCF_001723915.1 Gavialis gangeticus
CCCCCTCACTGGAAGGGCCCCCAGCTGCCAGGGCTACAGGGCCAGGGACCCAGGTTCACAGCTCCCTGCCCCCCACAGCAGCACCCAAGCCACAGCTGTTGCCCACAGGAGGTGACAGCTGCTGTGCTGGAGTGGAGTGCAGAGCCTGGCTCCCCTTCTCCCATGGCTGGCATGGCTGAAGTGGAGCCCTCAGGGGTGGGGGCAGCAGGGTCAGGCTGTCTGGTGCAGGCTTGAGCTCCCTGCCCTGCTGCCATCCCCCCCTGGGGCATCCACAGCCCAGTGGGTGTACCTGGCTTGACAGGGGAGAACAGGGCTGGGCAGGGAAGCTCTTTGCTACCACTGGGAGCTCTGCACCACTGTGGCAAGGTGCCCCCTGCCCACCTGGTAGCAGCAAAGGCCACACCTCCACGCTGCCACTCCTGCTGCTTCCGGGTGGGCAGGGGGACACTTTGCCACAGTGGTGGGGGACTTCCAGCTGCAAGAAGCCTCCCCACCTGGCCCTGCTCTGTACTGCCATGCTGAGTCCTTCCTGCTGGGCTCCGGAGGCCCTCGGGGAAGGGCAACAGGGCAGGGAGGCCACGCCCATAGCTGGCAGCCTGCATCTGCCCCACACACAGATCTGGGGGGAACACATGTCCCCCAGCCCTCCTCCCCCACAAGTGTGTGCAGCAGTGGGGAGCCAGCTCACCCTGCCCCCTGAACGAGCTGCCCATGACTCCACCCCGCTCCCCACCAGGGCCCTGCGACTGCACAGTCTGGCCCCAGACCCCACACCAGCTGGGCAGCTGCCCCAGCCCTGTGCCCAACTCCCTCCCTCCCTCCCTATGGGGGCCTCAAGCCCCCTGCCCCCCACTCCAGACATACCCATGGGTGCTGCTCTCCAGGCTGCCTGGTGGCCATGTGCACGTGTGAGTACGCACATGCACATGACGCCCCATGCCTGACTGTCCTCATCCTGCTCTCCCCAGCCCCTTGCAGGATGGAGCTCTGCCAGCCTACAGAGAGCTCTTTGCAAAAGTGGAAAATCTGTGTTTCTCCGCTAAAGTGAAAAATCTGCATTTTTCTTGGTTAAAAGGGAAAATCCATGTTTTTTCCATTTTTCCATGGAAAACCCAGATCCCTGGCCATCAGTGTCATGTGCCCTATGTACACTTGAACCCCTCCATTAAGGCTAGAGAAGCTGGCTTCTTAGGATATATGTACAACCGCAAAGGTCACCACAGTCTAAAAGGTTACCAGCTTTCATAAACTCCTCTAGCCATGTGGACAAGCAGTTGAAGAAAACAGCTGTATTAGTTAAATATCTAAGGCAATTGAAAAGTTTTTAAGTGAATCATCAGCTCAGCTGAATGTGAGACCTCATTTAATGGGCCAGATTGATAGTCCTGAAGAAGGAGTTCTGAGAAGTACTGCAACATAAGCACAGCAGCATGTGGAGTTCATCTCATCACAGCATCTGAACACTTCACAAATTCAAAGGAAATAGAAAATGTTTTGGCTAAGATTACAGAGGAAGGTTGTGGCCAAGCCAGGAATCAACCCAGGTTTCTGGAATCCTAAGCAAGTGTCTTATCAACTCACCACCCTCTCTTCCGTGGCAAGGTGCTTCAACTTCCCTAAGCAGTTTACTGTCTGACTATACTGTGTCAGCAGAAAATCTGAGCACTGGCACATGTGAGCATGCTGTACCCACCTGCACTCCCACAGGCACTTTTCAAACTGAGAAGTTCATTGATTTAATTTATGAGGTTGCTCCTGGATACACTTTCTGTGTCCACAGTCAAGTCTTCAGTGAGCCTGAGACTGGTTGCTGGAAACAAGACCAGACCAGTGCCACCAGATTTGAAGCATTGTGAGCAGGTCCAGGTGGAAATAGCATGTCTGAGCACATGGGTGACGGGATTCATCACTGCGTAGACAAGTCCTAAGTATTCTAGCTTCTAGGATGCCCAAAATCATGGACCATACACTGACTCATAGACCGTAAGCCTGGAAGGGACCTCAGAAGATCATCGGGACCAACCCCCCTGCACTTGTCAGGAAAGACAACTGAGGCCACGTAACCCCAGCAAGGTGACCATCCAGTCTTCTTTTGAAGATGTCCAGGGTAGATGGTTGCACCACCTCTGGAGAGAGCTTATTCCAGTCTGGACACCCTAACTGTGAAGAAGTTTTTACTAACGTTGAGCCTGAAACGGTCTTCCAGGAGTTTGTGGCCATTACTCCTGGTTTTCCCCAAGGGTGCCCTGGTGAACACTTGTTCATCGAGCCTTTGATGTATTCCCCTGATGTAGCGATAAGCCACTACCAAGTCCCCTCTCACCCAGTGGCTGAAACTGGTTTGAGATAAACCTGATTGAATGTAGTATCAGACTTAACTGATTTGGGTCAAGCCAGTTTATGCAATATCTGTCCCAGACCCCTCGCTGGTTTAAGTTTCATAGATTCATAGATTAAGGGTCAGAAGGGACCTAGTAGATCTTCTAGCCCGACCCCCCACCAGGGCGGGAGAACAACAAAAACCCCAAAAACAAGAAACGGGACTCAAATGAGTCCAGCCAGGTAGGCATCCAGCCTCTTCTTAAAGACCCCCAGGGTAGGGGCCAGCACCACTTCCCTTGGAAGTTGGTTTCAGCTCCTAGCCGCCCTAACCGTGAAGTAGTTCTTGCGGATGTCCAATCTATACCTCCTCTCCATCAACTTGTGCCCATTACTCCTTGTTATGCCAGCGGGCGCCAGGGGAAACAGCGTCTCCCCCAAACCCTTCTGGTCCCCCCTAGTGAGTCTATAGACGGTCACCAGGTCCCCCCTCAGCCTTCTCTTGTGATCTATGAATCTATGAATCTATGTCCCAGACCCCTCGCTGGTTTAAGTTAAACCAGAGTCCCCCAGTGTCCCAGGTGCTTTACAGCCCTGGGTGGGGCTCTCTGCTCCAAAGAGCTGGGCTAGCGCCTCCCCTCTGCTCCCTGGCTGCAGCACTGACAGAGACTTGCACCCACCCAGTGTGGTGGGTTTTTTTGGATCTTACCAGGATCTCACCAGAACCCCAGGTAAAGCTGCTGGGGACCCAGCCTCCTCTACCCCACCCAGGACAATTTGCCCTGCACCAACCCCATATGCAGGGGCATGTGCTGCAGCAAAAAGCTGCGGCACAAATTTGTACCCCAACTATTTTTGCTGCGGCAGCCGCATCCCCCTGCATGTGGGGATGCGCCTGCTAGGGCTATTTTGATCTGCCAGATATAAAGCGCCACCCCACTAAGCAGTGCCAGGAAAGGCTTTTTCCTGTGCTTGTTCTGTTGCTGTTTGGAGAACCCAGTATTGCTTTCCACCACAAAAATGTTCTAGGAAAACCCAGATCAGCAGCTGCAAACTTCCTGCAGCCATGTCTGTTATATACACAATTAATTTTTTCTAGTGGATGAAAAGGTGCTAGGCTAACTGTTCAGGGGGTGCTTGGCCCTGTAGGATGCTGAGTGCCCTCAGCTCTCATCAACTTCAATGTGCTTCAACTCCATGGGAGTTGGAAGCACTCAGTACCTCACACAACTGGGCCCTTTGTTTAATATATTTACAACATAGTTGCCAATTGCTCAAGAGTGAATAGGACTACTCACATGCACAAGACTTTGTGGCATCTGGGCCTAAATAAATAATACACTGCTCCACAGCCAGGGCTAGAAACGTGGCTTTCCAGCTCCAAAAGTGCAGGCCTCTACCACTGAAACTGAAATAAAAACTCTGTGAGCTGTCAGCTACAGAAAGACCCTTGTGTTCTTCTGAGGATGGAACCAGCTATTAGCTGACAGCATGGTCACAGTGACCAGATAAACTCCTCGCATCATTCCTCCACACAATGAGGCCTTATCCAAAGCTCTTAGTGGGACTGCCCTTTATTTTGCAGCTTTAGAGACATACATAGCAGCAGTCCAAGGTAGCACAGCACTCTTTCACATAGATTATTCCAAAAATCCTAATTCAGTGATTTGATTCCCACAGCTTCCTGTCCCTTCTCGTAGCAATCTCATTTCATCTTTTATCATTGCTGAGCTGGTTGTATTAAGACCCCTCTGGTCTGATCATTTAGCTCTATACCACCTCTGAAGGTGTCTTTACAAATGCTCCAGGGTTGAGGGAAAGGGCACTCTAATTAGAGTGGCTCTCAGGAGCTGTTCTAATTAAAGCACCCACAGTGTCTCATGTATTTCAGCGTCCTACACTTCAAAATAGCAGTAAGGGTGCTTTAGTTGTTAAACAAGCTTTAGTTAGTACCCCTCACCGCCATTTTGAAGCTTGGGAATGCTGACCACAGGTGACATCGAGGCTGCTGGAGCATGGTAATCTGCACAGATTAGCACTAAATACTTCTAATTAATCAAGTCTGCTCCAATACATGCTAATTAGCATGCATTGCAGCAGGCAGCAGGCACATGTATAGGTGCCCTAAAGCCTAGTACATAGTCACAGTCACAATAGCATAACTGAATGGTGGGTGACCAGGGCAGCAACTCCAGGCACCACCTTTTGGAGAGGGCACAAAAATAGCCCTCGCCACAGTTGGCAGGTGGCTGTGCACAGCACAGCAACCAGCACTGCCCCATGCACCAAAGCTGCCCAGGACATAGAGCTGCCTTGTTGTGCCTCTGTACAGTCACTCACACAATTGCAATTTGTTTAATCAATTAATTAATAATAATGTGTTATTAATTACAGTCTAACGTATAGTGGTTTGCTGTAGACATTGTATGTGTTGTAAGGAGTGTTACACAGATTGCTACTTTGCTTCCAAACTAGGTGGAAAAGGTGGTTATTAGTCAAAATTTCAAATCAGGGTTATGTTTGCAATGATCTGTAACAAAACCACTTTGACTAATTTTTTTCAAACTTTGCAGTCCTATTCTCCTCAGCCTTCACAGTAAAATCTGACAGGTAAGGCAATTTTTCTAATCAAAATAATAGCATAGACCACTGCTCTACAATATCAGGTATTACTTATCAACTGAGAAAAGCAGAGAACATGCTTTAGCTGAGGAGCTCAGAATACAGATGTTTACTAAGGACTAATTGTCCAATTTTTATTCACTAATAATTTGCAGATTCAGTCTCAAAACCAAAATTTATTATCCTGTTACCTTTTGTACACTTTTGTTTTCCTTCTGCTTGATCAATATGCAAGGTTTCTTACTACTACATCTGCAAACAATTAGGAACAAAAAAAATACAACTTGGACCATGGCCAAATCATAGTAAGTTACAATTGCTTTTCCAGCATGCAGAAATTATATACAAAAACAAAAAACGACAAGAAGTTTTTATATACATATATTGTATATGACAGGAATAAAACCCATTTATAAAGATCAAAGATTGTTTTCATCGGTATATGACCATTTCTGGAAAATCAATCTATATTATTTTTAGTGCAGGTTAAAAACAGGGAGCAAGGATTGAGCTATCTGCCAAGAACATGGTTAGACAGACTTGAAAAACTGGAAACTATGATTTCTTTCCAAAGGAAAAACATATCACAGTCACAGCTGGTATCATTATGTACAGGACACTGGGCTTATACTCATTTTGTGAGAAACAAAACACATTTTGCTATAGAGCACATTATCATCAAGGTCACAGAAGTTATCCTTTTATAAAGATTAGCCAAGTCTGTTTGAATCTTCAAACTACTTCAGGTTGGTAAAAGTTGTCATCACTGTGCATTTACAGAGTGCAGCACAAACAGTGCTTAATCCTCACAAGACTTTGACAAGGTACAGTATGTTATACCCTTATTTTACAGGGGATGGAACAGATGCAAAAGAGTCCCAGAATCTGGAAGGACTTGTGAGTCGCGTCTAGGGAACAAACTTTTCAAAGGCTGATGGAGAGTTCCCCCAATCTAGACCTCAGTTCAGAAGTATGGTCTTAGCATGTGCTTAAGTGCCATGTAAAGGCTTTAATAGGACTAAGACCATGAATTAGATTTAAGTACAAGCCTCAAGTTAAGCACATGTTTAAATGCTCTGCTGAATCAAGACCTTACAGCATAGGCGTTATGATAGAGTAGAGTGTGGATTTCCTCTAATACATTTTCTCTATCAAAGACCACTGTTACCATCTTCAGAGAAAAATACAGAAGTCTCCCTAATTGACATTCTGAGATAATCTGCCCGTCAAGTCTTCCTGCACCCCATTAAATAGCGGCTGGCATGTGTCTTGAAGCAAGAGGACTGTCATGATGCCTACAGTGGAAACATGTGCTTTATTTATTAGATTCTGGCCAGTCTGTAAACTAATGAGCAGTTTCCATGAGGGAAGTATAAACAAGGAGAATCTATTTCCTTAGGGTTTTTTTTTTTTATTATTATTATTAAATAGCTGCTTTTTTGATGTCTTTAAGAGACAAAAAAGAACCAGCTACAATGAAAGCAACAGGCATAAAAAGGGGCCAGAAGCCCATCACAAGAAAATAATTCCCTTTCTTGCATGTATCTCCTGCCAGAAAATCAAATACCAACTATTAAGGACAGGTTTACATTGCAAAGTTTTGACAGCACAGCTATGCCAGATAGGCCTATGAAAAATCATACCCACCAAACAGTACAGATTCACTGACAAGCATCTGTCAACTAAGCTAGTATCATTTGGAAAGGTGGTATAGCTATGGTGGCATTGAAAGACTTCTGCCAATATACACTGTAGGCGCTGGCAGATGTGCAGGTCCCCACTGTAACTCATGGTGCTTTGCAGGGAGTGCCATGAGTTACAGCAACCCCCCTACCCAGAAGATGTTTTCTGTTGGGTCTGGGGGATCAAGCTCCAGTTTGGAGCCAGCTGCGTGTCTGCAGCCTCTCTTCCCTAGCCCTGCACCTCCTTGCCCACCCCAATTCTGGTGCTGTCATCAGAATGGGAGTGGGGGAAGGGAGGAGACCTGCACTGGGGGGTGGATTGGTGCTCCCCTCCAAGGTGGGGAAGCTCCAAACCAATTTTCTCCTCTCCCTCCCCCTTTCCCATCCTGAAGGCAGCATTAGGGGCAGGGCTGGGTTGCATCCGCCTGGCCTTGCTCCCAGTGCGCACTGACAGAAGTTAATGAAGGCATGCCACTTTGGGGCATCTTCATCTGAACCTTCATGTAAGGAGGGTTCATTTGTTACACGAATGGGCACTTTTAAAGTGCTCTTCAGCTATGGACTTCTGTCAGGGCACAGCTGTAGAACACTTTAAGGGGGCTGATCACACAACACCTTGTCCCTTCTGTCAGTACCCTGTGTCTCCATGAGAGGACTCTGCTGACATGGCTGTGGTGGCAACTCTATCAAGTAGACAAGTCCTCATGGCATATATTTACAAGCATGTTATATTGGGGTTAAATATCATTGAAATCAAGGGTTGGGGGAACTAATTGTAGCCACTGCCCTTCCTTTAAAATAATTGTAAGAAACCATTAAGCACTTCTATGAGCAGCTTCCATCCCAAACACAGGCAGTTGTCACCAAGCAGACAAAGGCAGATGTAGAAGGAGGAGTTTCTGATGCCTATTATTTTTGTAAAAGTTTATACATCTGTGGGAGAAAGGCAGAAAAAGAAGTGTTTCTCCATACTGAGGAAAAACAAAAGATACAGCATCAACAAGCACTGGAAGCATGGCCTTGAACAAGGCCCAAGAAGGAACTTTTTCTTTAAGTGCTAGTGAGAGAGGCTGGAACTCTTGTCATTTGATTCTTGCTGCATCCTGGGAAAATGATAGAAATATCTCTATTGCCATGTAGCAGGGCACTGAGGTGCCTGCTACTTGTGGAGTAGCAAGTAAAGAGACACAGGTGCTGGTTGCTAGGGCAACCGCTGTGGGTCAGCTGACCAGAAGGGGGCAGGGCCTGGCTCCCATTTAAACCCAGACCGAAGCCAGGAAGGCAGTTCCCTGCCAGCAGCCATAGGGGTAGGAACTCTGCTGGAGTAAGGAAAAGGAAGAGGCCAGAACGCACGGGCAGTGGTTACAGGTGAGAGATGGAGAAACCCTGTGACAGGCTTGAAAGCTGTTATAGCCGGATGGCTTAGGCTTATGTTATAGCCAAAGGGCTTGAGTTTGTGTTGATGGTTTACTACTGGTGGTTTGGGTGAGGCTATTAGGGGTTGGAGGAGGCCTCATAGGGGCTCCACGGTAGCATGGGGACACCAGCGCCAAAGAGGGTGCAGCATTTGGGGGTGTACTGACCCCAGCCCCAAGAAGGGGAGCAGAGAATTGGAGACCAGGTACAGCCAAGGCTGCCTGAGCCCTACAGGGGGTTTGAGACCCCGAGGAGGAGATTTGGGGCCAGGCACAGCTACAGCCACCTGAGCCCCAAGGCTGCAGAAGCCCCAGAGCAAGGGGGGCAGTGTGTGAAGCCCCAGAGCAAGGGGGGCAGTGATTGATGAGCTCCTGTGGGGCGCAGGGTGAGAGACAAGGGGCTGCGGAGAACCCGAGCGCCAGACGGCACTGAGAGCAAAACAGACTAAACAACATCCGGTACATCCGCAAGGCTTGGGATGTGGTACAGGGACGGTTGGAGCCACGCATAGCCCACAAGGCTGGGGTGCATCAAGACACACGGTACAGAATGGGGACAGGATACAGCAGAGCACCGTGTCCAAGGGGACAAAAGGCAGCCTCCCTTTACTATATACAAGATAAAGATGTGGCAGGCAAGAACGAGGGTGCTTTAAAGTAAACTTGGCATGGTAGGGGGCTCTAGGGGAGATCACAGCCACCCCTAGGACCCCGCTCCGTGACATGCCAGTTTTTCCCCTTAACCAAAACAACCTGCAAGGCTCCAAGTCTGTGGTTGTTTTGGGTCAAGAGAGATAACTATATTCTAACATGGTGCTTATCTATTTTGTTGTAATGTTTAGCATTTGTCTATTCTAGTTATGACAATGATGGTGATGATGATGCACAAGATTAAACTCTTAAACTCTTTTTTTTCCCCCCGCAGAAGAGCCCTCGGGTGTGGAAACTGTGTGTTGCTAGAAAGGAACTACTTGGAATCTAATTACAAGAAACACCTTACTAATCCAAGCTGGTTAGATGACCAGGACAACCCTAATTCTTACCACTGATAAGGCAATATAAGACCGATCATGTTACTCCCCCATTAAAGCTGTTACCAGATGTCCTGGTGATGTTTCTTCTGGGCAGAAAGTAGAGAATCAGAGTCCAAGGACAAAGTTGCATAAGACGTGGGACAGGGGAAAGATGAGATTATGGTCCTTTCAGACATAAATATTGCTTTTCATATTGTATGTATATGGTACTTAGAAAAGTATAGATACATAAGATAATGAGAAGAGAGCTATTTTACCCCAACTGCTCAATGCACATGTTGAAGAAAAGATGTCTCACTGGAAGGGTCCATGCTCTAACTCTTCCAGGCAACTGTTAATTTGCTGCATGTCTACCATAATGTTGGTGCCAGAGAAATTGCACATTCAGGTGATCTGGTGAAACCTCTAAAGAGCATCTATTATCCATGGGTCCCAGAGAGAGACCAAGTGGTTTGTTCCAGGTTCCACAGGAAGTCAGTGGCGGGGCAGGGTATTGAACTTAGACCTTGCAGGTTCCCCAGTAGTACCTTTACCACTGGACCATCCTTTTTCTCATATAAGTATCACAAGTACCCCAGTTCTTTTAGTCCTGCAAGAAAGTTGCTAGCAGACCTGAGAAAGATGAAGCGTGCATCTTTAATGGATAGAAAGGAAATGGGGGAAAAAGAAAATTAGGTGAGAGGGGCTTGGTTCTGACAGGCCAATAGGTTTGCAATTGGAACTAAGGTGATGAAAAAAGCAAAGGAAATCTTTTAGTGTAAAACTGGAAAAATCCTTGACACAAAGTCTGTTTGGCAGTGTCATAAGCTGTCAGTGGAAGTGGTTGAAACCCCATCACTTGGGTCATTTAGAATTAAGCAAGAACATACTGTAGTGAACACTGGCAAAGGGAAAGACAAGATGACCTAATAGGTATTTTCCAGCAACAACTTCTGGTACCATGAAATAGAGTCAAGCTCATGTCATCAATCTTACTTCTCTTCGTGGTTTCTTGTTGTGTTTACCAACATGCATATGCCAAAACATGACTTTTTCTGATGGCTGCTATGAGTCTGAAGCATTTCAAAATATGGCATATCTACTTTTTCTTTTTGCATGATTTGTTGTCCTGGCCACTGTCAAGTCACAGCAATATTCATAGTCTAGTTAAAGGAATGTAGCTTTCACTTGGTACATATGCACAGTGCTAGCATCACATACTAAGGCCTTGTCTACATGGAGGTTTATTTAAAACCTCCACCCCTTGCTGTAGCACTGGTACTACTGGCAGTAACTACATTTTCATTTTCAGAAATGGATGCCTAATATAAGGTGTCTTATTCCATGTTTAGGGCCATGTCCAGATGACCACAGACATGCAGCATGTGGCACCACAGACCCATCTGTATACCACGCACCGCACATGCAAGCATTCCCCACACTGCTACCTTGCAGCATGGGGGCTTTTAGACTGCGAGACATCCCAGGGTCAACAAAAGCCCAGTGCTGAAAGAAAGGGTGGCGGCACACATGGTGGCAGCGGGCACTGCCCAAAACAGGAGTTTGGCTGGCCAGAGCCACACTCTGGCTGCTGTCCAGGCTTCCTGCTGCAGCTGCAGCCCTGGGAGGCCACCAGAACCCAGGTACAGCTGCACAGTTGCTGGCCCCAGCCTCCCCTACCCCACCTGGGGAGACCTGCCACAAGCCGGAGCACGCATGGCCCAGGCGTTTCCAGGCACAAGGTGTGCTGCTGCTACTTGTCCCCAGGGAAGCAAATGTCTGTGCTCATCTGGACATGCCCTAGGTATGTAACTAAGCTGAGGTTAAGCAAAGCACTAAAAGAGGTACCTAAATCTAAACACAGGCACAAGTCCCATTTAATCAGGAAGACTCAAATACATGCCTAAACTTCCATCCTTAGCTTCAGTGTGTTCCATGAGTTGGACCCAGGATCTCTAAAAGACCACCTATAGTTCTGGGACAAAGACCTTGGCTGCCAACATCATTACTCTTCTGGCATGATGGAACACAGTGCAGAAAAGGGAAGAGCTGGTCTTTGTGGAAGACAGAAACCTGTCAGGTGCTGATGGGAAGTCCCACAAGAATGAAGAATTCCTCACTATTTTTTGTGGCAAGGGAAAGGCACATTTCTTTGACCTTGGCTTCTGTACCATAAATACAGCAACATGTACAATACCAAACCACACAAAATCAAACGAAGATACTCTATGCCATTAAAGGGGGTGGAAGGGGTAGGGTGGGACAGAAGATGACAACAGAATGGGGGAGGGGGGGAAAAGGCTACAGTAAGAAGGAGGAATTCCAATGAGGGAGGGAATGGGTGACCCAAATGTTCAGAGGAGCATCTGAACTTGTAGCTATTTTTCTGTGCTGCTTGAACCTCTCCCTTAATGAGTAATATGTGGGAGGATTTAAAAGGTGATAAGGCCTACACAGGACTTGGGTTAACAGCTATGAGAATGCCTAATGAGAACTTTGACCACAGGAGGGCTCTCATGTTTCAAGAATGCACCTGGATGTCCTTTTGAGAATAATCAGAAAGATTATGGAAAATGGAAAATTAGGACTGTTGAGCTGGAACCCACTGTATCCCTTAGTACACACTTGAGACCTCAGTTTGGTCTATTGGAAATGCTCAGGTAAATGTTTTCTTCTTCAACAGACCTGAAAAAAGGTAGAAAGGAGAAAAATATTCTCCTGCAGCTTCCTTTGCTGTAACATCTCTATAAACCGGGGGCATACTGCAACTTCTGATGTTAGCTCTCCAAGACAGGGACCTTCTCTTCTTGTGTATGTACAGCACCCAGCATTAAGGCACACTGTTCTGAATGAGGCTTGAGTGCTACCAGAAGACCACTTCATAAATAAAGATATAAGGGTTCAAGGATAGAACTTACCACACTATAGAGGGCTGCCTTAAGACTTGTCTCCACTGTAGCAGCTGCAAGTCCTGGCAATAAGGAGCCAAAAACACCCCACAGGCATGTTCCAAATCCAGAAATACATCGGGGAGACCACTCCGGGCTTGCACCCACTCGTGAGCCCTCAATCTGAAGTGCCTGATGCCAGCTGCTGCTGACAAACCCAGAGTGACCTCACCAATGAGCTTCTAAGCTTGGCACACATCACCAGGCAATGGAGAGTGGTGTGGGCTCAGCCCTTTGGTGCCAGGACACACCATTGCCCCAGTGCAGATAGGTCCATAATGCTAAGAACACTACTTACAACCCACGTGCCTTCACTATAGGTCATTAAGTGCAGCACAGGCTTTGTGATGGGCCATTGAACAGGGATTCACCCCAAGAAATTACAACTCTGACTCAATTCCTTCGTTTGAAGTCCATGGATAGACTCTTCCTGACCTCAGTGGAAGTTGGACAGGACCCAAGTTCCACAGTAATAGAGGAGGTGATATTGTATTATAGAAAGATCGATATTTACCCAACAGTCTGTAATAATCTAACTGGTCAAGGCCTACTCTGAGAATTTTCAGTTCTTATCAGATCACTGACCTAATAGACCTGATGACTTTAAATGTGTCTATGCTGATGCCACACACATGGAGCAGATTCAGACCTGGTAAACTCTCCTGTGAAATCTTTTATTTACAAAAGCTTGCCCTGGGCATAAAGGGTTAATCATGTTGAAACAGAAGCTGGCATCATTTTCCAGAATGCAACTTCCAATAAACTGTAATACTGTTACATTCGGAAAATTCATACGTAAATTCCTGCTCTGACAAAATAATAGCCAGAGATGGTAAAAATCTATTTTCAAATATATTAAGATGGTGTAATTAAAAAGCAACCAGATAAAGTACTGTATTTGAAATGTTTGATAGCTAAATGGTATGGTGAACTCTCAGACTTGGTTTGTTTTACTTCTCTATAGACATTTCGATGTTCAAAAATGATAATGAACTAAACTCAATACACCCTGGACACTTTGTGGAAACTAAAGGACAGGGCAACTATTTAACATGAGCAAGATCACACAGAAAGACTGTCACAGCTCCAAGTCCCAGACCTGAACCCTTATTATAAAGCCATGTTTCTGAAAGACATGGTGGTTAAGGACTATGGCAGAAGATTCTCAGCTATAGTTCTTCAGCATTGGGACCTTTATGCTGCCCAGTGCAAAAGCCAATGCATATTATACGTATATTCTCAAATATAGCATCTACCTTTTCCTCAAAACAGAGCTACTGGAAATTGGAGTATGTATTATATGCATGAAATATGGTAATAGGAAGTTCTCCCATTTACCTGGTGAAACCAAAAGAAAAATCTGCAGCAAGCCACAGGGAGCAGAAAAATGAATAGGCTTGGCTGTCCAGGTGCTGCTACTCTGTTACTTACTACAAGGAAAGATCTTTTTTTATTTACTGCACCTTTCCAAAACAAGGTGTGCCATATAGTCTGTGGTGTGTTGTATGTGAGAAAATACGGTAGTTTTATTTTCCTTACTTTCCATGCAAACTACTTCCCCAAACACTTTGTGAGTTACATTATGACTATGTCATAGTAAGGACTTTATATTGCAAAGGTTTCTAACAAGCCATCTATTAGACACACAGATCTGCCTTCATTTTCTTGTTCTCCTGCCTGTTTATATTACAACCTCTTCCAAAAAATAGTTTCTAATCAGAACTTTTTATATAAAATATCTAGTCAGAGAAGACAGGTTGTTGGAATTTTTTTTTTCACTTGAACTCAGTAATAATTAGCACCCGGTAGCAGTTTAGGTTGGTTTAGGTGCTGTTGATTATAGTTCATTTCTATTTAAAAAATCCATTGGAGATTATAGTATCAGGGCCTGCTTCTTTCATACAGTGTTAGTACGTGAGAGTACCCCACTGATTTCATTGGCGGTATTTGCAACACAGCACTGCATGGACTATTAGGCTCTGGTCCCTAGGCTAATCCCTTAGATATTAATGTTAATACATATATATTTTTAAGAGTTTCTGGCTATTTGCAGTGGGGACATTTTCATATCAATTTATATTATGGGGGTGAAAAGTCATCATTGAAGTGTTCCAGAAAACATGGTCCCCAGACAAGAGACAATGCCATGGTTCCTAGCTCAAATTTCTGCTCTTGACATGCAAGTGCCATCTTTCCGCATCAAGTGTCTCATACCAAGTCAAAGAAACCAATCTATTTGCTCTGCTCTCAACAGAATGAAAGACCCCAGAGTGATGTATATAGGTCTACTCCATAGGTGCTGAGTACGTGGTGGCCCGAGGACCCTGGATCCCCTCAGGAAGAGGGCTCTTGGGGCTCAAACCTGAGGCAAGGAGAAAAACCATGGGAAACGGCAGGTGGTCCCTGCAGGCTGGCAGAGTTCCAGCCTGCAAGCGGCAGCTTGGGGTGGGAAGAGCAAGGAGGGCAATCAGAGACAGGGGGCACATGCATGTGGCAGCCAAGCAGTGGTGGAGAGCAGCTCCCACCACTCCCTCCAGGTAATTGTAAGTGGGTGGGAGGGAAGGAGGCACAAGGGATGTGTTGGGGGGAGGCCAAGGCAACACAGCAGGGACAGCATATGCCGCCCAAGATTTCTGCATCCACAGTAGGGCAGTGGGTGCAGGGCTGCAGCAGGGCTAGACCAGCTCTGGGCAGGAGCCATATCTGTGGCCCAGCAGGTGGGACCCGGTATAGGAGGGATCACTGAACCACCGTGACTGCCAAGGTGAGGTATCGCAGAGGCTGTAGCATGGAGATGTGCCCCTCATTGTTGCCAGGTGGGCAAGGGGTGCCTCACTTTAGTGACCATGGCAGCGCGGTGTTCACTCCCATGTCAGGTCCTGCCTGCTGGGTTGCAGGGTGGCTCCTGCCTGGAGCTGATCCAGCCCAGCTTCAGCCATGCACCCCGCTGTGGGAGCAGAAATCTCAGGGGACGTGTGCCCCTCACCCCCTTGCCTGTGCACATTTCTGCCCCTCCACCCCCCCACATCACCTGTGCCCACACCTCTCCTTTCCCACATTCTCACCCTGCTCCTCACACACTATGGGGGGCACATGTCCATCATCTTAGCCCCCCCGGCAAAAATAAAAGTTCATGCCTATGGTCTACTCCTTCCTCCCTGCCCCAGAAAGAAACTGGATTGGCCCTTGATCCCATCAGTTCCATCCAAAATAGCCAAGTAGTCAAGGCTGGCAAAACAAATAAGGCATTTTACACTGGGAATGCAACATTTTCATTTGTCTTCCGTACAATGAAAAGCTTCAACAATTGGTGCAGTTCTTAAAACATTCCATTGAAATATGTTACTCTGAAAAAGCAATTGCCTGAGTTAAGGTTGCTTGCAAAAATGACAATACAAATTTTCCTAACTCTCAAACCTTTCTTTAGATCTACCTAAATGTGATATGAGTAGAGAGGTAGTTATGTTAGTCTGAAGTCAGGCAGAATGCAAGACAGAGTAGACTCTCAGAGACTAATTGGTTCGGAGAAGCATAAGCTTTTGAAGGTTACAGCCTAGTTCATCAGAGGCTCTGAATGTGCTGCAGAAAACAAGAGTGTTAAGTAAGATCCCCGGAATTAACTTCCCTTCTATTTAGAAACTGTTTTCTGAAAGTCCATTCATAGTCTTGGATGGCTGTTGCCCACAAAAGGTTATGCCTTGCTGAACCAGTTACTCTCTAAGAGCACGTCCCCACAAGCAGAAACATGCATTTCCCCAGGCACATACTTGTGCCACTGCTAGTTGTCCCCAGGCATGCTTCTGCATGTGCACTCTGGTGTGCAGCAAATTGCCACAGGCAGAATGGGGGCTGGGGCCAGCACCTGGGCTGGTCCTAGCAACCTTACCTAGGGTCCTGGGGGCCTCCTGGGGCTGCAGTGGCAGTGATCCAGGTGCAGATTTCCTGGCTTGCAGCCAGAGCATGACTCTGGCCAACCAGGCTCTGGTTTTGGGTGGCATATGCTACAGCCACATATGCCACCCCTTTTTTCTGGTTCAGGTTTTTTAGGTACCCGGATTTCCCAGTATCTAATTTTGCCACTGTGCTGCATATTTGCAGCACAGCAAATGGAATCATGAGCACCACGTGCGTTTTGTGGCATCTCAAAAGGCTCTGAGGCACTGCAAATGTCATGTTTTCACTCGTGGGGATGCAGCCTAAGGTGCCACCTGGCCCTGCCTTAGTCTGATACATTTAACAATAACTACCTGGCATTCACAATATGCAGAAGAGTCCTTATTCTTAAGTTTACTTTTCAAGTTTGGAAAGTTTCTAGACCATAATCTAATCAGCTTGTTTGGTATTTTGTAGAAAATGAAGTTTGAGGGAATTTTTAATTGGACCTTCTTTTCCTCCCATAAACAGCCCTGGGGGGTTGGAGAGTCATGCCACAGGGGTCAGATGCTTTTGGAAAGAAGAGGGTAGCAGTCCATAAGGAAAGAGCTCAGGGACAGGCTAGGATCTTCTAGTGAGGGTGTGGGACCCAAGGTTAGGAACTGCTTGGGTGACAGAAGTGATAAGACTGCACCTCTAGCCATTTGGTTTGTCTGCATGAGATTGTGTGCATTCATATGGAAAAGGACTGGATAAGGAACTGCCAAAATGAATGGGTACCACAAAGGGAAGCCACTCAGCAGTGAAAAGCAGCAGAGAGAAAACAAGGAAGTCAAGGAAGGAGCTAGACAACAATAGAAGGAACGGTTAGGAAAAGACACCCCTTGTTTAAACATGACACAGAAGGGGCTAAGGAGGAGCAGAGGAGGCACTGGAAGAAGGGAATGGGATTTTCCCTTCTGTGGAGCAAACGGAGCAGAGTGCTGGATTCAACAGCTGGCCAGAAAATTGATACTGTGCCGGGGAAAGTTCTCATGAAGCGTGTTTTCTCAAGGCTTTATTGTGACAAAATTTTTCCGACCCTCTCCGGTAAGTTCCACTTGCAGGGTCAATCAGTTACAGCTGCGCAAATCCACTCCAAATGCTGGACTAATGGCTTTGCCTGCAAAGCTCCCAAGGGAGAAAAGCTCCAAGTGAAATTAAGATGACCTTCACCAAGAAGCTTAGAAAACGACAATGACTTCGCTCTGCATGTGCCTACGTTGTGACCAATGTACCTACGTTATGTAAGAGGAAAGCTTTCTGAGCCTGTTCTTTGTAAAGTCACATCCAGTAATATTTTTAAACTGTTTACATCTCATTGGCAAAACCTTTTGACTTGTAAATGGAGAGAGACAAGTGGTTTTGTTTACCACAATTTACTGCAGCAATGCTGCTTTTATGTCAACATACATTTTAGTAAATGTTAGCTTGTACTCTGTAGTGATGGGATGTTTGCAGTAACCTTGGGAATACTGCTCTTATCTTGTATTTACATAACAAGTGCAAAGAAACTAGATTAGGTATTTTTCCACAATGTTTAAAATACTTTTTTCTCCTGTCTTGAGCAAGGGGTGAACTTTAAACACTCCAAACACACTTTAAAGCTGTACAGATGCTCCAGTATTATCCATTTGCTGGAATGATTATTCTTGTTGGTATATGCTGTTATCAGCCTATATATGGTAGTCATCAGGAGTGGTGTGGTGGCTGTAGGGCATTCTGCATCAAGAAAAAGCAATAACTATGGATCTGGTTTGTACTGGAATCTACAAATGCACAAAATTTGGATTCACAGAATATATGAAGAGATAGATATGGATATACAGAAAGTACTGGAGACTGGGGAGAATATTAACAGTGTATTGGGTTTGCCACGAGTACTTTGATTTGTTATTTTGTTGGACTGGATATGTGCCTTGCAGGGGATTCATTCAGTGCTTCACCAGCGGGGTGACTTCTGAAGTCACATATCTCTCAGCATTTTGCTGTCTACACTACTTTAGCAACTTACTACGCATTTTGCCTGGACCTTTCCCAGCTTCCCTTTTCTTGTGTTGATGAGATGATGCCGATTCCACTGGAATCAGCACCAACAGAACATCTACTAGTCTTTAGGGAAGTGAGATGATGTTATATAGATTAGCTACCAGGCTTTCCCAGCTTCCTTTTTCTTGTGTTTTGAGATGCAGTGGATGGCCAGAGAGTGCCATAAGCACATACATGGTTGAGCTGCTTTGTTTGTGGAAAAACTACCTGTGGCAACCTTGCCTTAGGAAGACTTAGTAATGTCACAATCCTGGTCCAAAGGCAGAAGACCCATATTTCAGCTTTCTGCGTGGATCTCTTCCCAACTTTCTGCTGACTCGCATTATGTTTACAACCTGGAACAAGTCATTTAACCTCTCTGCCCCTCAGTGCCATTGCCTGTAAGCCTAAGATAATTGCTGCCTCACAGAAGTGGAGTGATAGTTAATTAATTCATGATTATATAAACAGTTCAGGATCCCTAAACAAAACACACAGCTGTTTCAAATGCACTGAAAAACACAGTACAAAAATTATCACCAAACTGTTGCACTAGATCAGAACAGAGGCAGGTTAGCAATGCTCTGAGATCTGCCACAAGCAATTGCTCTCACAAGCAGCAAAATTCCCTAGATCTCTCTCAAATTCAGAGAAGCACATGCTGGCCGAGCTATCCAACTCAGGGGTGCGTGGACATGACTTAGGCATAGTTCTGACATTGTGACCAAAGCACCACTCAGAAGAAAGCAGTCCACCTCAGCAGAACAGTTATATAAGAGAACACAGCAGTTGCTTCTTTAAAAAGGTGAATTCAAAGCTCATTTCAAATGTGATGATGGAAAGTGAGGTAGAAGTACTGCACACAAACACAGATCCATCTGTTAGAACCCAGCCCAGTCTCTACACCTTTCCTACAGCCAAGGTCCTGCCATCTCCTGAATCCGCGTTTCTGTGCTTACCATGCTGAGGATTTCAGGATACAAACAATTCAAAAGTACCCGACTTCCTGCGTCACGATCGGCATTCCATCCAACGAGGACCTAGCCCACCCCTTTGACAGCAAGGCAGGAAAATGCACGTGTAAGAGGGCTTGTTCTGTAACTGCCTGGAGCCATTAGTAACTGCCATGATTGCTATTAGTAGTTTACTCTTGGGAGTAGTCCCATCATGTGGCTGGTGGTAACCATCACATTTCTGTCATTCCTTTCATTCAACTGAAGCACAGGCCATTCTGGGTGAAGTGCAACCTCTTTTTAAAGCTAGATTCACTGTAAAATAGGTGAAGGTTGAAAATGAGTAATGTGCGAGTGAACCTAGAACAGTCCAGTAAAGGCAAGTGATGAATCATATTGTATCTAACCCAACTGGCCACGACAGAAGGGTTGCCTTTTTTTCCCCTCAGTAATGAAAGGAGCTGTAATAACCATAGATATGAGAGTAAACTTTTCCCCTGGGAGCAGAGTGCCATTGAAGCTCTTCTATTTCCAGTAAGAGAGTAATATTGGTGGACTGATTAGTGAATCACGTCAAAGAGGTTTTGACAAAATCCAATCTCAAAAAAGTCAGGTTAATCTAAAGTGGACACCTTTCAAATGCTTGTTTTGTGGGAAATATGGGCTCTCCATTTGGATGCTGAAAGAAAAAGGGTTTTGAAAATGGCAAGACTTCCCAGAGATTAGAACTCCAGTTCCTGACTAGTTTTGCTGCTAGCTACAAAGGATTTTTTTCCTCATAGCTATGCAACACAATTTGACATGCAAGACCTCTGTTGCTTTCCTTTCATTAACAATTGAATGAGGTCTGGACTGTCTCCAGTCATACCCACAAATCAGTATAGTAATAAATATCTCTGGCTTCAATTAACATAATTTTCTGCTTTATGTAACCAGTTCCTACAAGAAATCAGGGATCTTTTTTCACCTGAATGGTAAACTAACCAGTCTTTCTCATGATGGGGAACCTAGAGGAGTATCAACATTATGAAAACACAGCTTCAAGGTTCTGGTGGGAAGTGAAGTGCATAACAAGCAAATGATATTTTATGTGCATTTTCAAACTGGTCCAAAGGGAGTCGAATAAAAAAGGCCTTCCTTGCTATACATTGCAGTAAGCCAGATGCTGACTTAGAGAAAGTTTGGTTGTTCTTCCTTCAGAGGGCAGTAGTGTAATGATGGGTGGACAAGAAAGGCACAGGAAGTGGGGAGGGAGGGACACCAGAATGGAGCTAGAGCGTGTCCCCATTTCAACCCCCCCACACCACCATCCTCCTTCTCCTATACCTTCCCTACAGCAGCTCTGGCAGCCTGGAGGGTAGAGCAGCAGTGGCAGTGCACAGTGCCTTGGAGGGAGTGGTCGTGAATGGTGCAGGAGCAATGCCTGGAAGGTCACTGCTGAGGGAGAAGACAGCCCTTCCTTTTTCTGCTGCTAAAAAACAGTGTTTAAATGGCTGCTCGACACATCAGCAGCAAAAAAGGAGGTAACAACCCCCCGCAGCAGCGAACCACCAGCCACTGCTCCAGCATCATGCACTGTCACTGCCCAGAGCACAGAACTGGGCAATTACACCTCTTGTAGAGGGACGGTGTTGCTTTGAGAGAGCTGGAAGAGCTTTCCAAGGCATCAGCTTTGCACTGACCCTTACACATTGTGATAGCAAGAGGAGTATGCCACGGCAAAAGTCTGCAGAGACATTTCAGAGCATGCTCAAGTCTGCCCCAGACATTTAACAGCACCCAGCAACACTATATAACAAGGTAGGACAAAGAGTGAAAAACACTATACCTTTCCCTGAAGTAAACACAGTGACATCAAAATTATGTTCTTTGTTCTGATAATATGAAACTGGGGAGTTAAATTTTCCCATTGTTTTTCTATGCAATTATCTTTAAATCACTATTATTCAGTGAAAAAAATGCAATAAAATATTGAAATTGCTCACTGAAGAGCCTTCAGAAGGATAAGGACACTTCTACAATCCATGCCTAAAGCATAGCAGGCCTTTTAGAGATCCCCCACTGTTTGTTTATATCTTACTTTATTTTTCCTTTGGATGGTAATGAAGGGATTACATAATTTGTTGGGTTGCATTAAAAAAGTTGAGCTGAAGATCAAAGAAAAGCAGTATTGGTGGTCTTAGATGTAGGTTATTTGAGTCCACATAATATCATCAGTTATAGTAGTTTCAGGGAAATCAGGTCTTAACCAAAGACTGTTTTCAATCACAGGAAAATACCCTTTATGGGACATGTATGAATTCAGTTTGCAGTAGCAGGGAGCCTTGCCTGTAGCCTACACAAAAATAAAATACTTCCAAGCTACCAGACAACCACAAGAGACAACTTTCAAGTTGCAAGAATAAAATGTTTCTCAGACAAATCACGGACACTTACTTCTTTTTGGTTATTAGAATTTCACCCAACATCATTCCTATGAAATACTGTTTCATACACTTGTCAAATAAACTGCATACAGCATCTTTATCCAGAATTTCAATAGCTGGCTGCAGGATAACTCAAAAGCACTGAAAACTTTTGGTTTTTATCCAGGAAGCTATTAATCAATTTATGATTAATATTTGTCTACTAGCTTTCCCTGCACTTACATAGCAAGGTGAAAATTTCTAGAAAGGAATCAAATTTGGTTTTGTTCTGCAGATTTGAATAGACAATTTTGTACAGGCATCCACCTCAACCCAAACCATTTGTCCACCAATCCAAATCATGTTTTCCCTTGGCAGCATACACAAAGACAGATGTATAAAGGATTGGGGGAAACAGTCTACCTTCAAAAACATGTTTAACTTGCTCTACGGGAAAATCAATTTGGGTCATCTGCATAAAGAAATGGGACACCAGAGCTTCTCTCTACCCCTCATACTAACTGATGATTCTCTTCAAAATGGACTTCCTTCAGTGACATGCTTGTCCCACCTCCCATCAGTGCAGGAAGCGGGGAGCAAATGAAAGAACAAGATCCTACTGGAATCAGTACTGACACAATCACCTTTAACATTTACTGGTCTTTAGGGAAGTGAGATGATGTTATGTAGATTAACTACCAGGACCTTCCCCAGCTTCCCTTTCCTTGCATTTTGATGTGCAGTGAATGGTCAGAGACTGCCCGTACATGGTTGAGCTGCTTTGTTTGTGGAAGTCACTAATGCTACTTTCCCACCCCTCTCTAACATGATTTCTAGCCAGTATTTACTGCCACGTACATCCATATCATGTCCCGCATACTTAACGTATCAGGAAGGGTGTCTGAGTCTACAATTCACAGTAACTTCCTATAGCAGGACTACATAAGAAATTGGCTTCAGGTCATCAGTAGGACGTGGTTATATCCCTGAAATTTTAATACTGTCTGCAAAAGGGAAGCAAAAGACAGACATTAAGAAAAAAAACTGAATGTGTGGTTTATTATATTTAAAATTCTATTTGTCTATAGGGTTTAAATATGTCTGTCACATAGTTAACAGTAAATGAGTGTAATTTTACATGTTCAGTATTTTGATACACAACACAGGACTACAAATGTGGCAACAGAGCACTGAAAAACTAATGTTTCCTCAATGCAAATATCAATCCTGCAGCACCACTTAAAAGCTCTAACAACTTAAGCTGCAGTATTACAGACACTGCTAAGAAACCAAAAAACATACCTACATTAAACATTAGAGAAACAAAACAATTGACACAAGAGCTTAATATTTAAGATTTGATATAGGAGTAAAATACTAATATTTTTAAGGTCTTGGTTTCAAATTAATAAATATAAAAACAATATAAAAATATACACCAGTTGATAAAGGGATGTACTGAGTATGGTTAGAGAGTTAAATTTCACTTTCAAACGTATGCAGGTATGTCTTTAGGGAGAGAATTTCTGTGTAGCTTCGACTGGTCTTTCGGAAGAAGTCCAAGCTTGTGAGCTGTTCAATGTCACGCACTCGTGCAGTGTGCATCCTAAGGAGATCTTCAACCCACTTGGATTCATCCTCTGAACTCTGAAATGGAAACAATGGAAAAGATCATCACCTCACAAATCTCAAAAGGGCTCTCACTCAACAAGGACACTCTTCCAGAGAGATAGATCACACTTTTGAAAGAGGCATCTGGATACCACATGAAGAATTGCTGCAGTACAAAAAGAAAATCCCCACAAATCACACAACATTAGTTATGGCATACCAACCTTCCCTGGAACCGATAAAGAAAATCCTCAAACAATTGCAACCCATACTAGAAGATGACCCATTTCTGAAAGAGATCTTTCCAGAACCACCCATCCCAGCCTTTAAACAGGCACTGAGACTCACCAACCTCATCACCAGAAGCAAATTTCCTATGGCCCACAGCATACCGAATGGATCCAGGTCATGCTGGGACAAAGAATGTAAAAACCTGCCAATATCTCCACCACCCCCACAATAACTACCCCCCACAACAGAACTAATCGCAATTCCTGGATCTTACACCTGCCCCTCCAGAAATATAATACATCTCATCCAGTGGTTGAGGAAGTTGACTGAATGTCTTTATGCAAAATACATAGGATAAAGCAAACAACTGTACCAATAGGAACACACACTGAATATCTATCAAAGACAAAAATACCCAATTACCCAAAAATGTGTGGTGCACATTTCTCACAACACAACCACTCTCTCTCCAATCTCTCAGTTCTAATCCTCAAAGGGAATTTACAAATACCTTTTGTAGATTAGCCTCTTATGGGGGGGACCTCCCCGAGCCCTCCCCGAGCCCTCCCCCCCATATTTCGAACCCTGGGTATTCTTGAAAAATTATTCAATATCTCATGAGGGGGCACAGAGAAGAGCCACCCATATGATCAGGGGCCTGGAGGATAGGTCCAATGAGGAGAAACTCTGGGAAGTGGGTCTGTTCAGTCTGAGTAAGAGCAGACTGAGAGGTGACTTGATAGCTGCCTACAAGTATGTCAGGGGTGAGCACCAAGATTTAGGGGAGCAAGTTTTCAGGATGGCACCCCTTGGGAGGATGAGGACCAATGGGCACAAGCTAATCAAGGAAAAATTAAGGCTGGACATAAGGAAAAACTTCTTTTCCGTAAGGGTAACTAGAATCTGGAACACACTCCCAGCAGAGGTGGTGCAGTTGCCATCCCTGGTGGTGTTCAAGAGGAGGCTGGACAAGCACCTTGTTGAGCTTGTTTGAGCCCAATAACCTCCTGCCCATTGCAGGGGACCAGACTTGATGATCTTCCAGGTCCCTTCCAGTCCTTTGATTCAGTTTTGATTTTGGCCATTTTGTATAAAAAATTCAAGAAAGCAACTCACTTTAGTTTGTTAATAAACTCTTGTCCTGATTGAGCTTTGAGCTCAAATTCTAAATATTAGCTAACCAGACTTCTGACATGATCAGCACCTCCCTTACCTGAATCAGTAATGCTACAATACTATTTTAATCTCCTGTAAACCTCACTTTAAGGTAAGTGATAGCCCCTCAGAGCTACCTTTAAACCACAAAATCTTTCCTATTAAAAAATGCTTTATACACTTGCCAGCTAAACTGAACATGGCACCTTGAGATAAAATATCAAGATCTGACTGTAGGAAAACTCAAAAGCATTGACACATCATGCTTATAATCAATCTAGGCTTGATTTCAGTTTACCAGTATTTGCCTGAACTTACACAGTAGGATGAGTGGCCTTCCACATAACCAAGACAAACAAATCAGTTGTTCCAATGGACTGTGTCAAGTTCAAGAAAATGATAGGGCTAGAGCTCTCTCAGAATGGCGTACAACTGTGGAATCAGCTTTCATAAGAGATCAGGACTGTAAACCTCAGTGCCTTCAGAATGAAAGACATTATCCCTGAAGCCTAGGCTTGCCCTCAATAAGCTAAGCACAACCTCTTCTCTGTATCCAGAAATACAATAGCCTTGCTCTCTGATCTTTCCCCAATCTTGTACAAAGCTTGGGTCAGGAGGGACGCTTAAAGTCTTCTGGAAGTCAGCTTAAGACCCTGGTTCTGTACTGGGAACCAGAGGAGTGCTGCAGTCCATCACACAGATCACAGTGCAGGAACGAGGCCTTTGTTTTCCATCAATTAGTTGTAAACCATTATTACTGAAATACCCAGAGTAATAACATGATGCATTTTCTAACAAAACAAACACATTCACAGGATATTTGCCCATGAATGCAAAATCATAAAAAATGAAGGACCGGCACTCGACTGAATTGTTTCATCCCCCAAAAATGCAGCACATAACCACGGTTCCAAGAATCATTTTTCTGTTACTAATGACAATTCAGGCATAAATTTGCATCTCCTGAAGAACAGACCAGCTCTATGGCTAAAGGATTCAAACACACTGCATAATAAAAATAAAAAGGACAAAGTGCCTAGTTTCTAGATGTGTTCCTGAGTCTCACATCTTCCTTACGAACTTGATAACACTCCTGAACAAAATTAAACCCATGCCAGGAAACAGAGCTTGACCCTACCAAAAACAGACACCCCACAGGTGAGGCTTGTGGGTCACGCTGTGACAGCCCGGAAGCGAGGGGAGTGACCGTTTACACAATGTGGGCACGAAGCACCGACGAGATTACACAGTGCAGTTCTAAAGTACATTTCTGTGACCTGGCGCTTGCCTATTTTGATATGCCATGTTTTCCAACTCCAGAATCATGTCACTATCAAAACAGAAGGCTGTGGGACAAAGTAAGATTAGAGACAAATTGAAAGGGCAGCCCCTTTAACCTAATGTTGCAGAGCTCCAGGAGCTCTGCTTGGCAAATACAAGAGTACAAAATTCCTGGCTTCAAGTTCAGTTCTCAAGACTGGAGAACAACTTGTTATGGTGCGAATAGGCCCAACAACCTGACTACAGCAAAGTTAATCCACCACTGTGTTTTTCTAATGTCTAGGCTCAATCGAAATCCAATTTAGAGCCCAAACAAAAATCTCCTTTGAATATGCGATACAAATTCTAGCCCCTGGAGGAACTTTCAAATGTGTTGTTATCTTTAAAATGCGGGTAAGTCACAGGGCTGGTAACTGATGTCTAGTTCAAGCTTTGCACAAAGCCAAATTTGAGTTCCTGGAAAAAAAATCAATGTGCTGTTCTGTTCCAGTCTAGACTTCTGCCACCATGCCCTGCTGGCTGCCTGGCTTCAAACTAGTACAGATACCTACCTGAAACAACTGGGCATGAAGCTGAAGCTACAGCAGTAAGGATTTTTGCTAGGCAACAGGGAGTGTGGGACCTTGTGCTGTTCATAGCGGCCATGCTGAGTTAATGCTATATACCCAATGTCAGCGCAAAGCTAGATGACCTATGCAGTTTATGTATATGCAGTTTAACCACCTTCATTTCAGCTGCTTGCTCCCAATTTGTGCTGTATAGAAATTAAACTCAGTATAGTGTTTGCTCAACCTTTGTTATCCCTCTTGGCTGCAGGAGAAGATGCTCTGAGCCCTCCCCATGACCACAGGAGTCCAGTGTGCTCATGGTGGATCAAAGCAGGGGTTGTACACTAGTAAACACCCTGGAAATTTCAATCAAACAGCTGCTTGCATGCAATAAAGAGCAACTGCAGCAGCTATCTAACTGCTATTTAATGGTTGCTCTGTAATGAGATGTGAACAGCTGAATGTGCTTAACAAGATATTAATAATGCATTTGTCATTTGAAACAAGAGGGGTGGCACATATCTAGCCTTATATGCAGGATATAAAGAGGAACATTCATTGGCTATAGGCCTTCTAAAGGGTGGGAAGCAAAGAAAGTGATTTAGACCCAGTAGTCTGACTACAACAGCAACAGCCTTAAGAGTACATTTTAAAGGAAGGAATAATTAAAGGCATGGCAATAAATTCTAAATTGTGTAAAATATAACAGGGGTTTATACCCAAAAGAGATCATACCAAACTAATCTTGATTTCCTGGATAAGAAATACCAATTTTCTAGTCAAAATAAATGCAGTGTATTTAATGGATTTCAGTAAAGTTTTTGATAAAGTACCACATGGGAACTCATTAACTGAGCTAGAGAAGATGTTATGGTATGGTTGGGAGATAAGCTAGGGATAAAATAAAGGGGAGGCCATGAATCATCTTGAAAGAGAAAATTCCAGGTTCATGGATATGCACTCAACCCCATCTTAACAACCTTTATTAATACTTTTACTAATGACCCTGTGAGACACGGCTGGTGAAACTTGCTGATGACATGCAATTAGGAGATACTAGCATACAAAAAAGGAGGAACTGAATGACCCTGAGGGATAAAATAATAGAAGAAGATGAAATTCAACAGTAGGAAGAGCAAAGTAGTACAGAGAATAAGCATTTGTTCTGGTAGCTAAAGCTCATTAGTTGCAAATCGCAAAGGAGGGAAAGGGCTGGGGCTCATTACTCCAACACAGGATGATATGAGCCATTAATAGCTTGTAGCTGTAAAAAAAGACAAATGCAATCCTATGATGTATCAGACAAGGTTTTTCCAGTAGAAACTGATACATCAGTGCCAGTGTAGAAGACACAAGAGATCTCATCAGGAATACTTTGTACAATTTTTGTCATCCTGATCAGACACATTCCCTGCCCCAGAAGTTTGCAGTCCAAATAAGATGAAACTGAATCAGTTCAAAAGTGAGGGCATGGAGATTGCTAATGGAGAGGGCTTCTCAAAGAGGTCAATTTTAAAAGGAAGGCCCTGAATGAGAAAGATATTTGATGGATGAGAACATGGATAGTGTCCCAGGTGTATTGTAGATAGATTTGGAAAGATTATTTCTATCTGCAGCTCAAATGGGAGCCCTAGTTTTTTTGTGCCAATATAAAACCTATAATATTGATGTGTTTATTCAGGAAGCAGATTCCTGACAACCTACAGTGAGTAGTCTGTGTGCAGGGGTCCAAACAGCTGTAGAAGGAAAGACTAACTTCAGGCAGAAGGACAACTCTAAAAATAGTTGCCTATATGATACTTGCAAACTGCTGAATTCAGTGCCCATGGTTATGGGTGCATAGGAGACTGCATTAACTCTCTGTGTTGGTTTCATGTATAACATATACGTGTTAAGCTATGGAAGTTCTAAGTGGACTGGATCCATTCAGGACAGGATCCAGGGGCAGGGTGTGGTGGTGCAGTCCCACTCCTTTCCACTGCCATGGGCCCCAGTCTGGATATGGGTGCATGAAGCTCTCCACCAGAATTGCACCCCCCACCTTTTCAGTGTCCTGGACCTGCTCCTGGATCCACCATACTTTACTGAGCTTCTGACATAGCAGAGTGTCTTGCTTTGATCTAAGAGCAGAAGAAGCTTTTCACTGGAAGTGAATGCAATAATGGAAAGAGCATTTGTTTGTCTCTGCTATCCTAAATAAACAGAAGCAGCTCCAACCTCTTATCTAGATGGGCCTTGGAAACAACAGCAAGCATTTGGCATGCTGTCATCAACAGGCTTCAGTGATTCATTTTTAATACTAGCCGGATGCTTTACATTTTGTTTTGTTTTGTTTTGTTTTGTTTTGCTTTGCATGTTTCTGCATTTTAATTGTAACAATATTATCCACTGTTCCTGGAATGTCATGGCAGATAGACACTAGGAAAAAGTGAAGAGCCAGTTGTAGCTTCACAAGGAAACTGGACACCATGAAAACATCTAGGCTGCACATCTAGGAAGCACTCATGTGTCCAGGGCAGCAGGGGGATGTGAAGTGCCCACACAGCTGGTGCAGCAGGTGGTAGAGTGCCACATGCTCAGTGCAGCAGGGAGCACCTGGTTGCCCCATGAACTGCCTTAGTGCGGTCTAGTTGCCCCATGGACTGCATTAGTGTGGCCCCATAGCAAGCAGCCCTTGCTGTTGCAGCCCACAGGGGGTGCAGCCTGCTGACCACTAGCAAGCTCGACAGCCTTGTGCCAAACCATATCCCATGGCAGCAAAAACATCTAAACTTTAGAGCAGGATGTTAGAAATGGAATCAGGACTGCTCAGTTATGCTCCTGGCTATGCCATCGGTCTACTGACCTTGTGGCAGGACATTTTAGGTTTGCTGCTCAAAAGGGATTAACATTTTAAACAATTATTACTGCATGGGATTTTACTAGGCCCACAGCTACTAGCTGCATAAGCAGTTATAAAAAAGCAGAGCTTAGTTGAACTTACATTACAGCTCTCATCGTTATTGGGACGGTGGGGAAATATGTAAGAAAGAACAGAGAGTGGTCCATCGCACTTATCAGCAGGTTGAGTGAAATCTAAGCAACTAGTTATGATACTGTAGTAGTGAGTTGGAACTGGTATTGAAGTGCCTTCCACAAACCTAGGGGAAAACAAAAACAAAATATTTAGAGTCTACTAGACAGCCAAAATAGTCCATGCAAAACACAGTTTCTATTTAATGTTGCCAAAAAGCTCATCTCCACCTCTACAGAGAGGTCTAACTCATTATTAGGATGTGAGTAAACTGTAAGAGGATAGTACACTATAATCCTGCGATTTCTGTATTACTATCAGCAAGTGCAAGAGGCAGGTGTTGCTTAATTATATCTCTTATTGGACCTATGATATTTTTCCACTATAGCAGGTCCAATAAACACATTACTTAATGAATGCTGTTTCTCACATATTCCCTAGACAATCACAGCTACCAAGATACAAGGTTGCAGCATTCTAGAATTAATCCTAAAATGAATCGATAATTGTTATCTACCAATTCTTTTTCCACCATTTCTATTACTGTGCTTACCAAAGACTAGGAGATGTGCAAAGAGACTCATTCTTCAAGTATAAGGACTCGTATTATTTAGTCTTTCTCTTTCTGGGAGAACTGGCTTGACCTGAATATTCACCTGCCCTCTGAGAAAGCTTCAGGCAGAATAAAGCTAGCACAGCAGACCTATGATCTTTCCATTCTGACAGGTGAGAGAAGCTGAAGTGCCTCTTTGCACTCTGGTCATTCCTTGTTACCAGAATAACCTCATTACAGCTGTGAACCCCTGGGCAGAGATTATTCACTGATGTTTAATGCCAGAAAGAATCTATAGAGTCCACTACTGGGGTTGTTGATAACTCTTCCTTCCCTAAGAGGTTTTTCCTTTGCCCTTCTTACTCTCGGGGCTATTGTTTCTGGCTGTTTGCAGCTTTCTTCCCAGCCTGAGAAGCTTCTTTTCTTAAAATGAAAACTGAGACTGTAAAAAGATTGCATAAATCCAGGAGCTAGGACTTTGGACACTGGCCTACAGTAGCTATTCCTTCATCTGACTCAGCTCCTTTATAACACAGGGCATGCTATTTCATCCATTCATTTCTGTATAAATCTGATTGCTTGTGATTAAACTATAGCTTCTAAGAAAGACAACCCAAACTTTAGGCTCTGCAAATTTAACCAGGGGTCTGGAATTGTCCCTGCACCCCAAAATCTACCCCAATGATCTACAACCATCTTTTTTTCTTCCTTCTCCTATACTATGGTAAGTAAAGATCAGATCACAGCTAGGTGTCAGCAGGTTTTATCGCACACTCACAAAATGAACTAGCACTGTAACAATTACTGGATAGCGAGAAAGCCTCATAAATATAGAAGATAGACAGATTTTAAGGGTGTGCCCACAGTGCAAACTGAACAGGTCACAGAGCAGTGTCCTTATACACATTTTGCTGTTCCATATACACTATCTCCTGAAATGCAAGCAGTTAAGCTGCAGCTTCCCAAGCTGAGCAGGGAGGGAAAGCATGGCATGTCCAAGGACACTGATGCATGGGGCATGGCAAATCAGTGGTGTGCAGGGGTGGATCCAGAGTAGGTGCAGTGGCATGGACACACCACAATTGTGGGAGGAAAGCAGTCAGAGCTTTTTTTTTTTTTTTTTTAAGTCTCCAAAGCAAATAGGAATTACCCCCTTCCCTCCCCTCCATGCTCAGTGGCACTTCCTCTCCCCTCCCACCACCACCGTTGTCCCTGGCTTCTACCTTGCTGCAGCCAGACACTGCTAGGAGTCCGGCTTAGCAGTTGTGGCAGCAAATGCATTTCTCCTCACTGACTGGTCCTCCAGGTATTCCTTGCCAGCCTGGGAGCAAGCCCAGAGAGAGAACTCACCTGTCCCCACTACTGTCCCAGCTGAGCCCAGGTCCCCATGCAGCCCAACTGGAACAGGACAGGAGTAGCTCTGGAATCCCCCGCTCCTTGCCCCCAGGTCAGCCTGGAAGCACAGGAACAGTGCCAGGCGCAGATAGGGAAGATGAGAACAGGAGGGGAAGCAAGGAGACCTGCCACTGAGCATGGCAGGGAATGGAAGGCAGACCAAGATGGGGGAGAAATGATTGGGGGACTTTAAGTCCTTACTTGTTGTTCTCATGGGGTGGCCTGCCCACCCCAGTGGTGTGGGAAAAGCTGGGAGTGGGGGTACAACTACCCCTGCATGCAGCACTGGTGGCTGTTTCCATACTCCCCCTTTAACAAAATCCTGGATCTGCCCCTGGTGGTGCAGACATATTCTATTCTAAAAAGTTTTCTTTAGTTCAGGAGTGTCAAAGTTATTAATAGGAAAGCCCTATTCAACATTAATTAAGAAAAGACCTAGTATTTTGTCTTTGGAATCACACTGCCAGCTATTAAAAGAGGTATTTACTCCACAATGTGAAAACATGATAACAGTAGTTAGACTGTAGGTTTTCTGAAGCAGAAATCAAACTTGCTACCCTAGGAGGAAGGGGATTCTCTGGGGGTGTGCAGTTCCTTGTTTCCACCTACCACCATCCTACCCAAAAGGACATTTTTGCTGAAGAGCAACCTTTTATCACAATATGTCAGAATCAGAAAACACAGACTTTCAAGCACATCCTCTTCAGCTTTATTGCTTTAATGAACCTTAGTTCTTGCCTTTCCCCTAAGTAATTTGTATCTCATCCCTAAATACCAGCTATTGTAAAATAGAAAACAATATTTTAGTCATTACATTTAAAATACAGGACTCTTACTGCTTTATTTTTTCTGGGATGTCATGTAAACCGTCATAGTCATAATCAAAGATTGGCCCACTAATCACATTGACTCCATTTCGTTCAGTTGCATATCTCTTCACCAAAACTCTTTGAAAATAATTCCAGACCTCTGCACAAAGACACAAGATTATCTTCAATGAGCAAATGAGAAAAAAAGTTTAAATACTGGTTTTTATATATGCTTTTCAGGCAAATATAACATCCATAGGGCTGCCATCCATATTACAGCTGCAGCAGTCAGAAACATAATTATAGATTTATTGCCTACTAAATTGCTCTCTCTCGATTTTTTTCCTGAACAGTGGTAAAAGAAATGCACAGTACCATTCTAAGGCGGGTATTGCAGTAGACAGTATACAGAGAGCCTGCTGTTCTGCTGCTAACTATAAAACCAAGAGTTCACATGCACTTTTGATGTCTTTGGCTATTTTAAGCATTCCCTTTGTACTTTTAATAGCAGGGCACAGTGATCAATACTTTTTTTCCCCCTCTGAAAAGGTCAGGAAGTCTCAAGAGTACTCTGATTAAAGGGAAAACCTACCATTTCAAAAGAAAGGCAAGTCCAGCAAAGCCCAAAAGGCATATTCCTTTCAGTTAAATTTTAAGATACATATTTATCTAATTTTAGATGAATTCTGAAATGACTGAGTTGCGTTAAAACACATGATAAAGCAGTTTCTTTTTGAAGGATGTGGAATAAGCTACTCTGGAACAGAATTATCAATACTCTCCCTTTCTCAGTTTTTAAACACCTTGATTTATAACACAGAACACACTCAATTATAGGGGATGTAGGGGGTAGTTAGGAAGGCCAAGGCAGAGATGGAACTGGGACTAGCTTCCCAGATTAAGGACAATAAGAAGTCTTTTTTTAAATACACAGGGGGTAAAAAGAAGGTCCCAGGTAATGTGGGGCCCTTGCA
>NW_017728992.1:181210775-181229408 GCF_001723915.1 Gavialis gangeticus
GGCAGGCCCTATGAGGAGAGGCTATGGGACCTGAACCTGTTCAGCCTCCAAAAGAGAAGGCTGAGGGGGAATCTTGTGGCCTGTTATAAACTAGTCAGGGGGGATCAGCAGGCACTGGGGGAGTCCCTGTTCCCCCGAGCACTACCAGGAGTGACCAGGAATAACAGTCACAAGCTGGCAGAGGGTAGGTTTAGGCTAGACATCAGGAGGCGCTATTTCACGGTCAGGGCGGCTAGGGTCTAGAACCAACTACCAAGAGAAGTGGTGCTGGCTCCTACCCTGGGGGTTTTTAAGAGGAGGTTAGATGAACACCTTGCTGGGGTCATTTGACCCCAGTGCTCTTTCCTGCCATGGCAGGGGGTCGGACTAGATGATCTGCTCAGGTCCCGTCCGACCCTAGAAACTATGAAACTATATTAAAAAAGGGAAAGAAAGGAATGAACAGATAACATATAACCACAGCCTCTCTGTCATGTGACTGTTTGGCCTTTGTCCTGCCCATTCATATATCCTCCCATTTCCCTCAATGTAGGCTTTGAAGCCTTCTAGACAGGGACTTGTTGTAATCTCTCTGTAGGGTATCCCAGTTTTAGTACTACAGGAATCATCATTAATATTATTGATTCTTGTGGAGTGATCTTGGACCCCTGATCCTCTAGACCCAGCAGAGGGCTATATGAGGGGGATAGTTATAAAAATGGGACAGCCCTGGAGGAGGAGCAGATTACAGCACACATAGGATGGCTGCAAGTGTCTCTGTTTCACTCGTACCACAACCTTGACCCACCCACTTAATGCTAGGGGATCCTTCAACTTCCAATAAAGAGGGATGCTACCACAATATGATTGCTTTTTCCTGTGTTGATGTTCCTGGAAATTCCACTTTGATAAATCATGATTTTAGGATGTGTTATCAGTAATGATTTTGCACTATGGGGGGATCAAATAATTGTCCTTTTGCTACCTTTGCTAAAAAGTCTATAGACTTTACCACTTGTTTCTACACACAGGCTTGCTAATGCCCCTTGTTTGGTTTGAAAAATCCTCCAAGACTTTTGAAGCTCATCCAAACCTCTCTGGTCTAGAATTTAAGTTGGAAATCTTATAAGAGCCAGCTGTTGAGACTTTTCCAAGGCATCCCAATTCCAGCCAAGCCAGAAATGCCACCAGAATAGTCTGATGGTTTTTGTATCTCCTGCCAAAGCTAGAAAGCAAAGGGGTGCACAAACAAAGGAAAGTCATGGAACATTTTTCAAGCCTCGTGGATTTTAATTTAATTTAGGTCACATCTTATTTTTACTCAGATTGTTTCTTTTCCTTTTGGTTAGATTAATCGGTGATAAACCTGTTTAGTCCACCTTTAAATCTACACAGATCCACAGGCATTACCCGCTGGCTGAGGTGAACTGAAAATTATCCACTAAAAATGGCTAACTTTGTTCACTTCACAGTGTATGAGCCATATTTGTAGAAGATATCCATTAGTGAAGGATGTGTGTAACCAACTGTACCACTACAGGTGTAGTACTTACTTTTGAAGGCAGGATACATTGGGATGATGTTTGTTATTAGAAAGGCATCATATTTAGCTTCTGCAGAGGAACTTAATTCTGAAAATTATAAAACAAAGAATATAAACAAGACAGCTTTTAAAGGTAAGCCTCTGAGGTTTAAGGAAACATATGCTGAATTTAATAAGAGTGTGGCAGACAGCAATCAAAAGGAAGATTGCATTTTAAATGGAAACCCACATTTTGGCATCATATAATAAACACAGTTTCATATATCTTTAACCATGGCAACTGGACTGGAATAATAGGGCTTTTGTCTTTAAGTCTTTCAATATCTAATGAAGCATTCAGGGTTTTAGCTATTTGTGCACATTCTAACAGGTGTGATAGCTGTGCTGCAACTTCACATATTTAAATACAGTAGGTTTGCAAATCCAAGGAAGGTCAGCATCTCAATTTCTAAATAATCTCCCAACTTCCAACAAGTTCTAACACACACACTTTTTCTTTGGCAAGAGAACAAAAGAAAAGAAAGCAAAGTACCTCACGAGAGTGAAATTGTCTCTTTATAACTGTTTGGACCACTGCAATAATCTAATTTTATAAATAACCTGGCCACAGAAATCTAGCATATAATCTCTGCATCTAGCTTGATTACTTCTGCTTCAACTACACTTCTAAGAAGGAAACCCATACTTATATTAATGATTCCAAGTGATGTTTCAATGGCTAGTTAAAAGTTTGAGTCTTATTTTCTAACTGAATTGGCCTACCTTCAACTTCCAGCCACTGGAATCCTTCCAAGTTTTTCTGAACCAGATGAAAGAGCCCTCTACTAGAAGTATCTTCTAGGCCTGTGTGAAGCAGCAAGTATTCGCTTCGGATTCGGCCAATTCAGGGGACGGTGACTTAATTTGGTGATTTGAATCACTGTGCCAAATTGATTCAGCGAATTGAATCACTGTGCTGAATCAATTCAGTGATTTGAATCACTGTGCCAAAATGATTCAGTCAAATCTCCAAATCAAACAAGCCTCCATCCCTCGCCCATTCTCCCAGCCCTGTCAATGGCTGCCCCACCTGGCCCCAGCATCCTGGCTCTTTTTAAAAAAAAGCCCTGCACTCACTGGCTGCTGGCAGTCAGGGGGGCAATCCCCGCTGTCTCACTCTGCCCCATGCTGCATGGGGGGCTCTGCCATGAGCCCCCATCCCCCACCTGCTCTCCCAGCCTCCCCCATGGCTGCCCCACCTGGTCCCAGCATCCCAGCTCTTTAAAAAAAAGAAAAGCCCCGCCAGCTCCTGCCAGGTGGGGTGATCCCTGCTTCCCCCCACCACTGTGTGGGGAGCTCTGCCTTGAGCCTCCAGAAGCTCTGAGACCGCTTCAGCATCTGGTGAGTGCGGGGCTTTTTTTTTCTTTTAAAAACCAGGAGCTGGGGCCAGATGGGTTAGCCATGGGTTGGGGGGAGGAGGTGGGGTGGAGGAGGCTGAGAAAGCAGGCAGGAGATGGGGCCTGGTGGGGGTCCACCTATGGTCCCTTCCCCCACTCCCACCTGCTACTTAGTGGTCCAGCTCCCTGTGGCAGCAAGTGGGGACTGCCCAAATCTCTGAAGCTCTCCGAATCTTTTCTGAATCGATTCAGAGAGCTTCTAATTGATTTGGATCTTTTTATTGGTTTCCTGATTTGATTCAGAGATTCAGCTGCCAAATCAGGCTGATCTCCCCTGAATCAAATCAGCACCTGCAGCTTTGCACAGCCTAGTATCTTCTTCCCATGTTGGGAATTCTAAACTGGCTGAGTTGCCTCTTGAACAGTCTTTACAATAAAATAGATATGATTGTCTGAATTGCTAAATTACTGAACATATTTGAGATGCAGAGATACATGCAGTAGTTAAATCATGTACAGTTAAACTTTGAGTTGCATTTAGCTGGTACTTTTTTAGGGATTCTCCAGTCTTACCACAAGCCAAAACAAACTTACTTTTGCTGGCAAACAAGCTTTTCAAAGTGGCATTAAAAACCTCAACTCCTACACAAGTGTGCCTGGTTTTTCTTAGCTAAAGTTTTCTTTAACATATAAAAAGAAAGCTGAAAAAAACTCTCTTAGCATAAAAAAGTAACTGTACAGGATGCAACAAACTATGCATTAAACAGGTATCCATGCTAAACTTACGGGGAGGGAAAAGGAATCCATATGACAATTGTTTATCTGCTCTGTAGGCTGCACAGCTCTGACTGATTCCTGGTGAAATGCGCAGATCAGGCCTCACACAGTTGGTTAAATGTTCAGGGATACCAGAAACCTCCGCCTACATTGAAAACACACACAGAAGCATTCATTAATGTTACCTCACAAAAAGAAGTTACTAACAAGACTATGACTTGCTTAGTCCTGACATGAGGGAAGATCATTTTATTTAAAGCACAGTGATTCCAAATACTCAACAGGTGTGTTGGAAGATGCTTTGTTGAATAAAATATACCCACCACATCTCTACATCTCATAACTCTCTACAACTTGGGCCTGCCCTTGAAACTGTCAGAGAGCTCTCTTTTACTAACAGTAACAGAAATCACCTCTGGAAACAACCTGCGGTCACTGATTATGCCAGACATTTCATTAAGGGAAAACAAATCCCTACCCATTAAGAAGAGGTGCGAAAAATTTTTAAAAAAGAAAAGAAAAGAAAAAACATCATAGAATCTTTGAGCTTTAAAATCCCATATTTTCTGGAAGATGGGAGCGGCTTTTTCTAATGAAACTCAGCATTACTCATGGCAATAACAAAGAAATTCCACCCGGGATCCTAAATGTCATTTTCAGAAGTGAAGGGAAAACTGACCTGCTTTGAAATAGTGTATGAAGTCCAAAGAGGCATCAGGAATGTTTCACTGTAGCCACTTTCAAAGTCATGGTGATGTAAGATATTATACTTTGTACGATAAAGCACTGCTGGGCGTCCATACAGGAGATGCCTCTCTAGAAATTAGAGCAAATTACATTTAAATTGCAGGTAATTTATGGGAGAAAAACCCAGGTGGTTTTCTAACACATGCTCATTTCAAAGCAAATGGCCTCTGCAGCACTCAGCCTAACTGAATTGGCAGCTGAGGATATCCCATGTTTTAGTGGAAGAAGAGAGGAGGAAAAAAAGTTGCGAGTTTGCTGAGATTGAACATGGCCTTTTGCCCATATTGCCCACTCTCTGTACAGCTCGGGTGTATAGGTGGCTTATTAGTAGAACCACTGGCCCTGGAGCTCCATCCTGATGTAGGTAATCCCTGTGAAGCTCAAGAAGGAGAATCTACTCCCTAGAGAGCTACGTCCCCTTCTCTTCCAGCACATGGTGGAGATAGTGGCTATACTTGCCTTTATAGTTTGGAAATCATCCTAAAACACATGCATTAATCCTCATTAGCCAAACAGTTTTACTACATGAACTACATTTTTGTAAAACTTAAGGTAGAAAGGAGATACACCTACTCAATATGTTTTTCTAATCATGTACACTGATTTGCAACCTGTTAAATGGACAAAAATGAAGTTTCATCAATTCTTCCCTTTCTGAATCTAGAAAGGAACCCTACCTATCAATACCCAACAGTCATTTCTGTATATAACACTGATAAGGGAAGGCAATACTTCCTACTGATGTCAGGTCAGAAACTAGAAGATCCAAGGGAACAGCAAAAGATAAAAAATGGTAAGTTCCCCAAAGATCATGGTGGATGAAAAACACAGCTTAAGCCTAAGATCCCAGGGACATTCTCCTTGGAGGAGTCTGTATGTGAGAGATGGTGGAAGAAAACATCACAGACCCCAAGTATGTGCCAGAACAAGGAGAAAGAATAGACTTTTTCTGACCAGCACCACAGAAACCTTCCCAGTCTGCATGGCAGGGTTAGGAGAGACGCGGCCCTTTAGTTGTTAGCTCAAGGCTATCCAACTGGCAACTCTTGGGCTGAAAAACCTTAATAGGCAGCCACCAGACTTCCACCTGACTGCCACTCCCCCATCACTGCACATGCAGCACTATCTGGGATCTCAGTTAAAAACCACTCCAACTTTTACTTCCTGCACCCACCCCAGGGGTGAGGTGGCATGGTGCAGCCCCTGCTGTTGGGGGAGACCACAGCTGGGGAGCTGGCGGGGAGGGGACTCCTGTATATATGGTGTACCAGGGGAGCAAGCACATATGCAGTGCGATGGGGTGGTTTCCACATAGTGGTGGCTGGGGGGGGGGGGGGACAGACTCTCTGGCTCACGCTAGTGAAGCCTGCCCAGGTTGTGGCCCCTGGCCATTTGGACAGTCTCATGTCAGCCTATGTATCTAAAAATGAAAATTCAAGTACCTGTCTGTTCTTCTTTGCTAACCTGTGTTTAGCAAACTATTCTCTTCATCCTACCTCACATTTAACCCTGACAGAATTTTTTCTTGATATCTGGCTCTAAATTAACTAAAACAGTGATGGTCTCCACAGCTCTCTTCTTTAAAGCCAAGCTGGGCAAAATCCATTTCTTATCCCCCCAGAAACCAAGCTTGTGCAACTGGTTTCCAAGGCACTTTTCACATCTGCATCATGACCAAAAAAGGAACCCTGCCTGTCTAGATAATTAAGCTGCCTGACATTTTGGAGGCTCTGCCAGTGGCTTGAGAAATCTCCACAAAGTCAATGGCACATGCAAAAGGCAACCTGAAGCCAGCGTCCTGTTTCCTAAGCCTCACAAATGAGAGTAGCCTCAGACCCATTTGGAAACCCCCCATTATCCTTGCAGGCCTTGCCAGCATTTTTTTGCCATGAGACCTTTTAGGGTGGGATGTGGGAGGAAACGATGCAGAGCCCACACAGCATCTTTGCTTCCGCAAAGAGTTTGGTACACACAAAGACTCTCCAGTTACCCATTTAAGCAAGGCTGACAGTCACTTTCTGTTCCAAAGGGAAATCAGACCTAAGTCTCAGGTCAAAATCTCACAGTTAGGCATATAAGGGGATTTTTTCCAGAAATACAAATGGGGTATAGGTGCTCAGCTCTCACTAGATCTTCAATAGGAAGCATGCACCAAACTGCTTTTTTTGGACTTTTGGGAGCCTCTGCATATGTAAGCACATTTGAGTTTTTGAGGCTCCCTTTCTAATACCTTCTGGGAGGTGAGAGTTAGAAAAGGAGCACTTCCTTTAAATGTAGTGAACAAAAAATAATACACATGGAAGGTAAAAATAGCCATTTACTGAAAAACAGTCTAGTAACTCCAAATAAGATTTCTAGCTGAGGGAAAGAAGCATCCTTAAAACTAAAAAGGGGAGAGGATATACCAAATCCTTGGCTAGTGTGTCAAAGCGATCCACGTTGTATTGGTCTGACAAGCACGTGTGAGAAGCTGTGAGTGACAGCTTTGCTTTGGGAACCATAACCACAGAACGGAGACAATGCTGAGATCATTCCGAAAATGGAGCTTCACTCAGATGCTCAGGGGATGTTTCACGTATGTCTGAGTGCATCCGTGCTGTGACGACAGAACACTTCTAACTATTTGACATGTAAAGACAGAAGAGCCAAATCCAGGGACAAAAAAGGTGGTGCATGTTGATTACATTTAAGGGTAGCAGTTGAAGGGATCTGCACTTCTGCTGCTTGGTAACCATCACTTTACCCAGTAAAATGTAAAGTTGAGCAATCTGAAGGCGCGCGGCTCATGGAGGGAGGAAATAGGGAAGAAGGGATTTTCAGCTAAGAGCAGGCAGATACATAAATATGCAGGAGTGTTACAAGCCTGGACATGTCCAGAATAGAATGACTTGTAATACATATTGCTTTTCAGAAATGTTTATAGTCCAGTTTATAACTGGAACTTAATTATTTACCTTGGTTAACTTAAGCAAGATCCCAAAGAGGGACAGGACATTTTTAAAAATATGTATATCCAGAGTTGTAATGGTCAATGCTAAAAAAAAGTTTTGGAAAGTATGGAAAGCAACATGCTCTAGCGCTTCAGCCAATGCCCATTTGAAATTAGGAGTAACTTTCATGAGGAGCATCTTACCCTGCATCTGCCTAATGTAGACTTTCTTGCATCTTCTTCTGAAGCAACTGGTCCTGACCACTGTCAGAAACAGGACACTGGGCTAGATGGACTACAGGTCTGAGTGTTGTGTTGTTGTGTGGGTTTTAGTTAGGTACAAAGATCAGCAAATATATGATGAATTTAAATTATACATTCCCACAAGTTATTTGAGGCCAGAATCTTTTACCCCCTTTCATAGTGAAGTCCATCTTTCTCATCAAGTAAAATTCTTTAACAGAAAATTATGGAGATAATTTGAAACAAAAGGCACTAGGCAATGTGAATAAGCATGATAAAAGCAGTCCATGTGACTCTGACCAAGTAAAGCATTTAACCACATGCTAAGTTAAGCATGTGAACAAACCTATGAGACCTGATAAGTAAACGTTGCGTAAAGTTAGAGTTTATGGTAACAGCCTGGCACTGGACCCCCCTCCAACATAAAATCAACTGAAGTGGAGTTGCAATTGCCTAGATTAGACAAAACAGCCTTTCCGCAAAGGCTCAGAAGTCTAAGGACTGAACAATCCTGGCAAAAGCAAAGGGTATGACCAATGTGTTTTAATGCATTTCTAACAGCCCCCCTTGCTTGGGGCTCACAGGGAGTCCCCCAGAGGTTAAACTGCTTTGTCCTAGAGGAAAGTTAAAGGAAATCAGACAGCAGTCACACTGTCCTATTTGGAAGGAAACCTTGCCAGAGGCACAGGCCAGACAACCTACACTTCCTTGCACTGTCAAGAGTTAAGACGTAGCCCTGTGCACCAAGTTACATAAAGCCATGTGTGATTTTGATGGTGTTGTTTGAAAAAATGTTGACTATTCATGTAATAACCAAAATAAAATACGAGTTAGATCCCAAAATATGACCTTTTTCCCAGAGAAGCTCCAAGAGAAATAAAGAAAACCATAATTGAAAACAAAAACATGAATGTTTCTTTTATTGAGTGAGTCACCATGTCCTTACCTTCTGTTCCTTTGACATGAAAGCGCCTATTGAGTTCATCCAGCTTGTTCTTCAGACAAATTAAAAAAGAAGATGAAAAACATTAGCATTCTGGCATCTCACTTTCACTATGCATGAAGCAAAATACTAACTATTCTATGGGCTACAACAGACTCTGAACAATACAAAGGGTGAGAGAGATGTTAAAAGATGGGGCTCTTCCCTTAAATGTGAGGGCCATATTTTGCCAGCCTGCTGCATTAGACAATTATACTCAAGAACATAAGTATCAATAGATCCAATGAGAGTACCTTGTCATCACATGTACATCCCATATCAAAATCAGATGGAGAAGATGAAGCTATAGGATAGAGTGGCCTAGCAACTTCATCTGGCATAACTGGCTTATATGCATTGGTCCTCAGCAGGTGATTTAAACTTCCATGGGTTCCGTTATTAGGGGCAGGCTTCAATCCAAGTAGATCTGATGAGACAAAAATCACAGGTGAAAGTTTGTTAAGGTATCATTGTATACATCATATTTATTGGTATGCAATCTCTCTTTCCCAGACTGCTAGAGCCAGACACTAATGCTATTTGTAAACATGCATAAAGTGTGAATGGGTATTTCTCATCTATTAAAATATTCAACTTCAGTTCACATCATAAAATCTTCATCATACATAATGTTGGTAGCCTCCGTGACTGGAACAAGGTTAGTTAGTACTGCTATGAGGAGAGGCTACTGTTTGAGTACAGTAATTCCTAGCATCTCCAGTATCTCCAGGGGTGGATGCTTCCAAAAATCTCCTATCCACCTGCTTCTGTTCATGCAGGCCAAGCCTGCTAATGCAGTAGTTAAGGCACGCTGAGGGAGGCTGCCCACATTCACTCTTGTGATCTTTCTGGCCTCCTTACAAGTTGCCCAGAGTGACTTCAGGGCTTCATTTCCATGCTTGGCACGTGCAAGGGGGAGCAGGTAGGCAGAGAACACCCAGGGCATGCCGGGAACAAGGTGTATTCATATACCTAGAGTCAGGATCAGTACATTAGACAGCAAACCTAAAGTGCATTTGGTTAAAACTCTGTTAGTGACAGTGTTATCAGCATTAAAACCATAAAGTCAGACTGCAGGGTTTGCTGACATCCATCAGCTGAATATCCTCACTTTGCATGTTTATGGCACCTTTCATCTCATAATTTCCTAGTGCTGTACAAACAAAAAAAGCCTTTAAACATTCCTATCAGATAGGCAAGTGCAATACTGCTCCAATTTGGAGAAGAGCAAACTGAGACAATGAGTTGTTCAGTGACTTGTACCCATCAGGTTACTGACAGGGTAACAGTTCTGTCTGCGCATTAAAGAGACAGGATCATAAAAGCATATGTTCCCGCACTGCCATATCCAACGTCTCCACTTTACTGCTGTAGTAAGACTTTAGAAAAGATATGTTGATATTAAGAAACACATCAACCAGATGCACAACACTGACTGTGTGGCAACTCTGAGCCAGAGGCAGAATGCCGACCACTGCAGAGCAGGGGTGGCCTTCCCTGCCCTAGCTCTCTCCTTCCTCTGGTGGCAGGTGCTACTGCAGCTAAGAGGTAAGCTCAGCAACAGCTGCAGCAGGAGGGACCAGAATGCCCTTCCTGGAAGTCTTTGCTACAGCAGATGCAGTCCAGCTCCAGAAGCTAGGCAGCACTGCACCCAGTAGTGTATGAGGGGAGACTGAGCAAAATAGTGCCCCCATGGGATTTTTGCCATGGGAAGCTCAGCAGCCTATGGGAGGGAAGAACTGAGGAGCAAACCAGGCAGCCACACAGCAGGTGCAGCAGCCCCACAGTGCAAGCTCTCTAGGAGCTGTCCCTGGCACCTTGCTTGCTTCCCCCAAGCCTCCATATGCTACTGGATGCAGGGTTGCCTAGCTTCTATGGCTGGGCTGCACCTACCACAGCAAAGGCTTCTGGTGGGATCATTCTGGCACCCCCTATAAGTCAGTGCCTGGGATGGATGTCCCATTTGCCCCCTGCCAGTTATGCTACTGCTCTGAGCTGCCATGTGAAAGACGCAGGTGCCAAGGCTGTCTCTCTGGACTCAAAACTTTGTGCCTCCAGGCTAATGAAGAACTGTCATACCAAGCTGCAGCACTGTGTATTTGATTTTTGCTGAGCTGCGAGCAGCAGCACAATGTTAATGCCTTTTATTGGCCAGTTGTAGGGGCTGAACAAACACAGGCCTCTGAGAACAGCTGTGTATTCTGCTCTTTTGGCCAAAGGGCAAACGACAGTGTAGTGCAGGGGGAGAAAGTAGTGGCCCAGAAAGGAAGAATACGCAGGGCCTACATGAACAGCCCTGTCAGCCAAAAATAGCTTCTTTATTTTGGAAAGGAAGTCACTTACCACACATAATGTTGTAAAGTTCAATATTTTCAAATGGAGGCACTTTTGTCTTGTATTTAAAGGTAGGACCATAGCCTATGAAGACAGTCTTTAAAATAGAGGAAACACACAAAGTGATTAAACAGTAGATGTTTTGCAGCAATTCTTAAATATTTTTTCCTTCAGCAACTGCCCCCCTCTACTCCCCCCCATCTCCCAAAAGGATAATTTCTTGTTCATACCTGCATGCTGTTTATTTTGTTGTCATAGCCATGGTCTCCATGGAAGAAGCATTTTCCTGATTGTTTCTTATAAACATCCATGGATTTTCTACATTGAAACATCATTAATAAATTTCACATTAATGTAAGGACAGTTGTAAGAACCGTTACTGTTCAGACGGCATCATCTTCAATGGGGAACATCTGGGCTAGGATTTTCAAAAGGTGTTTAAAGAAGTGAGGTGCCCATATCCCTTTAAATTTCAATGGAAAATGATCACCTAATCCTGGGGGTACCATTTGAAAAAATTACAGCCTGAAACATAAGGGTGGCCAAATCTTCTCTCGCATATACAGCAACATTGTCCTCAAGAGTCCAAGAGTACTGGACAAGTTACAACCATTCTTAACACTGAAACATTAAAAAGGACATCTTTTTAATGTACCTCACTACACCACCACCAAGTGAGACAAGAATCACCATCACCAGGTGCAACCTCAAGGAAACTAAGTAATTAGTTATCCAAGCAAGATGAGAGGCATTACAAAAGAGTGATGCTATTTTTGTCTGTGGTATACAGGGAATAAATTCTGTCAAGAATGAGATTCTTTGTCTGACAAGCAGGGGGTTTTCCCTCTACACCCCGAGTACTAGCTACCAAATCTTAAAGCTAACTTTTGTTCAACATTTATACTGAGCTGTATTTTTTACATCCATTTTTAACAGAACCCTCCTTTGGCAACTGTGATGATTTGTTACAATAATCTTTGCCCTTAAACAGGAAAAGAATGTAGACTTCAGATGTCTTGGATGTACTTGGAAAGAAATTAATGCGAATGAGCATGAGATAACTAGCACCATCTATTGTAAATCGCTTTACAGTCCCAGAAAGAAGCTCTCTCCCACTGGTGACTCCTGCCTATTGAAACTATTTACAGTCATGTTTCTCTAATCAGTGAGAAGTAAAATTTGCTTGGTAATATATTTTAGTGGACTAACGGGCAAAGAAATCTTATTTTTGGCATATTACCTGAACCATCACTGCTACAACATAACTTTAACCAGGAGAAGATAGAGGTATACAGTTTTTAGAAAAACAACTGAGCAACAAATAATTCTGCTAAAAGGAATTTTGACCTGGCATATAAAAAACTAATCTTGTATAAAATATTCCTTCTGTGTCTCCTTTCCAACCTGTGGCAGTAGAAATTCTTAAAATGAAAGGCCTAAAACCCACATTTAATTATTTGGAGTTGATGGGAAACCCATCCTCAGATGCTGAACAAGACAAATAGTGAACTAGCCTACTGGAGTTGCACAAAAAATCTTTTGGGATTTCTCATTCACTGCTTTAGTAGACTGATGGACAAATTCATAGCACAAGTTTCAAAGGTAATGTCATCACACAGTGGGTTTGCTTATAAGCAATGCAGCTAATGAAAACTACCATTTCTTGAAGCCTATAGAAATAATGTAAAGAAACAAAATTTGTCTCATCTTCCAAGAACCACTGATTTATAGACAAAGATCCAGTTATTCTTTTTATTTAATATAGCATTACAGCAACCGTTAAGACTCCAGAAAGAAACATATGTAGCAGTTTACCTTGCAACATGCCATCTTCTCTCCACTAATAAATGCACATCCTCAATTCTTCTGTTGTAAGCATAGTGCAAACGCTTGGGAAGGTGCTGTTTCAAATAAGGCTTAAAGTGCTGGTCCGGCTTTTTACACTGAAACACAATGATAAGAAATTACATTGTTATATAAGTTCTGCCATACGGGCCTGCTAGCCTTGAATTCCTGAAGTCAAGCAGACAGTATGGTTGAAGCATATTATCAATTATACCTTAAAGAACAGTCTGTAGAATATTTTGAATTCTTGGCCTAATACTCTTATTTATGTAATATTCTCCTAGGACTTGTGGCTTTGATTGTGACACCTTTATTCTCATTAGAATATTCTCCAGAGCAACATGCAAAATACCACATTTTCTCCAAGGATTTACAAATTGTTCAAAGCTTAATTTCTCTTTAATGAATACTTTGTGTCAGTGTCTGTGTACACAAATGGGGGTTGCCTGCCTGGTCAGATACTGGACAGATGCAAGGGGGAGGTGATTGCCAAACAATGGTCAGTGTCGAACTGGCGAGGGAGCACTTAGAGCATCTGAATGTCTTTAAGTTGGCAGGACTGGATGGACTGCACCCGAGTGTGCTGAGGGAATTGGCTGGCATCAGTGAGGGACCAATGGCAAAGGTATTTGAAGACTTATGGTGGTCGGGAGAGGTCCCAGAAGACTGGAAAAGGGCCAGTGTGGTGCCAATCTTTAAGAAGGGAAGGAGAAAGGATCCAGGAAACTATAGGCTGCTCATTTTGACCTCGATACCAGGTAACATTTTGGAAAAAAATTATCAAGAAGTCCATTTGTGAGAGACTGGCAGAAGGCATAATGGTGAAGGATAGGCAACATGGTTTCATTGTGGGCAGGTTATGTCTGACCAGCCTTGTCTTCTTCTATGATCAAGTAATGAACCACTTAGATGTGGGAGATGCAGTTGATGTCATATACTTGGATTTTAACAAGGCCTTCAATATGGTCTCCCATGACACTCTTATAAGGAAACTGGGAGATTGCAGGCTGGCAGAGTCCACGTTGGGAACTGGTTAAAGGGTTGAACCCAGGAAGTGCTGGTGAACAGGTTTGTATTGTCTTGGAGGGACCAAGTGTTTGTCTTCAGGTTTTGGTTCTTGGCCCCATGCTGTTCAACACCTGTATCAATAGTTCAGATGAGGATGTGGAAAGCACGCTGGCCAAGTTTGCAGATGATATTAAGTTTTAGGGAAAACCAGTCACACTAGGGTTAGGATGTGGATCCAAGTGGGCCTGGACAAGCTGGAAAGGTAGGCAGAGTGGAACTGGATACAGTTCAAAAAGGTTAAATGCTGAGTGCTTCATCTAGGGAGAAATAACCAGCAACATGAATATAGGTTAGGAAGAGGTGTCCTAGCCAGTACAATGGCTGAAAGGGACCTTGGGGTTATGGCTGATCACAGGATGAACATGAGCCACCAGTGTAATGCCGTAGTCAACAGAGCTAACAGCTACGGGGATGCATTAGCTGACGCATCATGAGCAGATCTAAGGAAGTGACATTTCTTCTCTATTCAGCATTGGTGAGACCCCAGCTGAAGCAGCATCCAGTTATGGGCAAAGCACTTCAAACAAGACATGGAGAACCTTGAAAGGGTATTCCTGCCCAGAGCAGAGTGGTTGGACTCAATGATCTTTTAAGGTCTCTTCCAGCCTTAATTTCTATGATTCAGAGAAGAATGGAATACTGACTATATACCAAAAATGATTTGGTTACTAAATTTGATAAGCCAGTATTTATTTTAAGTAGGAATTCTTCACAAGAACAAGGCTAAAAATAGAGAAATATCAACTATTTTTTTTACATTTTCAGAGTATTCGTAAATCATTTACCTCAAAAGATCATTTTCCATTTTTGAAGGAAGGCATAAATAGGCTCAATTCAGGAACTCAAGACTAGTAGGAGACTCAAGACTACATAGTACTATGCTATGTAGCTATGTACTACCCAGAAAAGGTTATAAAAAACCAAAAAGCAGCAAACAGAGGAACTCAGGGCAAACATCATTAAACATCATTCATGAAGGATTTTATTTGTCTCTCTTTACTCAAGCCAGTGACAATTTTCCCTGACTAAAGGGCGAGCAAGAAATGCTGAATGGAGCTGTACATTAACATGTCAAAGGAACAATATAACAGAGACAGAGATACATGCCATAATACTTACTGTGAGGTTTGCAACAATTGCTTTAGGATCATCTGTTAAAAAAAGAGAGAGGTGACATAAAATAGCCATCTGTTTCTTGAAGAATTTACAAAGTGAAATCTGCTTTTCAAGAGATGGTTTCTTTTAGAAACTATCTCAATGAAAAAAAAATGCATATTCTCTAAAATAAGCCCGTAAGGATTTTTAATTCCCCTCTTTTTATTTATAATAATACTGATCAGTGTTTTTCCCTGTGAGGCCTTAGTTTAATATTTATTTTACTTTATAAGAATATTTAATCTAACAGCTTTAAAGTCTTATGACTGATTATCTGATTTATTATTTTATATGCACAGAAAATTTTCAATTTTTTTTTAATAATGCCTAAGTATAACAACAAGCATCCTTATTTACAACAACATGTATTCTTCTTTTGGCTGCGCTAGTGTCACACACATCTGGGTAAGTTTCTACACACATGAAATTCATGGTCTTCTTTCTTTCAAGCCAAGCAACAACTTTTGGCTGCTTAAATAATTATGCTAACTGGCTTTGAAATTAATCATATTGAGTCCTGAGCTAAAAGCCATGCATACTGTGCAAAACAGTACCGTTCCACTTCAACTTCAGTTTTGATGGAACAGTGTTTCATTTCGAGTTTTGTTGAATTTCGAAAGCTCTGTTCTGTTTTGTTTCATTGAAACTGTTTCAACGTTTTGCCCATAGGCTATAATGGGGAATGCCTATAACTTTGTCATTTCCTGCCCGATTCAGATGAAACTTGTGGGGAATGGTAACCCCCTCTGAGGGCATGAAGTTCACCAAGTTTCAAAGAGATAGGTGCAGAGGTTCCTGGGTAACTGCACCTCAAGGTGTTGACAAGCAGGAGCCAGGGAGCAGGAGCAGCCTGCTGTCATCTGGCAGGCAGATCGGGGACCCGCACCCCTGGGAGCAGTCCAGCAAAGCCCATGCAGCCCTCCCAGGAATGCAGGTGGGCCCCTGATCTGCCTGTCGAATGACAGGAGGCTGGTTCTGCCGCCTGGGGCCAGCGGCAGCGCCAATCTTCCTGGCACTGGGCGCGGCCCGCTTCCCTCCACTGGGCTCAGCTCCCAGCAGCTTGCAGCCCTGTGGAATTCAGCCTGGTGGTGGGAGGCGGAGAGCAGAGCCAGCTCTTCCCACCTCCCGCCACCAGGCTGAGCTCCATGGGGCTGGTGGAGCCAATCAGAGTGCAGCCCAATGGCAAGAGGTGGGCAGAGCCAGCACTGTGCCCCAATTGGCTCCACCAGCCCCACATAGTGCAGCCCAGTAGCAGGAGGTAGGGGGGAGGCAGGGCTGTGCTCCCTTCCTGGCTGAGCCACATGGGGCTGCGGAGCCACTCAGAGTGCAGCCCTGGCTCTCCCCTGCCTCCCACCACCTGGCTGCTTTGAAATTCGAAACATTTCAAAACTTTTGAAACGTTTTAACTGCCCTCATTTCATTTTGCAGCTATTTCAAAGCCCTTCATTTTGTTTCCATTTCGGTGTTTGGAGCTCAAAATGAGTTGAAACAAAACAGCCAGCGAAGCTTCACACAGCCCTAATGCATATATCTACTGTTGTGTACAGAAAAGTAGAAATGGGGTTAAGTTATGGCACACTGGAGTAGTGAGAAAACGGATACTTCTTTTAATGGTCTAATCCTCTGTTTTCAATTCAGGGATGATGTTTGCTCTCTGATTGACCCACAGAAAGGAAGAATGATTGCAAATGGGGAAAAACAAAAGCACTGGGCCAAAGCTTAGCATGGACTAGCTAATCTTCTTTTTGGAACATGTCAGTAGTCTTCATTCAAAAGAAAAGAAACATATTGTGTGTCAGGAAAATAACAAGACTTTTGTGCTATTTTTCACTCCTCTTTGCACATCAGTATAATATAGTACTTATTATTATCTGTAGATCTATCATATGGTAGTGCTTAATCATGTTCCAAATGAAAACAATTGGAAAAATCAAGTGCAGTCAATGACAGTCTTACTGTTGACAATGACAGAAGTCTGTTTTAAAATTCTGCATGGAAAAACTAAGCATGAACATTCTCAGAAGATAGAAGTTCTGGGAGAACCTTTCAGGGATTCAATCTTTATGTTAGTTTAGTAACTTACTTTCTTTATCATCATGTGTAATGCAAAACATTTTTAGTCTATCAAGTAACTAAAAACTTAACGGCTGCATCCAGATGAGTGCAGAGGTTTGGCTCCCCAGGGACAAGTAGCAATGGCGCACTTTATGCCATTGCTACTTGTCCCTGGGGAAAGCCCGTGCCATGCATGCTTTGGCATGTGGCAAGTTACCCCGGGGGTGGTAAAGAAGGCTAGGGCTAGCACTGAGCTGGCCCCAGCAGCCTTACCTAGGGTCCTGGAGGCCTAGGGTCCTGGCTGCAGCAGCAGCGATTCTGCTGTGTGGAGCCTGGCCAGAAGCCACAGAGTGGTCCCAGGTGGCTTGGCTCTGTTTTTGAGTGATGTGTGCTGCCTGTTCATGCACTGCTCTGCTTTTTTTCCCTGCGGGTTTTTTTGACTCCTGGCTATCCACAGATGAGCAGCACTTCCTTGCAGTTCAGAGAAGATCTAAATGTATGGTATGTGGCACCACAGACATGTTTGCAGTGCCACATAGTGCACAGCTGTGCTCATCTGGATGTGGCCAGCTTGTTATGTTCTTGGAAACTTCATATGTCCGTAAGTTCAGGGAACAATAATATTTGAAGCAAAAGTTTACCCATATCCCATATTTCAGGAATCAACAGCCTATGGCTCATTGGCCAGATCTGGCTTGCAAAAAAATTGAATCTGAGCTCTCTGCAGCCAATGGGACATCTGTAAATTTGCATCATAACTTACCCCTGTGTAACCTGTTCCTGTGCCTATACTTGAAATTTATTCATAGGCGAGATTAATAACTAGATTAAAGGATTAACTCATTTGCTTTCATTCTGCTGTAATTTAAATGTCATCATCGCAAAATATCTTAAGATTCATCTTAATGCAAATTATATTCAAAGTCTCACGTAGGACTAACTAACCTACCCCTCTCCCCTCAAAATGACTTCTTAGAGATGACACAATATACAATATGTGAATATCAGTCCCAAACCCTATTTGCTCAAATTCAAACTTCACCATTCTCTCTTCTACTGCCTTAATCTCTTCCACTACATCCCATTCAGGTTTTTGACCAAATAACTAATCCTATTATCTGACTCTTTAGTCATGGAGAAACTAGTGAATTCAATCTTAATACTGTCACTTAATCCCTCAGTAAACCCTATTTAATCCCTCAGATCAAAAAAGCATCCACAGTCTCATTTAGCATTCAACATACAGAACTCCAAATCGCTGATACAGGACTACTTGTGCATATAACTACGATTCTACCTGAATAAAGGTTACAGAATCCAGTCCTCAGTGTAGTAATCATGTCAACTTACATTTCAGATTATTGCTAGACCTTGGGCGAATGCGTCCCAGAGAGCCAGGCAGCAAAATGATATCTTCCACATTAGTCAAATAGTTACTCAAAAATTCGGTCCTTTCACAAGTGGTATCCTCCATTCCTGTGTAAGGGGAATAAATTCCTTTACTAAACAGGATTTTATATTGAAAAAAATCATATTTCCTAAAGCATAGGCATCAAGCTCAGCCTATATGCAGCAGTTTTATAAAGTACAAAAAAAAAAA